>NC_084795.1:49838982-50510982 GCF_963169125.1 Humulus lupulus | reverse complement strand
TAATATATCCACGTATGCCGATATATCGTAGTATAAGAGCCGATATATCGCCTACGGAAGATACGGAAAACACGTTGACTTTGCACGAACGATCGAACGAGGCTCGCGAATACAGGGGGAGGAGATATGTCGCCTATAGGGGGTGATATATCGGCTCCATGACTGTACTTTTGGAAGTTTGATTTTTGAATTTTAAAAATACCCTTAACCACTTAAACCTGCCTTTGAACGATTTTAACCAAGTTCTGGGCGTCAGTTGAACAAAAATTCAAATCTTTTTCATTTTATAATCATTTATTTATTCAAATTAAAAGGGGTTAGTTTCACTCCTTGAACACTATAAATAGGACTAAGTGCTCAGCCATTTTCTTCATTCTTCAAGCATTTGATCAGAGCCTCCAAGGTGCTAGTGTTACTATAGAGAGATACACTTGGGTTTTGGGTTAAAGCTTTATCATTCTAAGCTTTTATAATGTAGAGTCCAAGAATTTTACTTAGCTAGTTAGATAGTAGTAGTAGTGGTATTGGTAGTGGTAGTGGTAGTGGTGGTAGTGGTAGTAGTGGTAGTGGTAGCTAGTAGTAGTTATAGTATGTTTATTACTGTAGATTTTGGTTCAAGCTGGGACTTAGTTGAACACTCGTACCAACACTTATAGATTTTATAATTTTAACCTAAGTGGTAGTGGTAGTGGTAGTGGTAGTGGTAGTGGTAGTGGTAGTGGTAGTGGTAGTGGTAGTGGTGGTGGTAGCTAGTAGTAGTTATAGTATGTTTATTACTGTAGATTTTGGTTCAAGCCGGGACTTAGTTGAACACTCGTAGCAACACTTATAGATTTTATAAGTTTAACCTATAGTTTAAGAATATTAATTATAACATAAGGTTTGATTAATATAGCTGATTATGAAGATGATATTTATTATACTATAAGGTTTAGATAGAACTAATAAGATCATGACACTTGTCATGTGCATGTTTATTGAGAAATTAAGTATTTTTGAGGAATAGTTTTATAAAAGGAATATTTGAAAACCCCAAAAACTGCCAGCAGCTTTAAAATCATTATAGGACTCAATCAAAGTTGTTTACTCAATTCAAAATAGGCTGAAAAAGTGCAATTACGTGTATAATATTTCAGCGTATGCCGATATATCGCAGCTCTAGGAGCGATATATCGCCACTCGAGGAATAAGAAAAATACGTAACTTCGCACAAACGCTTCGACGAGTCTCAGGAATATAAGCACAGGCGATATATCGCCTACCATGGGCGATATATCGGCTCTAGGGCAAGATTTTTGAATGATTTTGAAACCGAGCTCAATTCAACCCATAACCTCTTGGCAAGCCTCTGAATCTTTTTGACCGAGTCTTAAGCCTCTGCTAAACGAATATTCAAATGTTTTTCAATTAAATAGTCATTATTTTATTCAAGCTAAAAGTAGATCTTTTCATTCTTGAACTCTGTAAATAGGACCTAGTACCCAGCCATTGCTTTCATTCTTCAAGTTGTGTTCAGAGCCTTCAAGCAGCTAGGTTTACTTTAGAGTGTTAAACACTTGGGTTGGGGTTATAAGCTTTATCATCTTAAGCTTATTAAACACTTGGGAAGTAAGGTTAATAGTGTGTTTTTTGATATCGAGTTGTAGTTCGATTATAGTGCATTCAAAGGTATTCCTATTCCTAGTGCATTTCTGTATATTTCATTAGTTCTTATAGCTTTTCTCTACTCAAATCCTAACTCAATATTTTCCATTTTTGGTTAAGCATTTAAGTTCTTTGAACATAAAGTTTCTTTTCGGTAAGCTCTTCTTCTCGATGGTTTAGATCATCTCTTTTCATCTCCTTCTTTTAGAAATACTAACCTTTCTATCGTTTGTTTTAGGAGTGTTCCAAAATCCCGTTTCATCTCCTTCTTTTAGAAATACTCACCTTTCTATCATTTGTTTTAGGAGTGTTCCAAAATCCCGTCCTTGTTCTCACATCCCAGTTTTGGTAAGGAAAATAGGATAGTTTCTATATGCTTATGTGTATGTTTATGTATAATATGTTTATGCTATAGTACGTTATGTTATGTTTTATCTAGGGCTCATAGTTGCTTAGTGCCCTAGTGTTTATCATTTTTATGTTTATAGTTATGATATACCCTACCTCAGATATTAGACAGGGGACCTAGATGGGTTATCATATACTATCATGTGATCTAACCTACCTCAGATATTAGACAGGGGACGTAAAAGGTTTATCACATGTCATAATGGCCATTAATAGTGTAGTCCTATATGGTATTCGTCTTTATAGTCATATGATATATGTTATATGTTTATGTTTATGTTTTATGCTTTTAGTAGATTTTCCTTGTTGGGCATTAGGCTCATTCCTTTATTTTTATATGTGCAGGAAAATAGTTATGGCAGCAGAAAGATTTTTGGTGGCTTGGGATTGTGTATTGAGGGACAATGGATTCGGTGGACTGCGTGAACGATTCGAGGATGACTTTGTTTTTAGTCATTTTAATTATGTTTTCTATGTATTTTCGCACTTGATTTTGTAACAAATTTATTTAAGATTTAAGTTATGTTTTATTTTATTTTCAAACAATGGGATCCCATATCATACCCCGCGTTTATGTATTTTCAACTTTTACTTTATAGTTTTTAATAAAGTTATGAATGTTTCGTATGTATGTTTTCTTAAGAATAGTGTCTATGTATAAGCAGTTTTAATGGTCCAAAGTCTAGAATTAGTTGGGTCATTACATATAAACACTTGGGAAGTGAGAAATAGTGTGATTTCAATATTGAGGTTTAGATCAATCCATAAGGTCATTCAAGGTATTCCTATTCCTTAAGTTTAGTTCTTTATGATTCTTTAGTTTCTTTTATTCACATCCTAACTCTTGTTTATGATTAGGTATTTAATTTCTTGAAACTTAAGGTTCTTCTTGGTAAGTTTCTTCTTGATGGTTTAGTTCACATATTCATCTTTATTCTTAGAGATTCTCACCATTTCTACTATTGGTTTATAGGAGTGTTCTAATCCCGTTCTTGTTCCCAAATATCCCGACTTTTGGTAAGGAAAATAGGATAGATTTTTGTGCTTATATGTTATGTTGATGTTTATGTTATGATATATATATATATGTATAGTATGTTTTGTAGTCCTTGGGCATATGACTTGTTTAGCTAGCAAGGCCCAAGAATTTATGGGCATATGACTTGCTTAGATAGTAAGCCCCACAAATTTATGGGCATATGACTTGCTTAGCTAACAAGTCCCAAGAAGTATGATGGCCATTGTAGTCCCATATGATATATGTTTTTGATAGTCATATGTTTTTTTATAGTATATGATATAGTCTTATGCTTATGAATTACGATGTATGTTTTTAATAAATTTTCATGCTGGGCATTAGGCTCACTCCTTTATTTTTAGCGTGATGCAGGAAAATGATTATGGAGGCAGAATGATTCTTGGTAGCTTGGCTTGTGTGTTAAGGATAAATGGACTGAGTAGATTGCGTGTTGATCGAGGACGACGTTATTTATTTTATGTTTTTAAAATTATGTTTTGATGTAATTCCACAAATAGTAGTTAAACAAATTTAAAGTTTATGTTTTATGATTTATAAACAATGGGCACCCATACCATATCACATTTTATTTTATACTTTTATGTAATTGATACAATATTTATTTTTAGGTTTTAATAAAGTCATGATTATTTCTTATGTATGTTTCCCAAAATAGTAGCTATGTCTAGTAGTTTTAATGGTGCAAGGTCTTAGAAATAGTTGGGTCATTACATCGATCTCTCTGTCTCACCTCATCCAGCCTCAACTACCCAGCCCCGTCGCCGCCCAGCCCGCGCCGACCCAATCCCGTTGCTGCCCCACCACGTCGTCGCGCCACCCGCCCCAATTCCTCTCCCACTCGGTATATATATATTTTGAAATTATATATGTTTTTATTTTATATATATTATTTTGTTTATTTAGTTTTAAATATATGTGTGTGCATAAATATATATATGTGTGTGGTTGTGTGTATATAACCGTGTATATGTGTGTGTAAATATATATATGTATGTGTGGCCGTATATATTATATATATATTTATATGTTTGTGATTATTTATATTTATGTGTGTATATATATATAATATTTCTGTTAATTTTTTTAATTTTTTATGTGTGTATTTTTCTGTTTTTTCTGTTAATTTATATATATATATGTATGCGTATGTGTGTCACCATGTGTGTGTATGTATTTGATTATATATATAGATATATATATATATATTAGCGATGCATATTTTCCCCATTGGGACGGGGCCCGTGGGGATCCGCCCCTAATGGGGCGGGGAATCCCTGTCTAAATGGGGAACGGGGCGGGGATGGGAATGATTTTCAATTCCTGAATGTTAAATGGGGCAGGAGCGGGGATAGCACTCCCCGCCCTGACGGGGCCCCATTTAAATTTTTATATATTTTTGTAATATTTATATGTATTTTATGTCTTTCTTTATGTGCTATTGTAGTATAGTAGTAACTTTTTTAATATTTAAAATTATATTTAGGATAATGTTTAATATTTTAAATAATAAATATTTTGCAATATTTTAATTTACATCTAATTTACGATTTTTATTTTAAAATTTATTTTTTTAAATAAATGAGTTCCTCGTGGGGATTTCCCACCCCGCTCCCGACGGGGAATAAGCGAGGATGGGGCAGGGACGAGGATTAGAAATATAAATGGGGATGGGGACGGGGACGGGGGGAGCACTCCCTGCCAATTCCCCGCCCCGTGCGCATCACTAATATGTATGTGTGTATTGATATATATATGTGTGTGTGTGTTTATGTGTATGTATTTATTTATATATATGTGTGTGTTTATTTATTTATATATTTTTGTATGTTTGACCGTGTGTGTTTATATATATATATATATATCTGTGTGTGTGCGGAGTATATATATAATATATGTTGTATGTGTTATAATTTAATTTTGTTTTACTAACTTTATTTTCTTTTTAGGAGAAAATAAATTGGTGTAATTTTTGGATACTTTTCTTTTGGAGCCTTTTATTAATTGGTATGTGTATCTTATTATTATCATTAGTAGTATTATTATTGTTGTTGTTGTTGTTGTCCATATTATACTATTGTTAGAGGAGTTTGAATATCCTAAATATTCATCCATGGTAAAGTAGGTTATGAGATACATATTGTGTGCTGCGGTGATAACGGAATGTTACGAACTTATATGTATTAGTGAAGTAGGTTTTGTGAAATTTTTGTGTGCTGCGGAGATATAAGGAAGAAACTTATTGTGTTCTCTTTGAATTGTTTTTTAACTATTTACATGTGGCCGGTCATTAGTATAGGGGAGATGCTACCCAATTTTTTGTAGATTTATTGGGACGGGATAAGGTCGGGGTTGAGAAAGAGTCTTTATAGGGTTGGGATAATGTCGGGGGTCGAGATAGGGTCTTTATAAGGTCAGGATAGGGTCGGGGTTGAGATAGGGTCGAGATAGGATCTTTATAGGGTTGGGGATCAAGATAGGATCTTTATAGGGTTAGGGATCGAGATAGGGTCTTTATAGGGTTGGGGGTCGAGATAGGGTCTTTATAGGGTTGGGGGTCGGGATAGGGTCGGGGGTCGAGATAGATCTTTATAGAGTCGAGATAGGTCTTTATAGGGTCGGGATATGGTCTTTATAGGGTCGGGATAATGTCGGGGGTCGGGATAGGGTCTTTATAGGGTTGGGATATGGTCTTTATAGGGTCGAGGGTCGAAATAGGGTCGAGGGTCGGGATAATTTCGGGGGTCGCGATAGGGTCAAGATAGGTTCGAGGCACGGGATAGGGTCTTTATAAGGTCGGGATAGGGATCAGGGGTCGGGATATGGTTCATAGGGTCGGGATAATGTCGGGGGTTGGGATAGGGTCTTTATAGGGTCGGGGGTCGGGATAGGGTATGATGGTTATTATTGTTATTATTTCTAGTAACAAAAAAAATTGTTATTAATTCTAATAACGAAAATTCATAGACATAGACCTAGTGGATGCCTTGGGGATAGTAATCAGAGTCAATGTATTCATCTAGTATTCCTCATTTTTTTTTCAAGATATTTCTTCAAATATCTTGAAAAAGTGGGGAGTACTAGATGTCTTATTTTATTTCATTTAAAAAAAAATTATAAAAGAAAATAAATTTGGTAAACATGTTCACCGACCAACTCAAATAATTGACTTAATTAATATTTTAAAATTGTATGTTCTTATATTTACCGTAGATGGCGATTGATAAGAGTTGGACGAAATTGAGAAATCATGCATATGATGCTTATTGGATTGGTCTCCAAAATTTCATGAATATGGCGTCACAACACAAAGATTGTGACGGGAGAATAAGATGTTCATGCGTCATATGCATGAATCTTAGACTGCAAACTTTAGATGTCGTTCAATCACATATATTCGATCGGGGTTTCCAACAGAGTTATGAACAGTGGATTTATCATGGGGAAGTCGAGGAAGATGTTGATGATGAAAGGGGAGGATGAGAATGAGCCCGTAGATGAGATGTGAGATGTCGTTGACGATTTCCTTTTACCAAACAATGCTGAAGAAGCTAACAGTGGAATGGGTCAATACTATGACGAGTTATTCAACGAGATTGAAGGTGAGTTGTATCCGGGTTTTGAGTGGATATCATCGCTGAAATTTTTAGCTAAGTTGATGCACTTGAAAGTGAGGGGGAAGATACCAAACAACACATTTGATGAATTGTTGAAGTTATTAAAGTTTGCATTTCCTAAGGAAAATAAAACTCCAACATCCCACTATGAGGCTAAAAAAACTGAGTAAATTAGGGTTGGGATACTAATCAATACACGTATGTAGATATAATTGTTGTTTATTTTTTAATGAGCATGCATCTAAAGATTCATGTCCGGTGTGCAGGAGTAGCAGGTGGATAAATTAGAAGAATAAAGGGAAAAAAGTTCCACATAAGGTGATGCGTTATTTTCTGTTGATTCCCCAATTAAAAATATTGTACAGTTCAAGGCATATAGCGGAAGAGATGCTATTGCACCATACTGGGAGATCTAAAGAAAAGGGGATGATGCGTCATCCGGTTGATGGGTTAGCATGGAAGGATTTTGACGCCAGACATCCTGATTTTGCAAGAGATCCTAGAAATGTTCGTCTAGGCTTGGCTGTCGATGAGTTTAATTCATTTGGCAACATGAGTTTATCATACAGCATGTGGCATGTTTGTCGGGTTTTATGCTCTTATAAAACCATGTCATACATGTAACACAATTTCATAATGTCAATAAAAGTAGTGGAAATCATTTAGTTTGACAACTGTGTTGCTTGCTTATTTTATTACATGATTATTGATATAATACAAACATTTATAAAATCTCGAACATATGAATAGTTACAATTATAGTGACTAGGCCACAGTGGATTATAGTTATAATTATATGTTCAAAAGAGTGAGTCCTATGATTAGATCAGTGCATTGGATTTTCACTGATTAGGCAATCTACAGTATGATCTACTTACACATTCAGGGTGTGATGTCTTATCCAATGCATTGACCAAGTAGATAAGATCAGATGTATTTGGTTACATCGAACTAGGACCGATATTGATTATTTATTCATAAATAAGTATTGTTGTTATCAAATCTAATCAATGTCACAATGTTGACCATAGATTAAGTCGATCTTAATTTTGAATGATAATATTATGCTAATTATATTGTTTAAATCTTTTGACTTGTTCGTTACCAGCTTACCCTACGGTCTAGCCCATACTTACATCTTGGAGATTTACTAGTGTAATTGAGTAGGAGTATTATTCATAGATATGAAATCTATAACTTTTGTATGTGAAGTGAAAAGATGATTTCCTTAATTGCTTTGTTCAAAAAGGTTAAATGATTGAGATTTCATTTCTGTGAATAAGTTCACGAAAATATCATTTATAAGGAACTTAGTGGGAGTTAAGGATAAAATACTGATGAGGGGTAAAACGGTAATTTGCACCCATCTCGTTAGTAAGTCATCGATAGAGGATTGACTGGCTGTAATGGTTATAACAATGGATAAAGTATTTATGGTTTGGAAAATACGTTCTATGAATTCAAGAGTTCAATTATGAGTCTATAGTGGAGTCACAAGGAATTAATAAGATAGTGAACTTATTCGTAAATAAATTTACGGTAACTTGTTGGAGCTTGATTTCATGGATCCATGGTCCCCGTATCACCTTTGAGTAAATCATCTAGAATGTCTTAATTAATTGATTTGATTATCAATTAGGATTTTTAAAGTTGACTAGGTTAATTTTGGAAAATTTACAGAGATATGAGATTTAGAGAATAAAAGAGAATCTTTGGATAAATTCATTAATATGGATAAATTTGTCTCAATATGAATAAATAATATTAAATCAAGTTTCAAATTATGATTACTTATTTTGAATAAGGATTTAATTAATTAATTAAAAAATAAATAAATAAAAGGTTTTGAATTTAGGCACAATTGGGATTTACATTCAAAACAAAGAGATTTGGCCCAAGTCCATTTATGGCAGCCCAAGGCTTTTATTTTTGTTTATTATTTTTAATTAATTTAAATTTAGATAAATCTCATTAAGTTGCCTATATAAGGAATATGATATCTAGAGTTTTCATAAGGAAGTGAGTTTCAGCTGATCGGTAAGTGAAAACCTAGACAGTCTAACCTTTCTTGGCCAGTCTCTCTTCTTCTTCTCTTCAAGATCTCTATCTCATATGTTGAGAACCATCCCACAATTGTTCTAGGTTGATCAAAGGCTTGGTGAGGAAGACTGGGTTACTAATCTTGTTCAATCTCTTGATAATACTCTACTACATAATGGAATGAAGGGTTTGAGAGATTGAAGGATGGAGTTGTTCTAGTTCCGCTGCCTAATGTAAGTTTTTACTTTACTCTGTATTTGTATCAATTTCATAGGAGCATGTTCTAGGAATTTGCATGTTTGTTTAATAATATGTAAATTGCATGAAAATAAATAAAGATCCTGCAATAAGTATTTCCAACAATTGGTATCAGAGCCATAGGTTGCTAGTTTATTTTCATGAATGAACATGTATGAAATTGATTGACATGTTAGGTATTAATTGGATGGTACATGTTATTGGTGCATGTGTTATGTTTTCATATGTAAATTTTGTAATAATTTGGTTGTTTTTGGCTTGTTTTGGATTAAAAAACTACACAGATTTTTTTTTAATTTTTTTTGGAATGATTTTGTAGTGTCCGCGCTGGACACGCATGGAGCCGCCGCCGGGACCCGACGTCCGTACGGCGTCGGTGCCGGAACCCACGTCGACATTTTTTCGCAAAAAAAAAATAATTTTTTTTTAAATTGGATATTTTGTGCAGTTAGGTTTATAATATTTAAAATTGATTATCTGATTATTTTAGATATTTTAGCTTTTTAAAATATTTTGAATTGGTTATCTAATATTCAGAATATTTTAAGATATTTTTATTGTTTAGAATATTTATAATTAGTTATCAGATAATTCTAGATATTTTAAATTCGTTTAAAAGATATTTTGATATTTTAAAACTGGTTAAAATATTTAAAAATAAAATATCTTGTCATTCCTAACAACTTAACATCCTATGTTAAATTAATTATTTGAAATTGAATTTTGTTTGATAAATTCTATTTTAATTAATTTAATATTTTGTAACTTGTTTAATTAATTATATTGAATTTTGTGTGATGAATTTTATGTTAATTAATTATGGTATTTTGCAAAATAGTATATTGTTGTGGTATATTTGCATAATTTAATAATACATGCTTATAGAGTAACATGTTAGACCCATCCAATTATTAACCTATCAAGCATCATTATTAACTTAATTTTTGCATTTGGGCTTTAAATATAAGTATAATGATTGCTCAATTTTTATGTTTAAATAATGTCGGAAAACTCAAATAAAATTTTCATAAAGTGTTAGGTTTTATTTGGGCCCAATTGAATATGTAAAGCTTAAATTCCTCTCTTGTGGGTGGTTCCACTTGTGAAGATCCATTTGCTTTGCATTACTAGATTGAGCTTAATCAATTTAATAAAAATTAATAAAATGAAGGTTCAAATTCCTATCTTTTGGGGCTTTGTGTGGAAGTTAGGGAGCCTTAGTAGTGGGTCCGACATACTGAACCCAGCTCTCCTCCATGCAATTAAACTTAATTGTATTATGTTATTCATTTTAGTTGGACCTAATAATTGATTAGAAACAAATTAATTCTAATTTTTGGATTAATTTTCAATGGTAATTTTAGAATTAATGGAAAAATTATAAACTATGGTTTATTAATTATTTTGATAATTTGGAAAACCTAAGTTGGTTTATTAATTTGGCAAACCTAAGTTGATAGTTTTCAAAAATAATAAAATACTAAAATATTTAATAATGAGTTTTAAAAATTTGAATTCGGTCTCCACCGTTAGTTTAACAAGGTTAGAGTTCAGTGGGGCCTCATGGCGCTTTGATTTCGTCTCCCTACGGAAGGTGTTCACTGGACTTCTTAACATGGTTAAATTTCTTAGGATAGATGGTTATAGATGGACCTTCTATAGACTCATCCCTACGGTGACTATAGGAATTAAGTTTATAATAATCGAAATCGTGGGTCAAACTCATAAAGTAAGAAATATTTGTGACTCTCGCCTTACCAGGACACATGAGTTTTTGTTACTTTGATCAAATGGAATAGGTAGTTAATAAAAGTCTATGAATTTTTATTAATTGAGATGTTTCTCTATTTAACTAAGTGAATATTTGTGACTCTCACCTACTAGGACACATGGGTTCATGGCTAGTTAAAGTACCTAAGAAATAGAAGATAAGTGTTTTAGTATTTTGCTTATCTCAAAACATTTTGTATGTTATGTTATTTCTAAAAATTTAATGAATAAATATTTTTCAAGCAATGTGTTGATTTCTACTTAGTTGATAATCGTAGCTCTAGGCTTTCCACCTCATACTCTCTCGAATCTCTAAAAGGTTACTCCATGGTGAGAACCTCACGAAATGTTTGTCCAACATCAACATGGTGTTGATTATGGACAACATCGAGTTCATGATAATCAAAGATATCCTATTTTTCCTATGCAACGATCACCAATTCCTTCAAAAGATGATTATTGATGGTGGTTCGAGCTAAGGAAAGAATGCTAATACTACTAAACAAGCTCAAGGAGAAGCTGCTTTAAGCTTCTTCTTCGAAGAGCTAGAGAGGAAGAAATTCATACAAAAAGAACAAGAAGTCCACTGGCAAGGCACCAAATGATGCAAAGCATCTTGGAGTAGGGCCTGATTATAAATACACAAAAAAGGGAGTGTTTCCAACTGCAAGGAGACTGGGAATTGGAACAAGATTGCCCAGCACTCAAGGCATATGGAACCAAAAATAATTAAATTTGTCTTGGATGCATGTGATTTTAGAGGATGATAATTCGGTTTTGGATCGCTGAATCAAAATCTACTAAACATGCATGTACTTTTTTACACCTTTTTAGCATTGGGAAAGCCATAAAGGATAAAAGCCACAGCTTGGAATACATCAAGGGTTGTTCGTATCAAACAAGGCAAAAGGATAAGCATGAATGAATTTTGGAAATAAATATATTGTTTTAAGACAATGTTTATTGTATTCCGATTTTCTATGGAAATTTTAATTTCAGATTTTCAATGGAAATTACATCAACAACAATTTGTAGTTACTTTCACAAGTAATAAAATTCTATTTTTTTAAATGGATGTGAATTGTGGGGTGGATGTATGAAAAATGGGCTATACCTATTGCAACAAAATGAACCCTATGTTCTAAATAATGAGTTGTTTAAGATAGCTAATTTTAGGACCATAAAACGACAAAAGGTCAATAACGTTAGAAATGACGTACCTTTGGCATTTTCGCTTTGGTAATATTTGCTATGATAGGATTCAAAGACTAACAAAGGCTGGGCCTTTGAGGGAACTCACCTAAGGTGACCTACATGTTTGTGAATCTAGTCTTGAGGGCAGAATGACAAAGCGTCCATTCTCTGTGATAGGAGAAAAGGCCAAAGAACCACTAAGGCTAGTATGTTCAAATGTTTGGGGACATATGAATGTTCAAATGAGGGGTGGTTATGAGTATTTCATCACCTTCATCGACGATTGCTCTGGAGACTCATGTAAGTACCTGAAGCATAGGAATTTTGTGAATTTGTTAAGAAGTTCAAAGAATTCATTGCTATGGCTTTAAAACCATATTAGGTAAAACGTTAAAGATCTCGCGATCTAATTAGGTTGGAGGATATTTGGATAATCAGAACCTAGATCATTTAATTGAACTTGGAGAATTGTCTAAAGCAACTGTCCCAAGGACTTCACAACAGAACAGTGTTGTTGAGCGGTGTGAATTGCCCATTTATGAAAATGTGTGTTCTATGATAAGCTATTCAACTCTACCAACTTCTTACCCAAATCTTTTCTGGAGACATACTACCTAGACCGCATGTGACATAATGAATTGTCTAAAGCAACTGTCCCAAGGACTTCGTAACAAAATAATGTTGCTGAGCGGTGTGAATTTCACGTTTATGAAAATGTGTGTTCTATGATAAGCTATTCAACTCTACCAACTTCTTACGCAGATCTATTCTAGAGACATACTACCTAGAACGCATGTGACATTTTTTTTAAATGTTGTGCCATCTCAAAATCTTTCTCCAAGACACCATTAGAACTATGAAATGGTCGTGAACTCGGTTTACGTCATTATGGAATTTGGGGTTGTCATGTTTATGTCCTGAGGAAAAAGGTAGGAAAGCTAGAACAACGAACTGAGGTTTTCTTGTTTGATGGCTATTCTAAAGGTACTCAGGGTGGTCTGTTTTATAGTCTAATAGACAAGAAAGTGTTTAGCTCTACAAATGCTACTTTTCTGGATAACGACTACATAATGAATTTCAAGTCTCGTAGCAAAATAGTATTCAATGGAAAAACGATAAACTATTGTTCCTTCCTCACCGAGGCAAGTCGATGAAAATAAGGTAGATTTAGAAACCACTAATCCAAGTCAAAAAGTTACGATGCCCCGTCATAGTGGGAGGGTTTCTTGAAACGCGGTACCTATGATATGGGTAGTGAAACCGACAAGTTGGTTGGGGACATAAGTAACAATGATTCGTTGTCCTTTAAATAGGCAATGGGTGAGTCTGAAAGGGATCTTTCACTCGAAGCCAAGTACCAGGAAATAAAGTCTAAGTACTCTTAATTTGTTTGAGATCTTATAGATGTGCCATTGGACTTTAGGCCCATGGGGTGCAAGTGGATCTATAAGAAGAAGAGAGGAGCTGATGGAAAGGTCGAGACATTAAAGGCTCAACTCGTGGCAGAGAGAGAAACTTGACTTAGAGAAAACTTTTTCTCTGGTAGCCATGTTAAAATTCATTTCGTATACTCTTTTCCATACCCACGACTCTTGATTAAGTTATAAGGCAAATGGACATCAAAAAAGCATTTTTAATGGCTATCTTGATGAGACCATAAACATGGATCAATCAAAAGGATTTAAAACAGTTGGACAAGAAAGTCGACAAGCTGAGTAGGTCAATCTATGGACTTAAACAAGCTTCACGCTCCTGGAACTTAAGGTTAAATGAAAACATTAAGACCTGAGGTTTTGAACAAAATGTAGTTGATCCTTGTGTTTGACAACTTAGGGAAAAAGACATTGTGGTGTTCTTAATCCTTTACGTAGATGATATCTTATTCATTGGAAACAATGTCAAGAAATTATCAAACATAAAGAACTGGCTAGAAACAAAATTCTGGATTTCGTTGTAGCAAGTCGTGTTCTTGGTATCCAAAACATCAGGGAAATAAATAATTGAATTTTGGCTCTAACTCAAGCGACCTACTTTAGTGAGGTACTTGGTCGTTACTCTGTAACAAATTCTGAGAAAGGATGTTTTGCATCTTGACATGGAGTTTATTTTTCTAAGTAACAGTCTCCACAGACTCCTCAAGAGAAAGAAAAGATGTAACGAATTCCTTATGCATTTGCAATTAGAAGTCTAATGCATAATATGTTGTGTGCTATGACTGGAGATCTGCTATGCAATGTGAGTGGTGAGCAAGTGTTAGTAAAACCTTGGAAATGAACAATAGATGGAAGTCAGTATCTTTGATGGACTAGAGACTATATGTTAGTCTTTTCAGGTAGATCTTTGAACCTGTTAGGCTACACAAAATCAGATTTTAGACTGATGTTGATGACAAGAAGTCTACTTCTGAAAAATGTGTTTACTCTTGGGGGTGAAGCTATGATTTGGAGAAGCGATAGGTTGTCTACCATCTTAGTAGATGTGATTTGGAGAAGCGTTAGGCTATCTTCCATTTCAGAATCCACCTTGGAGGTTGAGTACATAGCTGCGTCTGTGGCAGCTAAGGAAATAGCCTGACTAAGGAAGTTCTCTACAAGTCTCGGTGTTACTCTAGAAATGGATAAACCACTCATTTTTTCTAGTGACAGTAATGAGGAAATAGCAAATTCGAAAGAACCTCAAAGCTACAAAAGAGCAAAGCATATAGAGAGAAAGCACCACATTATCGAGGATGTGTGGCAAAGGCGTGATGTGAAGGTGATGAAGATAGCATTGGAAGGAAATCTTTCATATCCCTTAACAAAGATATAAGTAGAGAGCATAATTGGGAAGCATGTAGAATGCATGGTTTTGAGAAACATGTCCCATTTGTTTTAAAAGGGCAAGTGGGAGTTTCTTGGGTTTTATGCCCTTATAAAACCATGTCGGACATGTAACACGATTTCATATTGTCAATAAAAGTAGAAGAAATCATTTAGTTTGACAACTGTGTTGTTTGCTTGTTTTATTACATGATTATTGAAATAATAAAACATTTATAAAATCCTGAACATATGGATAGTTACAATAATAGTGACTAGGTCACAATGGATTATAGTTGTAACTATATATTCAAAAGAACGCGTCCTAAGATTAGATCAGTGTATTGCATTTTCACTGATTAGGAAATCTACGATATGATCTACTTACACATTCGGGGTGTAATGTCTTGTCCAAGGCAATCACGAAGTAGATAAGATCGGATGTATTTGGTTACATCGGACTAGGATCGACATTGATTGTTGATTGATAAATAAGTATCGTTGTTATCAAATCTAATCAATGTCACAATGTTGACCATAGATTAAGTCGATCTTAATTCTTAATGATAATATTCTGCTAATTATATTATTTAAATCTTTTGAGTTGTTCATTACCAGCTTACCCTACGGTCTAGCCCATACTTACATCTTGGAGATTTAGTAGTGTAATTGAGTGGGAGTATTATTCATAAATATGAAATATATAACTTCTATATGAGAAGTGAAAAGATGATTTCCTTAATTTCTTTGTTCAAAAGGTTAAATGATTGAGATCTCATTTCTGTGATTAAGTTCACAAAAATATCATTTATAAGGAACTTAGTGGGAGTTAAGGATAAAATACCGATGAGGGGTAAAATGATAATTCGCACTTATCTCGTTAGTAAGTCATTGATAGAGGATTGACTGACTGTAATGGTTATAACAATGGATAATGTATTTATGGTTTGGAAAATACGTTCTATGAATTCAAGAGTTCAATTCCGAGTCTATGGTGAAGTTACGAGGAATTAATAAGGTAGTGAACTTATTCGTAAATAAATTTATGGTAACTTGTTGGAGCTTGATTTCAAGGATCCATGATCCCCACATCACCTTTGAGTAAATCATCTAGAATGTCTTAATTAATTGATTTGATTATCAATTAGGATTTATAAAGTTGACTAGGTTAATTTTGGAAAATTTACAGAGATATGAGATTTAGAGAATAAAAGAGAATCTTTGGGTAAATTTATTAATATTGATAAATTGGTGTCAATATAAATAAAGTTTTAAATTAATATTAGTTCATTTGAATAATGATTTAATTAATTAACTAAAAAATAAATAAATAAAGGTTTTGAATTTAGGCCCAATTGGGATTTAAATTCAAAACAAAGAGATTGGGCCCAAGTCCATTTATGGCAGCCCAAGGCTTTTATTTTTGTTTATAATTTTAAATTAATTTAAATTTAAATAAAGCTCATTAAGTTGCCTATATAAGGAATATGATAGGGTTTTCATAAGGAAGTGAGTTTCAGTTGCTCGGTAAGTGAAAACCTAGCAATCTAACCTTTCTTGGCAACTCTCTCTTCTTCTTCTCTTCAAGATCTCTATCTCATGTGTTGAGAACCAGCCCACACTTGTTCTAGGTTGATCAAAGGCTTGATGAGGAAGACTGTGTTGCTGATCTTGTTCAATCTCTTGATAATACTCTGCTACATAAAGGAATCAGGGGTTAGAGAGATTGAAGGATGGAATTGTTCCAGTTTCGTTGCGTAATGTAAGTTCCTACTTTACTCTGTATTTGTATCAATTTCACAAGAGCATGTTCTAGGAATTTGCATGTTTGTTTGATAATATGTAAATTGCATGAAAATAAATAAAGATCCTGCAATAAGTATTTCCAACACTGTTGTCTTGACGAACTATAATATGTCACCCTGGCTTTGTATGAAGGACCATTATTTCATGCTAACTCTTCTTATTCCTGGGCTAAAATCTCCAGGTGGACGAGTTGAAAGAGTTGTGGATTAACAAGGTGGAAACTAGGGATGGTTGAAACAACAAGATGTTCAAGATGTGTGCGGCCTTTTGTGGACGGTGAACGATTTTCCTGCTCGAAGTAGTTTGTCTGGATGGAGTGGTCAGGGTTACAAGGCTTGTCCTACATGCAACGAAGACACATCCTCAATCTGAGTGATTGGTAGGACATCTTATGTTGGTCATAGACGATTCTTGACTAGTAATCATCAGTGGAGAAAGGATACTCAATTTGACAGAAAAGTTTAGAGAATAAGTCCTCCAAGAAAGTTTACTTGTCAAGATATCTTAGATCAAGTTAATGCTCTACCACCTCAAGACTCGGGGAAACATGAGAGGTTTAGAGGATTGAAACGAAAAAGAGGTGCGGGGGATAATAACTGGAGGAAAAAACATATTTTATGAACTTGATTACTGGAGTACGAATGGGTTAAAACACAACATAGATGTTATGCATGTTGAGAAGAATGTATGTGATAGTGTCATAGGTACTATCTTGGATAACGATAAGTCCAAAGACACTACAAATGCAAGACATGATCTGAAGAATATGGGAGTTAGGGACGCATTGTGGATATATGAATATCAAAATAAAAAGTTAATTAAACCACATGCTCCTTACGTGTTGAGCTTGGGGAGTTGGTTGTTCAACAATCTAATCAACCAGCAACATTCGTTGGCACCGTCCCTCGACCTTATTCGACTGCTCAAGATACCAATGATTTTATTAATGATGATGAAGAAGAAGTTGAAGACGTAGAAGAAGTCAATGACGAGGGTGATTTACTTGTTGACCTTAGTGATGATGATAGCACCAATCATGTTTCATCAATAGATGTTAATTTGATAAGTGATGACAGTGACTATTGTACTTAAACCTTGTATTTGTATACGAAAAACTTTATATTAAAATAATTATATATCAGAATTGTTGAATGATTTATGGAATTATGGATTTTTTATGTTGTGGATTTGTAATAAAAAATGTAAAATAATAATTTTGTGGTGATTACAACTATATACTCATAAATAATATATATTTTATATTCATACTAACAAACAAATTTGGTCATACTTAGTTTAAAGATGTCAGCAAATGTAACTTTATACCATGGCGGAGATGGTAGTGGTCAAGATCCACCAGATCCTACTACGATCCCATCCAGTTGCGAGTCAGGTATTTTAAAATTTATTCTTTATTTATTTCTAATTAGACTTTATTATACAACATACTAAATTATATGATGCACTTATTTAAAGCAATACAGTAGTTCCACTAAAGAGAAAAGGTCGAGGGTCTGCCACTAGGAAAAATTTAGATGACAGAAGGCGAGAAGTTGGACATCCACTCCCCATAGTGTTGACCCTATCACGTACAAGGTGGTGGGAACGAAACATGCTACTTTTGTCCATCTTTTGGGCACCCAAGTCACATCAGCGGTTCTAGGATATTACAAGGATTGGACTAGGGTCCCAAAATATTATAAGGACAATGTCATTAGTAAAGTGAAGGTAAAATTTTTAGAATTTACATTAATAATAATTGTATTATAATTCCAGCACGATTAACATGTTTTCTCTTGATTGTAGCACATCTATAAAATAAATGGGCGGCCAGATTATACCACCCTCATTGACAGTATCAATGTTGATATGGCTGAGAGATAGCGAGATAGGAAAACTAAGCGGCACGCCCACTTCAAAAATTTCTACAAAGGACCAGATGATTGGGACAAGGTCCTAAAGAATCCACCCAAAGATGTCAACGCCGATGAGTGGAAACAAATTTGTGAGTTTTTCAGGAGTCCAGAGTTTATTGCGCGCTTCGTGAAGAACAAAATAAACCAAGACCAAATGAAGTACTTTACAACACGAGGCACGAAATCATTAGCGGCCACTCGTCACGAAAAAAGTAAGTGAAAATATTAACTTAATTAAGTTGTATGAATTTATAAGTTCTCTAACATTCTAATTTTCTTTATTAGTTGAACCCGAACCAAATTGAGGAATGGAAGGAGTACCACTGGACAAAGAAGAACAAAAATTTTGTCAACGAGGATGCTGAACGAGATTATGTAAGTTTAATTTTATTATCAATTCAAATAATTATATTTTTCTTTTGTATTATAATTTTTTAAAAAAACAAGTTAAGTTGAAGTCAACTCTTGAAGTTGAGACTCAGCACACAATTGAATCTGGTATTGATGATTCTTCCTCAGTCGATCAAATGAAGATACTAAGTCAGGTTCTTGGTGAAAGATGGGGCCACCAGCGAGGAGTTGGCTGCAAATTAAAGGGAAAAGCGTTCACCCGTCCCTCTCAAAACACTCAGTCTCAGGCACCACCTCAACAGTCGACTGAGGAAATTCGTGAATTGGTTGACATTGTGAAGGTCATGAATGAACAGCTTCAATACGTGTATCAGCAGCTTCCACCTGAAAAATGTCCGGCAACAAACGTGGAGATGCAGAATACATATTAGCAGTTTTTTGAGAAGTTAAGAGGCTCATCTTCTAAAACTTAGACACAACACATGTCTCGAGCTTCAGCTTCTCAGCCTTCATCAGGCCATCCCAACACACCTGCACCAACTTTGTCATCTCAACCTTCGGCCCATCCATATATGTATCAATGGTCAATGTCTCTGTACCCGCAGGCTTATCATCCTCATATGAGCGGACCTTCGTCCTAACCCCCGCCTCCTCATATGAGTGGGTCATTGTCTCAACCTCCGCCTTATTTGTATCCATACATGTATGGACATGGAGGATCATCGTTACCTCCAGAGTATCCATGGGCACCGTAGACACCACAGGCACCGCAGCCACCATAGGCACCAGAAGAAGGAGACAATACGAAGGACGCAGAGGGTTAAGACGTTTTATATATTATTGTATTAAACTGTAATGACCCAAAATTACTAATAAGGCTTAAGGGCCTTGATTAGTGTATCGGGAGGGCATAATTGGAGGTTATGGGAATTAATGGTAAGAAAGCATGTTTATGGGTATTGGATAAGCATGCGGGCCCTGTTTGGCTGGTCAGGGCATAATTGTAATTTTGGCCCATTAGGGCATAAACATGATTATTTGTGATAAATTGTTGAGACCACATTATTATGTGGATATATGTGTTTGCAGCTTTCGGCACGAGGAGATCCTAGGGAGCAGGTAGCGGGAAATCACAACGGGACCGACACTTGACTTGGGGCGAGTCAAGGGGTATCTCGGGTATTAGGTGGTTATTTGGATTATCGGGTTATGGAAATAAATAATTTGAGATATATTTGAGGTTAGGAAGCCTAGGTGGGAATACCGGGGAATTTTTTACCATTTTGTCCTCGGGGACGTTTTCGGTACCCCGAGCCTTGGGATTAACTTAAGAGGCTTAAGTTAGATAAAACAAAGTAAAAAAGAAATGTGTGGAAGAATGCTAGAACCGACTCCCTCTTTCTCTTCCCTTCTCTCAAGAAGTTTCTTCAAGCTTACCATGGAACCAAGGGATTTTTCGGTTGAGTTCATAAGAAATGGAGCTCTAGAATTGGAGATTAGCTCAGAAATTGATGGTTGAATCAAGCAAAGTTTGAGGTAAGACTTGGATTAAGGTTTTAATGTTTAAGTTCTGAGTTCTAAGTGTTTTTTTTTTTGGGTCTTTAATGTTGAGAGTTGAATTGAAGCTTTGGGTGAGGATTTGAGCTGAATTCTTGTTAGGTTCTATTGCTGGGAACTTGGGGATTAACTCTACAACTTCTAGGTGGACTTGCTCTTCAGCAAAGGTAAGACTTTTATAATAGTTTAGCATCTGAATTCTGAGATTTCTGGTTGTTCTAAGAGATTTTGGGATTCAAGGATTGAGGTGTGATTTTGATGAGTCCTTAGGCTACTTTTTCTGTGGGTTTTGCCACTGGAAATATACTTGAACTGCTGTGATAACTAGAATATGTTATTGGGATGATTTTGGGTTAGTTTGGTTGAGATTGGGTGGATGAAAGTGGTGTTTTTCTAGGTTCAAAGGGGTCGGGCCGCGGCATAGTTTTTGGTGAGCCGCGGCCCTCTAGAGCAGATGGTGCTGAGGAAGGACGGCGGGCCGCGGCATGGGGTGTGTAGAGCCGCGGCCCGTGTCTATTTTTGGGCGAGGTTGTGCCTCTGGTTGGGGGCATGCCGCGACATTGTCAGCTTGGGCCGCAGCCCTTAAGGACATTTTTGGCCTTTTGGAGTTTTTAAGCACAGGAACCTAACCTAGGGTGCTCAGGATCGATCCCACTACCGTGTTTGGTGGAATTCGATGTTCCGGAGGTTAGAACTCTATCTGAAAACCTTTACAAAATTATTGATGGAATCATTTATCATGGTTGTGACTAGGTGTACGCTTGGGCTCGGGGCAGGATCGTGCTTGAGGGTCATTTTTTCTAATCAAAGCATTTGGCATGAAAGGTAAGAAAACTGCACCCGGTTGTGAGTTAATAACAGGACTAAGGGTTCCCTACTCTTGTATGCATTACGAAAGTTGGTATTATGCCATGTGAAAGTTTGTATTATGCCATGAGAATAGTAAACCAATAGCCTGAGGGTGCTGGGGTTTACATTGGCGCATAGGGCACGGCTCAACCACTGGTAGCTGAGGACAACTTAATATTCATTGAGCTTGGTTTAAGCGGGTCAGAGTCAGTGGGATAAACATAGGGTGAGACCTAAGAGTCGACCCTGATTATCATGTGATTTGGTTATGGTTGTTAATTGTTGAACATGACATGCCGAATAGTTGGTTATTAGTTTGTGGCTTTTCTGGTTATGTCTATGGACTATGTGATTAATGTGGTTGTCTAAGTGTATGAACATGCTTAAGGAATTATTTGATTGTTGTCATTGTTTGTGCTGTGATATTATGTTTTCTTGCTAGGCCTTGGCTCACGGGTGCCTTGTGGTGCAGGTAAAGGCAAGGGTAAGCTTGTTCAGCCTTGATTAGAGAGCTCTAGGGGCGGAATGTACATGATTAGCGGCTCAGCCATCACGGTTGAGGGAGGAACAGGAACAGGAGGACCATAAATGTCTATTTTTCCCTTAGAGTGGCTAATAGTTGTTTATACCTAGAAATTTTGTAAATTGTCCTTCAAACATTTTTCTTTTGGGATCTCATGTACAAAATATTAATTTATATGAAATGTATCTTTTATGACCAAAACATATTAACCCTAGCTCATTAATGGTTTTAATGACATGTTTCAACTAAATGACTTGATTAGCAAGTCTTGCACCTTTATAAATACACAGTGTAACGGTCTTGGCTATCCAGGGCGTTACATAAACAATAACTTTTAATTAATAAATTATTGTATAGATATTTAATTTGGATAATATTGTATTATTGGATTGTTTTTTGGATAAATTATTAATTTTATGCATATTTAATATTAGTATTATTATTTTATGTATATTTAATTTTGATATTATAAATTAAAATATATTATTTAAATATTTTATTTTAATATTTTTTTAATTATATAAAAGTATTAGGGGCGACAAAAGTCACCCCTAATAATATCAAAGTCGTCGCTAATATCATATTATTAGGGGCGACTTTTTGTTATTAGGGGCGAAATATGATATAGGAATCACGATTATTAGGGGCGACATTAAATTTATTAGGAGCGAAAATATCGCCGCTAATACTATTTATTAGGGGCGACGGTTTTGTCACCGCTAATAATCGACTTTAGCGTCGAAATATTAGCGACGACATGTCGCCGCTAATGACTATTAGGGGCAATCCGTCGCCCCTAAAGACATTTTTTGTTGTAGTGATTAGGGAAAAAATGAAGACATATTGAGTGGATATAATGGGGTATTAATGCATGTATATACGATAATTTTTAAGCATTTTTTTAATGTTTTTGAACGTTTGTGGATGATTATAAGACATTTTCATTATTCAAAACATGTATTGATCACTTAAACTTGACTTTTTTTAATATTTCAATATTTTGGAATTTTTTATTTTAATTACATGATGTATTTGTTTTTAATAATGTTAATTATTTAAAATGTATTGTTTTTACATAATTTTTTATATTATAATATTGTTTTCTACAAAAAAAATTAAAATATTTACATATTAATTTTTTAAGTTTATTTTTGTTAATTATTTTACGAATCCAATTACCATATTTACTAATCATTGTTTAAACTTTTATTGTAGGAAATACTTGTTTGAATTTAAAGTGTGTTGAAATTGTTGAAGAATAATTTTGAAGGTGAGTAAAAATTACTACTTAATTTTGTCTTTTTCTTTTTGATATTTACAAACTATTGTTAGAGGAGTCTGAATATATTAGATATTCATCCGTAGTGAAGTAGGTTCTGAGATAAATTGTGTTATGCGAAGATAACAGAAGGATGAGAACATTTGTGTCTTAGTGAAGTAGGTTCTGCGAATTCTATGTGATGTGGTGGTTAATGGACGAAATTATGTATGTTGATTGTTGTGTTTTGTTTGAATTGAATTTATAGGTAGTAATAATTTGGGATATGATATAAAAATAATGGAAACTCTGCTCAATTTTTTTTAAGATTAATATATTGATTGTACATGTTTTATAGGTTAATATATGTAATAATTTTGTTTGTTTATGTTAAAATTGTAAATACATATGAATTTTGGATATGTTATAGAAATAGAGGAAACTCTTCCCATTTTATTTCAGAATTTTTTAATTGAACATATTTTTGTTTAATTATAATATTAATTTTTTTTTCAATATTGACATAGGAATTACGTAGATATTATCATTATTGATAAATCATGAATTCTTGGGAATAGAGAAATACAAGATGGATTCAACTAATTTTTAGAATTTCGCCAAACAAATTGTAGTGATCCAGAAAGAATTCCTTGTCCATGTATAGATTGTGGTAATTGATCAAAATGAAATATTACAATGATAAAGAATCGTGTATTTTGTCGAGGATTCGATACAAGTTATCGCACATGGTATTGGCATGGGGAATTATTGAAAAATAATAACCCTTATCCATTCGGGAGGCGAGGGGTTGATGATTTGGATTATAGTGATTTTGATGAACATCCTATGGAATCGCTTGATGAGGCATAACAAGAGTTTGTTGATGATCCTTCAAAATTTGATAAATTGGTTAGAGATGCAGATAAACCATTATTCAATGGTTGTCTAAAACAAAGATTACCAACGATGGTAAAATTTTACAACATAAAAGTAGAAAATGGAGTGAACGATAAATGTTTTAGTCAATTTTTAGCTGCTATTAAGGAGATTTTATCATCAGATAATTGTTTCCCTGAGTCTACGTATGAAGTGAAGAAAACTTTGAATTGCATAGGGTTTGTAGCATCTCAAATTTGCTAATAAGACTTAGTGCCTTGATTAGTGTGCCGGGAGGGCAATAATTGATTTAATTATGTTATTACATGGATTAAATGATTATGTGATTAGAAATGCATATTTATGTGAAATAAATATGCATGTGGGTCATTTTGGTTAATAGGGGCATATTTGTAATTTTGGCTTGTTGAGGGCATAAATGTAAATTATATGTGTGTTGCGCTTGAGACCACGAGATTGTGGAGCTTTATTTGTGATGTGTGATCTGAGACGGTCCTAGGGAGCAGAATAGCGAAATAGTCACAACAAGGTCGAATACCCGGCTCGGAGTGAGCCTAGGGGTATTTTTGAAATGTAGCACGTGCTCGGGGTTACCGGGTAACGAGTAATGATTTAGCGATTATTTGGGTATGTCGGGATTAAATGGGGATTTATAAGACTCTTCGAGGAATTAGCGGGATGTGGCAAATGACGGGATTGCCCTTGGAGGCATTAATGGACTAAGGGTTTACTTAGCGGCTTTTTGGTGATTTTTAGAGTATAGACTTGAGTGAGATACTAGAACTAATCAGAAAGAAAATACACTCTCTCAAGCTCATCTCTCTTTCTCTTTCTCTCTCTCTCTCTCTCTCTCTCTCTCTCTCTCTCTCTCTCTCTCTCTCTCTTGACACACTCTCTCTCTCTCAAAATGCTAAGGAAAATTCTTGCAGAAATTCAAGGGAAAAGGCTTGGAATTTAAAGTGAATTGAAGCCTAAAGTAGTTGAGGTTTAGCTCAGGGTTGGATCATCAATTAAGGTAAGGTTGTTTCTATGTTTCTTCTGGTAACTACTATTGATTTTACTAAGTTTTCTCTTGTGGTCTAAATGGTCTTATGGGGTTGAACTTTAGGGTATGATGTTTGAGTTTTGATGAGTATGTGGGATGAGTTTTGGGGTATATATGCAACTTATGCTGCTTTGATACAAACTGTAGACTGAATTCTTTGTCTAGGCTCTGATTTGTGTGGATTTTAGAGATATGAGCTCGTAAAAATGCATGAGAATTCTGGGTTTTGGGCTCGAGTTGCAGCCCTGTTCTTCAGGCGTTGCGGCTCGTGTGTATGAAGAGGTCTAGGAGCCTCTGATTTTGCCCAGGCATCGCGGCACTGTCAGGGCGCGCCGCGGCCCGTGTTCCTCAGATGAGAGAGCCAAGGCTCTCTGACTTGCAGCGAGCCGCGGCCCTAGGGGGCCGGCCACGACTCAAATTAGGGAAAATGACCAAGATAGGGTTTTAAGCTCGAGAACCCAAATGTAAGGGCTGAGGAAGGATTCCGCTACCTAGTTTAGTAGAATTCGAGGTCTAGAAGGCTAGAATATTAATATGAAGTTCTTAATTGATTAGGGCTTGATGGATTTCTATTTTGATGTGTTGTGACTAGGTTTTATGTCAAGGCTTGGGTTTAGGGGATTGTGCTTGGGATCACATTAATCAGCCAGCTCGGGACACAAGTAAGAAAACTGCTTATACCCGTAGAGCGGGGCATGGCCCTATTATTTGTGTTTAATGTGTGTGTGAATACTTGTAAATGTTATGCTAAGTTGTGCATTATATAAATGAACGGCAAATGTTGAGAACGACGAAGGTCAGGGACGGCAAAGGTCGGGATCAGCATTAAGCATGTTGAATGCAGGTCGCTAGGGCAAAACCCTCTAAGGGTGTTGTACTCACCCGCTCGGTGAAGACTGTGAACCCAGTGCCTGGTAAAGCACCTGGGTCGGCATAGGTCGTTATATGTTTAAGTTGTTTATTACTTGATTGAATTGCCATATGCTTTATGTGGCTCACAGGTGCTCTATGGTGCAGGTAAGGGCAAGGGAAAGGTCGACCAACCATGAGTTGGAGAGCGTGGAGTGACGTGTACATGTTCGGCCTACCTGGCTGCCACGGCCGGGGTTGTTTGAGGAATTTACTGTAAATGGTCAATTTTGTCACTTAGGTCGACTATATTGAAACTTTTGAATTGTAATACATTTTTTAAAACTGTTTTTTGGGGGTCCCAATGTATAACCTTTATGACTTGAATGAGTGTCCAAATCTTTTATAATTAATGTTAGTCAAATGAGTCTTTATTTTGGATTTAATCACACTTTTTAACCTAAAACCTCGATTAGCGAGTTATTGGCCCATTTATAAATCACATGGTAACGACTCTGAGGTAGTAGGGTGTTACAACTTGGTATCAAAGCATGCCAATGTTTAATGTTCCTGGAGATCGGTCGAACATGTACGTTCGCTGCCAGAGACAAGCTCGACTCAGGGTTGGTTAGTATTAAGTGAATTATGTGTTCAATTGCTTGACTAAGTTTCCCTGACTGCCTGAATATTATAGATAAAGCATGATAAATATGTTTGTATATATGTATGATGCCAGGGCATGGCCCCTTGTTTTTTATGTGCTTATGCAATGTGTGCGATGTGTTGATATGTTGTTAGTATTTTATTGATAGGACTAGGAAGTGGTTTTTGGATGTTGTTATCTGCCTGATGTGTGGTGTCATTGATTGTAGAAATATTGAAGTTATGCCTCGGCGATCGATTACACTCCGCGGCAATATGGCTGAAGATAACAACCAGGGTTAGGACCCTCCACCTGCCCCATAGAACTAGCAACGGCTGTATGTCGAAATGGAAGCAAGACTTCAGCGAACAGAAGATGAGATCTGAGAACTATGGCATCAGGCCCCTCCTCGAGGTATTGGGTTATAGATTCCACAGGTTATGGCACCAATGCCAACCAAGCCTATGATGGAAAACATGTGGGAGCCTTTATACGAGAGGATCAGGAAGCAACACCCTCCCACTTTTGAGGGCGGTCCAGACCCGCTGTGGGCAGAGCAATGGATGAATATGACTTCTTCCATCCTGGATTTTATGAGGGTGGAAGGGAACTAGAGGGTGGCCTGTGCCAGTTATATGTTGAGAGAAGAGGCCCGCATCTGGTGGGAAGTTGTGTCCCAGATGAGGGATGTGATAGTTATGACCTAGGAAGAATTTAGAGATGTCTTCAACGAGAAATACTACAGTGTTGCAATCCGAGCTGCAAAGGTGGATGAGTTTATCAACCTGACTCAGAACAGGATGGCAGCTATAGAATATGCACTGAAGTTTGACCGGTTGGCAAGTTAGCGCCGGACTTGGTGCCTACTGATATGGCACGGAGGGATCGATTTGTACGAGGTTTGGACGTCTTGATAGCCTGTGATTTTAATATAACATTAGATCTAAGTACTACTACTTATGCTCAGGTAGTAGAGAAGGCCCTTATAGTTGAGGGGGCTGAAGATCAAATTTGGAGAGATGGCGCTGCAAGGCGCATTGCTTGGAGGATGGTGCCTTCTTTCACTGGTTTTAGCCTAGTTAGTGACCCCAGTGAGCAGAAGAGAAATGCCCCAGATTATTTTGTTCCTACTGGTCCAGATAGGAGGGTACGGGGTGCTTTCAGTGGCCGTCAGGGCGGGGGAGAGAACTGGAGGAACTTCCCAGAGTGTCCTCAATTCAAGCGATGACATCTGGGGGAGTGCAGAGTCAGGGCATGCTTCACTTGTGGGAGTTTCAGTCACCTGAGGAAGGACTGCCCATAAGCTAGGAAGGAAGAATCAAAGAGGAGTGATAACCTCACTCTAGCCAGAGTGTTCACCTGACCCAGACCGAGGCTGAGGCTAGTCACTCGGTCATGACAGGTCAGATTTTTAGTGTCGGTTCTTCATTTACTGCATTAATTGATTCAGAAGCTACCCACTCGTTTGTATCTGCTAGAGTGATAGATCGTTTGTGTAGACCTTGTGATATGTATGCTAGGGGATTCAGGACTTTGTTGTCAATTGAGGAACTGGTAGTCTCTAGGAGATGGGTTAGAGCATTACCAGTAGAGATAGACAGTAGAGAGTTGTTTGCGGATTTGATTGAGCTAGCGATTGATGACTTTGATATGATTCTGGGGATGGATTTGTTATCAAAGTATGGGGCGACGATAGACTGCAAGCGAAGAATGTTGACCTTTGAACCGAAAGGGGAGGTACCATTTGTATTTGTGGGGACAGTAAGTGGGCCACGAGTACTTATGATCTCTACACTAAAGGCTAGAGACCTAATGCAAGAAGGTTGCATAGGATTCCTAGCAAACATAGTGGATACCTCTAGGATTGTTTCAGTTGGACCGAGTGAGACCAAACTAGTGTGTGAGTTTCTTGATGTATTCCCAGCAGACCTGCCAGGGTTGCCACCACACCGAGAGATCAATTTCATCATAGATTTGGTGCCAGAGGCGAAGCTCGTATCTAGGACACCTTATAGAATGGCCCCAGCGGAGTTGAAGGAACTGAAGATTCAATTGCAGGAATTACCGGATCTAGGATTCATCAGACCTAGTTTTTTGCCATGGGGTGCTCATGTGTTTTATGTCAAGAAGAAGGATGGCACCTTAAGGATGTGCGTTGACTACAGAGAGTTGAATAAGTTTACCATTAAGAATAAGTATCCACTGCCCAGGATCGATGACTTCTTTGACCAGATACAGGGGAAGACGGTGTTCTCTAAGATCGACCTTCGGTCTGGCTACCATCAGTTGAGGATTAAAGAGGTGAACATACAAAAGACCGCATTCCGTATAAGGTATGGACATTATGAATTTCTTGTCATGTCCTTTGGATTAACGAATGCCCTAGCAACCTTTATAGACTTGATGAATAAGGTCTTCAGGGATTATTTGGATAAGTTTGTGATTGTATTCATCGATGATATACCAGTGTACTTCCAGTCAGAGACAGAGCACAAGTAGCATTTTCGTTTGGTGCTACAGCGGTTGAGAGAGCATAGGCTATATGCTAAGTTCAGCAAATGTGAGTTTTGGTAGCCCCAAGTAACATTTTTGAGCCATATTGTGAGTAAGGAGGGGATTCTAGTGGACCCAAGAAAGATTGAGGCAGTGAAAGATTGGCCTAGGTCGAGTTATGTACCAGAGGTTAGGAGCTTCTTGGGATTAGTAGGGTACTATCGGCGATTCATTGAGGGATTCTCCATAATAGATACATCGTTGACTGAGCTGACGCGTAAGAAGACCAAGTATGTCTGGACAGATAGATATGAGAATAGTTTCAAGGAATTTAAGCGGCCACTGATCACGGCTCCAGTATTGAGTCTTCCATCAGACAATGAGAAGTTCGTAGTCTACTGCGATGCTTCAAGGCAGGGTTTGGGGTGTGTATTGATGCAAGCCGAAAAAGTGATAGCCTATGCGTCGAGACAACTGAAGGAGTATGAGCAGAGGTATCCCACTCATGATCTGGAACTAGCAGTGGTGGTATTTGCATTGAAGGTGTGGAGGCATTATTTGTATGGAGAGAAGTGTGAAATATACACCAACCATAAATGTTTAAAGTATTTCTTTACTCAGAAGGACATGAATATGCGCCAAAGGCTTTTGCTGGAATTGGTGAACGACTACGACTGCGACATTTTATACCATCCAGGGAAGGCCAATGTGGTGGCCGACGCATTGAGTCGGAAGGGCCCAGGGCAGTTATTCAGTCCGAGGCAGATATCAGGAAAGTTAGTTGAAGAAATGACCAGAGTAGGAATTGAATTGGTAGTTGGTCAGCTAGCCAATATCACACTTCAGTCCACGCTCCTTGAAAAGATCAAGGAAGTGCAGAGGGAGGATTCCCAGTTGAGGAAACACAGGGAGGATGTCTTAGTTGGAGTAACTAGGGACTTTTCTATTTTAGAGGTGGGTTTAGAGAAATAAAGGTCAGATTTACGTTCCGATGGATTCTAGTATCAGGAGAGAAATTCTAGATGAGTCTCATACCACTCCCTACATCTTACATCCGGATACGACGAAGATGTACAAACACTTGAGAACTTTGTATTGGTGGCTGGGGATGAAGAGGGGCGTAGTGGATTATATGGCCAAGTGTTTAACCTGTTAGCAGGTGAAGGATGAACATCAAAGGCCAGCAGGGTTGCTGCAACCACTAGGGATACCGGAGTGGAAGTGGGAGGATATCACCATGGACTTCGTGGTTGGATTACCAAAGATAGTAGGATAGTATGATTCTGTGTGGGTGATTATGGATAGGTACATCAAATCAACCCACTTTTTTCTTGTTAAAACAACTTATATGGTGGAGCAGTATGCTAAGTTGTATATGAAGGAAATTTTATGGCTTCATGGTGCTCCGAGGTCGATAGTATCCCACAGGGACCCCACCTTCACCTCTAAGTTTAGGGAGAGCCTGTAGAAGGCTATGGGCACATAGTTGCAGTTTAGTACCGCCTCTCATCCTCAGGCAGATGGACAGTCTGAGAGGATGATTCAGATATTGGAGGATATGTTACGAGCATGTGTGCTGGATTTTGGGGGATCTTGGAGTAAGTATCTCTCTTTAATCGAGTTTTTGTATAATAACAGCTATCAGGAAACTATCATAGTGGCTCCGTATGAGATGTTGTATGGGAGGAAGTGCAGATCACCCATCCATTGGGATGAGACGGGTGAAAGGAAATACTTAGATCCTGAGGCTATTCAGAGGACCAATGAGGTGAATGAAAAGATTAGAGCTTGGATGCTCACCTCCCAAAGTCTACAGAAGAGTTACTCAGACTTGAGACGCAGGAGTGCAGAGTTTCAAGTCGAAGATCATGTGTTCCTCAGAGTTGCTCCTTTGAGAGGAGTAAAGTGATTTGGAGTGAAAGCCAAGTTAAGTCGTAGGTTTGTTGGCCCCTTTGAGATTTTGGAACGGGTTGGATAGGTGGCTTACAAATTGGCTATGCCTCCAGCCTTATCAGGGGTTCACAACACATTTCATGTGTCCATGCTCTGGAAGTACGTATCAGATTCTACGCATGTGCTGATTATGAAAACCTGGAGCTAGATCAAGATTTTCCTTTTGAGGAGAAGCCGGTTAAGATTCTAAACTGGAAGGATAAAGTCTTGCGGAACAAGGCCATTTCCTTGGTAAAAGTGTTGTGGAGGAACAACAAAGTGGAAGAGGCAACTTGGGAGCTTGAGACTGATATGCGAGATCGATATCCCGAGTTATTCAGGTAAATTTCGAGGATGAAATTTCTGTAAGGAGGGGATAGTTGTAGCGTCCCAAATTTGTTAATAAGGCTTAGTTCCTTGATTAGCATTCCGGAAGGAAAATAATTAATTTAATTATGTTATTATGTGGATTAAATGATTATGTGATTAGAAATGCATGTTTAGGTGAATTAAATATGCATCTGGGCCCATTTTGGTTAATAGGGGCATATTTGTAATTTTGGCTCATTGAGGGCATAAAGGTAAATTATATGTGTGTTGTGCTTGAGACCGCGAGATTGTGGAGATTTATTTGTGTTTTGTGATCCGAGACAGTCCTAGGGAGCAAAATAGTGAAATAGTCACAACGGGGTCGAATACCCAGCTCGGGGTGAGCCTAAGGGTATTTAGGAATGTAGCACGTGTTTGAGGTTACCGGATAACGGGTAGTGATTTAGCGATTATTTGGGTATGTTAGGATTAAATGGGGATTTATAGTACTATTCGAGGAATTAGTGGGATGTGGCAAATGACGGGATTGACTTTGGAGGCATTAAAGGACTAAGGGTTTACTTAGGGGCTCTTTGGTCATTTTTAGAGGATAGACTTGAGTAAGATACTAGAACTAATCAGAAAGAAAATACACTCTCTCAATCTCATCTCTCTCTCTCCCTCAACACTCTCTCTCTCTCTCAAAAGGCTAAGGAAAATTCTTGTTGAAATTCAAGGGAAAAGGCTTGGAATTTAAAGGGAATTGAAGCCTGAAGTAGTTGAGGTTTAGCTCAGGGTTGGATCATCAATTGAGGTAAGGTTGTTTCTATGTTTCTTCTGGTAACTACTGCTGATTTTATTGAGTTTTTTGTTGTGGTTTAGAGGTCTTATGGGGTTGAACTTTAGGGTATGATGTTTGAGTTTTGATGAGTATGTGGGATGAGTTTTGGGGTATCTATGCCGAGTTATGTTGCTTTGATACGAACTATAGATGAAATCCTTGGTCTAGGCTCTGATTTGTATAGATTTTAGAGAGATTGGCTCGTAAAAATGCATTAGAATTTTTGGGTTTCGGGCTCGAGTCGTGGCCATGAGTTGGAGAGTGTGGAGCGATGTGTACATGTTCGGCCTACCTGGCTCCCATGGCTGGGGTTGTTTGAGGAATTTACTATAAATGGTTGATTTTGTCACTTATGTCGAATGTATTGAAACTTTTGAATTGTAATACATTTTTTTAAACAGTATTTTGGGGATCCCAATGTATAACCTTTATGACTTTAATGAGTGTCCAGATCTTTTATAATTAAAGTTCATCAAATGAGTCTTTATTTTGGATTTAATCACACTTTTTAACCTAAAACCTCGATTAGCGAGTTATTGGCACATTTATAAATCACATGGTAATGACTATAAGATAGTAGGGCGTTACAGGGTTGAAGTATGAGAAGATCCATGCAAGTCCGAACGATTGTGTGTTATACCGTAAAGAGTATGCAGACATGGACACTTGCCCAGAATGTGATTTACCCCGCTACAAACCTAATAGTAGTAAGGAGATTAGAAAACTTATTCCTCAGAAAGTGATGTGGTACTTTCCTTTGATTGCGCGGCTTAAGCAGTTATATCGAAGTGTAGAACACTCTGAAAACCTAATATGGCGTGAGACTAGGCGAGTGAAAGATGGTAAACTTTGACATCCCACAGATTTGCAGGCCTGAAAAAAATTTAATTACTTAAATCCATAATTTAAAACTGAAGCAAGACATCTACATCTAGGTCTAGCTGTCGATGGTGTAAACCCACATAATTCTCTAAGTAGAAGGCATAGTTCATGGCATGTCTTCCTTGTTATGTACAATCTTCCTCCGTGGTTAGTGATGAGAAGGAAGTTTTTTATGCTCACGTTAATGATTTCAGGCCCAAAACAACTGGGACATGATATAGATGTTTATTTGGCACTATTGATTGATGATTTGAAATATTTGTATGAAAATGTTGTTGAGGCATATGACGGTTTTAAGAAAGAAGTCTTTAACTTAAAATTTGTGTTGTTGTGGATTGTTAATGATTTCCTGGCTTCTAGTAATCTATCAGGGTTAAGCACAAAAGGTTACAAGGGATGTCCAATATGTCCCACTAACACATGGGCTCTTCATCTGTCGAATGGGCACAAAATGTGTTATATGGGTCATAGACGATACTTGCCCCTAAATCATAGTTATAGGAAGAAAAAAATCATTTGATGGTAATAAAGAACAAGGTGTTGCTTCTTTGCCACTATCGGGGTAACAAATTCTTAAAGAAATAGAAAAAGTTGATTTCAAGTACAGAAAAATGAAGAAAAACAAGAAAGTAAATAGATGTTTCCAAAGGAAATCAATTTTTTTCGTCTTCCTTACAGGAAAGATTTACTTATTCCACATTTTTTGGATGTCATGCACATAAAAAAAATGTGTGCGAAAGTATTATAGGTACATTACTTGATGTTCCTGATAAAACTAAGGATGGTCTAACCAGTTGTTTAGATCTTGTTGAAATGGGTATAAGAGCTTATTTGGCACCTGAAGAGAAAGGTAAACGCACATATTTACCCCTTCTTGTTTCACGTTGTCCAGAGAAGAGAAAAAATTTGTATGTAAATCATTTGCAGAGATGAAAGTGTCTGATGGATATTCATCCAACATTCGAAACTTGGTATCCATGGGGGATTTGAAGTTAATGCGTATGAAATCACATGGTTGTCATATATTAATGCAACAACTACTTCTAATTGCCATCCAGCCAGTCTTACCGAAAAAAGTTCAAGATTGTTTGACAAATATTTTCATATTTTTCAATCATTTATGCGAAAAAGAATTAGAAATGAAAAAATTTGATGCATTGCTGTGTGAGATAGTGGAAACTATATACAACCTTGAAATGTTTTTTCTGCCATCCTTCTTTGACATTATGATACATTTAATGATTCATCTAGTAAGGGAGGTCAAGTTGTGTGGACTAGTTTAGGTGAGATGGATGTATCCATTTGAAAGGAATATGAAGGTGTTGAAAGGTTATGTGTGTAATCACTATCATCGTGAAGCTAGTATGGTTGAATGTTATATATCGGAAGAGGCAGTGGAATTTTTCTCAAAATACATGAGTTGGGTTGAGGCAATCAAAATCACCAAACCACGAAATAACTCGAATGGGATTGATAAAGAACTACGAGGGAACAGAACAGTGATCACCGTATCTAGGACAGAATTAGATCAAGCTCAATTAGTTGTGATGCAAAACAACCCTGAGATTCAATCATATATAATGTAAGTAATTTATTTTAAAGAGAATACATTTCAATCATATATATTAGAGTAGTGATTTTATTTTATTTTTGTTTAAACTTGTTTGTTCTCTTTTTTCTGTTTTAGTAATCACGTGGAGTTATTACAATCAATGATTCCAAATAAGGCTAAAAAATAAACATAAATGGGTTATAGATGAGCATAATAAAATGTTTTGTCGGTGGCTGAAGAATACAATTTTAATGAAGTTGGGAGAACGAAATCATGGAGTGTCGATTGAGTTGAAGTGCATATCTCTTGGCAAAAATGAGAGATTTTAAAAGTGAGATTTTGATGAAAAAAAAAATCTGGTCATATAATGAGGGATTTTAAAAGTGAACTCACTACCGAGTACATCAAGCCTTTGGCTGAAATGGGTATCATGGAAGAACTCAAATCTCCCTCGAAGAAGTACAAAGATATAATTGACGAAAGAGATTAGTTAAAATTTGTAGCTAGTCGTCTAAGTCCAAAGTTTCAAAAAATACATCAAGAACAAAAATCACGTGCATTAAAAATGAAGTCAAGGCATTGAACATCTTATAGAGGAATGGCTAATATAAGAGAAGATTTGGTAAGTATAATTGATATTAAAGTTGAAATAATGGTTGATATTATCGCAATATAACTTTAATTATCTTGTACGTTGTAGAAAAAAGAACGAGGTATTCAAAATCTGAGCGGTATGAAGTTTGCTTAGATCGCGTAGATCGTAAGTGTTCATTTGGATTGACATATTGGCTTTATTTATATACACTAATTTGACCAAAAAATATCTTGAATAGGGGGAGCTCAAAGAAAAATTGAGTCGTTGTGAAATTACAGCTCAGGGTCGAGATGACATCTTGACTCAACCATTAGGGACACCAAAACACGCAAGTCTTGTTCGAGCTGGCGGGTATGATACTTCATGATAGTTTTTTTCTTTTGAGAATTATTTAGCTTGATTTATTGATTGACTTGGTTGATTATTTTTTAGGTTCACTGCGAAAGTGTCTAAAATCTTTGGAAAAAACCAAGGAAATTGATTGCAAAAGAACAGATTGCTCGGCTAAAAGCTGAGATTGAAGAGCTAAAGAGACATAAATGTATAATAGAAGAGGAATTAGCTCAAAATGAGGAATACAATAAGGAAAACGATGATGGGGAATACTATGATGAAAAACAATACTATGAGAATCCAAACGATAATGAAGGGCAATGCTATGAGAATCCAAATGATGAAGTCGACCTGCCACCTATGATGCATATGATTATTTTCATCAAGTCTATCCACATGTCCCCCAAACTGCAGGGGAAGTCTTTGGTCAAGTCTATCCACCTGTCCCCCAAGCCACAAAGGATCCTTTAGATGAAGATGATCGATCAATTTATGAGTCCCGCCACCACCGAGCTATGAAGTACAATTGTGTTTCGATAATATTGACAATTTAATGGCTAAGGGATTCATCATTGTACCAAACTTGGGTAGTCAAATGATCATCCATGGAGTTATACTTGATGATTCAGTTGCGAAGGTTTGGCTTATAGATGTCTTACAAGAAGAAGCCGAGGTCCCAATTCCCTTTGGTAACATACGATATGTTGGGACGCATGAGACACATTCATTCCTTGGCCAAAACATTTAATCGTGACTGGTCAGGTATAAAATGATTTGCTTAGATGTTTAAATTCTATCTTTACATGGGTACATTGTATTGATATGTTAAATGATATTATGTAGGGCCCATAGACATCTAAATGAAAATCCATATCACCAAGCACATATTTATCATCTGAAGGAGCACAATCAGAACCTTCAAAATGGTTAACTGATGACGAATGGAAGAGAATTGGTGTTAGTCTAAAATTTATAGTGAGGGAGTACTATTCCATTAAAGGGTCAGATGGGATTGTACAAGTTCCCGTTGACCCGGAGTTTATAAAAGATCGCGATGCTATCTTTATCACATCGGAAGACGTTTATCAAGTAGCCTCCATGGATTATATTGGATCCTTAGCTATGTTGTTTGGTATGAGGTATGTATCAATTTAACTTGAACTCAATCTGTTATGTGATAACAAAGTATTGTTAGAGGAGTTTGAATATATTAGATATTCATCCGTAGTGAAGTAACTTCTAAGATGAAATTGTGTGCTGCGGAGATAACAGAATGTTGAGAACATGTGTGTCTTAGTGAAGTAGGTTATGTGAATTGTGTGTGCTACGGTGGTTTATGGACGAAATTATACATGTTGATTGTTGTGTTTTATTTTAATTGAGTTTATATGTACTAATAATTTGGGATATGTTATAGAAATAGAGGAAACTCAGCCCAATTTTTTTTTTTTGATGATATGTTATATTGTTAATTGAAAATGTTTTTGAATATGTAATATGCGTGATTGATTCCATAGATGCATTTGGGAAAGCATGCACCCAAATTCACGACAGTTATACAAATTTTTTGACACCGAACATCTTTCTATTGCCAATGATGATAGTAAAAATAATACGGAGGATCTTATAGCCAAATGGATGATGACTATGGATAGATGAGGCCAAATATATTTCATTCCTTGGATTGTTAAGTAAGAACGAACTACCTAAAACACTATCACTACTATATTTGTCTTTAGCCATTGAAAAATCATAAAACTCCACCAATAATAAAGGAGATTATGGAAAAGTAAGAGGGTGTTTGGCACCTTAACTAAAAAACTGTTTTTTGTTTTTAAAAGCTAAAAACTGTTTTTTGAAAACAAGTTGAGGTGTTTGGTATTGTTTTCAAAAAACAATTTTTAAAAACAAAGTTATAAAAAACAGAAAATTTTGAGAACATCAAAAAGTTGTTTTCTGTTGTTCTCAAATTTTTTTTGTCTATCTTTTTTTTTTATCACATCATTTTTTTAATTATTATTATCTAACATCATTTATTATCACATCATTTTCTCTATCATTAGTTTCTCTCTCTTCACTTTCTCTCACATCACTTTCTCTCTCCTCATTTTCTCTCTCCCCATTTCCTCTCTCATCACTTTCTCTCTACTCACTTCTCTCTCTCCACTTTCTTTCTCATCACATTCTCTCTCAATTTCTCTTGGATCAATTTCTCTCTTCTCAATTTCTATTTTTTCAAATTTTCTCTCATTACTTTCTCACTTCTTATTTTTTATCATTTTTTTTCAAATTATTTTATCTCATTATTTATTACAAACTTTTACAATATTTTTCTCTTTGTAAATATATTTGTTAATCTTTTATCTAAAATTAAAAAAAATAAAACTAAAAAATTGTTTTTAGAAAACATTAACCAAACACCTCTTGTTTTTTGAAAACTACAAAAACTGTTTTCTGTTATCAATTCTGAGAACACAACTTTAAAAACAAAAAACTGAAAACAATGCCAAACAGGCCCTAAGTTTTTCAATTTTAATGTATTCAATGTTAACTTTTTTATTTGGGAGTATATATAATATGTAGATAATTAATTTTTGTATAGCATATGCATAATATTCGGGAAAAGAATACATTGGAGAATTTATAAAACTGACGAGAGGTTTTTGTCCAAGACAACCCATGTAACGACCCAAAAATGCTAATAAGGTTTAGTGCCTTGGTTAGTGTGCTGAGAGGGCATAATTGGATATATATGTGTGATTTATTGATTAAATGCGTGACTATGTGGCATGCATGATATATATGATGATGTGAATATATTTAGATGCATGTTTATGAGTATTAAATATGCATGTGGGCACGTTCTTGTTTATAAAGGCATATCTATTATTATATGTGTTAAATGGTTGAGACCACATTATTATGTGGATATATTTGCAGAATATGGCTCGATGCGATCCTAGTGAGAAGATTAGCAGAATAGTCACAACGGGGTATAATACTCGGCTTTGGGTGAGCTTAGGAGTATTTTGGGAAGTTTAATATATATATTTGGGATTTATTGAGTAATGGGTAAGTATTTTGTATTAGTCGGACATGACGGGATTAACTAGGAATTGGTAGGATGACTGAGGAAGTAGCGAGAATCGGGATAAAGGACCTTTATGCCCTTAAGGGGCAATGAGAAGTTGAGTTAGCTAAGGGGTATTTTAGTCCTTTTTAGTTAAAGGGTGTATTCAGATGAGGCTCTAAGAATAACCAGATGCCACCAGAATCATTAGGATATCCTCAAACACTCTATCTCCCTTTCCTCTTACATGTATTCTCTCTCTTCCTCTCTTGTGTTTGAAACTGAAGGAATTTGAAGGGGAAAAGCTAGGTTGATGTTGAGAAAAGTTCTGGAAATTGAAGCTTAAGGGTTGAAGGATCAAGCTAGGACAACCAATGAATTGTTGAGGATTGAGGCTTTCAACTGAGGAAAGGAATTCAGGTTCTAAGTTGTTGAATTTTCTGGTTAGTTTTGATGTTAAGGGGCACTAGAGGGGGGATTCTGATTATGGCATTTAGGGAGAATTGAATTGTTATTCTAGGCTTTATATGTTGTTTTTGAAGTGTTATTTTAAAATCTAAAACTGGTTTTGACTGGGGTGCATATTAAAGTTGGATTTTGGGGCTAAGAGTTGGGGAGAAAGGCTAGAAACCCAGGGAATTCTGGGGTTGCGGTAGTTCATGGGCATCGCGATCCGCGTGCCCAAAATGCCCTGGGAGGGCTTGCTGACTTGAGGGCACACCACGACCCTAAGGGGCAAGTCGCGGCCCACCTCCTCTCAGAAGCAAGAGGTTGCACCTCTAACTTGAGGCACGCTGCGACCCCCAAGGCCAGGTCGCAGCCCGCCTAGGCAGTTTTGACCTGGGGTTGTTTTTAGGTTCGGGGATTGAAACCTAAGCGCTCGGGACGAATTCTACTACCTGATTAAGTAGAATTTGAGGTCCCGGATGCTAGTGATGGTTTCCAAAACATTTAATAAGATTAGAATTTGATAGTTATCCATTGTTTCTTGGGACTAGGATTACCGTTAAGGCTCAGGACTGAGGATCGTGCTCGGGACTGCTCTTTATGCATCGCTTGGGACTTGAGGTAAGAAAATTGCACCCATGTGGTTGTGATTGGGACTGAGATTCCTTGTAATTGAATATATGTGTTCTATGAGTTATATATTTGCTTGTGAGATTTGAAAGTATGACCTAAGGGTGTTAGAGCTAATTATAAGCTTATTGAAAGCAGCTCAGCCTAAGCGAGTCGGGGTCAGCTAAATAATCAGAGGACTCGACCTAAGCGAGCAAGGGTCAGCTAAATAATCAGAGGGCTCGGCCTAAGGGCGCCGACACCTAAGTATTCGTGTTATAGTTTGAATTATGTGTGAAAGTATATGATAATCGTTGCCTAGCTTAATACTTGTATTCTGTTGTTTAATCGAACTAATTGCTTTGAAGCTTATTAAATACTCTTGTTGTTGTTTATGCTTGTTGATTATGGTTTTCTTGCTGGGCCTTAGCTCACGGGTGCTACGTGGTGCAGGTAAAGGCAAGGGAAAGTTGGACCAACCATGAGCTGGAGAGCTTTGAGGGCGGAGTGTACATCGACAGCTACTCATCCGCCACGGCCGAGGGAATTACAGGAACTAGAACTCTAAACTGTATTTTTCCATTTAGACTGGCTTTTGTTGTAAACTTTTGAGGGTTGTTTTTCCGCCATGTAAATACTATTTTTTGGATCCCATGTATCAAACACTTGTTTTAATGAAAATTAATCGTTTACGATCAAAATCTTTTAACCTTAACCTGTCAGTTGACTTTAGAAAACACATTTATGTTGCAAACGACCTGATTAGCAGGTCTTGCACTATTCTAAACACATAGTGTAGTAGTCTTGGTTACCCATGGCATTACAACTTGGTATCAGAGCGGCCTAGGTTTAAGGCTTCCTGAAGATTGGCTGGGCATGTACACTCGCCGCTAAAGACAAGCTCGACTCAGGGTTTGGTAACCAAATATGTGACTATATGCTTAAATGTTTAAATGAAATATAAATGCTTTATCTACAAGATTAATAGGGAGAATGAGATATACTGATAGGGCCTGGCCCTTGACTGTTATGTGACTATGTTAAGGCATGCTTATTAGCATTGCTATTGTATGTGAATAATTTTTTAAATGCCTGTTTGCACCATGATTGTGTGTTGTGGCCTAGATATTGGCGTTGGACCATGGAATGAATATGAACCTATTATCATTACCTGACCAGCCGAGTCGTTGATTGCAGATAAACTTGGATAGTTATGCGTCTAAGGAGATCAATACGACTAGCCGACACCGGGTCGAGGCTAGAGATGATGAGTAAGGCCAGAACCCTCCTCCAGTCCCTAAGAACTGGCAACAGTTGTTTGCTGATATGTAAGCCAGACTTCAAAGTCAAGAAGAGAAAATTCACCTTCTGAGGCAACAGGCTCCATCAAGGAGTGTCGCACCTATTTTGCCACTTGTTGTGGCACCAATTGTACAGCCACCTGAGATTGGAAACAGATGGGAGCCAAGTTATAAACGATTCAAGAGACAGAATCCTCCAATCTTTGAGGGAGGACCAGATCCACTGAAGGCTGAACAGTGGATGAGTATTATCACCTCCATCCTGGACTTTATGAGGGTGGAAGGTAATTACAGGGTGGCCTGTGCCACCTATATGCTTAGAGAGGATGCTCGTATTTGGTGGGAGGTGGCATCACAGACTCGAGATGTTTGTGCTATTAGTTGGGATGGGTTCAGAGATCTGTTCAACTAGAAATATTATAACGTCGCCATTAGGGCGGCAAAGGTGAATAAGCTCTTGGGGTTGGTACAGGGCAGTATGGCAGTTACTGAGTATGCCCTGAAGTTTGATAGGCTAGTGAAGTTCGCACCAAATTTAGTGCCTACTGATGCAACTAGGCAAGACAGGTTTATTCGAGGTCTTAATGCTATGATAGCTCGAGATGTGAGGATCACATCAATGACTGGGGAGACGACTTATGCCCAGGTGGTTGAGAAGGCCTTCACTACCAAGGAGGCGGAGAACAAGAATTGTAGGGCAAACGCTGCCAGACAGGATGCTCGTAGAGCAGTGCCTCCATATACAGGGTCTAGTAGGGGTGGAGGCCTCAGTGATCAGAAGAGGAAGACCCCTGACACCTCGACCACTACTGGTCCTGATAGGAGGGGTCTGGGTGTCCAGGGTGGCCGCTAGGGAGGCGGTGAGACATGGAGGAGTTATCCCAAGTGCACTAGATGCAAGAAGCGCCATCTGGGCGAATGCCAGGCCAAAGCTTGTTACTTGTGCGGGGTGGTTGGACACCTCAAGAAAGACCGCTCGGCACTGAGAAAGGAAGAACCAGGGAAGGTGGACAACTTGACTCTAGCTCGAGTGTTCACCTTGACACAGGCAGAGGCTGAGGCTAGCCCCTCAGTAGTTACATGTTAGCTTTCTAGCGCTCGCTTTTCATATACTGTATTAATTGACTCTAGTGCTACACATTCAATTGTTTTTAGTAAAGTGATTAGTAGATTGTGTAGGCCTGGTGAGTACTATACTGTGGGGTTTGGGACTATACTGCCTACAGGGGAACTGGTAGTTTCTAGGAGATAGATTAGAGCATTTCCAGTGATGGTGGATGGTAGAGAACTATCAATAGATTTGACTGGGTTGGGTATGGACGATTTTGATATGATTTTGGGGATGGATTAGCTAGTCAGATACGGGGCCACAATAGATTGCAGGAAGAAGATGGTGACTTTTGAGCCTGAGGGTGAGGAGCCCTTTGTCTTTGTAGGTGTTGTGCATGGACCCCATGTTTCTATGATATCGGCATGAGGGCTAGCGATCTACTACAAGAAGGTTGTATAGGTTTTCTATCTAGTGTGGTGGATACCACTAAAGTTATGCCAGAGAGACTGGGAGAGACTAGATTGGTATGGGAGAATCTGTATGTGTTTCCTGAGGATTTATTGGGATTGTCGCCGCACAGGGAGATTCAATTTGTTATTGAGTTAGCGCCGAGTACAGAGCCAGTGTCGAGGGCACCATATAGGATAGCTCCGGCAGAGCTAAAGAAGTTGAAGATACAGTTGCAAGAGCTTCTAGACTTGGGGTTCATCAGACCTAGCTTCTCGCATGGGGTGCTTCAGTTTTATTTGTGAAGAAGAAGGATGGTACTCTGAGAATGTGTATAGACTACAGGGAGTTGAACAAGTTGACCATCAAGAACAAGTACCCCTACCGAGAATAGATGACATGTTCAATCAGCTGCAGGGTAAGACGGTATTCTCGAAGATTGATCTTCGATATGGTTATCACTAGCTGAGGATCAAGGATGAGGATATTCTAAAGACGGCTTTTGGTACGAGGTATGGGCATTATGAGTTCTTGGTCATGTCGTTTGGTTTGACCAATGCCCCAGCAGCGTTTATGGATTTGATGAATAGGGTGTTCAAGGATTTCTTGGATTAGTTTGTAATTGTCTTCATCAATGACATTTTAGTTTACTCCAGTTCAGAGGCAGAGCGTGATCAGCATCTCCGATGGGTATTATAGAGATTGAGGGAGCATCGGTTGTATACTGAGTTTAAGAAGTGTGAGTTCTGGCTACCAGAAGTGACACTCCTTGGACACATTGTTAGTGGAGATGGGATTAAGGTAGATTCGGCCAAGGTTGAGGCAATTAGGGATTGGCCGAGGCCAAGGAACACCTCGGAGGTTAGAAGTTTCCTTGGATTAGCAGGATATTACAGACAATTCATGGAAGGATTTTCAAAGATTGCCACACCATTGACTGAGTTGACATGGAAGAATCTAAAGTTCACAATGTCAGACAAGTGTGAGGGTAGCTTCCACGAACTGAAGCGACGATTGATTACTGCTCCTGTGTTGAGTCTTCCTTCGGAGGGAGGGAAGTTTGTGGTGTATAGTGACGGATCAAGACTGGGATTGAGATGCGTGTTGATGCAAAATGAGAAAGTTATTGCTTATGCGTCATGGCAGCTGAAGGATTATGAACAGCGATATCCTACCCATGATTTAGAGCTGGCAGTGGTGGTATTCACACTGAAAGTATGGCCACATTATTTGTATGGGGAGAAGTGCGAAATATACATTGATCATAAGAGTTTAAAATATTTCTTCATCTAGAAGGACTTAAACATGAGACAGAGACGTTGGCTGGAATTGGTGAAGGACTATGACTGTGACATCCTTTACCATCTAGAAAAAGCCAATGTAGTGGCGGATGCGTTGAGCTAGAGGGGCCCAGAACAATTATTTAGTTCGAAACAGATATTGAAGGAGTTCGCAGAAGAGATGGCTAGAGCAAGGATAAAGCTGGTTGTGGGCCGATTGGCCAATATTACTTTACAGTCTACCCTCCTAGAGAGGAAAAGAGAGGTTCAGATGGATGATGCAGAGCTGCAGGAGGTTAGAAGGAATGTCCTAGCTGGAGTAGCTAAGGATTATTCTATTTCAAAGATGAGTTTACTGCGGATAAGGATCGAATCTGTGTTCCGATGGATATGGGGATTAAACAAAAGATACTTGAAGAATGTCATACTACACCATTTCACTCCATCCAGGCACCACGAAGATGTACCAGGATCTACGGACTTTATATTGGTGGCCTGGGATGAAGAAGGACGTGGTTGAATATGTACCCAAGTGTCTAACCTGTCAGCAGGTAAAGGTTGAACATCAGCGACCAGCAGGGTTGTTACAGCCTTTAGGTGTTCCCGAGTGGAAGTGGGAAAACGTTACTATGGATTTCATGGGAGGTTTACCCAGGACAGTGGGACAACATGACTCGGTGTGGGTGATAGTAGACAGATACACCAAGTCAGCTCACTTTCTCCCAATAAGGATAACCTATACGATAGATCAATACACGGAGTTATATGTGAGGGAGATTGCACATCTTCATGGGGTTCCTAAATCTATAGTATCGGACTAGGATCCCATATTTACATTCAAGTTTTGGGGTGGTTTGTAGAAGGCTATGGGAACTCAGCTGAAGTTCAGTACAACTTTTCATCCTCAGACAAACAGACAGTCTGAGAGGAAAATTCAGATATTGGAGGACATGCTTAGGGTGTGTGTGTTAGACTTCGAGGGGTCTTGGAGTAAGTACCTCCCATTAATTGAGTTTTCATACAACAACAGTTATCAATCAATGATTGGAGTAGCTCCATACGAGATGTTGTATGGAAGGAGATGTGGATCACCCATTCATTGGGATGAGATGGGGGGAGAGGAGGTATTTAGGACCGGAGATGGTTCAAAAGACTAATGAAGCTATTGAGAAGATCCGAGCTCAAATGCTCGCTTCGCTTTGCAGACATAAAAGCTACGCTGTTCTTAAGCGTAGGGATGTGGAGTTCCAGGTACGGGACCACGTGTTTCTGCGAATTTCACCATTACGAGGGGTGAGGAGGTTTGGGAAAAAAGCCAAGTTGAGCCCTAGATTCATAGGACCTTTTGAGATCCTGGAAAGGATCGAGCAGGTAGCCTATAGATTGGCTCTGCCACCATCATTATCAGGAGTTCACGACATATTCCACATCTCTATGCTTCAAAAGTATGTCTCAGATACGACTCATATGTTGGGATATAAGGGTCTAGAGCTTCAGACAAATTTATCATATGAGGAACGACCAGTTCAGGTCCTAGACAAGAAAGATAAGGTTCTACGGAACAAGACGATTCCTTTAGTCAAGGTATTATGAAGGAATATCAAGGTCAAGGAAGTGACCTGGGAGCTTGAATCGGCTATACAGGATCAGTATCCCGAGTTATTTAGCTAAATTTCGAGGACGAAATTCTCAGTAGGAGGGGATAGTTGTAACAACCCAAAAATGCTAATAAATTTTAGTGCCATGGTTATCATGCCGGAGGGCATAATTTGATATATGTGTGATTTATTGATTAAATGCGTGACTATGTGGCATGCATGATATATATGATGATATGAATATATTTAGATGCATGTTTATGAGTATTAACTATGCATGTGGACCCATTCTTGTTTATAAGGGCATGTATGTAATTTGGTCGTCAAGGGCATAAATGCGATTATATGTGTTAAATGGCTGAGACCACATTATTATCTGGATATATTTGCAGTATATGGCTCAAGGCGATCCTAGTGAGCGAATTAGCAGAATAGTCACAACGGGGTATAATACCCGGCTCTGGGTGAGCTTAGGGGTATTTTGGGAATTTTAATATATATATATTTGGGATTTATTGAGTAATGGGTAAATATTTTGTATTAGTCGAACATCACGGGATTAATTGATCGAGGAATTAGCGGGAATCGGGATAAATGACCATTATGCCCTTAAGGGGCAATGAGAAGTTGAGTTGGCTAAGGGGTATTTTATTCCTTTTTAGTTAAAGGGTGTATTCAGATGAGGCTCTAAGAATAACCAGAACCCACCAGAATCATTAGGATATCCTCAAACACTCTCTCTCTCCCTTTCCTCTTACACGTATTCTCTCTCTTCCTCTCTTGTGTTTGAAACTGAAGGACTTTGAAGGGGAAAAGCTAGGTTGAAGTTGGGAAAAGTTCTGGAAATTGAAGCTTAAGGGTTGAAGGATCAAGCTAGGACAACCAAGGAATTGTTGAGGATTGAGGCTTTCAACTGAGGTAAGGAATTCAGATTCTAAGTTGTTGAATTTTCTGGTTAGTTTTGATGTTAAGGGGTACTAGAGGGAGGATTTTGATTATTGAATTTAGGGAGAATTGAATTGTTATTCTAGGCTTTAGATGTTGTTTTTGAAGTGTTATTTGGAAATCTGAAACTGGTTTTGACTAGGGTGCATATTAAAGTTGGATTTTGGGGCTGAGAGTTGGGGAGAAAGGCTGGAAACCCGGGGAATTCTAGGTTCGCGGGGGCGCGCCGCGACCCTAGGGGGCAAGTCGTGGCCCACCTCCCCCGAGAAGCAAGAGGTTGCACCTCTGACTTGAGGGGCGCCGCGACCCCCAAGGCCAGGTTGCGGCCCGCTTAGGCAGTTTCGACCTAGGGTTGTTTTAGGCTCGGGGATTGAAACCTAAGTACTCGGGACAAATTCTACTACCCGGTTTAGTAGAATTCGTGGTCCAAGAGGCTAGTATTGGTATCCAAAATATTTAATTGTATTATAATTTGATAGTTATCCATTGTTGCTTGTGACTAGGATTACCGTTAAAGCTCAGGACTGAGGATCGTGCTCGGGACCGCTCTCTATCCATAGCTCGGGACTCGAGGTAAGAAAACTGCACCCATGTGGTTGTGATTGGGACTGAGATTCCCTATAATTGAATATATTTGTTCTATGAGTTATATATCTGTTATGTGAGATATGAAAGTACGGGCTAAGGTTGTCGGGGCTGATGATAAGCGTACTGAACGCAGCTCGGTGTAAGCGAGCCGGGGTAAGCTAAATAATTAGAGGACTCGGCCTAAGCGAGCTAGGGTCAGCTAAATAATCAGAGGGCTCGGCCTAAAGGCGCCAACACCTAAGTATTCGTGTTATAGTTTGAGTTATGTGTTGTTTAATCGAACTAATTGGTTTGAAGCTTATTAAATGCTCTTGTTGTTGTTTATGCTTGTTGATTATGGTTTTCTTACTGGGCCTTGGCTCACGGGTGCTACGTGGTGCAGGTAAAGAAAAGGGAAAGTTGGACCAACCATGAGTTGGAGAGCTTTGGGGGGCGAATTGTACATCGACAGCTGCTTGTTCGCCACAACAAAGGGAATTACAGGAACTAGAGCTCTAAACTGTATTTTTCCATTTAGAACTGCTTTTGTTGTACCAAATTTTGAGGGTTGTTTTTCTACCATGTAAATACTATTTTTTGGGATCCCATGTATCAAACACTTGTTTTATTGAAAATTAACATTTTACGATCAAAATCTTTTAACCCTAACCTGTCAGTTGACTTTAGAAAACACATGTATGTACAAACGATTTGATTAGCATGTCTTGCACTATTCTAAACACACAGTGTAACGGTCTTGGTTACCCAAAGCATTACAATTTGAAAGTCATAAATGTGGTTTTTATGTATTAAAATACATTTATGATCTTGTAAATGCACAAAATCCGGCAGAAGTTATCAAGAAGAAATTATGTTATATTTTATATTATTTTTTGTTTAAGAAAAACGATATATAATACTTAATCATCTAATCTATATTTACTTGTCACTTTTGCAGTTGTTTGACAAAAAAGAATTCAATGTCAAGGACGACCTACTCCCACTACAAAGCGATTGATTAGCAAGATTAATGTTGTTTATTTATGAAGTCTATTTTTTCTTATGTCTAACTTACTAACTTGACTTATATGTTAAATGGTATTTGTATGTTCTTATTAACTTTTCTTATGTATGTATATAAAAACTACTTATGTATATATAAATGTGAATGTTTTTCTTAATATTAATTTATACATTATGTTTATTTAGATAATAATTTATAAAATTAGGTGTATAATAATATGTTATTTTATATTAATATATATTTATATATATGAAAACAAAAAATTATATATAAAAATAATCTGAAATCAAAATATATATGAAAAACAAAATAAAAAATAATTATATATAAAAATAATCTAAAATCAAAATATATATATGAAAAGAAAACAAAAATAATTATAAAAAAAATATTTTCACTGCAGTTTTTTTTAAACATTTCTCTGCAGTCGAATACATTGCGGTTCCCATGAAGAAAAAAAACTACGGAGAAAAACCTATTTTGTAGTAGTGTCATAATCAAGGTGTTTGTGACATCCCTTGTCTTTGTAATCTTGGATACTTTCTTGGTCTCCTCGAAGCTCTTCATCTTCACTTCACTTTGTAGACATCATGATCTTCTTCATGAAGTGCTCAAATCCTTTTTGATGCTCTAGAAAATTTTAAACCTAAGTTTTTGTAAGAAACATTACTTTAACTGTAAAATCCTTTTTTGGCTAAACTTTAATTTAGACAAAATATTTTAATTGTTTAAAGAAAAATTAGTAGCATACCTCCATATTGATTTTCGGTTTTATTAGAAATATTTTCAGCTGATTTTGTAATGTGAAAATATCTTTAAGTGTGAATATATTTGTTGCCTTATTTATCTCAAATAATCAATTTTTGGTAAAAATATATTGTGCAAATATCTTAAGATTATTTTAAGGGATTATGTGAGATTATGTCTATTCTAGAATTAAGTTGATGTCGAAAACGAACATGATCAAAAGAAATGACCATGTTCGTTTTGCCAGATGAGACTGATTTCGTTGCTGACTCATCAATTTCCTTTTCTGTCGACACAGAATGCATCTGCCTGGCTGATTTCCTAAATCAAAGGAATTCGAAAATTGATTTCAAAGATATCAGAAAATAATGGCCTTGGACGATTTCCCTACCTATAAATACCTTGCCAAGGCCTTTGGAATTTTCGTCTCTTCCATTTTGAATATTTGTAAACATTACGTTATTTTGAAGAGTGTGTTTATTTGTAGAGATTAAGTTTGTTCACCTTAATCTTTGTGAGAGTGTTGAGTGTACTTGTGGATATCTATCTAGTCCATTGTAATCAGATAGTGTCTATTGTGAATGTGTTCATAAGGATCTTCGGGATATGATTCTATCTAAGTCTCACTTCGGGAGGAAGTGTGCACTCGCTATTCTTTGAAGGGAGTTCAAGAGAATCAGCGTTTCATCAAACCAGATTCGTAGAGAAGAGTACAACAAGGTTGTGGTAATAGTTTAAGAGGGAGTCTTACATTGTTTAAGTCAATGCTTTTGTACACTTTGTTTCTTTACTAATTGGTTTATTCTCTGAGTGTGGCCCCAAGGAGTAGGTTATCCGACAGGGTTTCTGAACCTTGTAAAAATTCACTGTGTTCTTTAATTTTTGCACTGTCTATTTTTTGTGTTCAGTTCTGTCGTGTCAAGTTCGGATTCTGTTCCGACAGAACAGCTATCTGTGTAAACAATTAAATATCATTCCGCATTTTAATTAATTCATGGTTTAATTAATTTGGTAATTATTATAAACAAAATTTCACTAACCTATCACAAGAAAAATTCTCTCAATATAAAATTTTCTCAAGGAAGTAATTTTCTCACTAAGCACGTAGAGAAGAGGAGAAAGAGTGAAGAGAGGTTGTCATTCCTCAAGCCTTAGGCCGTGACAAATGTATTGGGTGGTTGAAGATCAACCTTTGCCCTCATTCAACAACAATAATTAAAAATATTATTTCTCATTTGTATTTAAAAATAAAAATAAATATATTTTATAATCTATAAAAATAAACCTATGATTTTATATAAAAATTATAAATATAATTTAAGATCACTCATATCATACATACGTTCGAAAATAATATTCCCTAATTATACGATCATCAACCTGTAAAACTTAATAAGTTTAAATCATTTAAAATATACTTAGTACCCATAATTTTTCAAAACAAAATAACATAGCTAGAATCCATTACAAAAACCTTAACTAAATTTGAAATAATTTTATAAGTCATAAAATTTTCCTCATATATTAAAACTTTAAAGAAAACTAGGTTTGACTAAACTAAGGAAAATCTCAAACTTCGGATTATCTGTCTAAGTATCCACCAGGCCCAACTGAACTTTTAATAAAAGGGAGAAATAGAGAGGTGAACTTACAGTGCCCAAAAAGAAAGTGCACGTGATTTTGCCACATCCAAAAACCAAGTGTGTGATCAGCCTTTCACCACCAGTTTGAGCAGAGAAAAACTTGCGTCCATATGTCGCGAGTTTGTCACACCCAAGATTGTATGTGACCATCAAACGATTAGATGTTCCCTCGATGTACGCACATATCATTAGTGAGCCGATATCTCACAATCAGTACCGAACTAGTGTCTCGCAAACAGGTGTTTTTGTCTATCTAAAAATCTATCATTTTTAGATAAACAGGCGGGCCCATCATTTTAGTTCTTTGGCATTCTCTTCTATATGGGCTTTATCACCTTCTTGAATCCCTTCTTCATATTTATCAAGTTTTGCTCCAAATCTGAAAATTAACACAAAATTACATTCAATTAAATATTTCCAATTCAAATAATTTTTGCATTCAAACTCATCAAAAATAAATAATTTAATTCTAATTATCCACCAAGACGCACCTAATAATATGAAATTTTACATGCTAATCAATCATGTATGCATCTGTTTATCCAAAAATGACTCTTGATAACATGGCAAGAATTTATTACACGTGGCAGCGTCAAAGTAAAGGAGTGTTGTTCACCTATCAACCAGGTGTTTCTTTCCTCATCAAATCTCGCGTTTAGATGCGACCAGTCTGGTCGCATGCTTTAGTTTAATCCCTTTAAGATATGCAATCTTGTAATAATTACATTTATTATCTTTTCTCTTTATTGCCTTGATACGCTAATATTAAGGATAATTCAGGCCCATTGGCCCATGTAACCCCCTTGGGCCTGTAAATATGAATGGGAGGGCTCAAGGAAGAGACTTTTGAACTTGGAACTTGAATATTCATAGAGAGAACATAGTGTGATTATCCACGAAAAAATTGTAATTCTCCTAAGGTTTGTGAAACTCAAGAACCCTAATTATTTGATCACGGCATTGTGATTCAACATTAATAATAAGAACACTAAGTGGACGTAGGTTATTACCACACAATTGGGGCCGAACCACTATAAATCATTTGTGTCACCTTCTTCCCAATTGATTCCACTCTTGATTTCTTTTCTGTTTCCTTGTCGTTATTTTGACTCCGTGCCGTTGGCCAAATCAAGGATCAACATTCTGGTGCTTTCATTGAGAGATTAGTCAAAAATCTTAAAGAAAATCAAATGGCGAAGACATCCAAGAGAGTTAGACAGGCTGCTAGCGCTGCGTCATCTCAACCTCCTCCTCCAAATGTGGCTGAAAATGAACCACACTTGGATTTTGAAGAGGAGGAAATGGATTCTGAGACGCTGAGGGCAACACTAGGCGTGTTGCAGGATGAGTTGGCCAGTCTGAGGGCCAATCAGGAAAATGCGGCAGAAACCTTGGCGCTGCAACAAAGGGAGATTGAGCGTCAACGCCAGGAGCTAAATGAGCAGCAGGCAGAAATGGACCATCGGCAGAGAGACGCCACGGCCGCTCTTGAAGCAACCATTCAGTTGGCCAGAGGGCATGCTGCGCCAACCTCTCAATCGGATCAGCAACCACGTGCACCACCGCAACGGGCCCCTAATTCAAGTCCTCCGATCTAGCCAACAAGCCCGCAAAGGCCGGAGCAGCCACCTGTTGCTCAGGATGATGTCCCAATTCAGGATCCTGAGCAACAACCACCTTCTCAAGTTGTTTGTGACAATCCCCAGCGCCAAAGGCAAAATAGGGCTGGGTAGCCGCCCCGTAGACCTAGATGCCCAGGGGACGATGAGCCAAATCCACCGAGCAAGGGGCAACGTCCTTCTGCCCACAGAAGACATAACGATTCAGGCTCTGCGGTCAGGGGCCCCCCACAACATAATAATGCATGGGGTCCCACTATAACGCCCTAAACTCCAGGGACCGTTACGGTGCACATTGCAAATAGTGTTAAACTCGCTAATCGAGTCATTTGGCCATAAACGTGTAACTAAGTATGATTAGCGGTTTAGGGATTAAAAATTTTGGTTAAGATATAACGTTTCACTAGAACGTTTACTGTATACGTTGGGATCCCAAAAATATAATTTAAAGGTTTATTACAAGAAAATATTTACAACTAGCCGATCTAAGCGGAAAAACAGGGTTTAACCCTAGTTCCTCTCCTTCAAACCTCGGCCATGGCGGTCGAGCAACAGCATATGTACACATCGTCACCTAAGCTCTCCAACTCAAGGATGGTCCGGCTTTCTTTTATCTTTACCTACACCACATAGCACCCGTGAGCCAAAGCCCAGCAAGAAAACTCAATATGCTCATGAACAGTCATATCATGATATCAAATCATATCTGGCATGCCTAGCAAACATAGCTTTATTCAAGCATGCAAATAAGTTCAAACAATGCTGGGGTATCCAGGATAAGAAATCCTGCCCTTTTGATTGGATGACTATCAAGTCAATCCTAATCAGATGAGTGTTTCGACACTTGAGGTTCTGGTAAACCATACTAAGTGACCAACAAGCTAGTCACTATGGGGCTCAGCACCCAAAGCCATGCATATGATGATCAAAATGATCATACATAGCTTATAGCTCTGAACAGAGGAGTGAATATCACTTTGAGGTTCTGTTAACCATACTGAGTGACTGACAAGCAAGTAACTATGGGGCTCAGTACCCATAGCCGTGTAACGAAACCGTTACCTGGGCTTTCCTGCAATGGCTCTAACCAGATGAGTGACTGATGGGTAGTCACTAGCTTAAACAGATGAGTGACTGATGGGTAGATCACACAAGCGCTTTTAGTTTTCATCGAACTTGAGGTCGGTCCGACATTAACGCTCTTCTGAGTCATTTAATGCAGATGTCGATTAGATCTAATCTTTATTGGCTTGCATTGAACACGCTAAGGCCATCCTGACTTATGAATCAGCACTGTGTGACCAATGCCCAGTACCACTGTCGAACCTGACTAATGAGTCACAGCTTCACAGTTGATACTGACACCTTTGCCAATTCTGACTAATGAGTAAGTACCATGCACAAGTAGGCAATGCTACCAAACATATGTCATATGTCGAATATTCAAAAGTAGAAAACTTTGAGGGAGAGAGAACGTACAGAATGTTCTTTTATTCTTTTAAAAGGTTACTTCAAGCTTAAGTAGTCTCAACCAAATCTTAATGCTCGGGGTCCCAAAAACACCCCCAGGAACATTATAGTCAAAACCTCCAGAATTTCCCCCTGATCTTACTAACTCCTAATTTATCACCAAATATTAATTCTCATTACCCAATAACCTGGTAATGCTCTAATTATCCCTTGTCTCACTCTGAGTCAAGAATAAATCTCGTTGTGACTTTCCCACTAACTTACCTCCTAGGATCGTCTTGTGATGAGTAACCCTAGCATAACCAAGCAATAATAAAGCACCACACACATTTCACATATATGTCAAATATGCCCGAAATGGCCAAAATATGAAAATCACCCAATTACTCAAAAATGAGTTCACATGCATATTTAATATACCTAAACATGCATATTATCATTTAATAACACAATAAATCAATTATGGCCCTCCTAGCCTCCTAATCAAGGTCCTAAACCTTATTAGGATATTTGGGGCATTACAGCTATCCCCTCCTTACAGAAATTTCGTCCTCGAAATTTATGTGAACACGCCCGGAATAGGAATTCCGCACAATTGATTCCAGTTTCCCAAGTCGCTCCCTCGACCTCATTGTTTCTGTAGCATTACCTTAACTCAAGGTACACTTTGTTTCTCATAATCTTATTCTTTCTGTCTCATATCTGGACTGGTCATTCCTTATAGAATAACTACCCTCAGATCCCTAGATTCTCATAACTCAACTCATGAGTTTCTTTTAATCCATGTCCTTAGCATGTAAATACAAAATACACTGTTCACAACTGACAGTGCCAAAAACAAGATCGAATCAAGTCAACCTGACCGGTCCTATCCAGGACTCAAACTGTTATACTTTTCTAGGGCTCAACTTCCCCTTAACTCGTCACCCATTTCCATGGTGATACTTGTAAGGGAGATATGATCTTCTACTTGGAACTCTTTGTTCATGCTTTTCAATTCAGTAAAACTTTTCCATTTACTTTAAGAAGTGAGCATCGAAGCTTTAACCTCTAATAGCCCCTTGAACTATCTCATTCCAATGAATTGGTGACGAACACGCTTTACCATACCTTATCACATAAGGTACCCTTTTCAACACTAGATAATTCTCTTCCTCTCTCAAAGAGATCTGAATACTGATCTGTTGTGTTACTTATCCTTACTGACAAAAATAAACTCACTGGGACTGCTGGTCCATAATGACTCAATGCCAACTCATACTGGCCCACTAACCTAGGCAATCCCACTGCAAAACCCGTCGCGATGTTATCTTATTTCCATTATAAAGTACTCAAAGGCTACCATGGCCTCACCAATTTCTGTCACTTTGATCTGACCTGTCATCAGGCTAAGAACTTTACCACACATTCCATTACATCCCTCTCCATCTTAGACCATTACTATGAAGCTTTCATATCTTGTCATATTCCCATGATGCCTGAACGAAGAAATTAAAAGAGTAACATGAGATTTATTCAGAATCTCCCATAATCTTAGTGCCCATTAGATCCCAAGTCCAATCCTTACACCACAATAAGCGCATACCTGGTATTGCAAAACCCTTAGCTAATCCCGGTAAGATTTCCCACTCAATCTTTCCTATCTATGGTTCACTTAGTCTTCTTTCCTTTTTATCCTTTCCAAAACAATAATCTCAAACATAAAACTGACCACTTGGCCCACCAGAAACTCTACTCTAGTTCTGGTCAGATCTTTTAATCAACATGTTGCATAAGAAATCTTTTTCTCTGTGTCATTAAGATGTCATAACAACCTCCAAAATGATTCTGATATGCAAGAAGACTCATAATTAATTCCCAAAGCACCTAAAATATTCTTTATTACCCAAGGAACTCCTGCTCCTAAGGTGTTCCTTGACCTTGGAAAATCTCCACATAGAAAATACCACAATATCCTCGTGCAAGACAATCACAAATCTTACTCAAATAATCCTTTGAATGCTATGTTCATCTGATTCACAAACACTTGGCATTGGACAAATTCTCAAGACATACTTAGCACTCTCAGTGTTCTTATCTGATACAAACACAGTCTTTTAAATAACTTTCTCCCTGATCTCTAACTGGTCCTAACCAGATTCAAGATCCACCTTAAAGAATTCCATCTTACTTATTAGCTGAACCTTTAATTCTTACAACTTTGCTGAGCTATTCAATACAGTGCTTAAATCTGATTCCATCCCTGGCACTAATCCAATCACCATTCTATCTTTTTCACATAAAGGAACCCTGGCAAATCCCCTGGAAACACATCTAGGAACTCACAGACTAGTCCAGTCTGTCCTGATCTCACTAGCACAACCTAGGTGGTATCCACCACCCTAGCTAAGAGTTCTATGCATCTCTCTGTCATAAAACTCTAGCTCTTAATACAAATGTCATCAGCATACCAAATCTATGCACAGTGCCAACTGCCACAAGGCTTTCCACTCTCAAGCCCAAGAAATACTATTCTTTCCTTGCCATTTCAAATTGCCCCACACTTACTTAACTTATCCATATCTCAGATCAAACCAAAGCCAGTCATAGCCAGCTTTATCCAAACCACTGAGGAGTCCTTTTTATCACAACCCCACTTATTTCTTAAGTCACCAATACAGTATCATCTTCCCATCACAACATGACCATGTGATCTACATGTCATCCTTATGCTTCTATATATACAAAAAAACAAAGGAACAGCATGGCACCAAAACCAATCAGCATAACTTAGAAATCAGAACTTGAAAACTAACCTGCCACCCCTGAGGAACTAGTCTCCGTCTCAGACTCTGACTGCCGCGGAATAAACACTCGAGCTGGAGTCGAGTTGTCCATCCCCTTTTGCTCATCCTCTCTTAGCACAAGGCAATTCTTCACAATATGCCCAACCATACCACATGCGAAACATGCCTTTGCTCGGAATTCTCTTAGATGATGCCACTTGCACCGAGTGCATGTCGGATAAGCCTTCCAGTTTTTCTTCTTGCTTGCTCCAATAAGTGGAGATACTACCATCTGAGCTCCATGTTCCTTAACACTCTTCTTCTCATCTCCTATTCTCTCAACAGCAAGAGCCTTCTCTACCACCTAAGCAAAGGTAGAGACTTCATGCACTGGGGCAGCTCTAATGCCCTGAGCTATTCCAGGATTCAATCCTTGAATAAACATTTCCTTCCGAGCTACATCTGTGGGTACCAAATCAAAAGCAAACTTGGCCAACCCATCAAATTTATTAACATACTCAATTACTGTTGCCTTACCCTAAACGAGATTTAGAAACGCATTCATCTTAGCAGTCTTGGCTACATCACAATAATACTTTTCATTAAACAGCTGCCTAAACTCTTTCCAGTCCATCACAGTTGTATCTCGTGTCTGGGCTACTACTTCCCACCACGTCCGGGCATCATCCTGCAGTACATATGTCGCACAAGCCACCCTATCGTGACCCACTAGCCCCACACTGTCAAGAATGGAACTGATCATGGCCATCCATTGCTCAGCTCTGAATGGATCTAGGCCTCCCTCAAAAACTGGAGGGTAATACTCCTGGAATCTTCCACAGAGAAATTCCCATCTGCTCTCAACCCTAGGCTGAGCCAAAGCTGGTGCCACTCCTGGCACAACAAAGGAAAAGGTGCTTCCCAATAGATTCCGATGTTGCTTCAAACCCCTAATCTCTTCCTCACGCTCTGCAATCTTGATTGCAAATCTGTGACTTTCTGCTGAAAATGCATAGAGCAAATGAAGAACTGATACCCTGGCTGTAACTCCCAGCCTCTATATAACCACCACCAGGCCTCATTATCTGCCTTGCCTATAAACCTGCTATTTGAATCTGCAGTCAATAACTTGACCCATTAATCATGATGAGCATATCAAGAGCTTTCCTCACGGGAACAATCTTACCACACCACAATCACAAACCACTTGCAGTGTTAAAAACATACCCATGGCATTCATACATCAATCATAATCCCTGCTCTTCCATCATTCATACCATGCCTCCAACTCCAACAGGCACATATTACAATTATACATTCATGGAGCAGGTAATCATATAATCACATTCATATACATATTCACGGAGCATATAATCATATAGTCAAGAGCCAAGCTCTATCAGAATCTCATGCTCCCTAATACAATGTGCAGGTAAAGCATTTACATTCTATTTAAGCAGTTAAGCACATAACTACAGAAATAGTTACCATTCCCTGAGTGAAGCTATCTTCAGTGACGAGTGTACATGCCCAGCTTGTCTTCAGGAACCCATAAACCTTGACAGGCTCTGATACCAAAATTATAACGCCCTAAACTCCAGGGAGCGTTACGATGCACATTACAAACAGTGCTAAACTCGCTAATCGAGTCATTTGGCCATAAACGTGTAACTAAGTATGATTAGCGGTTTAGGGATTAAAAATTTTGGTTAAGATATAACGTTTCACTAGAACATTTACTGTATACGTTGGGATCCCAAAAAATATAATTTAAAGGTTTATTACAAGAAAATATTTACAACCAACCGATCTAAGCGGCAAAACAGGGTTTAACCCTAGTTCCTCTCCTTCAAACCTCAGCCATGGCGGTCGAGCAGCTGCATATGTACACATCGTCACCTAAGCTCTCCAACTCAAGGATGGTCCAGCTTTCTTTTGCCTTTACCTGCACCACATAGCACCTGTGAGCCGAAGCCCAGCAAGAAACTCAATATGCTCATGAACAGTCATATCATGATATCAAATCATATCTGGCATGCCTAGCAAACACAGCTTTATTCAAGCATGCAAATAAGTTCAAACAATGTTGGGGTATCCAGGATAAGAAATCCTGCCCTTTTGATTGGATGACTATCAAGTCAATCCTAATCAGATGAGTGTTTCGACACTTGAGGTTCTGGTATACCATACTAAGTGACCAACAAGCTAGTCACTACGGGGCTCAGCACCCAAAGCCATGCATATGATGATCAAAATGATCATACATAGCTTATAGCTCTGAACAGAGGAGTGAATATCACTTTGAGGTTCTATTAACCATACTAAGTGACTGACAAGCAAGTAACTATGGGGCTCGGTGCCCATAGCCATGTAACAAAATCGTTACCTGGGCTTTTCTGCAATGGCTCTAACCAGATGAGTGACTGATGGGTAGTCACTAGATTAAACAGATGAGTGACTGATGGGTAAGTCACACAAGCGCTTTTAGTTTTCATCGAACTTGAGGTCGGTCCGGCATTAACGCTCTTCTGAGTCATTTAATGCAGATGTCGATTAGATCTAATCTTTATTGGCTTGCGTTGAACACGCTAAGGCCGTCCTGACTTATGAGTCAGCATTGTGTGACCAATGCCCAGTACCACTGCCAAACCTGACTAATGAGTCACAGCTTCACAGTTGATACTGACACCTTTGCCAATTCTGACTAATGAGTCAGTACCATGCACAAGTAAGCAATGCTACCAAACATATGGCATATGTCGAATATTCAAACGTAGGGCACTCAGCATGCTTACTTAACAGTTCCTAGCACAATTATGATCATGCACAAACACAGAGACTCATGCTCTAATCAATCTCACAGTCAATATTCATGGCATGCCCTAATCACATGTTTCTCGTGCATCACATGCATCACACTTAATCATCCAGCATGCCTCAATAATAACCATATGCAAATGAGCAAGATTTCTAAGTATTCAATATGCTATCAATGTTTACATTTAAACATCCAACATACATCAAGAATAACCATGCATGTCACATATGGGGTGCAGTTTTCTTACCTTTGGTCCAAGCACAGGTTACCAATAAACGAGCCACAAGCACGATCCCGATTCCAAGCCTCTAGTGATAACATAGTCACAACCACAAGTGGTGATCCAATGAGTTCAAGTTCTAAAACCAATCCCGGAACCAAAACCTAGCCTCCAAGACATCAAACCCCACTAATTAGGGAAGTAGGAATGATCCTGAGGCCTAAAACCAAGTTCCTGAGGTCAAAACACTCAAACGGGCTCAAACCTGCCCAAGGGTTGCGGCCCTAGCACCTTGAGCCGCGGCCCCTAGCAAGGCCAAAGCCCTCCTCCTGCTTCTTCGAACCAGGGTCGCGGCCCAACTTCCGGCCAGCCATTTTTCTCCATTTTCAACCTCTTAAAACCTCCCAAAAACATACCTAAACACCCCCAAATCCAAAAATCAAAGTTCCCAAACATCCCCATGATCCAAAACCCATAAAACCCAAGCTTCAAATCTAACAAAAACTCATCAAAACACAAAGTCCAATTCAAGCTTAAATACTTTAAGGAACTTAAAACTTAAAACTTGAATTACCTCCAATTGAGTTGTTTCCAACTAAATCTTCCGGCTAAAAAGCTTCTAATCTTCCCTAGGATCGCTATGCCTCGATCCTCACTTGAATCCGAGTTGTAGAACTCAAGTTACTTTCAAAAACACAAACGGAAGACGAAAATGAGACTTTGAGGGAGAGAGAATGTACATAACGTTCTTTTATTCTTTTAAAAGGTTACTTCAAGCTTAAGTAGTCTCAACCAAATCATAATGCTCGGGGTCCCGAAAACACCCCCGGGAACATTATAGTCAAAACCTCCATAATTTCCCCCTGATCTTACTAACTCCCAATTTATCACCAAATATTAATTCCCATTACCCAATAACCCGATAATGCTCTAATTACCCCCTTGACTCACTCTGAGTCAAGAATAAATCCTGTTGTGACTTTCCCACTAACTTACCTCCTAGGATCGTCTTGTGATGAGTAACCCTAGCATAACCAAGCAATAATAAAGCACCACACACATTTCACATATATGCCAAATATGCCCGAAATGGCCAAAATATGAAAATCCTCCAATTACTCAAAAATGAGTTCACATGCATATTTAATACACCTAAACATGCATATTATCATTTAATAACACAATAAATCAATTATGGCCCTCCCGGCCTCCTAATCAAGGTCCTAAACTGTAATGCCCCGTATTCTTCGATATGGTTTAGTGGCGGATTAGTAGGCCGGGAAGGCCATAACTGTTTAATTACGCCATTAAATGATGATATATGCATGCATGTGGGTCCACATTTGAAATATTATGTTGTTTTGATAATTTGGCCCATTAAGGGTAAATTTGTGTATTTGGGTGCATGATGTGATTTGTGAATGAGATTCCATTATTATGGAGATATATTCGAGCTATTCGGCATGAGACGATCATATTTAGTGGATTAGCGGTTTTGTCATAACGGGGTCAATTTTGGGGTAATAGAAATGTTTATTTGGTGATAAATTGTGAATATTTGGGATCAGGGTGAAATTCTGGAGATTTTGACTATATTGTCCCCGGGGGTATTTTCGGGACCCCGAGCATTAGGTTTTATTTGAGGTTACTTAAGCTTGAAGTATCTGTCAGATAGAATGTACGATTAGAAAACCTCTCGTTCTCCTTCGTTAGTTCATTTTTGTCACCCGAAGCATATTTGAAGAAATCTTAAGTTCTAGGAGTCAGAATCAGGTGAGGATCGAGGCATAGTGATCCTAGGAAAGATTAGAAGCTTCTTGACTGAAGGATTTGACAGAAAACAACCTAATCAAAGGTAATCTAAGTTTAAAGTTTTGAGTTTTTAGAGTTTCTAAGCTTTGAATTGGACTTTGTGAACTGTTGAGTTTTCGATTCGTTTGAACCTTAGGTTTTGAGGGTTTTGGTGCATTGGGAAGCTTGGGAACCTTGTTTTGATGATTGGGGAGTGTTTAGGTATGAATTTGGAGGTTTTGAGAAGTTGAAAATGCATTTGGGAATGGGCCAGGGTTAGGGTCCGCGACACAAGATGCCAGGGCCGCGGCTCATGTGCAGGGTTGAGCCCATTTGCATGTTTTGACCTCGGGATCATGGTTTTAGGCCTTGGGATCACTCCTACTACCCGGATTAGTGAGGATTGATGTCTTGAAGGCTAAATCTTGGCTTGAGAACCCTTGATTATTATGTTATTGATGGTATCCTATAATGTGTTATGATTAGGTAACCGCTAAAGGACTAAAAGCTAAACCGTTCTCAAGGGTCGTTCTTTTGTTCATTCTAGCTCGAATCAGAGGTAAGAAAACTGTACCCCAAATGTGACATGCATGGCTATTCATAAGGCATGTTGGTTGTATAAATGTGGACATGAATTGATTGTGGAATACTTAGCAAATGTTGCTCACTTGTGCATGGTACTGACTCATTAGTCAGATTTGGCAAAGGTGCTAGTATCAACTGTGACGCTGTGACTTATTAGTGAGGTTCGGCAGTGGTATTGGGCACTGGTCACATTGCGCTGACTCATTAGCCAGGACGGCCTTAGCGTGTTCAACGCAAGCCAATAAAGATTAGATCTAATCGACTTTCTGCATTGGATGACTCAAAGAGCATTAATGCCGGACCGACCTCAAGTTTGATGAATATTAAAAGCGCTTGTGTGGCTTACCCATCAGTCACTCACTTGTTAAGTAGAGACTTACCCATCAGTCTCTCATTTGTTGAAGGCTAGTGGCTTACCCAATAGCCACTCTTCCATTTGAATTCGTGACCTGATTGTCAGTCACTCAGTATGGTTTACCAGAACCTCAAAGTGATATTCACCCATCTGTTTGAAAGCTATGAGCTCTGTGTGATTATAATGATAATCATTTGATGATGTTTACATATAATGCTATGTTTTCTTGCTGGGCTTTGGCTCATGGGTGCTATGTGGTGCAGGTAAAGGGAAAGAAAAGCTCACCCAGCCCTGAGTGGAGAGCTTAGGTGGTGATGTGTACATATGCGGCCGCTTGACCACCACGGCCAAGGAGTTCTCAGAGGAACTAGGGGGTTTACCCTATTTTTGCCGCTTAGGTTGGCGGGGTTTGAACTTTTGGAACAGTAATGACCTTTTTGAGTTGTAAATAACTTGTAAATGTTCTTGTGGGCCCATGAACAGTTTTATGTATCAAATAAAACATATCCTTTCCTTTTTATTGGTTTTCACCTTAACCTGTTAATAACACCTAGAACACATTTTTAACCAAAGGACTCAAGCAATGAGTCAAATTTCTGGTTCACCGTTCACCGTAACTGTTCTAGGGTAACCAAGGCATTACATAAACCTTATTAGGAAATTTAGGGCATTACACCCACCAGCCAACGCAGGCTTCCCCATGACGCTCGGGAAATGCCAACCAGAGGAGGAAACAGCGTGACCTGCCTGTCGCGCCAAAGTCGGCCGCAATTTAGAGATGGCCATGACTACAATGAGGCTAATTCCAGTAGAGGGAATGCTAGTCGAAGGCATGAAGAAAGAGGTGGAGACAGGAACCCCCCACCAAGAGACAATAGGCATGTAAGCCATAACGCTGGGGGGCAACCCAGCTAGCATAACGTCTTTGATCGACTAGGAGTTAGCGAGCAAAGGCGCAGGGATGATGACTTGAGAGACATACTCAACGACAGATGCGAGAGGCACGATGAGTACGCTCCTCCAGCACCAGTTGCCCCATCAATCCCAGACGCGGTTCAAGCTCAAATTGATGCTCCGAACCAAGCAGTGCAACAGCTGGTCGGGAGCCGGGCATCCCACATAGAGTACGACCGGAGGAGACGCACTTCGTTTGTGCAGAGAATTGTTGTGGCAGAAACCCCTAGCAAGTTCAAAATGCCAGTACTGTCGAACTTTGATGGGTACAAGGATCTAGTATCTCATGTCAACAAGTTTGAGATACAAATGGATATTCAGAAGGTGTCGGACGATGCCCGCTGCAGGATCTTCCCCGCCACTCTATTCGACACTGCCCAAGAGTGGTTCTTTAAGTTCCCTCCTGCTAGTATAGTATTGTGGGAAATGTTTGTAAAGGAATTCTACGAATAGTTCTACGCGAATCGCGTACACCCCACAGAGGCCAACCAGCTAGTCGAGATACGCCAAAGGAGGGAGAGCCCTTAAAGGAATACATCCAGCACTTTATGCGAGCAGCGACTGGAGTCAAAACCGTGGGCGACGAAGGAAAAATGATGGCCCTAACTGCTGGGGTTAGACGCCATTCTCCCTTATGGAGCAGCCTAAGAAAGAATGGGGTAAGGAGTACCTAGGAATTTCTAGATCGAGTTGATCGGTACATCAAGCTCGAAGATGCGATCGCCAATGAGGGGAAGTCGCCTACGAAAGACAAGGAATCGAAGGAAGATCCCGCCAAAGCCGCCAACGGGTCGGATAAACCCAATGGCAATGGCAAAGGCAACGAGAACGAAAATGGCAGGAATGGTGGAAAAAGGACGGGTAATGAGTCATCAACATCTGAAAATAAACACTCCAAAGGCAATAGATATGAGCCAAGATTCACCAACAATACGGCCCTTATCGAAAGTAGAGCAGAGGTCTACCAGGCGACCAGCTCTAATGTCCCTTATAAGCGACTCGCACCTATAAGGAAGGATATCTCCAAGAGAGATACAACAAAATTCTGTCATTTTCACAACGACTATGGACATGAAACCAATGAGTGCAACCAGTTGAAGGACGAGATTGAGTTCTTGATTAGGCAGGGACACCTAAGAAGATACGTACGGGCCGCAGCAGGGTCTCAGTAAGAGGCTCAAGGTGGCAACGAGCAGGCGCCTGCACGCCAACGCTCGCCACCTTTATAGCCAGATCCTGTGGCAGGAACATTACTCACCATCTGTTGTGGCCAACACATTGCAGGGGATAGTGGGAAAGCAAGGGAGCGATACGCCCAGAATTTACGCCATGACCAAGACATCGAGATGATGAGTGTGGAGGATCGAGCACCAAAGAAAGCTCGGACAGAGGAGGAGTTGATAACCTTCTCTAAAGACGATGCTCAGCACATACGATTCCCACACTCTGATCCACTGGTCGTTGACGTCCAAATTGCCAACATGATGGTTAAAAGGGTGTTGGTTGACACAGGAAGCTCAGTCAACATCTTGTACAAGTCCTCACTGGAAAGGATGAAGTTGTCCGTCAAGGACCTGGAGCCATGCAACCAGACCATATATGGTTTTTCTGGCAAAGGGCTCGCCTTGACAGGGTCGATGAGACGCCCAATAACAGCAGGAACTGCGCCTGCAAACAGGACATTACTTACTACTTTCATAGTAGATGATTGTCCTTCAACATATAATGCTGTAATTGGGAGGCCTATTCTAGTTGACTTGCGAGCCGTCATCTCGATTTGGCACCTTGCCATGAAGTTCCCAATCGACACAGGGGTAGGATTCGTGTTGGGAAACCAACAAGAAGCGAGGGAGTGCTACAACGTCTCAATATCTAAGGCGAAGAAAGGCGGATCAATAGAAGCTGCCGGAAAAGAGTTGCAAATGGCCAGTGATTTACAAGCCCAATCAGGTGATTGTGTCACCAAATAGGGTGTTGCCCAAAGTGAGTATAGGGATTTGGATCCTCGCTTTGGGGATTTTGATGAAGAGATAGGACCCATCGAGGACCTTGAAAAGGTCCAACTCGATGAGACAGATCCGACCAAGGTTGTGAAATTCGGTAAAAACTTAGAGGCAATGATGAAACAAGAACTAGTGGAATTTTTAAGGAAAAACCAGGAAGTCTTTGCCTGGTCGCATAAAGACATGGTTGGAATAGACCCTGCAGTTATTATCCATGTCCTGAACATAGACAAGAGTTTTCCACCGGTACAACAGAAGAGGAGGCTGCTCGACAAAGACAGATCAAAAGCTCTAAAGGAAGAAGTCGAGAAGCTAAAGGAGAATGGATTCATCAGGGTAGCGTTTTATCCATCATGGGTCTCTAATCCCGTGCTCGTTCCCAAGTCGAATGGCATGTGGCGAACATGGGTGGATTTCACAGACCTTAATAAAGCCTTCCCTAAAGATTGTTTCCCACTCCCTAGAATCGACCAACTGATTGATGCTACTGCAAGGCACGAGATCCTGTCATTCATGGATACGTACTCCAGGTACAATCAGATCAGTATGCATCCCCCTGACGAGGATCACACTAGCTTTCGAACCGATACAGGGCTCTACTGTTATAAAGTAATTCCCTTCGGTTTGAAAAACGTTGGTGCGACTTATCAGCGAATAGTCAATCACATGTTCAAGGAGCTGATCAAAAAAAATATGGAGGTATACATTGACGACATGCTGGTTAAGTCGAAGAAGGCAGAAAGACATATAGGGGACTTGCAAGAGTGCTTCAACGTCTTGAACAAATATCAGATGAAGTCGAATCCCCTCAAGTGTTCCTTCGGAGTTGGATCAAGGAAATTCCTGGGATTTATAGTAAACTCACAAGGAACTAAGGCCAATCCCAAGAAGATCAAAGCCTTGGTCGATATGAAATCGCCAACAAAAATCAAAGATGTTCAAAGCTTGACCGGAAGAATTGCTGCTCTCAGTAGATTTATTTCCAAATTGATGGACAAATGCGTCTCATTTTTTAATCTACTTAGAGGCAACAAGAAATTCGAATGGACAGAGGAGTGCGAATAGGATTTTCAAGCTTTAAAGACTCACATGTCGCAGCCACCGATTCTATCAAAACTGGTTGATAAAAAAACTTTGTTCATCTACTTGGAAATCACGAAATACGCTGCTAGTGTTGTTCTAATAAGAGAGGAAGAGGGCGTGCAGAATGTCGTATATTGTGTAAGAAAAAGGCTAATAGGAGCAGAACTGCGATATCCACCTATTGAAAAATTAGCCTATTGCCCGATCTTAGCCTCCAGAAAAATGCGGCCTGATGCGTGTCATATGCCGTATCAAATTTAAATATATTTTTTTTATTCACTTACACCAGCTACTTCAATATAGCGGTAAATAAGAGTTGAACCCACGAGGACTATGATCAAATTATTATTCAAAATAATACTAGACTAAAATTAAAAATGGGTTTTAGTTTTAATAGCTGAAAACATAAAATGAAATAAATATCAACGATTGAATAACTAAGGATATAACGATATTAAAGAAATAGTCAAGAGTTACTCTCTACCTTCAACAATCAATCTATCAACAATGATGAATAATATTCCCTATTCCCAATTAAACTATTAGCCCAGCGGATAACACTTAAGCAGTCAATTATCCCAGTTTCTCTAATATAATTAATTAAAGCTAAACGCTCTTAATTAACCCTTTTTACCCAGCAATAAACCCATTAAGCATGTAATCTATTCAACCTAGTAAAAGCATTACACTTTGTGAAGACAGGTTAATCTAGTTAACAAATTCATTAAGCATGCAATTCATTTAACCTAGGTTCTATTTTTCCTCACAATTAAAATACCTGTCACAATACCTTAACTGCAATTTATCACTTTACTTAGAATCATAAACTATTAGGTGAATAGAAATCCTAAGATGATAGTAGAACAATGCAAAACCCCAATTAGTGGCCATTTAAACAAGATTTTACAAGATCCATGACATTCAAATAGAAAAATAAAAGTAATTTAATATAAGGGAATAAAAGGAATAAAAATCATCAATGCATTCAAGATCTCATGTCTAGGGTTTTGAAATAACCCTTAACTATAAAGAAAACTACTCCATAATCATATTCATATTCATAAACATAAATATTTAATGAAAATAAAAGAGTTTTGAGAAGAAAGAAAAACTAGATTGAAAAATATAGATGATGATGTTTTTTCCTCCTCATCTGCTGCTCCAGTCTCTAAAAATCGCAATCCAAAGTTATAATAAAAGTTAACCCTAATCCCTTTTATAGCCCATGAAAAATTACATTTAAAACTTGAATTTTAAGGAAAATTTTGTCGCACGGCTGCAGCCAGGGATTCTTGGTGGTCGCGGCCACTAGCAAAACGTATTTTCCAGAAAATCGGGCTCTAGCCGCGGCCTAGGACATTGCTGGCCGCAGCCACTACGTTCTGTCCCCCAGGCCACGGCCTGGAATAAGGCTGGCCGCGGCCGTAGCAAGTTTTCCCATTTTTTCAATTTTCTTCTGCCAGTGACCGAAAGTGTTTTAAGCATAACTTACTCAATATAACTCATAATTGGACGATTCAAAAAGATATAGAAAGCTAAGAAAAATATCTAAAAATTTTATTTCTAGGTATATTTCCAAAAGAGTATTGGAAAATTATCAAAATCAAGTGTGAATTTTCAGACTTGTAATTTCGAGCTTAACCATTGCTTGTAAAACATCACAAATTCATTCATTTTCACCCAAATGTCTTGAAACTCCTAAAAACACAAAATAAACTAATTAAAAATATATAAATAACTAATCAAGTGTATAATAATGGAAGAATAATGAATTAAAAATAGACAAATTCGGTACTTATCAAATTCCCCCACACTTGACATTTGCTCGTCCTCGAGCAAACAAAATAAAATCTAAACACCTAAGCAAATAAAAACATAAACAATGGTTTTGTCAAAAGCGTTAGTTGTCTCAAAGATTAATCAACCAAATACGTTATAAGAAAATTTTGAATTCCACATTCCTCAGAATTTTAACTCAATGTCTAGTCACCACTTAAACTCGATCTATTTATGATTATGCACAATTAAACCTACCAAAACACACTCATTTGAATCAATTTATACATGCCATAATATGTTTTAAAGTCTCTTCTATAATAATATTTTGATGAAAAAATCCACTCTATAAATATTAACCAATTATTTTCCACTAATGTAAACACACATAATAAAGAATAAAAAGGTCTTTAAAAGCTTGTAATGTGAGGCTAAGGTTAGAGGTAGATGAAAAATGAATATTTAAGTTTAAATCACACCATAGCCTATAATTTCTTTTTTCAATTCTCTAGATCTTCCCACAAATTTCTCATACAATTCAAGAAAATACATAATCTTTCCATTTTTTCTTTTCACATTGATCTTACTACTTCCCCCACACTTATACTTTTGCTATACTTTTTTTTCATATTTCTCAGTGCAGATTTTTTTTCTATTTTTTTTTCTTTTCAATTCAATTCATTGGAAGAAATAGTAAATCATATACTTTCACATTATAATCCAAAAAACCAATACAACTTCCCATTCTTACAATCCATAATCCAACCCACCAAATCAAACAATCATATAAAACTATGGTGTAATGGTCACAAAAAGGATAAAAATTTTAAGCTGCAAAAGGTTTAGATATAGGCTTATAAAAGAAAAAGATTAGTCATTACGGCTCAAAAATGGGAAACTAGGTATTCAATTTCATAGGTAAGTTTGAAAGGCTCAAACGATCCAAAGAACATGCCTTAATCATCTTCCTAATCATGTGTACTTAGGATTTCCCCTCAAACAATTAATCAATGGTTTCTAGAGTGGTCGAGACTATATATATAGATGATAGCATGCATAAATATCTCCAAACAATAGTGAAAAAGTAAATCTAATTGAACACATTATGTTTAAAATTAAAGATCAAGCTTAAGTAACAACTAGACAAGAGTTAAGCAAACAATTCATGCAAAATTCATCAATTTCCTAAACATATTCTTATCTCAATCAGAAGTTTTATCATTGACAGACAACTTTCAACAAAACCTTGCTTATAACAACCTAAAAAAAATGACACTAAAAACAACTAAACAACACAAACACAAACACAAATAACAACTAAAGAAATGACAAATAAAAATTAAACAGACAGTTTTCCCTTCCCCCACACTTAATTTATGCATTGTCCTCAAGGCATATACTAAATAAAAAATCAGTGCAAAATAAAAAGATAAAGGTAAGAAAAACTCCCGCAAGTTTGCTTTGTTTAATGTCGTTAGCTCGACTGAATGATGTGGTCAAGATCTTTATGTTGGGTATTTCAATGAAGTCTCCTTCTCCTTTATCTTACCAGGAGAATCAAACACATTGAATTTGATAACGTCACCATCAAATTCCATTGTCAGTGTTCCAGCTCTAACATCCAGCTTTGTATTTGTTGTCATCAAGAATGGCCTCCCAAATAAAACCGGTGTCGGGTTAGGTATTGATGCATCCCCCATTTCAAGTGTATAGAAATCTGTTGGAAAGACAAGTCCAACAACCTTCACCAGCACATCTTCAACTACCCCTAAAGGATAAGCATTAGTGCGATCAGCCAGTTGAATAATAACTCCTGTCTCCTTTAGTGGCCCAAGATTTAAAGAAGCATATGTTGAATATGACATGACATTAATCGATGCTCCCAAATCAATCATACACCGCTCAATCCTTTTATTCCCAATCATACAAGGAATTGTAAAGGTTCCAGAATCCTTGCATTTTGGTGGTAGTTTCTTTTGGAGAACGGTATAGACATTCTCCCCCACATTTATCTTCTCATCACCCTTCAATTTCTTCTTATTCGTGCACAAATCCTTACAAAAAATTAGCATGACGTGGCACTTGTTTAATAGCATCAAGTAATGGAATGTTTGCCTCAACTTTTCGAAAAGTCTCAAGAATTTCATTGTCAGCTTCCTCTTTCTTAAACTTTTTCAATTTGCTTGGAAAACGTGGACGAGGGACATAAGTTGGCATAGTTGGTTTATGTGATGTTTTTTGTGTTGATGGTTCATCATAGATGGAGTTGTCTACTACTCACTTTTGTACTAGAGCTGTCGATAAAGGTTGTGTGGGTGGCTCATATTGTATACCACTTTGCAGTGTTATTGCACTTACATTTGCTCTTGGGTTCCTATCTAGTTGGGGAGGTAATCGTTCAGAATTTTGAGTTTCAAGCTTGCTCAGAGATGTAGCAATCTATCCTAATGTGTTCTCCAAATTCTTGAGAGACACTTGAGTACTCTAAAGAATTACTTGAGTTTGTATATTGGAAGCTACCAAAGTTTTAAGCATGTTTGACATTGATGGTTCTAGAGCTTGTGGGACTCTAGTAGGAGGTTGTTGATGACAAGGTACATAGGCTTGTTGAGGCCTTTGTTGGGAATTAAACCCTGGTGGTCTAGTAGGAACAGTTTGTTGTTGGTTCCCATATCGAAGATTAGGATGTTCCTTCCATCCTTCATTATAAGTTATAGCATAAGGGTCATACCTTTGCCTAGGTTGCCCTGGGAATCTTCCCATTGCATTTACATGCTCATTGGTATCCTATTGAAGTGTGGGACATGCATCAGTAGGATGCCCCACCAACTGACATATGCCACAAGGTCTCATTTGATAACCTAAAGCCATTTGTTGAACCATACTAGTTAATTGCGCCAACTGCTGTTCTACTTTAGAGTTTGTCTCATTTAATCCCTTAACTGAAACTTCTTGATGAACTCCAAACTATTGAGAATTAGCTTCCATATTAGAAATTAAGCTTCTGGCTGCAGCATGAGTCTTGTCCACCAGTGCTCCCCCACTTGCTGCATCAATCATGCTCTTATCCAATGGAAATAGTCCTTCATAAAAGTATTGGATTAGGAGTTGTTCACTTATTTAGTGGTGGGGGCAACTAGCACATAGCCTCTTAAATCTCTCCCAATACTCATATAATGTCTCCCCAGTCTGTTGGTGAATGCCACAGATTTCCTTCCTTATACTACCAACCTTGGATGCGGGGAAGTAACGCTCCAAGAACAATGTCTTCAATTCATTTCAGGAATTAACAGTTCCAGGAGGAAGGTAATAGAGCCATTCCTTTGCACTATCCTTCAAAGATAATGGAAATGCTCTTAATTTAATCTGCTCTTCTGTTACTAAAGCTGGTTTCATACTAGCGCAGTCTATGTGAAATTCAATCAAATGCTTATTCTGGTCCTCTCTTGGTAGCCCATGGAAAGATGGTAGTAAATGTATGAGGCCCGATTTGAGTTCAAAGTTAACGTCCAATGCCGGATATTGAATACACAGAGGTTGATGGTCTAGATTTAGCGATGCCAACTCTTTCAACGTCCTTTCTTGAGCCATCTGAGACTTAACTGATGTTTCAGAGTCTGAATCATCGTCAGATGGTAATGGTATTTGTACTAGAATGACTCTCTTTGAAGGTTGAAATAGTGGATTGTCAGTGATAGTTCTTGAAGAGCGGGATGACGATGTCTCAAGATATTGCTTTATGGCATGCTGTCTTTCTTGAGTATCCTTGCCAGACATATACACACCTACAAATAATAATAAAAATTAACTATTAAGTATGTAGTTAATTAAATTGAATAATAAAATGACTTACAATAATCCCTGGCTACGGCGCCAAAAATTTGATGTGTGTTGTATGCCGTATAAAATTTAAATATATATATATATTTATTCACTTACACCAACTACTTCAATATAGCGGTAAATAAGAGTCGAACCCACGAGGACTATGATCAAATTATTATTCAAAATAATACTAGACTAAAATTAAAAATGGGTTTTAGTTTTAATAGCTGAAAACATAAAATGAAATAAATATCAACGATTGAATAACTAAGGATATAATGATATTAAAGAAATAGTCAAGAGTTACTCTCTACCTTCAACAATCAATCTATCAACAATGATGAATAATATTCCCTATTCCCAATTAAACTATTAACCCCGCAGATAACACTTAAACAGTCAATTATCCCAGTTTCTCTAATATAATTAATTAAAGCTAAGCACTCTTAATTAATCCTTTTTACCCACCAATAAACCCATTAAGCACGTAATCTATTTAACCTAGTAAAAGCATTACACTTTGTGGAAACAGGTTAATCTAGGCAACAAATTCATTAAGCATGCAATTCATTTAACCTAGGTTCTATTTTTCCTCACAATTAAAATACCTGTCACAATACCTTAATTGCAATTTATCACTTTACTTAGAATCATAAACTATTAGGTGAATAGAAATCCTAAGATGATAGTATAACAATGCAAAACCCCAATTAGTGGCCATTTAAACAAGATTTTACAAGATCCATGACATTCAAATAGAAAAATAGAAGCAATTTAATATAAGGGAATAAAAGGAATAAAATTCAGCAATGCATTCAAGATCTCATGTCTAGGGTTTTGAAATAACCCTTAACTATAAAGAAAACTACTCCATAATCATATTCATATTCATAAACATAAATATTTAATGAAAATAAAAGAGTTTTGAGAAGAAAGAAAAACTAGATTGAAGAATATAGATGATGATGTTTTTCCTCCTCCTCTGCTGCTCTAGCCTCTAAAAATCGCAATCCAAAGTTATGATAAATGTAACGCCCCAACTCCAGGGACTGTTACGGTGTGCCTTGTAAACAGTGCTAAACTCGCTAATCGAGTTATTTGGCCAAAATCATGTAACTAAGTATGATTAGCGGTTTAGGGGTTAAGATGTAACGTTTCATTAGAACGTTTAATATATATGTTGGGATCCCAAAGTTATAATTTCAGAGTCTGCTACAAGAAAATATTTACAACAGGCCGTTCTATGCGGCAAAACAGGGTTTAACCCTAGTTCCTCTTTAAACCTCAGCCGTGGCGAACGAGCAGCTGCATATGTACACGTCATCACCTAAGCTCTTCAACTCAAGGATGGTCCAACTTTCTTTTGCCTTTACTTGCACCACATAGCACCTGTGAGCCGAAGCCCAGCAAGAAAACACAATATAACATGATATAATATCAACAGTGATTGTATTAATTATTCAGGACCAACAGTCCAAGCAAATAGGTGACTATCGCAAAAGTCACAAATATGGGGACAGCACCCTTTAGCCATGTGACGATAGGATCACTAGGGCTTAATAAGTAAGTGAGAATCTCACTAGTTTTAACAGGATAGGTGCATGGTGATTAGTCACCAACATAACCTTCCTCCTGACTCTAGAGTCATAACTATGGAACAACGTTCCCTAGCCATGTGACAAACAGTCACCAGGGCCGTATGCCCTGGCTCTGAATAACTAGTCTCAGACTAGCCAAGCACTTATAATTTTCATTGACCTTCCAGTTGGTCCAACATTAATACCCCATATGAGTCATTCAATGCTGATATCGATTAGATCTAATCTTCATTTGGCTCGGCGTTCATAACGCTATGCCATTTCTAACTCTTAGGTCAGTAAAACACGACCACTGTTCAACTCATTGTGAACTTGACTAATAAATCACAGCTTCACAAATGGATCTAACACCGTTGTCGATTCTGACTGATAAGTCAGTGCCATACACAAGTAATCCATGCCACCAAACATATATCACATGTCCAATATTCATATACAAGGTATTCAGCATGCTTACTCAACAAGTACTAGTACAATTAGGACCATGCATGAACACAGAGGCTCAAGCTCTGAATGATATCATACTCAGTATATAAAGCATGTCCTAATCACATGTTTCTCGTGCATCATATGCATTATATTTAACAATCCAACATGCATCGATAATAGCCATGCATGTCACATTTAATAATCAACCAACATGTGTCAAGAATAGCCATGCATGTCACCTTTAATAATCAACCAACATGCATCAATAATAGTCATGCATGTCACATATACACAGGGTGCAGTTTTCTTACCTTTGGTCCAAGCACAGGTTACCAATAAACGAGCCATAAACACGACCCTGATTCCAAGTTTCTAGTGATAACCTAGTCACAACCATAATATAAAATCTCATCAAAATGAGTAAATAAATACTTCCAAACCCAACCCAAGCCTCCGAGACATCGAATCCCACTCAATTAGGTAGTAGGATCGATCCCAGGCCCTTAGAGTTAAGTTCCCATCACAAAAACACATTTCTGGCATTTTTTTTCCCTTAAGGGCCGCAGCCCTACATGGACTATGCTGCGACTCGCCCCCCTGGCAGAGCCTCCTCCACCTTCTTCAAGCTAGGGCCGCGGCGCCCAAGAACAAGGTCGTGGCCCAACCTCGCACCAGCCACTTTTCCTCGTTTTTCCACTTTTAAACCTATCCAAACATCTCCAAATCCCAAAATCAAAGTTCCCAAACATCCCCATGATCCAAAATCCATAAAACCCAAGTCTCAAATCACCCAAAAACACATCAAAACACAAAATCCAATTCAAGCTTAAAAACTTTTAAAAACTTAAAACTTAAATCTTGAATTACCTCCAATTGAGTTGTTTCCAACTAAATCCGCTAGCTAATAAGCTTCTAATCTTTCCTAGGATCGCTATGCCTCGATCCTCGCTTGAATCCAAGTTCTAGAACTCAAGTTACCTTCGAAAATGCAATTGGGAGACGAAAATGGAAGTTTAAGGGAGAGAGAACGTACAGAACGTTCTTTTATTCTTTTAAAAGGTTACTTCAAGCTTAAGTAGCCTCAACCATATCCTAACACTCGGGGTCCCGAAAACACCCCCGGGGACAAAATAACCAAAACCTCTAGAATTTCCCCCTGATCTTACTAACTCCCAATTTACCACCAAATATTTATTCCCATTACCCAATAACCCGGTAATGCTCTAAATACCCCTTGACTTACTCCAAGTCAAGAATAAATCCCGTTGTAACTTTCCCACTAGCTTACCTCCTAAGATCGTCTTGTGCTGGGTAACCCTGACATAACCAAATAATAATAAAGCACCACACGCATATCACATATATGCCAAATATGCCCGAAATGGCCAAAATATGAAAATCACCCAATTACTCAGAAATGGGTTCACATGCATATTTAATACACCTAAATATGCATATTATCATTTAATAACATAATAAAACAATTATGGCCCTCCCGGCCTCCTAATCAAGGTCCCAAACCTTATTAGGAAGGGCATTACAATAAAAGTTAACCCTAATCCCTTTTATAGCCTATGAAAAATTACATTTAAAATTTGAATTTTAAGGAAAATTTTGTCGCACGGCCGCGGCCAGTGATTCTTGGCGGCCGCGGCCGCTAGCAAAACGTATTTTCCAAAAAATCGGCTCTGGCCGCGGCCACTACGTTCTGTCCCCTAGGCCGCGGCCGTAGCAAGTTTTCCCATTTTTCGGTTTTCTTCTGCTGCAGTGACCAAAAGTGTTTTAAGCATAACTTACTCGATATAACTCATAATTGGACGATTCAAAAAGCTATAAAAATCTAAGAAAAAGATCTAAAACTTGTATTTATATGTATATTTCCAAAAGAGTATTTTAAAAATTATCAAAATCAAGTGTGAAGTTTCATACTTGTAATTTCAAGCTTAACCATTGCTTGTAAAACATCACAAATTCATTCATTTTTACCCAAATGTCTTGAAAATCCTAAAAACACAAAATACACTAATTAAACATATATAAATAAATAATCAAGTGCATAATAATGGAAGAATAATGAATTAAAAATAGACAAATTTGGTACTTATCACGGCCATACTTCCAAGCTCACCCAATCACAGTTTTGACCGACCAACCTCTACTGCAAGTTCTGCAGACACCAGAAGCCACAGGCCGATTATTGAAATGGGCGGTTGAACTTAGGCAGTTTGATATCTCTTATTCACCATGAGCAGCAATAAAAGGACAAGCTCTGGCCGACTTTGTCGCAGAATTCACTGGACTTCCAGATAGCGAGCAGCCAGAAGAGCCTGGAGAGCCTGAACCTCAAAGCCAAACTCCCTCATGGAAGTTGTTTACAAATGGTTCTTCTAATGAGCATCATGCTGGAGCCAGAGTGATTTTGATAACGCCTGAAGGGCATCGATTTCACTGCACGATTAGATTCGACTTCACCGCTTCAAATAACGAAGCCGAATATGAAGCGTTGCTCATAGGATTACGGCTAGCCAAAGACATGCACATAAAGTCACTTGATATCTACAGTGACTCTCAGTTAGTGGTCAATCAAATCATTGGAGAGTACCAGGCCCGAGGTTTAAAAATGGTCGCTTACTTGAATAAAGCGAAGGATCTATTAGCGCAGTTTGATAAGTACACTCTCCAACAAGTACCTCGCGACCAAAATTCAAACGTTGATGCTTTGGCCAAGTTGGAAAGTTCCAAGGATGCTGACACCCTAGACATAGTGTCGATTGAGCAACTATCCGCGCCAAGCATCCAAGCAGAAGAGGCCTCTTTGGTGATTCAAGCGGCGGATACATGGAAGGCACCTTACATGGAGCACCTGACGAAGGGTGTGTTACCAACGGACAGAAACAAAGCCAGGACCCTTCAGTGGCAGGCTGCTAAGTATATCCCGGTCGATGGAATCTTGTACCGAAGGGGATACTCAATGCCACTCCTCAGGTGTATTTCGAGGGAGAAAGCCAAACAATTGATGAAAGAGTTCCACGAAGGCTTTTGTGGAAACCATGCTAGGGGGTAGAGCTTATCAAAAAAGATCCTAAGGCAAGGATACTTCTGGCCAACAATAAATGAAGACTCGGTGGAATTTGTGCAGAGGTCCGACAAGTGCCAGAGGTTCTCCAAAATTCCGTGAGCGGCCCCTAATGAACTAAAACAGATGCAAAGTCTATGCCCATTCATAGTCTGGGGTATATACCTAATCGGATCTTTGCCCACAGGAAAGGGCGGCGTCAAGTACGTCGTGGTGGTCGTTGATTACTTCACAAAAATGGGCCGAAGCTAAGCCACTTGCAACCATAACGACCAATAAAGTGCTAGATTTCGTGGTTAAAAACATTGTGTGTTACTATGGATTGCCAAGAAAAATTGTCTCAAACAACGACACACAATTCATTAGTGATCTATTCATAGATTTCTGCGAACGACATGGAATTATCAAGAGATTTTCTTCAATTGTTCACCCTCAGGAAAACGGACAGGTTAAGGCAGTCAATAAGACACTAAAAGATACTCTGAAGAAAACACTTGAAAAAGCGAAGGGGGCATGGCCACAGCAATTGCCTGAAGTCCTCTAGTCGTACAGAATGTCCCATCGCACAGCAACAGGCCATACTCCATTTTCCTTGTCTTATGGGCATGAGGCTATGTTGCCTGTCGAGTTAGATCCGCCATCGCATCGGAGAATGATGTACGATCAAGGCTGCAATAGCCAACTATTGATGGAATCTCTAGATTTGGTCGATGAAAAGTACGAGCAAGCCCAACTCCGAGTAGCGGCTTACCAACAAAAGGTCGCCCGGTATTTCAATTCTAAAGTACGTGAGAGGAAATTCAATGTAGGAGATCTAGTACTTAGAAAGGTTTTCCTCAACACTCGCGATCAGGCCACTGGAGTACTCAGACCTAACTGGGAAGGACCGTACCAAATTGAAGAAGTCCTCCACCCAGGCACTTACAAACTTGCTCGCTTGAATGGAGATCTCATTCCTCGCTATTGGAATGGAGAACACATGTGCAAGTACTATCAATAAACAATTCTTCTTAAAGAATTGTCTTGTATTAATTTTACTTTTTACAAGTTATGAAAAAGGGTTGGTCATTTTATGTGACTAATCGCTTATAAGTGTAAGATCATTTTGGTGATCACTCGTACAGACACGTTTTGTCCATTTATTACGAGAATTAAAAAGGATTGTGCGCAGCCAGTCTATCTTGCCAACTATTGTATTTATTACAAGGATTTGCTCATTATGTGTATTGTTTTGCTATATTCTCATTTTAAAATTTATCCTACAAGTAGAAATGTTCGAACAGGTCTTAGTCAAGGCAAGTGACCGAGGACCTAAAGCTCCTCAATCACTTGGGGGGCATATAAGGTATCTAGTAAGCAAAGCATATCAAAAATTATGTAATCACATCAACAAAATAAGTGAAAGCATGCTAGGGTACTTAGGGGTATGATTGGTTCGCGATTAGAAAACTGTATTTTTGAAAAGTGGGATTCTGAAATAAAAATCTGAATTTAGTGACTAAAAATATGTTTCTGAAAATGTGATTGGTTCAATGTCAGTAAATTGTTTTTGAGTTTTAAAAAACTGAATCTGTGATTGGTATTAAATTTAAAAATATAACAGAAACTGAATACGTGGGATTTTGGAAAAGAATTTCACAAAACTGAGAAAACGAGCTTTTCTCGTTTTCAATTTTCCTTAACAAATTTTGGATACATATTTGAATTTAATTTTTAAAAACAGTTTACCAATCAAAGATTACGATGGGTCCCACCGATTTCAAGTATTCAAAATCATAAAATTGTATCCTAATTGGATACAAATCAAGAGTATTTTTCAAAATTTTGTTATTTTGTTAAATCAATCCAAAGTACTATGCTAAGTTCGGTCATGCGAACAGATGTTATAATAAATGCAAGTATTATAATATCAAAAAATAAAAAGAATTCCTTTACACCGCGAGCAGTACTACTCGGATGCAATTGGTTGATTAAAAGGAAAAAAGTTGCCCATGCAGCAATAAAAATTAAAAAAAGAAATTGTCTTTACATCACAACACGTAGGTCGCGTATTTAAAAGATAATAAAATAAAGAGAAAAATAAAAGACTACGGGGCTGGAGGATCTTGAGGAGTGTCCTGGTCGACAGTAGTGCCAACTTCATTGTCTGCGATGTCAATCCCCGTTGCTAAGGAAATTTCTAGGGAAGCAGGAATTTTGGCTCTTTCTTCTTCCTTCAGGCGAATAGTGCACCGGGTTATTTTAGTTTGTCTCAAGCGCTCAGACAGATAGCTGAAGTCAGCCTCACGGTTATGCTTCCAAAACTCGTAGAAGCAAAGGTGGGTGGCTTCCCTATACTTCTCCAAGTTTCTGGCATTAGTCTCTTCAAGCTCCTTAACGTGCCTCTCCAGCTCCTCTGTCTCCTTTCTGCTCTCAATCAGATCAAGCTCAAGTTGTTTGGCTTCTTGGTAGTTGAGTTTGGCACTCTCCCTGAACCTTTCTTTTTCTTCATTAGATTTGGTTAGGGCAGCCCGGCACTCCAACAGCTTTTCGGTCAGCTGGGCTTTTTGCTCACGCAGTTCATTGTTCTGGTTTGTCATATTTGTGTTTTTCTCGAGCAGTTCAGCATTCTTCCCGTCGAGCACCTTCACCGCCTCAGTGTGCTTAGTGTCAAAGTCTTTGGTCTGGGTGACCAAAGTCCCCGTGCGATGCCAACCAGCAGTGATAGTCAGCAATCCCTGCGATCAGATAAAAGAGATAAGATGATGCCAGAAATTAACAAAGTAAAATGACTCAGGAATAGAAAACAACTTACACTGGCTATCTCATTCAGCCCTCGGATTATTATTTGGTCAGCATCCATGGAGTTGGTGCTGACGATGGCCTCTTGGCTGCATTTGTGCTTGGAGAGTTTGTATATTCTCTCCCTGGCCGAACTGACCACGGTGCTGGTCAGGGTATCTTCGGGTTGAGTGTGGTGTGGTTGGTCGGTAGGCGCTGGAGGGGTAGTGTTGGTCGACCGGTGCAGTTGGAGACAACTGGTCGAGTGGAGAAGGAGGTGGCATTGTTTCCTTTGTGGGAGGTGGCGTGGTTTCCTTCGAAGGAGCAACTGCTGAAGGACTGTAACATCCCAAATTTCCTAATGTGGCTTAGTGCCTGGATTAGGGGGCCGGGAGGCAATAATTGAGTTATTATGTGACTTGTATTATAATATAATTATGCTTGCATGTTAGAAATATTAAATATGTGTTTGTGTGATTGAGACCACATTATTATGTGGATACATTTGGGTTATTCGACGTGAGGCGATCCCGAAGAGCAAGTTAGCGGAAAAGTCACAACGGGGTTTTATACCCGGCTCGGGGTGAGCTTGGGGGTATTTTAGTAATTTAGTACATTACCGGGAATTAGTGGGTAATGGGAAATTAATGGTAATCGTGTGAGAGTATTGGAAATAACGGGAATTAAAGGACGTAAATTGTGGATAGCAGGGTTTGAGACAAATGACAAAATTACCCTTGAGACCATTTGATAAATAGGTTAAGGGCAAGGGGAAATTAGGTCATTTCCATTCAATTTAGGATGTGGTTGGCTGGGAACCCCTTAGAAGACTTAGGAAACTAAATGAAAAAAAGAGTCTCAGCAGCTCTCTCTCTCTCTCTCTCTCTCTCGCGTTCAGTATTTCATCTCTTGGAGCTTTAGGTGGTTTGGGTCAATTTGAAGGAGATTGGCTTGAAAGGAAGGCTTGAAACCAGGGAATTGTTGGGAGCAATTAACACTTGAGTCATACAGCTGAGGTAAGGGTTCTGAATTGAAGTTTTTATGCTAGTTCAGTTGAATTATTTAGGGCTATGGTGTTTCGCATGCTTGATAGTTGGGAGATTGGGTTTTGAGATTTTTGATGAGTTTTAATATGGTAATTGGTTAGGTCATGTTGCTAGGAAGGGTTGTGTTGATTGTGGGAATTGATTTGGAAGATTGGGATAGAATGGGGTGGTTTTTAATTGGGTTCAGCTGAAGAAAAAACCCAGAAAAATCTGGGTTCGAAGGGCTAGGTCGCGGCCTTGTTCTTGGTATGTCGCGGCCCTATGATGCAAGAGGGAGCCAGGAGGGCTTGGAGGCAAAGACGAGTCGTGGCGCCTCAGGGGTGCAGCGCGGTGCGTGTTGTTTTTCCAGGGAGGCCGAGCCTCTGACTTAGAGGCGGGCCGCGGCATGGGTTTCTAGGGCCGCGACCCTTAAGGGGATTTTTGGCCTTAATGAGGTTTTTAGATCGGGAACTTAGCCATTTGGGCTCGGGGTCGGTTCTACTTTATTGTTGAGTGGAATTTGACGTCCCGGAGGCTAGGATTTGGTCTGGAAACTCTTATTCTCCAATTGTTGATGGAATTCTTAATTATGGTTGTGGCTAGGGCTAGGGCTACGCTAAAGGCTCGAATCGGGGATCGTACTCAAAGGGCGTCACTAGTAACTTGCATTCGGATCGAAGGTAAGAAAACTGCACCCATTACGTGGATGTGTGATTAGAGTTTAGTCAATGGTGAACATAGATATGATTAAGGCTTAAGCTCTGTTGTTGAATATGATTACAATTATGCTTGTGGATATCTTATTAGGTACATTGGAATGTGCATAATTATGATTATGCTTATGACTGCTATTTGGATGGATTATGATGCATGGTAATCGTTGATATGTATGTTTTATGAGTTATGTGATTGTCTGTTGTGACTGGGAAGCTTGGTTTATAAACCAGAGGGTTATTAGGATGTTAAATGGGGATCGACTTATTAGTCAAGGGTATATTGGACTTCGCAAGGCTCATCTTTTAAGTCGAGGGCAAGTGAGGCTTGACTTATAAGTCAAGGACTTAAAGTACTCAGTTTATAAGCTAGGATTGGCATTGTGCACGTGGAGTGCAGGCCACCATGGCTGGGCCACCCTGGGAGTGCAACATGCACTTGACTGGCTCGAATGCCAACAAATTGAAAGGAAGTGCGACACGCGCTTGCGTGACCCCATGGTTGCCAACTTTTATAATGAATACACCAGTTTCAGTTATTACTGTTTGATAGTTATATTACATTGTGAACTGTTCAATATGTTTTCTTCCTGAGTCTTTTGGCTCACAGGTGCTTTGTGGTGCAGGTAAAGGTAAAGAGAAGCTCAACCAGCCATGAGTCGGAGGGCTATAGCAGTGACATGTACATATGTGGTCCGCTCGACCACCACGGCCAAGATGTTCGAGGGAACTAGGGTTGAACTCAACTTTTGCCGCTTAGGATGGCTTATTTTGTAACTTGAGTGTTGTAATCAACTTTTAAACTGTTGTTTTTTTTTTTTTTGGGATCCCATGTAAGGAACATGCTTTTAATTTAATGAAATTATTTATGAGTTGACCAAAAGTTTTCACACCTAAACCTTTAGTGGCTTAGTCACATGTCCAGTCCAAATGACTTCTTTAGCAAGTCCAGCACTGGTTTTAAACACATTTGGTAACGGTCCCTAATTAGGAGGGCGTTATAAGGACCCTCAGTGCGGGTCTTCTTTGAAGCAGCTTTGCTGCTTTCTCCACGGACCCTCTTGCTGTCTTTCTTCCTGCTCGAGGGAGTAGCAGCGGTGGTGTAGTGATCGAACATATCTTCAGACGACATATCTGCAAGTAAGGAAGCATTGCGAGCAGTTAGACAATAAGCATAGATGGAACTGAAAGTAAAGACAAGGAAATTATAAGTGAAGTACCTGTGCTATAACTACTGGTTGCTACATTACTTACTGAATTACTACTACACTCACTCACTGCCTGGAAGAAATCTGAATTTAAATTTGGAGTATACTTAAAGTTTCCATCCCCGTCAAATAAATGATAAGGGATGGGCAAACTGTCTAAGAATGAGAAGACAGTACCGTTCTCATTTGAAGACTCGTCGATGGATGCAGAGGGTTCTAAAACTTTCCTTTTTCCCTTTCCCAAAGGAGTAGGAGGAGCAGCTGCTCACGGGGTGCTGGAGGGTTCCCTGATTGTCACTCCAGTTGGTCTCCTTCTTGGAGGTTGCGACACGTCTGGGTGCTACTCGGGAATTTCTCCACCAGTGGCACTCCCCGCCGTTGACTCCCTCACGTCCTGGTGAGGTGCCAAAAGCTCGACCAGCCTTAGGTTGGCTTCATTCACCAATTGTTTGACGCTTTTCTCTACGTTAGTCATGCTGGCCAGTAGTTCTGCTGGGACCTCCATTTCTGGAGTAGGATCCGGTCGCAGCCATGGACCTGAAATGTGCTAATTTTCTAAGGGGAATGCAGATAAAATATAAGGAAAACAAATGACCAAAAAAATGAAGAAGTTACCTCCTTGGGTGAAGGCTAGGTTGTTGGTGATCAGGTCAGTAGTCAAAAAGTACTCTTAGTGGTACTTTCCTACATTAGACTTGTAGGTAGACTCACTCAGGAAGGTGCGGTTCGTTTCCTGGTGGAAAAGATGAAAAAACCTCATGTTGTCCTGGTTGGGGTTAGATTTGAGATCGAACAGGTAGTTGATCTCATGAGGTGAAGGGACAGGCCATTTTTTATGGCTGTAAAGGATATAGAGTGCGGAAAGCATTCTATACTCATTCGGGGTTATTTGGAAAAGAGCGACCCCGAAGTAATTGGCCACTCCCTGGAAATAAGGATGAAGAGGCAAGATTGCTCCTGCCTCAATGTGATACCTCGACCAGGTGCTGAAGGCGCCACCAGGCAAGTTTGCCCATTGGTCGATGGTAGGAAGGAATAAAGAAACCCCAGAAAGTCCATACTTTCTAAGGAAATTATTTACCATCCTAGCAGTGATCATGCTAGGAGGAGCAAGGTACCATTCGATGTCTGGTCGAATGGCATTGCGGAGGCGGGCCTGTGTTTGGATTTCAGGATCAGTGGTTTCAGCTCTACCACTGGTCGTAGGAATTTTAGCCCGAGGAGCGGGCTGATTTTCAGAAGGTTTTGATGATTTCTGTGTCTGGGAAGTGGACTTTTCTCTACCCATTTTGGATGGACTGGAAGGAGGTCTGTTGGGTGGAATTCAAGAAAAAGGGATTTCTGGGATGAGTAGCGACGGTTGTTCTTCGTCCACGAGCAGTTTCGCGAGCAGGTCATCATCAATTGCTCTTTCACCTTCCCACAGATCTTGCATGAAAGTCTGTGAACAGAGAAGGGAAGATGAGAATCTACGGCCTAGAAACTTGTGTTAAAAGTTGGAATAACGTTGCTCGCGTATAAAAGTTAAGCTTTTATACGACCAGCAGCATTCTAGCAAAAACACTATGCTTCATACGAGTAGTTTGGAAAATGAATCAAAAAGCAGAGGTAAAAAGTTTTTTAGAAAAAACTTTTTCGACTCTGAAGGGGCAGGAAAAACCCTGTTTTTCTACAAGCTTAAAAATTGAATTTTTACTTCGATTTTACGCCCTAAATTTGTGATCCTAACTACCAAACTAATTCCTAACCCCACCAAGGTGTTATTTTCCTACCATATTTAGCACAAATCAGCATTCCCATTTATCCCGAGACCATTTTGCAAGAACTGACAGAGATATTCAAGAACTCAAAAGTCGAAAATGAAGGGAAAGCAAGCATTACACGGCACAACGTGACTGAAAAGAATCGATTAGAAGACTTACTTGGATGAAGGATTGAGAAGATTTCAGAAAATCAGACAGGGGCACCGTGGATGAACAAACTTTTCTGGGTTTAGTTGTGCTTGGTTCTACAGAGTTCTTGAAGTCAAAGGATTCGGTAAAAGGTAAAAAGTGAAAAGGATGGGTTATTTATATTGATCGTAGCACTGTAAAAGAGGTAATCATGGAATTACTTTTTCAAGGCATGGGGAAATGCAATAGCTGTCAAACAACTTTTGGGAAACTGAAAAGACATGATTGGTTGCCTTTTTCGAGAAGGCATGGGCGGCTCTGACAGATTTGGTGGGGTATACGAAGGGTCAGTCTCTTAAGTTTACTTTATGCTGGTCGTAGTAAAATAAACTTGGGGGGCAAATGTTTATCCAAAAATGACTCCTGATAACGTGGCAAGAATTTATTGCACGTGATTGGCACGTGGCAGCGTCAAAGTAAAGTAGTGTTGTTCACCTATCGACCAGGTGTTTCTTGCCTCATCAAATCTCGCGTTTAGATGTGACCAATCTGGTCGCATGCTTCGGTTTAATCCCTTTAAGATATGAAATCTTGTAATAATTACATTTATTATATTTTCTCTTTATTGCCTTGATACGCTAATATTAAGGATAATTCAGGTTCATTGGCCCATGTAACCCCCTTGAGCCTATAAATATGAATGGGAGGGCTCAAGGAAGGGACTTTTGAACTTGGACTTGGAACTTGAATATTCATAGAGAGAACATAGTGTGATTATCCACGAAAAATTTGTAATTCTCCTAAGGTTTGTGAAACTCAAGAACCCTAGTTCCTTGATCACGGCATTGGGATTCAACATTAATAAGAACACTAAGTGGATGTAGGCTATTACCACGTAGTTGGGGCCGAACCACTATAAGTCATTTGTGTCACCTTCTTCCCATTTGATTCCATTCTTGATTTCTTTTCTGTTTCCTTGTCGTTATTTTGACTCCGTGTCGTTGGCCAAATCAAGGGTCAACAGCATCTAACGACTACCAAGTACATATTACTCAATCCATTAATTCTCTAGCTAATATCTCATAACCCATGTTTGCCTAGTCCAGTATGTCGTTTGATACACAACCACTAGAGTGGGGATAAAAAAAATCACTCTACACAGGTTCTAGCTCTTTACACAACTACAAATGCAGTAACTTGCCTAATGTACTAACTATGATGCCACAAAAAAACTATGTGATTATAAGTAATATGTACAAGCATGTTAAAGTAGTTAAGGTTCTCATTCATTTAATAGAAAAATATTAGACAAGTCACTAAATTGATGTGCCTTTAATAAAAAATCCACATAAAATCACATGTTCACTTTATAATTTTGTAAACATTTTATAAACTAAAAACTACAATATGACTCGAGTAATAAAATCATCAAAATATATGTTCAAAATAGAATAGTTAAATCCTTGCATCTTAATAGGATTTTTCACTTAAATCCTAAAACATTCTCAATCTTTCCATCATGATCCTAAAGTGTTAAGTCCATTTAAACTATCACGTTTTTTGCCTATGAACACCAAATGAGTAAACCATCATCATCATTGCCATCTACATTCAAAAACATGTCAATGATAGATAACATGATACCTTTCAAAATGTAGGGTTAGAAACCTCATCTCAGTTGTATACACTAATGGCAGTCCTTGGTGGGCGACCATGGTGCTCTGATAACGGTGGTGAACCTTAGTAAGTTATACACCAAAATTATCACCTCAATGAATAGGATGCAATCATGTCGTCCTTTTTCCCAAATGGAATTCAGTGTCACCAGGAAATTCATACAAATTCATGGATTACCCATGAACTCGCAGAGAAGATGACGCGTTAGAGAGATTGGGTGGTTGAGTTTTGTTTGTCACGAAGAGTTGAGCTCAAACATGTATAGAAGTCATTGATCCAATGTCAAAGTTGGCTGGAAAATGCATTGAATTTGCAGTGGTGTGTAACTTTGATTGGTTATAAGTGGTGAATGGTAGCAAGTAAGGCACGTTTTGGTGGCTAAGGTCATTGGCAGTTGCTGAAGCTTTATGGGTGGTGCATGGTAGCGAATGGTGGCCAAAAGGCAATCAACCATGGTGGCTTTCATGGGTGTGTGGAGAATAGTCTCTTTCTTCTTTTCACCAACACTTATGTCATTGCAATCAATTAAAAAATAGTTTGATTGTGGAGGAAATGAAAACAAAGTTATGATTTGATATTGTTTTTATATGTGTTATTTTGGTTGGATCTGTATAATTTGGTGTTTTGATTTTCAATTTATAACTTTGGTTGTAGAGATAGTTTTGCTTTGATATATAAAATAACAATTTCATCCCAAATACCACCACCACCACCCTGAACCCACTACCACCACTACATAGAAGACAGAGTTAGAAAGAAAGAAAAACACATAGAACCACCAAGTTGATGCTGCCACTGTTGGGGGTTAGGCTATAAACCAAGCTTTGTATATTACAACTTAAAAGAATAAACAAGAATAAGCTATACTCTAATGGAAGAATAACACAATGAACATAACACAAATAAATCAAGTAATAGAATTGACCTTTGGTGTTGAAGAACCTTGATTCATAAAATCACAAGTCTATGATTTTATGTGAAACACAAAATGTAACAAAGGCTTGACACAAATGAAGATTTGTTTTCCAAAAATCTGTATTCCTAGCCTCCTCCTTGAGATTTCTTGAAGCTACTACTTTGGAATGAGATTGGGATTCACAAGCATTGAATCTTCATACAAGTCAAGCTATCTTGATGAAGATCCTGAAGAAAACTAGTAATCTTGAGAACTAGAGAGAGAGGTGAGTGATCAATTCACCAAAAACTCAAGTGGCCCCTTTAAATAGTATAGGAACCCTCATTAGGCTCAACCAATGATATTAAGGCATTTTTTTTAATTTTGGAGCCAAAAACATGTCATTGTACGATCCTGTATGAACAGTCCAGGCGACGCGTCGCTTGCACCCAGGTGATGCATCAGCGATGCATCACCACCATGCAGGCTATGTGTTGTCTGTGTAAGGTTTCATAGGACCAATGGAAAGTCTAGACATATAAGTATAAGACATGACTATGTGATGAATATAGGTTGTGTATTGATAATAAGGCAAACAACAATCTTATTGATGTTGTCCTTGCTATCAGTTCATAGGTATCAAAATAATCAATGCCTTCCTTTTGTCTAAACCATGTTGGCCACCAACCTTGCTTTAAAGGCTTGGGTGATCCTATTAGTGTGATATTTTTCTTAGAAATACCAACTTACAACCTATTGCCTTTAATCCTTGTGGTAGATCAACAACCTCCCAAGTGTGGTCAGACATAATTAAATCCATCTCTTCATTTATTGCCACTTTCCAAAAAGTATAGTCCCTTGAGGACATAGATTCTTGGAAAGTCTTAGGATCATCCTCCACTTGAAGTACCATTGGATACTTCCAAGTGTCTCCCTTGTGATTTCCCTCTTCTAGGTAAAGAGTCTCCACTTGAGAGGTTTTATTTTGTGATCCGCTCTCTTTAAGCCTTTGGCTTCTTCTAGGCAATTTTGGTTGCTCTACAACCCTTGAAGGCAACTCCTCTTTAGTTCCTTCTAATGAGATCGGTTCTTGAGGCTTCTTGTCACTATACAATAGATTCTCAAAGAATTCAACTTCTCTTGATTCAGTTATCACATTAGACTCCAAGTCTAATAGCCTATAGGCCTTGTTATTTGAGGCATAGCCTACAAATACACATTTGATGGCCCTTGGACCCAACTTGGTCCTTTTAGGCTCCGTGCTCTTGCAATAGGCAAGGCACCCCCCATACTTTGAGATACCCTAGGTTGGACCTTTTTCCTTTCCATATCTCATATGGTGAAATTTGATTCTTCTATAGAGGAATCCGGTTTAGAATATGACAAGCGGATAGTAAGGCTTCTCCCTGTTGGGAATTGTGCCCTTAAAGCAATTGTAGTTGGCAATGGTTTTAATGAAATAAATGAATGAATTGAATTATTGTATATATGTAGCTTATGTACTATATTATTGTTAATAATATTAAGTAAATATCAGAAAATTTTGAAGTTCATCTATGTGGTCTCAATCTCATATTGGTATGAGAGGATCGAGATTGAGATAATGGACTTAAATAGTTTGCAAAAAAATAAAGTTATGGAATATTTAGATAAATTACTACTAGTACGGTCCACTAGTATTATGAATACATGTGACCTAGATCCGGGTTACTAGTGTAGTATGACACTTTAGTGGAGGTACTTTGCATACTAAGAGTATGTAGAACTAGACCAGATGTGATTTGAATACTGTTTCATAGTATTATAAAACACATCAACTGATGATCATATACAAACTAAACTTAATCCCGAAGTTACTATGAACTCCTATATATGTCATTTGATCATTTGATTCATGTGTTACGGTTTATCAGAATGATCAGGCTAAGAACTATTGTTTTGGGGACTCAATGATGTATATGGCTAGGGACATAACTTAACAGATATGGAATCTATAACTTCTTATAGATTGAGTGATGGTTCCCTATTGGGTTGGCTTTTGGAACTGAACAGGTTATTAATATCAAATTCATAATCAGATTATAAATTAACCTTCACTAGTTAAGTCAATGTACACTAGGAATCAAGATATAATTAAAAAGGTAAAACGACAATTTTATTCACACTTAATTATGAATCATCAATAGAGGATTAATGTAAAGACCCGACTAACTTAAATACCTCGGACCTTTAAAACTACTAAGACATAACTACAATCTTTTGGATACATAAATAAAATAATAAAACTTTATTATAGAAAATCCAAAATATGGGATCCCATTAAATAAAATCATAAAGAAAAAAATACAAAACCTTTATTTAAATGTTCAAATACTAAATGCGGAAATCATAAATACATAATTAAAAGACTCAAATGTCAACATCATCCTCAATCGATCCCATCGGCCCGTTCCTTTAGTCCTCGCCCAATACACATGCAAAAGCCACCTAGGGTCCATCCTGCCTTCCATGTTCATTTACCTGCAAAATCTAAATAAAAAGGAATGAGCCTAATGCCCAGTAAGGAAAAACTACAAAAGCATAACATAAAACATAAAACATAAAAATGGACTACAATATTGATGGCCATTAACTCATTACCGTAGTATGTGATAGAAACCACTATAGTCCTTTTGCTACTATTTAGAGGTAGGTTTAGATACAACTATAGTCTACGATAATCATAAAAATCTTGGAATTTGCTATCTAAGCAACCATATTTCTCAAGTGACTAAAAGACATAAAAAAACAAACATACATACACAAAGCACATAGCACAAAAATCTAACTTATTTTCCTTACCAAAAACCGGGGTGTTGGAGACCAGTGCGGGATTGGAAACTCCTAAAACCAAATAGTAAAACCATAAGTTTTCTAAAGAAAAGAAGATCTAAACCATCAAGATAAGAACTTACCGAAAACCTTAAGTTTCAAAGAAATCAAGCACTTAACCAAAAGCCATTATAACGAGTTAGCATTTGAAGAAAAAGGAAAGAATAAAAGAAATAGCAATGGACTAAACCTGAGGATAAAGAGTACCTTAGATAGCTTAGAACTTTGATCTATACATCAATACCGAAATCACACTATAGCTTACTTCCCAAGTGTTTAGAAAAGCTTTAGATTTGAAAGCTTTTAACCCCAAAACCCTAGTGTTTCTCTCTAGAATGAAATTGGCAGCTTGAAGGCTCTGAGACGTGTTTGAAAGATGATGCAAATGGATGAGTGAAGGGTCCTATTTATAGAGTTCAAGGAAAGAAACTAACTCCCTTTAAAATGAATAAAATGGAATTTTCTGCTCAACAGATGCCCAGAACTCGGTTAAAATCATTCAATAGCAAATCCAAGTTGTTGAGGGCTATTTCTAACTTTGGATTCCATGGAGTTTCAAAATATGCAGATGGAGCTGATATATCGCCCGCCCCATTTTTCCGAAGCTCTGTGGTTTCGTTCGTGTGAAGTCGACTTATTTTTCGTATCAACATAGGTGATGTATCAACCCCTATAACTGCGATATATCGGCTTACGTAGATATATTAAATCACATTTTTGCACATTTTAAGCACACTTGAAGTTGTTTAAACCACTTTAAGTGAGTAATATGAGATCCTAACATCTAAGGGAAGGTTCTAGACTTCCTAGGTTTATTCTTGATTATTTTATTCTTCTAAAATCCTTAAATCATTAATAAACATACATGTGACAAATGTCACATTTTTAATTATTCTATCTAAACCTTAGGTTATAATAAATAATATTTCTAGGATTAGCTTCAATAATTAAACCTAATGATAAAATTAATATTTTTAAACTATAGGCTAAACTTATAAAATCCATAACTATCTCTATGAGTTTCCAAATAATTCCCAGCTTGAACCAATAACCACGAAAACTAAAATACTACAACATAAGCTACTACTATCTAACTAAGTGAAATTCTGAGGCGCTATAATTAATTTGTATGTAATGATTATATCAATGGACACTTTATGGTTACAATAAAGTACTCAGTAAATATATGTCTTTAATCTTCAAGAGTGTGGTCTCATATTTATAGTGGAGTAATCATGAGATTAATAAATATGATTATTGAATCAAAGAGTTTTGGTTAATAATCTTTCATTTATTGGAACTTGGAATTATTGGTCCATAGGTCTCCGGGGCGGCTCTATCAACACTATTTAAGGTAAAGATTTGATACAAGGGTCAAACTGTGAATGGGCTATTTGAGAGAATATTTATTCTTCCGAATAAATATGCAATTATGTGATCATTGAAGTTGTACAATTTATTATTGTAGTAATGCAATTTTCAAAATTGTGTAGAAATAAAAGAAATTGATTTTAATCAATTATTTTATTTAAGTGAGAAAGGATAAATATGGATAGTCAAAATTGGTTTTGATTATTATATTTATTTAATTAATAATAAGATGATAATGGAAATTCCAATTTTGAATTTTAAAATTTCAGTTGTTATCTTTTCCTTAAAAAGATAATACATTATTTGAATTTATAATTATTAATTAACTAAAATAAAAATGTATGAAAAATCAAATCCCCTTATTTTAGGGAGGTGTTACACGCATAGAGCTTCCTAGACTGCCCTATGTGTGTACCACTACTGATAGTGATCAATTATTGGTTTTTTATTTTATTTAATTAATTAATTAAATATTTTGAAAAGGGTTTTTAAAATGGAACGTAAGACTTTGTCTTAAATTATCATTTATTTATTATTATTAAGATGATCAATTTTATTATTATTATTATTATTATTATGATAGAAAATAGGTATACAACAGTTTTACAAGAGAAATAAAAAAAAAATTGATCATTTTTTTCACACAAAAGAAAAACATTTCTCTCTAGCCTATAATCAAGGGTCTCATGTGTTGAGAATACTTTTGATTCACAAATTTGATTCTTGTTCTTTATGTGTCCACCCACATCTTGAGGTGTAGAGAACGTCTTGGAAGATCTTGGTGTGAGTACTCTAGCGAGGATAGGAAGATCGAAATATATACGAAAAGATTCAAGGATTCTTGATAGACTAAAAGAGGTCAATCATTTTGTATTATTTTTACATATACATATTACGTTGATTAACATATTGCATATTAAAGGATCCTCATATAAAGTTTTTATAAGAATTTTTTGTTTTTGTTTTATACAATACTACCATTACTGCAATTTCCGATGTGCACTAGAAATTGTTCCTAACACTCCCTATAATGCAAAACTCAAATTAGCATGTGTAACGTCCCAATTTCCCTAATAAGGCTTATTGTCTTGATTAGAGGGCCAGAAGGGCAATAATTAAATTATTATGTGATTATATGAATTATGTGAGTTATATTATGACATGAATTTATTTGTATGTTTGTGTATTAAGCATGCATGTGGGTCCGTTTCTTATTAGAATAGCATTTTCAAAATTTTGGCCCGTTGAGGGAAAATTTGAATATATATATATGTGTGTGTGTGTGTGTTTTATTGATTGAGACCACATTATTATGTGGGTATATTTGGGTTATTCGACACGAGGCGATCCTAGGGAGCATGTTAGCGGTTTAGTCATAACGGGGTCAAATACCAACCTCGGGGTGAGCCTATGGGTATTTTGGTAATTTAGTACATTACCGGGACTTATCGGGTAATGGGAAATTATTAGGTGATTATTTGAGGATATTGGAAGTAACAGGAAATTATGAGGCGTTAATTGATATTAGCAGGAAATGTGGCAAATGGCAATATTGCAATTGGGGGAAATAAGTGAGTAAGGCTTGACTAAGGGGCATTTTGGTCCTTTCTTGCCTAGTAGTGACTTCATCACTGAGTTCCTTCAGAGGCGGGAAACAAAGAAACACAAAATCAGCTCTCTCATTCTCTTGGTTCTCTCTCTTTCTCTTTAAGTAAGGTTGGGGTTTTGAGATTTTGAAGAAGAATTCTTAAACTTAAAGACTTGGAGGTGATCTTAGAACTAGGAAACGATTTTTAGTGCAGCTAGGAGGTCGAATTACACAGCTGAGGTAAGGTTTTAAATTTGAATTTGATTAAGTTATGCTTTTTTTTTGTGGTTTTTTATTTTTAGAGCTTCTCTTGAATTATGAGCTTTAGTGATGTTTTGGATGGGTTTTTGGAGTTTATAAGTTGTTTATGACATTTGGAAATGCTTGCGGGATATAGTTTTGGTTTTGGTATGGGACTGTGATGAATTTGCAGGGTTTTTGGCTCGGAGAGAAAAGTTGAAAAGCTGGGTTCACAAGGTTGTGCCGCGGCCCCCATGAACCTAGAGGCCAAGGCGGTTCCTTGAATCTTCTTGGCGTCGCGGCGCCTGGTGGGCTGTGCTGCGGCGCGTGTCCCTGGGATTATAGGTTGGGGACTCTCTGACTTGAAGCACATTGCGACTCTTGAGGGGTGTGCCGCAGTGCTAGCTAGGAAAATTGGCCATAAGAGGTTTATGAGTGTGAGGACTCAAACCTAAGGGCTTGGGAAGGATTCTACTACCCGGTTTAGTAGAATTTGAGGTCCTAGAGACTAGGACTCAATCTGGAAGTCTTTATTTACTCGATATTGATGGATATCACTTATTATGGTTGTGACTAGGGTAAGGCTAGGGCTCAGGACGGGTTCATTCTCAGGGGTCGTTGCTAATTAGCTTGTATTTGGACCAGAGGTAAGAAAACTGCACCCAATACGTGATATATGTGATTAAGGCTTGGCCCAGTTGTTAAATATAGTTATGATTAAGGCTCGGGCCCCTGTGAATGAGCATGATTATGATTATGCATGTGATTGTTTGATCAACCATGCTTGAATGCTCTGTATCTGGATAATTTTTAAATGATGTATGCTTGTTTCATTATCTAATTGAAAGCATTGACTTATAAGTCAAGGGCGGCAGTAGCGCATCGAGAGCTAGTCGAAAGCATTGACTTAATATTCAATGGCGTCAATAGCACGTGGAGCGCAGGCTAATTTGGTTAGGCCTAATCAGGAGCGTGATATACACTTGACCGACCCTATGGTCATTGGAAAATTAAAGTGTCAGGTATGATGGGCCAGCTCTAAGGCTGGTTATACAGAGGATAGGGCAATGGGCCCCGGGGTGACTCTATAGTCCCATCTCCTAGGGAATCAGGCCCTGGTGTGACTTTATAGTCATGTATCTAGGGCAGCGACCCCGGTGTGACTCTATGAATTTTTTCATATAATGATTTTTTATTATTATTATTATTTGAATAATATTATATAAATATCAAAAAAAATTCAAATTTGTTATTGTGACTACAATCTTGTATTGGTACGAGAGGATTAAGATTGTAAAGAACGAATTTAAATAGTTCATAGTAAACACAAAGTTATATGGAATCTTTGGATTAAATATTATTAGTACGGTTCGCTAGTATTATAAATACATATAATTTAGATCCGGATTACTGATGTAGTAAGACATCTTAGTGGAGGTACTTTGTATAATGTAATTATACAGAACTGAACCCGATACGTTATTAATAGTTGCTTAAATATAGTTTTGTTTTATAAGTATTAATTAAACATATCAATAAGATGATCATATACAAATTGATCTCAATCCAAAAAGTTGCTATGAACTCCTATTTATGTCATTTGAGTCATTTGATTCACTTGTTATGGTTTGTCAAAATGATTAGGCTGAAAATTTTGTTTTTGGGACTCATTGGTGTAAGTGGTTGGGGACATAGTATACAGACATGGAATTTATACCTTTATGAGATGAATTGAATAATGGTCCCCTTAAGGTTAACTTTTGGAACTGAAAGGTTATTGAGCTCAAATTCATAAATCAGTTTATGAATTAACATTCACTAGTAAAGTTAATGCCACTTGAGGAAACAAGAAATAATTAAAGAGGTAAAATGGTGATCTTATCCCTACTTTAATTATGAACTATTAATAGATGATTGAATTGTATATAATGATTAAATAGATGGACGTTTTTTATCTTTAAAAAGTATTCTATAAATAAATGTCTATAATTGTAAGAGTGCAGTCTCATATTTTTAGTGGAATAATATTGAGATCAATAAATTAAGGTTATTATATTAAAGAGATTTAATTAATAATCTAAATTTATTGGAGCTTAAAATTATATGTCCATGGTCCCCAAGGTCGCTCTATCAACATTGTCCAAGGTAAGAGTTGAAACTGGGATTAATCACTGAAAGAGAATATTTGGAAGAAATTTTTTCTTCAGGGCAAATATGTAATTAAGATTAATTAATTATTGTTTTTTATACTTTTTTAAATTATTATTAAATAATAAAAATAATTAATTTTATCTTAAATGTGAAAAATAAATCTGATAATTCAAATTGGATTTGAATTGGTTCAGAAATTTATTCAGGTGCTTAAAATATTTATCTGATAAGATTGGTTATTAGTTTTTAGATATTTTATTATTTTTTGAATATATATGTATATTTTATTATTTTTTTTAATAAATAGATTATTAAGTAATTAATAATGTTTAAGACACATGTCTTGAAAAAAATGTGTCACACGCCAATCACAGTGCTTGCATTGTGACTCTGTGACTGGCATGTAACAGAGTCCAAGACTCAGTCTGGGATATTTTATTTATTTAATAAATTTAATAATCAAAATTATTTCATTTTTCAATTTAATTCAATAATTAAACAATTAAATATATTATAAGATTTCTAGAGACTTCCAACAGCGTTTAGAATCAGTTTTTCACAGAAAGAGTAAATATATCGTATATTTTTTTCTAAGCCTGAAAACCAACCTTAAGACCTAATTCCAAGATCTCATGTGTTGAGCACATACTGACACACATCTTGAGATGTAGAGAACATCTTGGAAGATCGTGGTATGAGTACCTAGAGATGGCTAAGATTGGATGTTCATCAGAGATACGAAAAGATAGCAATGACTCTTGATAGTTCATCAACTGGTATAATTCATAATCTCTTATATTTCATTGATTAATGTATGTATATTAAATCATCTGTTATTAAAAGTTTGTTTAAATAAAAATTTTGAAATCTCTGGGCCCACCACCCCGTGCATTTCGATGTGCACATGGTAAACGTGTTACCAACAACAGTAAACCATGAGACCTCGACCTCGCACGCCACTGCTACAACAAGACATCCTCCATCGTGAGCCCTCTGTCGACCTGCAAAAATGAAAGAAAAAGAAATAGTGAGCTGAAGATAAAGAAATTTTGAGAAGGCTCCCTCCTGCCGCAAAGCAGCTCCGCCCCGTAAGCTCGTGTGTCGTCTGTCAAATAGAGAGAGGAAGAGAGGGGCGTTGGAGGGAGAGAGTGAATGGAGATTGAGAGAAAAAGAGATGGAGAGATGGTGAGAGGGTGAGTGACAGCTTGGAATGAATGAGAGGAATATAGTAATTGAGTTTGGGTTATGTTTAATTGGGTTTTTTACTTTTAAAATTATGGGCTTTTTTGTTATAATTAAAATATCAGTCCATTAGCTTCGGTTTAAAACCGACACAAATGGGATTTTTTCAGTGTCATATTTTTTTATAGCATCGGTTATTGTACCAAAGCAATTAACAAAATTTTTTGTCAATTTTAAACCGACACTAATGAGCTTATTTGATCAATAGCAATAGTGAATTTGCAAAACCGACGCTAAAAGGTATTTTTGTTGTAGTGTGTAAAACTCGAGCTTTTGGTTGTGGATATAGTTTTCCTATGATATAAGATCTGTAAAACTCGGGAAAACCCACTCGAACCTGATAGAAAGCTCGAGCCTGAACCAAATACAATTATGACAAAACACAGGCAAGTTTCGGTAGCCCCATTTCTCAACCCAACAAACCCAAACCCAAAAACTCAAATTTTGAAAAACATGACCATATGCACCCTTAGGAGAAATAACTCAACATAAACACACTAAACACAAAATCACTCTTCATTAATATGTAATTTAAGCTCAAAAATACTCTATATTCTAAAGTTATTAGATCACGAACTTCAAATGCATTTTTTAAAGGCATTTCTTCTTTCTAAATTTTATAATCTCAACATCTAATTTTATAAGGAAAAAATAAATAAATAAAATAATAAAAGTATAATATTCAAAAACTTGAAATGATTAACATGAAATTATGTTTTAAGAAATTTCATATAAGCTAGATCCATTAATAGCTTAACATGAAATGATTAATATGAAATTAAGGTTTTAAAAAAATCATATAAGTTGTCTAATAGTTATAAGGCCATCTCCAACCTATGCATTAAAGCCATCTTTAACTTCAAAAATATCAAATTTCCTTCTCCAACCTAGCACTAACTTTATCTTTATTTTGATGTTATTCCACTATGCAACATCAATATTGATGTTGCACTATTAATTTGATGCAAGGGGTAAAATTACCCATATATCCATTTGTCCAATTAATAATTACATATGTATCATTTATTAAATATACTAATTTAAATAATCTTTTATTATTTTTTGTTTTTTTTTTATTTTTAAAATATACACCAACATTATAAAAATAAATAAAAAATTATACAACACAAAAATTAATTTATTTTTGGGAATACAATAATATTAAAAACATAAAATTTAAACACGAAATGAAATCAACAATAATTTGTAAAACAACAACAAATACGACCAACATAAACTAGAATAATTATTTAATAATATGGGAGAGCATTTGGAGTTCTTCAATCGCATTTTGGAATTGTTGTTGGACCATCTCATTTTTGGAACAAACATGTGTTACATGATATAATGACTGCGTGTATTATTATGCACAACATGATAATAGAAAATGAACATGATATTAATGCACTAATTAATGAATAGATGGAAGCATTAGTACCAAATATTGAGAATGTTGTAACGCCCTGGTTACCCCAGAACAGTTACAGTGAACTAGAAATTTGACCCGCTACCCGAGTCCTTTGGTTAAAAACGTGTTCTAAGTGTGATTAACAGGTTAAGGTGGAAAACTAATAAAAAGGAATGGATATTTTTCATTACAAACTGCTCTGTAGAGCTAATCAAAACATTCATAAGTTGTTCTCAGTACAAAATGGTCATTATTGTTTCAAATTTACAATCCCTCCGACATAAGCGGCAAAATAGGGTGAACTCCCTAGTTCCTCTGAGAACGCCTTGGCCGTGGTGGTCAAGCGGCCGCATATGTACATATCACCTCCTAAGCTCTCCACTCAAGGCTGGGTGAGCTTTTCTTTCCCTTTACCTGCACCACATAGCACCCATGTGCCAAGGCCCAGCAAGAAAACACAGTATAGCATGATATAATATCAACAATGATCATAATAATCATTCAGGACTATCAGTCCAAAACAGATAGGTGACAGTCGCAAAAGTCACAAAAGTGGGTACAGCCCCCTCTAGCCATGTGACGATAGGGTCACTCGGGCTTAACTGATTAGTGAACCTTTCATAAGTTTGAACAGGATAGGTGTATGGTGAATAGTCACCAACATAACCTTCCTCATGACTTAAAGTCGTAACTCTGGAACAGCGTTCCCTAGCCATGTGACAAACAGTCACCGGGGCCATATGCCCTGGCTCTGAATAACTAGTCTTAGACTAGACAAGCGCTTATAAGTTCATCGACCTTAGGGTCGGTCCAGTGTTAATGCCTTAGAGCCATTCAACGCTGATATCGATTAGATCTAATCTTCATTTGGCTCGACATTCATGACGCTATGCCATTTCTGACTCTTTAGGTCAGTGTCCCCAACATAACCTTCCTCGTGACTTAAAGTCGTAACTCTGGAACAGCGTTCCCTAGCCATGTGACAAACAGTCACCGGGGCCATATGCCCTGGCTCTGAATAACTAGTCTTAGACTAGATAAGCGTTTATAAGTTCATCGACCTTAGGGTCGGTCCAGTGTTAATGCCTTAGAGCCATTCAACGCTGATATCGATTAGATCTAATCTTCATTTGGCTCGGCGTTCATGACGCTATGCCATTTCTGACTCTTTAGGTCAGTGTCCCTGACTAGTCAGTACATATACAAGTATTCAACATTCGCTAGCATTTAATAGGCAATCCATGTCCACATTCATCAAACAACATGCCTCAATAATAATCACGCATGTCATATATACACAGGGTGCAGTTTTCTTACCTCAGATTCGAGCTAGAAAGATTAAAAGAACGACCCTTGAGAACGATCAACCTTTAGTCCTTTAGCGGTCACCTAATCATAACCAAACACAGGACATCATTAACAATAATGATCAACATAGGTTTCCACACCAATATCTAGCCTCCGGGAGATCAATCCAAACTAATCCAAGTAGTAGGGACACTCCCGAGGCCTATAGCTAAGTTCCCGGGGTCAAAACGAGCAAACGGCATGAAAACAGGGTAAGGGCTGCGGCCCTGGCACCTTGGGCCGCGGCCCCCAGAATTTCCTGAAGCAAGCGCCGCGGCGCCCAACACCAAGGGCCGCAGCGCCCAGCCAAAACAGAACCCCCTCTTCTTCCTCATTGAGATAGGGCCGCAACGCCCAAGAACAGGGTCGCGGCCCCCAACCCTGGGCCATTCCCAAACGTGTTTTCAACTTATCCAAGCTTCCAAAATCATACCTAAACATTCCCCAATCATCAAAACAAAGTTCCCAAGCTTCCCAAAGCTCCAAAACCCTCAAAACCCAAGGTTCAAACCAACAAAAAACTCAACAATTCACAAAGTCCAATTCAAAACTTAGAAACTCTAAAAACTCAAAACTTTAAACTTAAATTAACTTTGATTGGGTTGTTTTCCGTCAAATACTTCGGTTAAGAAGCTTCTAATCTTTCCTAGGATCGATATGCCTCGATCCTCGCTTGTTTCCGACTCCTAGAACTCGAGATTTCTTCGAAAATGCTCAAACGGTAAAACGAACTAACGAAAGGGAGAACGAGAGGTTTTCTACCGTATGTTCTATCTGATAAGCTACTTCAAGCTTAAGTAACCTCAAATAAAACCTAGTGCTCGGGGTCCCAAAAATACCCCCGGGGACATTATAGTCAAAACCTCTCAAATTTCACCCCAATCTCAAATATTCCCAATTTATCATCAAATAAACATTTCTATTACCCCAAAATTGACCCCGTTATGACAAAACCGCTAATCCATTATATATGACTGTCTCATGTCGAATAGCTCGAATATATCTCCATAATAATGGAATCTCATTCACAAATCACATTATGCACCCAAATACACATATTCACCCTCAATGGGCCAAATTATCAAAGTGGCATAATTATTCAAATGTGGACCCACATGCATGCATATAACATCATATCATCATATAATTCACATATACATGCATAATATCATTTAATGGCATAATTAAACAAGTATGGCCCTCCCGGCCTACTAATCCCGCCATTAAACCATATCAGAGAATTCGGGGCATTACAACTATCCCCTCCTTACAGAAATTTTGTCCTCGAAATTTACCTGGACAACTAAGGATACTGACTCTGCATATCTGACTCCAGCTCCCAGGTCGCTTCCTTGACCTTGTTGTTCCTCCACAATACCTTAACCAAAGGTATCGTCTTATTCCTGAGGACCTTATCTTTTCTGTCGAGTATCTGGACAGGCTGTTCCTCATAGGAGAGATCTGCCTCAAGCTCCAGATCTTCATAGCTCAAAATATGATTAACATCAGGCACATACCTCTGAAGAGCTGAAACATGAAATACATTATGCACGACAAACAACGCCGGAGGCAAAGCTAACATGTAAGCCACCTGACCAATCCTCTCCAGGATCTCAAATGGACCTACATATCTGGGACTCAGCTTGCCTTTCTTCCCAAACCTTCTTAGCCCTTTCCATGGCGATACTCTAAGGAAGACATAGTTTCCTACTTGGAACTCCACGTTCCTGCGTTTGGGATCTGCATAGCTCTTCTGTATACTCTGAGAAGTAAGCATTCTAGCTCTAATCTTCTCAATGGCCTCATTGGTCCTCTGAACTGCCTCAGGACCTAAGTATCTCCTTTCACCTGTCTCATCCCAATGAATGGGATATCTACATTTCCTACCATACAGCATCTCATAAGGTGCAACCCAAATGGTAGACTGATAACTGTTGTTGTAGGAGAATTCTATCAAAGGCAGATACTTACTCCAAGATCCACCAAAGTCCAGCACACATGCTCTCAGCATGTCTTCCAATATCTAGATCGTCCTCTTAGATTGCCCATCTGTCTGAGGATGATAAGTAGTACTGAACTTCAACTGCGTCCCCATGACCTTCTGCAAACTCCCCCAAAACATGGAAGTAAAAGTAGGGTCCCGATCTGACACGATCGACCTAGGCGCACCATGGAGCCGCACGATCTCTCTCACATAGAGATCTGCATACTGGTCAACTGTATAAGTAATGCTCACTGGCAGAAAGTGAGCTAACTTGGTGTAGCGATCCACTATCACCCAAATAGAATCATGCTGACCAACAGTCCTGGGTAAGCCCACCACAAAATCCATTGTGATGTCTTCCCACTTCCACTCTGGGATATCCAGAGGCTGCAGTAGCCATGCCGGCCTCTAATGCTCAGCCTTGACTTGTTGACATGTCAAGCACTTAGCCACATATTCTACTACATCTCTCTTCATCCCCGGCCACCAATACAACGATCTCACATCCTGATACATCTTCGTGGTGCTTGGATGCAAAGAGTAAGGTGTAGTATGAGATTCATCCAGAATCTCTCGCCTCAATACAGTGTCTAACGGAACACATATCCGCCCTTTTATATCTCAACAAGCCTAATTCAGACACTGTATAATCTCTGGATACTCCAGCCAGAACATCCTCTCTAATCTTGATCAGTTGTGGATCACTCAACTGACCCTCCTTAATTCTCTCCAACAGCGTAGACTGTAGCGTAATATTAGCCAACTGGCCCACCAGCAACTCTATATCAGCTCTGGTCATATCATCTGCTAACTCTCTGGCTATCAGCCTCATACCATAAATCTGTCCCGGACCCTTCCGGCTTAAAGCATCAGCTACCACATTGGCTTTTCCTGGATGATACAGGATCTCACAATCATAATCTTTTACTAATTCCAGCCAACGCCTTTGCCTCATATTTAAATCTTTCTGGGTGAAGAAGTACTTTAGGCTCTTATGGTCTGTATAAATCTCACGCTTCTCTCCATAGAGATAGTGCCTCCATATCTTCAAAGCAAAGACCACAGCTGCTAACTCCAAATCATGAGTGAGATATCTCTTTTCATACTTCTTCAACTGACGAGAAGCATAAGCAATTACCTTCTCTGATTGCATCAAAACACAGCCCAAACCCTGATGAGAAGCATCACAATAAATCACAAATTTCTCCTGATCTGTCGGAAGACTCAGGATCGGAGTTGTAATCAACCTCTGCTTCAGTTCCTGGAAGTTGTTCTCACACTTATCTAACCACACAAATTTCTGGCTCTTGCGTGTCATCTCAGTCAATACAGTAGCAATCTTTGAGAACCCTTCAACGAAACGCCTGTAATAACCTACCAAACCAAGGAAACTTCTAACCTCAGAAGCATTCTTCGACCTTGGCCAATCTCTGACTGCTTCGATCTTTGCTGGATCCACTTTAATCCCCTCCTTACTGATAATGTGTCCAAGAAAAGATACCTGAGACAACCAGAACTCACATTTCTTGAACTTAGCAAACAGTCTGTGTTCCCTCAGTCTCTGTAGAACCAACCTCAAGTGATACTCATGTTCTGACTCTGGCTGAGAATATACCAGAATGTCATCAATAAAGACAATCACAAACTGGTCTAAATAATCATTGAACACTCTGTTCATCATATCCATAAAAGCAGCAGGGGCATTAGTCAATCCAAATGACATAACTAGAAACTCATAATGCCCATACCTGGTACGAAAAGCAGTCTTCGGTATATCTCCTTCCTTGACCCTCAACTGATGATAACCAGAACGAAGGTCGATCTTTGAGAATACCTTCTTGCCTTGCAACTGATCGAACAAATCATCTATCCTTGGAAAAGGATACTTATTCTTAATTGTCAACTTATTCAGTTCCCTATAATCAATACATATTCTCAGAGAACCATCCTTCTTCTTTACAAATAGGACTGGCGCACCCCAAGGTGAGAAACTAGGTCTGATAAAACCTAAATCCAACAGCTCTTGCAACTGCACTTTTAATTCTTTCAACTCAGCTGGGGCCATTCTGTAAGGCGCTCTAGACACTGGCTCCGTCCCTGGTGTCGGTTCTATAACGAACTCAATTTCTCTGTGCGGTGGCAACCCAGGAAAATCTTCTGGAAACACATCCAGAAACTCACAAACTAACCTAGTATCCTCTGGTCTCACTGGCACGACCTGAGTGGTATCAACCACACTGGCTAAGAATCCAATGCAACCTCCTTGCAATAAATCCCTAGCCCTCAATGCATAAATCATAGGAATGCGAGGTCCATGCACAGCACCAACAAACACAAAAGGATCCTCACCTTCAGGCTCAAAGGTGACCATCTTCCTTCTGCAATCAATAGTTGCCCCATACTTTGCCAACCAATCCATACCCAGTACCATATCAAAGTCAGTCATAACCAACTCTATTAAATCCAATGACAACTCTAGGCCTTCCACTGTCACTGGTAAAGATCTGACCCATCTCCTGGATACCACTAACTCTCCAGTGGGTAACAAGGTACCAAACCCCACAGCATAAAAATCACAAGGCTTACACAGTCTATCAATAACACTACTAGCAACAAAAGAATGTGTAGCACCAGAATCAATCAACACATTATAAGGGGTTCCAGCACTAAGAAGCTAACCTGTAACAACTGAGGAAGAAGCCTTAGCTTCTGCTTGAGTCAATGCGAACACTCGAGTTGGGGCCGAGCTGTCCGCCTTCCTGGGTTCTTCTTTTCTCGCCTTAGGGAAATCCTTTTTAAGATGACCCACCGCTCCACATGAGAAGCAGGCCTTTGCCCTACACTCTCCCAAGTGATGCCTCTTGCATCTAGGGCATTCTGGATAAGACTTCCAGGCTTCACCACCACCTGGACGACCCATAGAAATACCACGGGGCCTCCTGTCAGGACCTGGAACTGGGAATGTGTCAGGAACCTTCCTCTTCTGATCACTGGGGCCAACACCCCTACCTGAACCCACAAATGGAGGACCTGGCCCCCTGAATTCCTTTCTGGCTGCACTGTCACGCCAGATTCTGTTCTCTGCACTCTCAGCTATGAGTGCCTTCTCAACCACCTGTGCATAGGTAGTAACCTCAGCCACAGTGGTGATACGTACATCTCGGGCTAATCTGGGCTGTAGCCCCTCCAAGAATCTCTCTCTCCTGGTCACATCAGTGGGCACCAGCTCCATGGCAAACTTTTCCAAACGATCGAACTTCAAGGCATACTCAGTGACTGATAAGTTCCTTTGCAGTAGCCTAATGAACTCCTCGGCCTTCGCCGTCCTGATAGCATCATTATAATATTTTTCATTGAATAGAGTCTGAAACTCTTCCCAACTCCGGGCATTTACATTCTTGGTTTGGGTAATCACTTCCCACCAAATCCGGACATCCTCCCGAAACATATAGGTGGCACAGGCCACCCTCTCATTACCAGGTACTCATAAAATCAAGGATAGTGGTAATCATGCTCATCCATTGTTCAACCTTGGCAAGATCTGCACTGCCCTCAAATACTGGAGGTTGTTGCTTCCTGAACCTTTCATAAAGAGGCTCCCATTTATTTCCAACCTTAAGCAGCTACCCAGTTGCTGGCACCGACACAGGAGGTGCCTCTGATACAGTGGCCACTGTAGGGCCTTGTTGTTGCTTCAAGAGACAAAGCTCTTCTCCCTGTTTTAATATTGTAGCCTGCAGATCACTGACTATCTACTGCCAGTTTATAGGAGTTGGCTGTGGAATCTGTGACTGGTCATTTTCCTGACCCTGGCTATTATTATTATTCTGGCCCTGATCACTCTGGCCAGCTAAAGTGTCTGTCTGCCCTGGATTCATAATTCTATCACTGATACCTTGCTAAAATAATGATCAATACGGCCAGTCAGGTAGTAATAACTAAACATCTTGCCGCCTTACAATCCAAGAATAAGCAGAAAATTATCACATTCCACAGTCATACAGATATACAAGCAGATACATGTTTATAGCATTTAGCACTCATCATGTATCACATAACGGTTCATGATCAATCATACTTATAAGTATGCTCCAGCAATTCCCAGTACTAATAAGCACACAATTGCTGAGGATATAATATTTTAGGGCACGGGTTTAACATAGTGCTTCATGCATACAGGTAAAGCATATATGCTGTATTTAAGCAGTCATCCACATAACTACATAAATAGTTACCAAACCATGAGTCGAGCTTGACTTCAGTGATGTGTGTACATGCCCAGCCAGTCTACAAGAACCCTAACCTTGGCATTGCTCTGATACCAAGTTGTAACGCCCTGGTTACCCCAGAACAGTTACGGTGAACCAGAAATTTGACCCGCTACCAAAGTCCTTTGGTTAAAAACGTGCTCTAAGTGTGATTAACAAGTTAAGGTGGAAAACTAATAAAAAGAAATGGATATTTTTCATTACAAACTGCTCTGTAGAGCTAATCAAAACATTTACAAGTTGTTCTCAGTACAAAATTTTCATTACTGTTTCAAATTTACAATCCCGCCGACCTAAGCGGCAAAATAGGGTGAACCCCCTAGTTCCTCTGAGAACGCCTTGGCCGTGGTGGTCAAGCGGCCGCATATGTACACATCATCACCTAAGCTCTCCACTCAAGGCTGGGTGAGCTTTTCTTTCCCTTTACCTGCACCACATAGCACCCATGAGCCAAGGCCCAGCAAGAAAACACAGTATAGCATGATATAATATCAACAATGATCATAATAATCATTCAGGACTATCAGTCCAAAACAGATAGGTGACAGTCGCAAAAGTCACAAAAGTGGGTACAACCCCTTCTAGCCATGTGACGATAGGGTCACTCGGGCTTAACTTATTAGTGAACCTTTCATAAGTTTGAACAGGATAGGTGTATGGTGAATAGTCACCAACATAACCTTCCTCATGACTTAAAGTCGTAACTTTGGAACAGCGTTCCCTAGCCATGTGACAAACAGTCACCGGGGCAATATGCCCTGGCTCTGAATAACTAGTCTTAGACTAGACAAGCGCTTATAAGTTCATCGACCTTAGGGTTGGTCCAGCGTTAATGTCTTAGAGCCATTCAACGCTGATATCGATTAGATCTAATCTTCATTTGGCTCGGCGTTCATGACGCTATGCCATTTCTGACTCTTTAGGTCAGTGTCCCTAACCAGTCAGTACATATACAAGTATTCAACATTCGCTAGCATTTAATAGGCAATCCATGTCCACATTCATCAAACAACATGCCTCAATAATAATCATGCATGTCATATATACACAGGGTGCAGTTTTCTTACCTCAGATTCGAGCTAGAAAGATTAAAAGAACAACCCTTGAGAACGATCAACCTTTAGTCCTTTACCGTTCACCTAATCATAACCAAACACGGGGCATCATTAACAATAATGATCAACATAGGTTTCCACACCAATATCTAGCCTTCGGAAGATCAATCCAAACTAATCCAAGTAGTAGGGACACTCCCGAGGCCTATAGCTAAGTTCCCAGGGTCAAAATGAGCAAACGGCGTGAAAACAGGGCAAGGGCTGCGGCCCTGGCACCTTGGGCCGCGGCCCCCAGAATTTCCTGAGGCAAGTGCCGTGGCACCCAACACCAAGGGCCGCAGCGCCCAGCCAAAACAGAACCCCCTCTTCTTCCTCATTGAGATAGGGCCGCGGCACCCAAGAACAGGGTCGCGGCCCCCAACCCTGGGCCATTCCCAAACGTGTTTTCAACTTATCCAAGCTTCCAAAATCATACCTAAACATTCCCCAATCATCAAAACAAAGTTCCCAAGCTTCCCAAAGCTCCAAAACCCTCAAAACCCAAGGTTCAAACCAACCAAAAACTCAACAATTCACAAAGTCCAATTCAAAACTTAGAAACTCTAAAAACTCAAAACTTTAAACTTAAATTACCTTTGATTGGGTTGTTTTCCGTCAAATCCTTCGGTTAAGAAGCTTCTAATCTTTCCTAAGATCGCTATGCCTCAATCCTCGCTTGTTTCCGACTCCTAGAACTCGAGATTTCTTCGAAAATGCTCAAACGGTAAAACGAACTAACGAAAAGGAGAATGAGAGGTTTTCTAACGTATGTTCTATCTGATAAGCTACTTCAAGCTTAAGTAACCTCAAATAAAACCTAGTGCTCGGGGTCCCAAAAATACCCCCGGGGACATTATAGTCAAAACCTCCGAAATTTCACCCCGATCTCAAATATTCCCAATTTATCATCAAATAAACATTTCTATTACCCCAAAATTGACCCCGTTATGACAAAACCGCTAATCCATTATATATGACCGTCTCATGCCGAATAGCTCGAATATATCTCCATAATAATTGAATCTCATTCACAAATCACATTATGCACCCAAATACACATATTCACCCTCAATGGGCCAAATTATCAAAATAGCATAATTATTCAAATTTGGACCCACATGCATGCTTATAACATCATATCATCATATAATTCACATATACATGCATAATATCATTTAATGGCATAATTAAACAAGTATGGCCCTCCCGGCCTACTAATCCCGCCATTAAACCATATCGGAGAATTCGGGGCATTACAAATGTGGTCGATGAGAATACCAAATAAGAAGAATTTTTTAATCAATACAAACGAATCAAAGAAAAAAAAACTCGCATTGCACTTTGAAATGTACTAATTGCTTATTTGTGGAACGGATTTACTAATTTTAAAAAATAATGTATAATAATTATTTGTACTTTTTTATTTTTTATATTAAATGTAATGTTTAATTTTTTAATGTAGCAATTTAAGTTAAGTTCATTAATAATTTTTTATTGATATAAAATCATTACTTAATTATATATTAATGTTAATATATAAGATTATTATTAGTTAAATTATTTATTGATGATTAAGAATTAAAAAAAATGAATATTCTTTTTTTAAGTAAAAGTTGAAGTGAAATTTAAAGTGGTGATTGTAGATGAAATAGTAATTTGAAGTGAAAAATGTGAAAAAAAAATAAAGTTAAAGTATATTTTAAATGAATTTAAGGTTAAAGATGGGGAAAGTGATTTTGATTGCTTTCTATCTGTATGCAAACAGAAAATAAATTTGTATTTTTACAAAAATATTTATTCATAAAATATTTTATTACCTTTATTATTATTATTATTATTATTATTATTATTATTATTATTATAAAATTTTATTACTTTTATTGGTATTTGAGAAATAAGAACTTGTTAGAATTTTATATGGACTAATATAATTACAAACATAATTCCATTATCACAATTATTTTATAGAGTGCCTACGAATAGTTAAAGACCATAATGGGATGGTTAATATTAATCTAATTGCAATTGAGGCACATGGTAGCACCCTAAAGACTATAGGTTGGCCCATTAAATCATAGTCCACCATATCTGATAATATAAGCCCAATAGGCCCAATATACCCCTTAGGGTAAGAAGGCATATGAGACATATATATTGAACATATATGTTGTTGGGAAACATACAGTGGCATATGGTTTGGTAAGGGTTGCTCTCCATAAGATCTCTCTTGTATTGTTTTTCTAATATTGTTTTGTGTAGATCGTGAGAGATTCAAGGATGAACATTGGAGACTCAATGTCAGGTATGTTTCATCTATATGTATTCAATTCAATGCTCTAAATAAAATGCGTTCCTGGATATTTGTATGAGCATGCTATATTGATTTGAATCTGATTTATGGATTTATGCTCATAGTATTGTTTTCAATTTAACAATTGGTATCATGAGCCAGGTTATTTGATTTTAGGGCTTGAAATTTTGATATATACCCAATTTTTCAAAATCTAATTTTTCACAAGAAATTTTGAAATCATTCTTTGTTAATGGGAAATTGGATTTGATAATGAGTATTGGATTTTTTAGCTATTTTTTGGGCAAAAATTTCATCTATTGTTGTTTTGAAACCGAGCTCTTCATGGAACTCAAAAATGGTGGAAACCCATTTTGGTTTTCATGTTGTTTTGACCTTTTTGTTGTGAAATGAGGAGAATGGATATGGTAGAGTGGTCGGCGACAATGAGTGGAGGAAAACCCCTCAAAACGGTGGCCAAAACAGTGGCCGGAACCACCTTTTTCAGTCGGGTCGGACCCACTGACTGAACCGGGTCGAGGCGACCCGTATGCTAAAAAATCAAGGTAAGGGACGAAGAAAACGACATGTCGTTTTATCTCTGTCAGACAAAAACGACGTGTCGTTTCTTCAAAAGGGGTTGTTTTCTTTCCCAAAACGACACGTCGTTTTGACGAAAGGGAGTCGTTTTTTATATGAACGACACGTCGTTTTGACCAAAGGGAGTCGTTTTGATATGAAAAATGACAAGTCGTTTTATGAAAACGACACGTCGTTTTGGCATGTAAGGGTCGATTTTTATAGTGACAAACGATAAGTCGTTTTTGGTAAACTACAAGTCGTTTTTTGTAAACTACATGTCGTTTTTTGGTAAACTACATGTCGTTTTCTGAAATTTAAAAAATATATATATATTGGGGCGCGTGGGGGCGCGTGAGGGGTATTTTTTGGCCAAATTTTTCACCATTTCACTCCTATTCTCATATCCTACTATTTGTATATGTTTATGCACAAGATTAATCCATGAATTGTATTCATAATTGTATTTGTATTTAATCTTTTGTGGCATGAATCTTATTATATATTGTCAACAATTATTGTTTATTTTCTTGCCTGTCGTAAGAATAAGCATGTGAATTGTTTAGTAAAGAGGAACATTTAAATAATTATTTATTTAAATTTTGTGTTTTTTCCTCCAAAATTACATTAAGATCTATATAAGTAATTAATTATCCTATCGATAATAATTGCTTGGTAAGGATGCTTAATATGGTGAAGAAAATTTATTAAACATTATGAATAACAATTTATCTATCCTTTCGATAGTAAATTAATGTATTTGATTATAATGTTTAATAGATTGTTCTTACCTATGTATGAGTTCTATTTTGTATGTTTATCTAAGAACTCTAGCATACATAATGATCATTGGTTATTTTGCGATCATATATTGATGAGAAAAGAGCACAAATGACATGGTTTATCATAACATGTATTTAATAGTTATTGCTCTTGTTTCTCATTCAGCTGTAAGCATTCCTAAATCTCCTCCCGTCTTGACGCTGAATGCAACAAACCACAAGGAGTGGATTGAAAATATCACGATGAACTTGACCTTCATGAAAGTGGACTTGGCCTTGAGAATTGATGCACCATCTAAGCCTGCTGATGATGTTACTGAGAAGGATAAGAAATCTTACGAGGACTGGGAACACTCCAATCGTTGTTGCTTGATGCTTATGAGATATCACATGGACGAATTCATTCGTGATAGTATTCCCAAGTCTGAAAATGCAAAGGATTTTCTTGCTGCCATTAAGGAAAAGTATAAGAAATTCTCAAAGAATGAGAAGAATGAACATCTGAACATGCTGCATCACACTGTTTACGATGGTTCAGGTGACATTAGGGCTCACATTGACAAGCTCATGGGCCACTATCATAAACTTAAGGCCATAGATATGGACCTTGGTGAGGATTACATGGTGTGGTTGGTGATGGAGAACATTCCATCTCAGTTTGATTCAATCAGATCAAGCTACAATGCTCAGAAGGAGCAATGGACTGTTGGGGAGATGTCTACTATTCTTGCCAAGGAAGAGGAGGACATGAGAAAAGGTAGGGCAAGAAGTATCTCCATGGTTTGTTTAGAGTCCAATATTATTGATGTGCCCTCAAACACTTGGTGGTTAGATACTGGAGCTACAATTCATGTTACAAATTCCTTGCAGGCAGTGACAAACCGAAGAAGACCAAGTAGGTTGGAGGAGCATGTATACATGGGAGACGATACTAAAGTCAGAGTTGAATTTTTTGGGACTGTTAGACTGCAGCTAAATACTGGGCATTTTTTGGAGTTGCATGATGTTGCTTATTTACCCTCTATTAGGAGGAACTTGATTTCTGTATCTATTCTGGATAGACTAGGTTATAGTCTTCATTTTGAAACTGGAAAACTGACTTTGTATCGTGACTCTATGTTGGTTGGAAATGGAACTTTATGTGGAAACTTATATAAGCTTGATTTACATGATGTTGTTCCTGTTACTTCTACTTCTTCTTGTTCTTCTTCTCTTAATGCTATTGTTGGGTCAAAACGTGCAAGATCAGATTTGAAATCTTCTATGCTTTGGCATAAACGTTTAGGCCATATTTCTAGAGATAGAATAGAGAGATTGGTGAAGGATGGTGTACTTCAGGATCTTGATTTCTCTGATTTCATTGCCTGTGTTGATTGTATAAAAGGAAAGTTGACTGCCAAGGTTAGAAAGAGCAAGTCAGACAGGTGCACAGATGTATTGGACACTATTCATACTGATATTTGTGGGCCTTTTGTTCCACCTGCTATGGGTGGTTATAGATACTTTATCACCTTCATTGATGATTTTTCCCGGTATGGTCATGTTGAGCTCATTCGTGAAAAATCTGAATCTTTGGATGCTTTTAAGATTTTCAAGACGAATGTTGAGCTTCAAAAGGGAAAGAAGATTAAAATTGTCAACTATGATAGAGGTGGAGAGTATTATGGACGTTATGATGAAACTGGAAGGAACCCCGGGCCTTTTGCCAAATACTTGCAGGAATGTGGTATTGATGCAAGATATACAATGCCAGGGATGCCCCAACAGAATGGAATCGCTGAAAGGAGAAATCACACACTTCTTGACATGGTGCGTTGTATGTTGATTCATTCTAGCTTGCCAGAATTTTTATGGGGTGAGGCATTAAGAACTGTTGCTTATATCTTGAATCAAGTACCTAGTAAGTTCGTCCCAAAGACATCATATGAGTTGTGGTCGGGTAAGAAACCGAGTTTGCGTCATTTTCATGTTTGGGGATGTAAAGCTGAAGTAAGGCCCTATAACCCACAATCTAAGAAACTTGATCCGAAAACTATTAGTGGCTACTTTGTAGGTTACACTATTGGATCAAGGGGTTCCAGGTTCTATTGTCCTTCTCACACCACCAGAGTGATAGAATCAGATAGAGCTGTCTATTGTGAAGAAGAATTTGGTTCAAGTCAAGGGTCAAGAGAAATTGTATTCAGGGAAGAACGTGTTTATGTCCCTGTACCTGTTGCTTCCGCTTCCGCTCCTGTTGATGACCCTGTGATTGAACAGATTCCGATAGAAACTCATGATGAACCTCAAAATCAAGACCAAGATGATAATCTTGATATTGGGGATGATGAAGATATGGTGAGAAGATCACAGAGAACCCACAGGTCTGCTATTCCTAATGACTACCTTGTCTATTTACAGGAACATGAGTTTGATGTCGGAGACACTTTTGAGCCAGTTACCTATCAAGAAGCTATGAATAGTCCTCAATCTGTGTTGTGGATGGATGCAATGAAAGATGAGTTAAATTCTATGTCACAAAATGAGGTTTGGGATTTGGTTGAATTACCCAAAGGTTGCAGACCCATTGGATGCAAATGGGTGTATAAGATCAAACGTGACTCGAATGGGCAAGTGGAAAGGTATAAGGCTAGGCTTGTGGCTAAAGGCTATAGCCAGAGAGAAGGTATTGATTTCAAAGAAACATTTTCACATGTTTCCACCAAAGATTCGTTGCGAATCATTATGGCTATAGTTGCTCATTTTGATCTAGAACTCAATCAAATGGATGTGAGGACTGCCTTCTTGAATGGAGATTTATTTGAAGATGTTTACATGACTCAACCTATTGGTTTTGAGAAGTCTGGCAAAGAACACATGGTTTGCAAGCTCAAAAAGTCTATCTATGGGCTTAAACAAGCATCAAGGCAGTGGTATCTCAAGTTCGATATGATTGTCACTGCAAATGGATTCAAGTAGAATGTTGTAGATCAATGTATATACATGAAGGTCAGTGGGAGCACTTTCATTTTTCTAGTATTGTATGTTGACGACATCCTGCTTGCATCTAATAATTCTGATCTGTTGTCTGAGACAAAACAACTTTTGTCTAGCCATTTTGACATGAAGGATCTTGGTGAGGCTTCCTATGTGCTTGGGATTCAGATTCTTCGAGATAGGGCTAATAGTATTCTTTGTTTGTCTCAGAAGACTTACATTGATCGGATCTTGAAAAGATTCAATATGCATGCATGTTCTCCTGGGAAGGCACCGATAGTGAAGGGTGATAAGTTCTCAAAGGCCCAATGTCCACAAAATGATAAAGAGAGAGATGAAATGAAAGTCATTCCTTATGCGTCATTGGTTGGTAGCTTGATGTATGCTCAAGTATGCACACGCCCTGATATTGCTTTTGTTGTCAGCGTGTTGGGTAGATACTTGAGTGATCCTGGTCTTAGCCATTGGAAAGCGGCTAAGAAAGTCATGAGGTATCTTCAGGGTACAAAGGATCATATGTTGACTTATCGGCGAGCTGACACTCTTGATATAGTTGGGTTCAGTGACGCTGATTATGCAGGATGCGTGGATGATAAAAAGTCCACTTCAGGCTACATTTATATGATGGCTGGAGGAGCTGTTTCATGGAAAAGTGTCAAGCAGACACTCACAGCTTCTTCTACGATGGAGGCAGAATATATGGCGTGTTATGAGGCTACTTGTCAAGCAATATGGCTGCGGAATTTCATTTCAGCATTGAATGTTGTAGACTCTATTTCGAGGCCGCTGAAATTGTATTGTGATAACTCCGCAGCAGTAGCTTTCTCTAAGAACACTAGGAGTACTTCTCGCTCAAAGCATATTGATATAAAGTACTATTTTGTTAAAGAGAAAGTCGCTGAGTCCCTCATTTCTATTGAGTACACGCCTACCACTAGCATGTTGGCAGACCCACTAACGAAAGGCTTACCCATATGTGTATTTCTGGAGCATGTTGCTCGGATGGGATTGTTAGGAGCCTAGCTTGTTGAGCTCAGTGGGAGTTTTGTTATTATGTATCAAACATGCTAGTATTTTGTATGGATTGCTTATAGCTTGTGTTTTGTTATGAACATGCATAATGATAATTGAAGTTACTTCTTATTGTTGTTGTTACGTATATATGTTTATATAAGTATATACTATTGTTCATCGAAGTGACATGTACAAAAGGAGATGAATGCGCATAGTCTCAAATTAATGTACCACATGCATGTTTGGTTTAATGATTGTTATTGTTTTTGAATGTTTTCAAGACCGAATCATAAATAATATATTTATCCTATCGATATGATATTATATATGATTTATTAGACTGTCTTTTGTGATGGACAACATTATGGTGGTTTGATTATATTGTCCAAGTGGGAGAATGTTAGAATTTTATATGGACTAATATAATTACAAACATAATTCTATTATCACAATCATTTTATAGAGTGCCTACGAATAGTTAAAGACCATAATGAGATGGTTAATATTAATCTAATTGCAATTGAGGCACATGGTAGCACCCTAAAGACTATAGGTTGGCCCATTAAATCATAGTCCACCATATCTGATAATATAAGCCCAATAGGCCCAATAGGCCCAATATACCCCTTAGGGTAAGAAGGCATATGAGACATATATATTGAACATATATGTTGTTGGGAAACATACAGTGGCATATGGTTTGGTAAGGGTTGCTCTCCATAAGATCTCTCTTGTATTGTTTTTCTAATATTGTTTTGTGTAGATCGTGAGAGATTCAAGGATGAACATTGGAGACTCAATGTCAGGTATGTTTCATCTATATGTATTCAATTCAATGCTCTAAATAAAATGCGTTCCTGGATTGTTGTATGAGCATGCTATATTGACTTGAATCTGATTTATGGATTTATGCTCATAGTATTGTTTTCAATTTAACAGAACTATCTATTAAAAATCTAATGGTGATCAGAATTTGTTTTCCTTTTACTTAGCGTAGCAACAACAAAAATGTGTCTTGATTTTGATAAAGTTAGGAAGAATAAACTTCTTCGATTGAGATATTTGCATATACTATTTTTATTATTATAAATGAGAATCAAAATCGCAAAAATACATTCATGCATTGTGAATTCAATAGAATTCACTCTACAAGTCAAATTATTAAACAATCGCATATGTTAAAAGTAAAAAGGCTTATTTTGAAAAATAAAAATAAAAACACTTGTATATTTACTTATTTTCATTGCGTGTGTGTAGGAGGAGAGGGCTCTAATGCTTCTAATCCCATTGTATCATGAAGGAATCCTCAAAAAGAAAAAAACGACAGAAAGCTTTGAACAAACGACAGCGGCCCATTTTCTTAACAAATTATAGAATGCTCCGTAGAAAAAGGCGCGCCTCGACGATATACGGCGTCGTGGAGCCGTTTAAAGACACAGACAGCACTCTTTCTTTTTGTCTAATCGTCCGCAAAATAAGGATTCGTTTCTGGTTTATCCAATTTCCCATGATTCTCCAGTGGCAACCTTCACAGCCACACCCACAGCTGTCCCAATATTCTCATAAGGTAGCGCGCGCGTGCCGCCGACCAATTGGTTTGCTTACTTCTCTATCAGTACAGAGGTGAGTTCCTCGTGTTCTTCGTTCTTTTGCTCTTTCTACGCAACTTAAAATAGTCACTTATAATTAATTAGTATAATTAGGTTTCTTTGATGTTCTCGGAAACCAAACAACGGCAGCTTTACTCTCTGACCAAGTGTTCTTGAGCATTTGGCCTAAAACGTTAAGAGTTTTTGTTTTCTTCGGAAATAAACTTTGGCGTTTATGCCCTCTCAGATGGTAGATTTTTATTTTTTGGTTAAGCCGTGTAGATTTTTTTAGTGAGATTATTGGAAACCATAAAGAAATTAGGAGCAGCAATGAATAAATCTATAAATATATATATATATATATTTTATTTTGGTGCTAAACATTATAATTGACTTGCTTATACATTTATATATTAAAAATGGTTTGATTAATTTCATGGAATTTTTAGGCGAAGTGATAGGATGCATGCAACTGCAAATCCTGGAGTTTCTATAAAATCCATGGTAATAGAGCCTCCTTCACATCCTACCTATGATTTGAATGGTGTTATCAAGTTAGCCCTTGCTGAAGATGCTGGTGACCTAGGTTCGAATTGTCTTTTAATGTCTAAGCTTTCGAATTGCCATTAACATGTTGCAAGTTTGAAAATAGTCTGTGGTTTATTTGTAATGACTAGTTGTTACCCTTTTCATGATTTCAAAATATTACTGAGCAAAATTGCGTGCTTCCATTGCAGGTGATGTAACGACACTGGCGACTGTCCCATCAGATGTAGAAGTTGAGGCCCATTTCTTAGCGAAGGAGGATGGTGTCATTGCTGGAATTGCACTTGCAGAGATGGTGTTTCAGGAAGTTGACCCTTCTCTGAAGGTTATAAGTCTCTGCATTTTGTTTTCGTGGATTAAGTATGGTGTTCGAACTTTTTGTTGACATTTTGGTTTCCTTTTTGTGCGCCTTTCAAAAAAAAAAGGTAGAATGGTCTCAAAAAGATGGTGATCATGTTCACAAAGGCCTAAAGATTGGAAGAGTCTATGGTAAACTAGGAAACAGATATATTCAATAATATTTGAAACTTTCTTGGAAGATAGTTTTATAATATTGTATGCAGGAACGGCATACAGCATTGTTGTAGCTGAAAGGGTAGCTCTTAATTTTATGCAGAGGATGAGTGGCATAGCAACTCTAACTAAGGTAACGCTCTTTTAAAATTGTTTTCTAAGTACATCTAGCTATCCAAAAGTCTAAATCTGTACGTATGATAGAGATGAATGCATTGATTAATTTCAATGCAGTGAATTGATCATAGAGATCCAGAAGTCTAAGATAGATGGAAAGTATAATAATTTGAATCATGATCATCAATGCTTATATCAATATGTCTAATCAAGTAGATGTAAGGAGGAGAGATTTATGAGGCTCTTTCTTCCTGCAGGCAATGGCAGATGCTGCACATCCTGCTCTTATCTTAGAGACAAGGAAGACTGCTCCGGGTTTACGCTTGGTGGATAAGTGGGCGGTATATGTCATTTTCATATTTTTATGGTTATCATATTATATCATGTAATTTAATTTAATAATGACCTGTGAATTCTCATGTTATAGGTACTTATTGGTGGGGGCAGAAATCACAGAATGGGTCTATTTGATATGGTTTTAATAAAAGATAACCATATTTCAGCTGCAGGTAGTGTCACAAGTGCTGTCAAATCTGTAGATACATATCTAGAGCAAAAGAATATTAAAATGGAGGTTGAGGTAGGTCTTTTTCTTTTCCTTATGGTCAACTATTGAGCTTCTTATAAGCAAAAGTAAATAATGTTTTTCCCCCATTCACTTTCTTCAGTATTTTATAAAGTACTCTTGAATAAAGCTTTGATATTTACGTTAGTTTTTTAATCCACAATATTGTTCACGAATGCTTTTATTTTATATGCTTAATGTTCTTCGTTGTTGCATATATTTGTGGTTAAGTTACTAAATGTATATGTACAAAACACATACAATTCCAGATAACATTCTGGTGGTAAGTAAAGTGATGATCTGTTTTCTAGGTTGAAACTAGGACTCTAGAGGAAGTACAGGAGGTGTTACATTATGCATCACAATCAAAGACTTCTTTAACAAGAATAATGTTGGATAATATGGTTGTACCACTACCGAATGGAGATGTTGATGTATCTATGCTTAAAGAAGCTGTGAAACTGATTAATGGGAAATTCGAGACAGAGGTAGCTCATGATGTTCTTCAATTTTTTTTTTTATATATATATTTGTTCTTCAAAATATTTTAAGTTATTGATTCCTATTCATAAATATCGATAGAGTATTGTTAAACAAGAAACAAAATCAATGTATGGATCTACTTTACCAATATTGCAACAATCCATTGTCTACAAAACATGCGTGTAGCACAATTAAGATGTTAGTGCTTTATTACTAGGTCTGGAGATATGTATATGATTAAAATATTCGGTAATGTTTCCTCATTGTGCATTGATATTCACTCGTCAGTAGCAGTGACTTTCCTGCACCTATTCTGTTATCCCTTAGTGTTCCTCTTGGATATTGAATTTTAAAAAGAATTGTCAACGCTGTGATACTGCTTTTCCCTCCCAGTTTTCATCTCCTTCAGTCAAGTTATCAAGTTCCCTGTTCTTTGTTTAGTGTGTGGGAGCATCAGGTGCTATTTCTTTTCTTTCCTGAAACCATGATTGCTGAATTTAAAAAGTATTTAGGGTAATCCAATTCTAGTTGCATGTTGTCTATATCGGTTCTTTGCTTTCCAAAAAATAAAATCTACTCTTTGACTATCTGTTTCATGATGGTAGGCCTCTGGCAATGTTACTTTTGAAACGGTACACAAAATTGGAAGCACAGGGGTGACCTACATTTCCAGGTAATGTTGATACTCTTTTAATCTTTACTTTGTTGACCCAAAAGTCTACATATTTTTCCGTAATGAAAAGATTGGGAGGAGGGAAAGGAGGGATTGCGTACTAGGCTGGAGAAGTGTTTGACAAGATTGGCTATTACCACAACATAAGGAGGATCAATAGAATCTCTAATGAATTATAATAAATGCCAAAATAGTGATTGTGCGTTGTGAAATTGAATGCAAAACATAAGTGAGACTTAATGTGATTGAAGAATATATACATTTCTTACTGCATTAATATTCTCCCTTGTTATTCTTGCAAGTATACTTTATTCAAAATAAGTAATTCGCAAGCAATTAAAAGCTTTACAGTATTAAAGCTGGTTTCTTATGGTCTGCAGTGGTGCATTGACACATTCTGTGAAAGCTCTTGACATTTCCCTCAAGATTGACACAGAGTTGGCTCTTCAAGTTGGGAGACGCACCAAAAGGGCATGACCTTTCTTGATGTAATTGTGTCCTCTCATAAGCGATCCATCAGTATGTTAATTCAATCTTAGTGTTGTCAAATAATAATGATGCTAATGTTCTGAGAACACTCAGATCATAATCACATGGGCAAACAGTTTACAATTGAAAGGAATTCATCAATAATGTAAAATAAAAGCTTTAGATTGAAAAGGAAAGGAAATGTCTATAAAGAAAACAGGTCATAACAGACAGACCATCTTGGTAGTTGATAAGTGGGATACAGGTACGCCATAATATACTCACTACATGTGACTTCGTTGCCTCTTAGAACAGGCAGTTTGTCTTTTTGAAATGTCGGTTTGAATTTATTTGTTGTGTTCAATTTTGGTAGCATATAGAGCTTTAGTTTTTCAAAAGAGCTTTTAAGCATAATATGGACTCTATGTTATCCCTAGATAAAGTAGAATTCCCCTCAGAAAGTTTGTGCCAATAGACTTGTCTTTTTTTTTATCAAATAATAAAATTAGAGCGTATTGGTTTTGTTTTCATATTAAAATCGTACATTACGGTTTGATCTGGTGTTGCATGAGTGTCTCAAATCTGGGGAAGGTAGCTGTCCAAAAACCAAGAAAGCAACTTGATTTGATTGGGAATTGAATGTAAAAAAAATAGTGTGACTAGACTTTAAAACTATAATTAAAGAATCTTTTTTTTCTATGTGGGGGTGTATCGAATTAACACTTTTTTTTTTTTGGTTTTATACTAGTGTAAACTAAATTCGTCATTAAAGTTGCACATCATTATTTTTTATAGTTAGTAGCTAATTTGAAATGAATGCAGGCATGAGGCGTTTTGATGATAATAGTACGAATTAGTAAATTCTCAGATAACCTTATTATCCTTGTATGGTTATTTATACACAAATTAACAATAATATTATATATTTTTAGACAGTAAATTTTAATTCTGAACTATTTCTCAGTAACACTTCAAAAATCAGGCTATTAATTTAAATATTAAAATTATACAAAATTAACGAATGTGTTTTTTTACTGTGTGATTTTAGTTGAAAATTCATATAAAAAAATTAATGACTAATAACTAAAGTATAAGATTGAGTTTTGTCAAAATAAAAAAGTAAAATATTGATAAAATAAGTTTTATTTTTATTTTTTATTAATGAGTAATTTTGTATTTAAAAAATAAATTTTAAAATTCTTTAGAATATTTATTTACAATAATTGTAGAAATAGTGAAAGAAAAAAAAATGATAATACTAGTTACAACCACCAACCACTCTTATTGTATTCGTTGGGCCAACAAACCGGTCTTAATGTTTCTACTTTTCCTCTTATTTTCAAGAGGCTATTTCCTCCATTGTATTTTCTTTTCATTCATACAAATTTATCTTGTAAAGTCTTGTTTTCTTTCTATCTGGATCGGATCTATGATTCTATTTATTGTATTATTGTTTCTCTCCTTTACTTAAATTTATTCTTATACATATATATATATTTTTAAAAAACAATAACAAGTGAATTTAATCTTTCTGTTCTCAAAATAAAATTAAATAAAAAAAGGTCAACGGGGTTTTGATGGCTTTATCCCGTTGTGGACATCTCGTATTGGCTTGCAAAAAGTCAAATCAAAATGCCCCCCACATCATGGCTTTCTGTCCCTCTTTGCCTCCCAATTCACTCCCTCGTATAAATGGAATTAATCCAAAAATATTAACTCTTAAAATTTTTATTCCAATGGGTTTCCATCCATTCATGTCCACTAAAGTTACAAACTCTTTATGGGCTACGGGCTACCTAACATTACTTTCTATTTATTATTATTATTATTACTCTTTTAAAGAGAAAAAAAATTGAAAAAGATCTTGTGGGTGACATTGTGGTACCCAGATGACATCCTTTAAATTACTGTCCCAAAAAAGAGAGAGAGGTCTTTACTTTGGTTGAGATCTTGGTCACTAAGCAATTTGATCCAAACTTTGCTCATAGAAACAAGGAAAGAGAGAAAAGGATATTGGTATATTTAATTTTCTGTACTGTTTTATTTGCCATGGCAGTTCAGTTTCTCCAACCTTCTTGTATTCACAATAAATAACTAATTGATTTTGCTTCATTTAGATTACTGGTTCATGTACTGTTTTATAGAGTTATTATTGTTGAATAAGAACATTTAAAATGTGTGGGAGGATATGAACTACCAACTGTTATGCCTACATGAATATTGCCACCAAAAAGAGCATTGCACATTTATTAAAAGGATAAATAAACTAAAGAATTAGGGTAGAAGGAAACTATATTTAGTCAAAATCACCTGCCTGGACCCCAGAAAATGCTAAACTTTATATCTGAGAAGTGATTGGGCAAGGGGAATTGCATCTACCCAAATTAGAGGTTTGGTCTCAGTCCCTTTCTCAACCTTTAATAGGTATTTTATTCTCCGCCTGTCTTGTGTGCTGCTTGAATTCCATTCATTAATTGCATTGCAAATTTTGCAATTGCATTTATCAAATTTGGCGATTTTATTTTGGTATTTTAAATTGCCTATTTTAATATATATATATATATATATATGCACAGGAGTTCTATTAAAATATAATAAAAAATGACATAAAATATATGATAAAATTTCAATGGATACAAGAATCCAACAATTGTTTTAGTGTGCTAACAAATTTTCTAAGAAAGTAATAATATTATACCACCACTTACAAACGTGGCAATCTTAAATGTAGACTCCATCTAAATTATATCTAGGTTCTATCAGTAAGTAGAGCCGATTGACAGAAAAAAATTATATATAAAATATAATAGTTTCCATTCATGCATAAATGGTGAAATAAAGTGTTCATATAAGGAAAGCACTAAGGGCACCACATTAAGATCTTCTCTAATGCATGATCTAAATTTAGTATAAAAAAAATAATCAAATATTATATTTAACACAATATTTATAATTATATCCAATGTACAATAATATTCAAATTGATACAAAAATTAAACTATCATTAACAATTAAATAATTAATTTTTTTTTTAAATCTCATTAATGATAATTAATAAATTAAAATTTTTAAAATGAATCAATTACAACATTATATTTAAAAATAAAGATGTATTAAAGTCTCTCATTAATAATTAATTATAATAAATATATTTATTATCGTGTCAAATTTGATATATGCATATTTTTTTGTTAAATTTGACTCATCTAATATTAGAGAAGGTTTTTTTCCTTGATTTTTAAAAATACCAAAAATACAACATTGCATAACAAATTTAGCATTCTATTGGAAATGTTCGAGGTGAAAAAGTATTAAAAATTCAATCATCAAAGAACACATAGTGCTCAATTGTGAAGAAAACTCTTTAAAAGTTATTAGATATTTCAAATTTAAACTTGACAGACACCTATCTAAATGAAACCACGCAAAACTAAAGAAATTAGTAAAATCTAACTAAATATAAGCCCCTATGAATAAAACAATAGATCAAAAAAAACTAAAACCTACAAAACAGACGTATAACTTATTAAAAATATAAAAACACAAAATAAAAATATCATGAAAAGAAGAGAGAGATAATAAATGAGGCAAGAGAAGTAGTCTATGGTTCTCTCCTTAAATTGTCAATATAGTTTATACTATAAATTAATTATTGCAAGTTGAGCTAAAATTTAAAATAAAAATAAATTAGATAAAACTCTAATTTAATGAAAATTAATAATTTGCAAATTACAAGCTAATCCAAATATAGAATATAGACTTTTGTCAATATATATATATATATATATATATAATATAGACTCTAAAATTAGATCAAAAGGTATTATGAAAAATTCTAACTTAGCGCACAACACAGATTTTTAAATAAGTTAAAGATTTAAGACATCAACAAAGTCTAAATAATTTGTGGTAAACATTGCAAAAACAATAATAACATAAATATACATATGGTGCAATAGTTTTTTTTTTTTTTTTTTAAATTGGTGCAAGGAGAACTGAATTTTTAAGACTCACAAGTAGAATCATACCACACAATGAAGTGAAAATAAATTCCATACCAACTTGTATAGTGTTTGAGACTGTGGTGCACGTTGCAAATAAATGCAAATTTTGCATATTCACGATTTTTTTGCACCTGTAGCTAGATCTCTTTTTTTTTTTTTTTTGTTTTAAATAAACTTTTATACGTATGAATTAATAAGCACTATTTGGTTCTAACCTGGATAATCCCATGTAAATATCAGTTTTAACCAACTGACCTTCCCTAAAATCTGAAGGCCATATATAAAAAAAATAAAATAAAAAAAAAGCATGGAAGATCCTCTTTTAGTCAATACACCACTTTCAATAAATATGTATAATATTTTAAATATATACAGTTATATTTACAAAAATTATAACTTTTTTTTTGTGTTTTTTTTAGAGGTGAATTTAAATTTGACTTAGTATCCAAATCTTATACATAAATAAAAGAAAATGAAAATAATTGTGCATTAATTTGGATCAAGATAGAGTAGTAGGCATCCACCTTGAGATAAGAGTTGAGAAAACAAGAACTATCTAGTACCAAAATGATGATGAATAAAAAAAAAATAACGATATGCATTGTGATTAGTAGTTACGATTAGTCGTTGGATTTTATTTATTATTTTCAAAATGCAATTTGTACTAATCCACCCTTATTAACGTCACTTTTATGATATATTATTAATATCCTATGACAAAAATAATCCTCAAAATTTCCATCAACTTTATTCTTTGTCATTTGCTAGCTACCAATATCAATATATTCAATAAATAAACGCAATTTATATCCAAAAAAGTTTATTGGTGCGATAGAGATATTTACCGACTGATTAGAGGGAAATTTGGGAGCTGGAAATGACACTAAACCTTAGTGGATTTTCATGCCTTGTCAATGTCAAATTGTCAATTGGATCCGATGGCTAGCCGACCATGCTCGGGTTGGGGAAGTAAGTTGAAATTATTCATTCAATATGTTAACATATAATATATCACACCAAAATAAATAAACAGTCACAGAAAGAAAAGGTTAAGAATTATATGTACTAAATCATGATATAATATATGTTTAGTACAAACTTCAGCTCACTCACTATTCAAGGATAATGTTGAAAAGATCCCAAGAGTATGCTATATATTTTTTTTTAACTCAGGGGCTAATATTTTCTGTTAGAGTGGAGGATGACATATCCCTTACATCATGTTAATTACAGATCCTCACACTTACTCCATTCATTTATGTCTCCAATAGTTGAAAACTAAGTTCCATTATAATTTTTTTTTATATTCACTACGTGTTATAATATTGTGTACATTATTACAACTCGGAACATGTTAATGATCTTATTTACAATCTTCAACCCGACACAATCTACCATAAGATATAAATGTACACTCTGGAGGAAAGGAGTGTCGTACATCACCACGAATAGGTGAATAGCAGCACGAGGGGGACCAGCAACACCACCATTTGGGGTATAAATTTATATGTATATAAATATGTACAATTTTTGCTTTGAGTTTGGTATGAACCCATGCCCTCTAGTTACAAAGGTAAATGGGTCACCACTAGACAAAGCAAATGGCGGTTTCTATTAGAGCACTCTTGATGGATGAGTTAAAATGTGTTATTCTTTATAATATAGAGAAAAAATGGTTAAGTAGTCTTCCAATGGATAATGTAAAGTTATATTTTTTTACCTAAATGAATATTATTTCTCTATATGTAGTGAAACACTATTCATCAAGCTATAAATATTTTATTATTTTTTTTATAAACTTTTATATATATGAGTATGATACTATTATATTTAATTATTTTATTTCTTAAAATGAATAAAATATTTTAAAAAAATATAATATATAAATGATGTAGAGAAAAAATAGAAAAGCAGGTGTATGATATAATGTAAAAGTTTGAGGTAAATTATAAAAATGTATGTTTTGGTAATATATTTTGTAATACACTTTCTCTATAATATTTAGCTAAAACTCATAAAAACATCTTCCATCAGCTCATTTATACATATATTTATAATAGATATGCACAAACTTTAATTAATTCATATCTACATTTATATAACATTTACATATTCTTTATATAATATTTTAATATTATTATTTTTCTTTATAAGCTTTCTCTCTCCATTTAGTATATATTTATTATTCCTTTTTTATTTTTCAATTATTTTATTTTACTTTAAGTAATAAAATAATTTTAAAGATATAATATTTAAATAATGTAGAGAAATATATAAAGAAGTTGATGTATGGTATAATGTAAAATTTAGAGGTAAAATAAAAAAAAAATTGTTTTGATGAGGCATTTTAAAAAATAAAGTAGAGCACCCATTGAGAGTGCTCTTAGAATTGAACAGCTATTTATAAATATATATATATATATATGATCAAGACAAATTGATCATACTTGCTGTTGTTGTAGAGTGAATATGTATAAAGAATCACAAGTAGGAATACAATACAATACAATAATGTACGATGTATGTGTATATTTATATATATAATTGGTAGATTATCACTTAGAGCTATAAGTAAACATATTGTGTGGGGGCCTTTGTTTGTGTACTTAAATTGACAAATAAAGCATAATTGATACTTTATAAAGAAGAACATAGATTACAAAAAGGAAAAAAAAAATTATAAAAAAAACCCTAATAAGTAATTCAACAAAATAACATATCCTCACATGGAGATGAGTCATTGATGATGATGATGATGATGGGAAATTGTCTATGGGCGGCTCAACCGTTGTGCACACATACTCTTATCCTTTTGGTGACTTATATGTGTGTAGGAAAGGAATGATGTTAACTTTGAGGTGAAAAGTATGGGTGTGTGTCCACCCATGTATTAACACTTTACAATAAAATTCCAGTTTAGGCAAATGGGTAGGTACTACTAGTAGGATAGGAGGTATAAGTGTATTCGTCATATTGATTTTGGAAGGTACGTATAAATTGTTTTTTTTATTATTATTTTGTATATATATAATAATTATACCAAAGAAAAGGCCAATAAGGAGATGAGAAAAATTGAAATAAAGTAACATCTTTCGGCACACCTTAGATTAGATTAAGAATAGGATTTAGCAATTAGGAGCAGCAAAATAGCACATACCTTTTCAGATGTTGGCTTCTCAACAAACCTAATGCTACCAAACCCCTTCCCTTCCATTCCATTGCTTTGTAGTTAGTTTTGTGATGAGAAACATACCAACTCATTCCTTTACTCAACTTTAATACATGTGATCCTACTTTTTTTTTCTTTCATTTTAATACCCCCAAAAAAGAAGTTTTAATGGTTGGAGTTTTTGTACCACTGTAACATTATGGTACTAGTATACTGCTTCACCTATCTCTTAGGCTTAGCTCTTAAAAATGTCATAACCCATTTAATAAAATGGAGCCACTCTTGGGTTATGGTTGGTCGGTTGAATAGTACAATATAGGTCTATATATTACTGCTCTCTTATTGTGTTTGATACTATAGAAATGACAAAACTGTAGGAAAATAGTTTTGGATCCCAAAATACTGGTTAAGCAACTTGAATCACATATTAAACTTATATATATTAACAGTTTTGATTAGATGTAATAATTCAATAATAAAAAAATACTACACAGGGTCTAAACTCATTCTCCAAACACAAATAGTATTGTTGATGGCATGATGGGTATGAAAGATCTTCTATGCTTTTTGTATTAGTCATTCAAGAATTCATTTTCACTTATAGTTGTGTTTGTAAATTTTAAAATTGGCATATTTTATAGACTAATTTTTTTATTTAAAAGATGATATTAAATTCTTTTTTATTGTGATTTTGAGAATTAATATTTTGGATTAATTTGTAAGGTTTTCAAATAATTTTTTATTTAGTTTGATATTCTCACAATATATTTATAAAATGAATTTGTATGTCGGTTTTATAAAGAAAATATTATGTGTTTATTCGAAATTATTTATGGAATATTTTTCTATTGATTTTCGTGTTGCTCAAGATAATTAACTTGAGGAAATATAATCTTTGAAGGAATTAATTGTTATTTTTATATTAAAAAATTTGATATGACGCAGGTATTAGCTGCCCCCGCAAAATCTGCGTCTGTCGGATTAGAATCAACTAAAAATTGTAAATTTTCATTAATCAATAATATATTTAATATATTCTTGTTTTTATTGAAAATTCTTTCTCACCCTTTCTGAGCACGAAATAGTCTTTATAAATAGGCTTTTAGGGTCTTGAGAATAAGAAAATTATTTGGTGCATAATTTTGTGAGTGAATTGTAATATATGTGAGGGTTCATAGTTTGTATTAAAGATCATTGTATTCACGTGATCTTGTAGTAAAATGAGTGTTTAGTTTTATGGTGAGTTTGAACCGCATTTATGAGTGAATACATGTTGTAAGTTGAACACAATTCTTATAGTATTCGGGAAGATTTTTACAAGTCTTGCATCGGGAGGATGCAACTATTCGCTGGTCATTGAAGGGAGTTCAAGTGGGTAGACGTTTTCAATCAAGATCAGATTAGTGAAGAGAATTACAACAAAGTTACGGTAAATCTCAAGAGAGAGTCTTGTTTTGTTTAAATCAATATTTTGTACTTGTGATTCTTTATTAATTGGTTTTATTTTCTGAACGTGGCCACAATGAGTTGGTTATTCGAAAGATTTCTGAACATTGTAAAAATTTGTTGTGTTCTTTAGTATTTTTGCACGATCTTTTTATTATGTTCAGTTTCTATCGTAACAAAGTCTTATTCTATCCCAGGATCTAAAATTAGTTTCAACATTATTACCATTTCGCATCTTAATTAATTCATTTAATTTAACTAATTTAGTAATTATTAAAAACAGAAATTGAATGATGATGAAATATTATCTTTTTTAGATATAGTATGAGCCAAAGTACTAATATACTCTCATATTATTTATTTTTTGTAAGTAATGATCTTAGTTTCGTCAAAGTTACCATAATACTTGTAGAGTGATTGACCTTAGGATTTGTAGTGTACGACTAGTTGCATTGTACCTATTACCTAAGGGTAAAGCAAGAGTGCCCTTGAAACCCCAACGAGTCAGTGCCACATCAGTATTATATTTATATTGAGTATTGACATTGTTGGTACCAAACTCACTCTTGTTTTGGTTGGTCTCAATTTTGGTATCTTACACGTTTGCTTAATTAATATAGAATATAACATACCACATTTTATTCTATATATATATAAAAATTATGTACTAAAGTTTGTAGAAAATTTCAAACAGAAAGTGGAACAAAGTTTTGATATTTCAATATATACAACCAAAAATCCACCAGCTATATACTTTTATGATAACACTGAATTTTATATTGGCAAACCTAAACGATGGATTGAGTTTTAATTTCTGTAAAAACCAATCAACTTCACACATATAATTCCATTTAATTGATTTTTCCTGATTTTTTTTAGATCATTCTGTTCTTTAAACGGATCAATTTAGTGTTGTAATACAATTTTGTGCACATTATATAATTCTTTTTCTAAAACTACATTGATTTGAAAAGGTCACCTAAATTAGACTAGACCTTATTGGTTGCGTTTCTTTCTATATTGGATTAATTAAAGACGATAATGTATGTGTTTGGTAGTGATTTTGTATTCACTATTAAATTCAGTATAGATAATGTTATATATCTAAAACCAGAACAAATTGTATTAGATTATATTCTATAATTTTTAACTCTAATACGAGATATTGTACAATACTTACTCTCTTCTCTCATCATTTCTTTTGTTCTTTTCTCTTTTATAATAATATTCTAGTTAGTGGTAGATATATTTAAAAAAATAATAATAATAAGAGCAAAATATAAATGTAAAATTTTGAATAAAATAAATCAAGTGGGAGTCCCCTGTAACCTCCACGATTAGTTCTATCTGGTTTTTCTTCATTTTTTTAATGATTTTTCGATTTCTTTCTAAAATTGAGAGAGATGAAAAAAAAAAAAAGAGATGAGGAAAACAAAAATGAATTAGGAAAGTGAATGAAATTAGTAAACTGAGTGAAAAAGACACTAAAAGTGTTCTAATCTTTCAGATTTAATAAATAATATAATCAAATATAACAATGTCTATGTTAAGCATAATGTAATAGACAACATCTTAAAATATATATTCCGAGTGGTGATGATAGTTTTTTTGTCAATATTGTTGTTGATTTTTTTTTGTTTCGGCGTGCTAACATGTTATAATCTCAATTTTATTTTATGTTATTGTACATTGTAGTTATTTTGAGCATTTAATAAATTTTGGTGAAATTTTGAATAATTTACAATGTTGAAAACAAGATTCAAACAGTCGAATTTCACATGCGTGTTTGTTTTTGTGTGCACGTGTACAACAAATTATTTGAATATTATTGTCATTACTATAAATTATTCAAAATTTCTTAAAAATTTGTGAGTTGTTCTAAATGATTACAATATATATTGTCATAAAAAAAATTAAATTATAACTATCAACATGCAAAAACCAAATTTTGTCTACACTAGTATTAGCACTTTAGTCGTCCCAATATATAATATTACTATAAAATAATAGATAATAATAATAATACAATATCATAGACAACCAATCAAACATTTGAGCAATTCTAAACCGAAAACGTTACAACTCTCTACGCAGATCCAAATGGAGTTTGATTTTCCATGAAAGCATGTGGCTATAAATGATGAGTTTAGCCATTCTAAATTCTTTGATAGTTGTGGAGTTAATCCACTCTTTCTCCTTGATAAAGAGACCCAACTATATATATGAGGTATAATTAAATAATTTTAGGTATGGTATGCCTAAATTAGTTAGTATTGTATTCAATATCACTGTTACTTGATCAGCAAAGTTTGATTAGCTAAAAGCTTGTGCAATAATTGTAGTTAACTAGTATAAAAATCACTAAACAACCAATAATATTATATATATATAACTATTTAGAGCCAATTTTGGTACATGTGTGTTGTGGGTAAAAGCAGCTATAGCTGTGCTGTAGGGAAAAACAGCTACAGCGAGCTATGGGAAAAAGTTGTTTAGTGTTTGGTAAATTACAGCTTTTAAAGTGATGTGAGTTGGAAAAGTTGTATCAGGATGTCATATTTATTTTATTTAAACAAATTTACATGTTTAAATTAAATATATTTTTGATAAAAAACTATTAAAGTGATCATAAACAAAAATATTATATTATATTATATTATAACTAGTCATGTAGTTAAGATTCGAATTATAATAATGATAGTACTATAATTTTGTTCATGATATAATCATATATATAAAACTTAAGTTATTTCAAAACTCTTATTTTTTATGCTTTTAATTATTTTCCTATACAAAAATAATGTTGTTTATCGATTTTTTCGGAAACTATAAATTTGTTATAAAATAAGAGCTGAAAAGAAAAGATAAGAGATGAACAATCACAATTTTTACATGGTTGGAGAGTTAATGAGCATTAGTCCATGAGTCACTAGTATTAAGCTTTAGAGAGCTTTAACAATGAAGTTTTTTTACAAGTTCAACAGAGTTTTTGCTTACAAGTGAAATTTTGGGATCCCTGCTACTGTGCACAACTGACCCTATTTATAAGCAGTCAAGTTTTCTACAAGTTTAGCAGAGTTATAGTGTATAATAAACTCTATATTAAAATAGTTTGTTAATTTAAACTTACTAAAATAAAATAGTATCTAATAAATATAAGGGTAATTTGCGGCGAAAATACCTAAGTTGTTTGTTTTATAACACTTAAATACCTAACTCTTGTTTTTGGTGGTAAAAATACATTCCGTCAACAATCCTTGGCATCCGTTGGTACCTGACTGTCAAGTGTCATGTAGAGGTAAATCTGGCGATTTTTAATTGGTCCACGTAATTTTTAATATTACAGGTCACCTAAATCCTTTTTTTTTAAAAAAATTCTGATATAATAAATTAAAACTAATAAATAAAACTAAAAACTAATATAACTAAAAACTTAACCATCTGAATTAAAAACTTAAAAATTATAAACCCCATCCTTCGTGTACAATTTGAAGAAAACGAAGGTCTAGGGCATAAAAATTTGAATGTGACCATGGAACAATGGAGCTGCAATTGTCGGCCATCGAAAGTAGTCATCATCAAGACTTCATGGACCAACGATAATCCTGGAAGAAGATTCAAGTGCTGCCATAAGTATCGGGTGTGGTTAATTTGTGGTTTTTTTTGTTGAAAATTTTGGGTTTGTTCATCTCTTCTTGAATTCTACTGGTTTGATGATTTCTTGTGTTTACAGAGTAATGGTGGTTGTGGGTCGGGTGTGGTTAATTTGTAGTTTTTTTTTAAAAATTTTGGGTTTGTTCATCTCTTCTTAACTTCTACTGATTTGATGATTTCTTGTGTTTACAGAGTAATGGTGGTTGTGGGTATTTCTCTTGGTTAGACCCTTATATGTGTGCCCGAAGCAAGGTGGTCATACCTGGGTTGTTGAGAAAAATTAAACAGTTGGAGGATGAACTTGTTTCTGGAAACACACATGCCGATTGGAGCACACAGCAAGCTTTGAGTGATCAATCTGTGGGAGAGGATATGATTTTTGTATCTGATGCTGATTGCAAGGATGGAGTACAGCATGAAGATGAAGTTAGGGTGGTAAAAAGTAATAAAAAATTATGGGTTGTAGCCATTGTAGTAGTTTTAATATGTATCAACAAATGGTGTTAAGTTATGGGATATCATTGTAATGTTTTGTTGTAAATTATGATCCAATTTGTTGGACCCTTTTGTAAGTGTTATTTGTTTAAATTGAATTTGATGGTTTATTTTTAATCTGGTGGTTTTAAGTTTTATATTTGTATTGTACAATTCCTAAAGTAAAAAAATAAACAAGTGTACTTCATTAAGATGCAATACCAGAGTAAGAACCAGAACCAGATAGTATTGACATCAAGTTTAAAGGTCATGTTGTCCGTAACTAGCAAAAAAACTAAGATCTAATGCCTATTTGGTTTACATCAAGTGCAAAGGCCATGTTGCCCATAGCTATCAAAAACATAAGATCTAGTGAAGTCAAGTATTTACAAAAACATCAAAAGTCCCTAACTAGACATAAATTAGTTCATTCTGTATCTTCAAAAGCTTTGTCAAAAGTGTGAACATTCTTCTAGCAGGAGGCATGTTATGTGGACCTAGTCTAAGGACCACCTTGCTGAGAAAGGTCATGTTGTCTGGCTCGAGTTTTGGGACCCCCTTGCTGAGAAAAGCTTTGTTTTTGCTTTGTCAATCGTTCTTTTCTTTTCTTTGTTGCTTCAGTGGGATTTGCAGCCGGTGGCCTACCCATTTTCTTTTTAGCAGGAACCTAACAAATAAAAAATTCATGGAGTTAATCTGGTGTAATCTTTCATCAATGCATTACCTGAGCATTTGTTATAATAATGCATTACCTGAGCATTTGTTGGGTTGGGGAATGTTTTGATTGTGTGGCCTGGCTGTTTGCACTTTTTGCACAAGTGGATCTGACCAAACCTTCGAGTTTTTGTTGAACTTGGGGGTGGTTCATCAGCTTCTCTTCTTCTGGCCTTTTTTGGTCTCCCTACCAGATTAGTTCCAAAAGGTGGGTATATAGGGTTCAAACCAGTCTCTGGCCACTGCTCTGGGCTTGGCATAGGGTATATGATTCCTGCATAAGCTTTCAGAAATGCCTCTTTCTTATAACATTCATGGATATAGTCCATTATCTATGCCCCACTTGTCCATATGGCAGCCAGTTCGTGACCACACGGGATACCAGTGAGTTGAAATCTTCGGCAACTGCAAGTCAATTTTTGCAAATCAACATCAAATGACTCATTATTTGGGCAGTCAACTTGAAATTGATAAGTTGCACCCTAGTAGTCAGACAATTCTTGGCAATACTCTTGTTCTTCTCCACTACTTGCAATATTCTTTTCCCCACGGGATGTATCCACTTCTTCAGACTTTCCCTCTTATTGAAAAACCGACTCATTAGCCAATAACGAATCTGTTATCCCAAAAATTTAAAAAGACTGACGTGTCAGTGAAATTAACACGTGGCATGAGTTAGTGGAGTGATCTGGCCTTATAATGGTCCAGTACATCAGTTAAGGAATGAGACAGATAGTCAATACAATATGCCCGATCGAAGAGAGTATTTGGACTGGGGGTTGCTTGGCTCAGACCTCAGTTTAAAGATCCTTAGAATTCAATTGGTGCATATGGAAAATGGTCCGAAGAAGTGCACTTGGGCTTGAATAAGGTGAGGAGGAAAAGTTTACCTTGGATCATTTCGGACCAAGGAGATGACTATGCTCGATTGGGCTTTGGTTGAAAAAGAGAGCTATGTTCGATCGGACATGCTCATAGAGGAGGTACCTTGGACCATTTTGATCCAAGGAGAGGTAAGTGGTGGCTCAGACCACCTAGGTCCGAAGAGAAAGGACCAAGGTCCGATCGGACCTTGGTTAAACGAAGGAAGATTGGACCATTTAGATCCAAGTAGAGGGGCATTGTGCCCGATCGCACGAGACGCCTCCCCCGACCGCACAAGATGCCTGAAGGAGTGCTTTGGACCATTTTGGTCCAAGGAGATGCTAGGAAGAAGATGGCTCGGACCACCTTGGTCCGAGGAGCAAAGTGCAAGGTCCAATCGGACCTTGATTGAAGGAGTCAAATAGGGTGGTTTGAACCACCTTAAGCCAAAGAAGACAACCATTATGTCCGATCGGACACAATGGAGGAGTAGGCCTCGAATGTACCTGACCTTTAGTCCAAGGAGAGCCATGCACAAACCACCTTTGACCTACGTAAAGCTTAGAGAATAGTCAACATGCATGAGAAGCTACGTCAAACTGCCCAAAACTACTTCAGTGAGAATTGGTCCAAGTATCCGGGAATCGCTCAATCCTCACTTGAAATTAGGGATCAGTTATATTTTGAATGTTTATTTTGTAATATAAATATTAGGTAAATAATGGAATATCCCTATCGAAAGGGGATATCAGTTGAGAATCCAGGTCTATAAATAGAGACTTGGGAGGATCGTAAAAGGACTTTTGGAAAATTTGAGAGTGAATCTGTATTCTAGAGAGAGAAAGTGTATTGTGTAGGAACTTAAAATTTAAATCTAGATGCATGGTTCCTATTATTTTTCCAAACACATAATAGAAACATAGAATAACACGACATACATATGAACATTAGATTCGTAAATTAACATAAACACAATGATGTAGAAACTTACAAATACGCAGCGGAACTGGAACAACTCCTTCCTTCAATCTCTCTAACTCTTGATTCCTTTCTGTAACAGAGTATTATCAAGAGATTGAACTAGATCAGCAACACAGTCTTCCTCACCAAGCCTTTGATCAATCTAGAACTAGTGTGGGCTGGTTCTCAACACATGAGATAAGAGATCTAGAAAAGAAGAAGAGAAAGTGGCTAAGAAAGGATTAGAGTGTCTAGGTTTTCACTTACCCAATGAATTAACTGATACTGACTTATGAAAACCCTAGATATCATATTCCTTATATAGACAACTTAATGGGCTTTATTTAAATTTAAATTTAAATTTAAATTTTGAATTAATTAAACTAATAAACAAAAAGATAAAAGCCTTGGGCTCACACAAATGGACTTGGGCCCAATACTTTTATTTTGAATTTAAATCCCAATTGGGCCTAAATTCAAAACCTTTTATTTATTTATTTATTTTAATTAATTAACTAAATCCTTATTCAAATTAACTAATTATAATTTGAAACTTGATTTAATTTTTATTTATTTATATTGACACCAATTTATCAATATTAATAAATTTACCCAAAGATTCTCTTTTATTCTCTAAATCTCATATCTCTATAAATTTTCCAAAATTGACCTAGTCAACTTTAAAAAAAAATCCTAATTGATAATTAAATCAATTAATTGAGACATTCTAGATGATTTACTCAAAGGTGATGCGGGGACCATGGATCCATGAAATCAAGCTCCAATAAGTTACCGTGAATTTATTTACGAATAATTTCACTACCTTATTAATTCCTCGTGACTCCACTATAGACTTGGAATTGAACTCTTGAATTCATAGAACGTATTTTCTAAAGCATAAATACGTTATCCATTGTTATAACCATTACAGTTAGTCAATCCTCTATCAATGACTTACTAACAAGCTGGGTGAAAATTACCGTTTTACCCCTCATCAGTATTTTATCCTTAACTCCCACTAAGTTCCTTATAAATGATATTTCCGTGAACTTAATCACAGAAATGAGATCTCAATCATTTAACCTTTTGAACAAAGCAATTAAGGAAATCATATTTTCACTTCTCATACAGAAGTTATAGATTTCATATCTATGAATAATACTCCCACTCAATTTCATTACTAAATCTCCAAGATGTAAGTATGGGCTAGACCGTAGGGTAAGCTGGTAACGAACAAGTCAAAAGATTTAAATAATATAATTAGCAGAATATTATCACTCAGAATTAAGATCGACTTAACCTATGGTCAACGTTGTGATATTGATTAGATTCGATAACAACGATACTTATTTATCAATCAATAATCAATGTCGGTCCTAGTCCGATGTAACCAAATACATCCGATCATATCTACTTGGTCAATGCCTTGGACAAGACATCACACTCCTAATGTGTAAGTAGATCATATCGTAGATTTCCTAATCAGTGAAAATCCAATGCACTGATCTAATCTAGGACTTGTTCTTTTGAACATATAATTACAACTATAATCCACTGTGACCTAGTCACCATAATTGTAACTATCCATATGTTCAAGATTTTATGAATGTTTGTATTAATTGAATAAACATGTAATAAAACAAGCGAACAATGCAATTGAATAAACAAAATGATTTCTACTTCTTTTATTGATAATAATAACGTGTTACATAAGAAAAATGGTTTTATTAAGGGCATAAAACCCAACATATTGTTCTTGAGAGAAACCCTTTTTTGTATTCTGAAATATTTGCACTGAAGAAACTCAGTTGACTCTGGTTCATTTGATCTTGAGTGTGAATACAGTAATAAAATCTCTAAGTGGATTAGGCTATTACCGATCATCAAGGCTGAACCACTATAAAAACCTCGTGTTATTTACTTTCATTCATAAAAACTGTCTGTTGTCGTTTATAATTCTCTTGAAGGTTGTCGTAGTTGACGTTCTTACGTCGTTGGCTAAATTCACAGTCAACATAATCTTTTCTAGCAAAGTAATTATCGGCTTGTCTCTAGCATCAACTATTGCAGCATTAAAAGATTCACAAAGGTTGTTTAACAACATATCACATTTCGCCATTTCACTAAAATGTGACCTAGACCACTCGGATGGAGTCTTTAGTGCCAACCAGTTGTAAGCATTTTCACTAGTTTCCCTTAACTCTCTCATCCTCTTTTGAAACTCTGGAATAGTGGTTGCCTTTGCTGCTGCCCATAGTTGTTGTTTCAATAACAAACCTGGGTGGTCTTTCTTGAAGTTGGAATGCAAATGCCTAACACAATTTCTCACCTCTGCACCCTAAAAAACAGAAGCAATAGCATTCTCCAACCCTTTCTGCCTATCGCTCATCATAGCAAACTGAGAAGGCCTGTCAATTTCTAGATCTTCCTTCAACAATTCTAAAAACCAAGACCAAGTGTTAGTGTTTTCTTTCTCACAAACTGCATAAGCAATAGGATACATTGAGTTTGTTACATCTATTCCTACTGTAGCCAAAAGCAATCCTTTACAATACCCTTTGAGGAAGCACCCATCAAGACCAATGAGTGGTCTACAGCCAGATCTGAAACCTTCCTTACAAGCTTTTAAGCAGATATATACCCTCTCAAATATCCTTTTTCCTTCTACCATATTTGATTTGATGATGGCAGTGCTACCTGGGTTTGTAGCCAATATCATTTTGCAGTAGTCTTCCAAGATAGCATATTGCTCAGAGACACTACCTTCAAGCAATATTTTTGCTCTGGCCTTTGCCCTGTAGAATACCCAATTAGAAACATGTGAGTACTTGGTTTTAGTTGTCATCTCTCTAAAAGTCTTATACTTCATATCTTGATTGATTCTGAATTGCTCTAAAAAATACTTAGACAACCAGGGAGCATCGGCATGACTATTATTAAGGACCAAACCACAGTTGTGGTTATCTACTAAAGTCTGCACTTTGAAAGCAGTGTTGTCAGCTCTTGAAACACTTGCATACAACAACCAAGGACATTGTTTAGCTTTGCATTTGACCCTAATTCTTCTCATGTCATTGCTTACATATTTAAACTCTCTATTACTTTCAATAAAGTACTCTTTAATAGCAGTCCTCAGTAGTTTTGCCGTCCCAAATTCCATTCCCAATACAAATTTGAAATCCTTAAAGTTGGACCTAGGGTTGTAATGTATTTTTGACTTCCTAGGCCCAACCTCTTCACCATCACTTCCAAGACTTTGCAAGTCTTCTTTAGTGTCCACCCCATCTGACTCATCTCCCTGAACACCTTGGCTGCACAAATTTGTCACACTGCCCCACCATTTAGTTGGATCAGATGGCCTACCCATCTCTTTTTCTGCCTCAACCTCTTGCTCATACTCCTCATCATTTAACTCAAAGTCTTCCTCTTGCAAACACCCTCTTGAATGCCTCTGATTAGAACTTTCAGGCATCTCATGTCTTGCATCATTCACTTCATCTGGCAGGACCTCCTCATTTTGTGTGTCAGCTTGAGGTATGGGTGCATCATCCCCAACATCCATTTCAACAGCTGCTTCCTCACTATCCTCATTCCCATTCCCTTGTTCTGCCTCATCATCATCACCATACTCAGTTTTCTCACTATCTGATGACAGTTCCACTACAGGTATACCCACCACATCAGGCACCACATCAGTATCGGATGGTAACTCCTCAATCACACATCTCCTTAATATTTTAGGGGGAGGGTCAGGTATATGGGGTACTGCAGTGGGGTCTTCCTTCCATTCCAAACCAAATGTAGCCTCAGGTAGGACCAAATACACTTCAACCTCTGAAATTCTATTGACATCCAGTTCATTAAGTATTTCTGAAGCTTCCTTAGGCCCAACAACCATCTTCCCAGCATTAAGATGCTTCCCATGTGGCTTATATAGAAACCCGAAAGGCATAGAATAACCTAATTTGCTAGCAATATCCTCTAGCACAAGCCTGCTGAATTTTCTCTTCGAAACATTGTCAAAGTAGTCTATTAGCCCTTTCTCATATCTTTTATTACCAAAGGGCGTGAACCAATGCCTCCTATGATGCAATTTGACTGTAAACTTCTCACAATTTTTATCTGTGTACAATATACACCAAAACAGCAGTACACAGGGGAAGCAAACCAAGTCAAAAGTAGTACTAGTGAATAAAATAGTCAACAAAGAAACAGATGCACTATTTTACTCCACAAAAAATGTCAAAACCCCAAAATGGACACATAGAGATTCCCACAATAATCCATATGTATGGACCCCACTTTATAATCTTAAATATGCTTTGAAGCATCTCCACCAACCAGAACCCCAACAAACTTGATATAAAAAATGTAAAAAAATTAACTCATTTATAACCCCCAAAACCGAACCCCCAAAACAGAACCCCCAAAACACCAACAAAAAATTTGAAATGGGTTCTAGCAAACTTACCGTACGCTGGTGGTGGGTCGTTAGGTCCCCTACATTTCGCCATCGCCGTCAATGTCTGCAACTCAGTTCATCTTCCTCCTTCGTCCGTATGCTTGAAATCGTTTCTTCACTTGAAATCGTTTCCTTCTTCCTCATTCAGAAGAATGCTTTTCGTCTTTAACTTAGTTTTTCCAGTTGTTAGTTTTTTTTTCATTCAGATGGTTAAGTTTTTTTTTTTTTGAATTAAAGATGGTTAAGTTTTTAGTTATATTATTTTTTAGTTTTATTTATTAGTTTTAATTTATTATATCAGAATTTAAAAAAAAAAAAGGATTTAGGTGACCTGTAATATTAAAAATTACGTGGACCAATTAAAAATCGCCAGATTTACCTCTACATGGCACTTGACGGTCAGGTACCAACGGATGCCAAGGATTGTTGACGGAATGTATTTTTACCACAAAAAACAAGAGTTAGGTATTTAAGTGTTATAAAACCAACAACTTAGGTATTTTCGTCGCAAATTACCCTAAATATAAATTATTTAAAAAATATATATATATATTTAAGAATTAAATATTGTTTATTTTATTATAATATTAATTTATTTTAAATATTTTATTTTGATTAATATATAATAAATAAGTTAATTGCAAACTTTTTTCAAAAAGTTATTTTTAGAAAAAGTTAAAAGTTAGGATTTGCCAGCTATATCTTATAGCTGTAGCTTCTGCATAAATTATTCAATAAACTGTTTTCTGATTGTTTACCAAACACCATTATTGCCCAACTTTTCCAGAAAGCACCCAAACAGAGCCTTAGTCTCTTACCTAAATATCAATTTTTTTTTCACAAAATCTAGCAAAATTAATTTTCATTTTTATTTTGATAAAATATTTTTAAATCATTATTCATTATAATTATAATCTCATTAATTTTTTTACCATTATTATTATTTTAGTTTCAATTTCAGAAAATATTTGTTTTATAAATTAAGTAAGTTATATTAATGATAGTAAAATAATGGTAAAACAACAAACTAAAATAAAAAAGAGAGCACATATATTAGATTTTGTAAAATGGATTGTATTATAAAAAATTAAAAAAAAATCAAATGCCATATTTATCCAAAACTTATAGACCAAATTAATATTTTTATCAATTTATACATCCTCTTAGTTCTATACAAATTACATTTTTAATTGAGTATCAAATTAGTGATACAGTGCTAAAATATAATTTTTTTAAAAAAATTACTCTAATGGTAATTTGACACATTTTATTGATGTGTTAAAAATTGTGTTAAATTTGATACACAATACAGCATGATGCATATTTGGATGAACATTAATTCACGTAGACTTTTACTTTATTTATTATTTATTTAGTAGGATAATAATAAAATAAAAAAATAATTTTTATATTTTAAATAAATATTAAATAAGCATTAATTGATGATTTATTTATTTTTTATCAATTTTTATAATTGTGCATTCTAATATAAATGTAAAAATTATGCTAAATATGTAACTTAATTGTTTTTTTTTTTACCAAATATAGCACAATATTTGTACCAATAATTTAATGGTAATGTTTCTTGGGGGAAACTAAGTAAATATTAGAGGTATAATTCACGGTGAAAGTGAATTGGTATAACTTTTTGGGTACACGTTAGCTTAAACTTTGCATCAATGTTTTAATAGCACAGCTAGGCAATTAATTAACTTATTGATATTGCTTGAACATTATACACATAATTACACGAATCTTTACATGCCATTAATAAATTACTACGATTTTGTTAAGGCAATATATCTTAATGCAGAACATATCACGAGGTCTTTATTATGATTAGATTTTATTTTTTACAGATTTAGTATTGTGTAACAATATCATCAAGGACCGTATTATAGGTGTTTCGGATCCATTTCGGAGCTCCATATAAATGTATGTAATTATGGATTGGGTAAAAAGAATTTGTGTAAAAGAGAGAAAAGTAGGTGGAAGTAGTTAGGAACTCAGAAAGAAATTTAGAAGAATAATCGGGTCAAAATGAACAACCCGATTAGTTTGACCCACAAAAGAAAAGACTAAAAACTCTCTCTTCTTCTTCTTCTTCTTCCCCAATTCTAGACGTTGTCAACCAATTGGCACGCGCGCCGCAAGGAAGCGTGTAAGAAAAATCCAGTACGAAAATGAAAAATACTAATACTAATAATAATTAAATCTTCTTAATTAAAGATAAAGATAAAATCTCTCTCTTTAAACGCCCTTTTGCACACACTGATTCTGACCCTTGCCTTTATTTGGGATTTATTTATTAGGACGAGACGAAGAAAGCTTGCTTCTTCATCTGAACATTAATTAAAAAACTCTTTTAACACATTTTCAACAAAAACCAAAGAAAAAATAAAAACAAAAATTAAAGCATCATGCTGACCAATCAACATGCTCCTAACTAATATATATATATATATATATATATATAATAAGTAAATAGAAAAGAATATTTGAGAGAGTTAAAGCGGGGAAGAGAGAGAGAGAGTTGGTGCTTTTTGAAACCAAAAAAAAAAAAAATTGATTTAGGGGGGAGAGAGAGAAGAGTGAAAGAGAAAAATATGTTAAAGCTTAGTAATAGTAATTGTTGTAATAGTAAGAGAGAAGGTAATGTAGAAGATGTGGAAATGGTTGAGTTCGAGATGCGAGCCGATTCCGGTAGAAAGGGAACCTTCTCCGTACTCTTCCTTTTTCTCCTTTTCATTCTAATTCTTCATCCTCTTTGATTATTATTATTATTATCAGTATTTTCTGTTTGGAGAGAGAAAAAGAGAAAATTTCCAATACTATAAACAATTCCCTCACTTAATAATTAATTAATAATAATAATAATTTATAAACAAAATATAATTCTTATTCCCTCCCCTTGGCACTGTTGCTTGTTACGCACTTCTTCTTCTTCTTCTCATTCTCTTTTGGTTTTTCTTGTTTAAGTTTCTGATTGTATTTATAGAGTTGATTCCCCGCTCGTTCGAATTTTCTCATATGTTTCTTCCTCGTGGATTTCGATTGTACGGAACATCAGCGGTTTGGGGATTAGGGTTTTGTGATCCTTGTTGTTTTCTATGTCAGCTGTTGGATTTGAATCGTTCTGATGCTCGAATCTGTCATTCGATGCACAGTTGAGGAATCTGGGATTGGTTAGGGTTTTTCATTTGGGAAGTTTCTGTCTGCGTTTTGTGACTTCTTGGTCTTGATTAGTGTTTCTTACTGGGTTTGTAACAAATGTTAGTTATTGTTTAATTTTTTTTCCTTTATTTTGGGAAGGGTTTGTTTTGAGGGTTATGATTTGGGTTGTAAATAGTTTTAGATTTGTTTGATCGTATAGTGTCGATTTCCTCCTCTGAAATATTTTGTGATTCTTGGAGGACGGACTTACTTCTTTGTATTCCAATTTTTGAAAAGGAAAAAAAGATAAGAAAAAAAACGAAGAGTAAAAGAAATTCAAAATCTGTTCTAAAGCCCACATCCATAGTTGCCCACCATTTTTATCTGTGGGTTTATCCTTACAAATATTTTTGGTTTATATTTACACCAGAGTATTCGACAATTCGAGTCTGAGAGTAGATTTTTTTTTTTAACGAAAAGTGAAAAAAAAATACTAAATTTAGAGAGTAGAGGAAAAAAAAAGTTTTGGAGGAGGTGGTGGTTACAATTGTTGGTTGGGTTATTACATTCTATGGGAATACCTGATACTTCACTATTAGATCTAATAGTAAAGGTTAAGTCTTGGCTCTACCGAGAAGCAAGCGATATACAGTGTTTTTCCGGCGAATTTGAAATGCCCGAAAACGGTAACAATATGTGTTGTGAATGCCATACAAACTTCTCCAATCATTCTCAGAGATACGGTTGCCAAAGTTGTGGTAGGTGGTTTTGTGGGAAATGTATCCCTGGTTATGAGTCGCTTGTTATTGAATCTAGCGGTATAATCAAGTTCTGCAAGTTTTGTTCTGAGACGGGAATGAGAGGGGTAGTTGGCACCAAAGTCAGTGAGAAAGTGCACCCATCTGCTTCTCCCCGTGGAAGCCCTGAACCACCATCCCCGTGCTTTCATGGTGAAAGAATCAAGTGTTCTGCAGATACTGAATCAATTCAGAGTGATCACTTTTCACGATATCTTGAAGTCCAGGATTGTGGCTGTTCTCCCCATGCTATTACAAGTGGGGTTACGTCCTCATTTAGCGCTCACCCATGTCCTGTATTTTTTCATACCTCTTCTATCAGGTAAGCTTTTAATTAGGTTGGATGTAGTTTTGCTAGATGTTTGTCTTCAGATTTTGAAGGTTTTTCGCATGGATTTCCTCACACATATGACATATTTATTTGGAAAGCATACAAAACTGTTCAAAGTCCAAGTGTTCAATTTATGGTACATGCTACTAAATTGGGCTTTTTTAAAAAAAAAAAAAAATCGGTGATACAAATTATAAATGGAAAGCTGGTTTAACTCCGGTCTTGGTTCATGTCATATCGTTAATACACTTTTTGATGATAGGTTTGACTTGATTGCTGTTTCTCGTTTTCTCTTTTCAATGTATTGCCTGCCCCATTACATCTATCTTTATTATTGCAGGAGTGATGAAGAAGATGCAGAGGATTCGGGGAAGCACCTTCTTAGCCCTCCAAGTGATTACTGTCATGACAATACTGATGTAGATTCACATAGTGTTAGTGTTAGTGTTAGATATAATTCCAAGTCAGTGGGATCAAGTCCTTGTGACAACCCCTCTAGGATTGATTTTACTTGTAGAGTTGGGCATTCTGTACAGAAGGGGGAAAGCCCTGTGTCTCGAAATAGTCCGCCTGTTTTAAAAAGGCCTGCGTTAGAGACTGAGGATCCAGAAAACACAGAATATTGTTCAGATGACTTGTCGATTTTTCGTAACCAATACGAGAGATCACAAAGACCGCTGGACTTTGAAAATAATGGTCTTCTCTGGTTTCCCCCACCCCCTGAAGATGAAAATGATGAGGCAGAGAATGGATCTTTCGCTTATGATGATGATGATTATGATGATTTTGGTGACTCAGGTGCATTCTTCTCATCAAGTGGTAGTCTTTCTAGCATGTTTCCAGCAAAGGAGAAACATAATGAAGATAAGGAACCTCTTAAAGCTGTGGTCCAGGGGCATTTTAGAGCTCTTGTTTCACAGCTGCTACATGGAGAAGGTATCAAAGTTGGCCAAGGGAATGAAATTGAGGATTGGCTTGACATAGTTACAACAATAGCATGGGAAGCTGCAAATTTTGTGAAGCCAGATACTAGCAGAGGAGGCAGTATGGATCCTGGTGATTATGTAAAGGTCAAATGTATAGCATCGGGAAATCCAACGGATAGGTATGCCTTTTGCATTCTGGAGATGTTTGATATCCCACAATTTAGATCTCTGATACATGGATGCATCCTTACTATTAATGTCTTGTTGTGTATGCAGCACTTTTGTAAAGGGAGTGGTTTGTACCAAAAATATAAAGCACAAGCGCATGACCTCACAATACAATAATGCTAGGTTACTTATTTTAGGAGGAGCACTGGAATATCAGAAAGTTCCAAATCAGTTGGCTTCGTTTGATACTTTACTGCAGCAGGTATTTCCTTAGCATGTGCTGATTTTTAAGCTACTTATAATAAAATGTTAGCATAAAATTTTTGAGCCATTCTTTTGTACAGGAAAATGATCATCTGAAGATTATCATTTCAAAGATTGAAGCTCTCCGCCCTAATGTTCTGTTGGTAGAAAAAAGTGTTTCTTCATATGCCCAAGAATATTTGCTCACGAAGGAAATTTCGTTAGTGCTAAATGTTAAAAAGCCATTGCTGGAGCGCATAGCTCGGTGCACTGGTGCTCATATTACACCATCAATTGATAATATATCAACAACTCGATTAGGGCACTGTGAGCTATTCCGTTTGGAAAAAGTTTCTGAAGAATATGAGAATTCCAATCAGTTTAACAAGAAGCCATCAAAAACCTTGATGTTTTTTGAAGGGTGTCCAAGGCGTTTAGGTTGCACGGTAATGTTTCTTGGTGCTTGTGTAATTTCTACCCTATTTGGCAGAAGTGTTTTTCCAGTGCTTTTGTTGCATTTATTCAGGAACTGCACTCTGATTTACTATTTATGCAGACTGGCAATTTCATTATGTCTAACTAGGTTGTTGTGGCTTCCCTTTTAGGTTCTGTTGAGGGGCAGAAGTCGTGAAGAACTGAAGAAGGTTAAACATGTCGTTCAATATGCAGTTTTTGCTGCTTATCATTTATCCCTTGAGACTTCCTTTCTTGCAGATGAGGGTGCTACCCTGCCAAAGATGGCACAAGGACAGTCAATTGCTATTCAAGAGAGAGCAACAGCCAATCCTATGGTTTCTGCCAACTTTGATTCAATTGCTTCAACAAATTATGAAGCAGTTGCTGAGGGTTTTGCTCATGATCAGGAAATTGTGGATATCAATCCTGAATTGGAAGGATGTGGATCTCTGTCTGAGCAGTTTTGTCTAGAAAATGGCTTTCCTTTGTTAGCTGATGCTGTGGACTCTCCAGTGGAAAACATAGTACCAGATGCGTACAATGATGATTTAGAATCTAATATTGGACTTGACACTTCTTTAAACCCATCCAATTATGTAACGGAGCCCAGGGTATTTTCTGATGTCAGAGATTTTTCCCAACAAGATTTAACGGTAACCTTGCCACAAGACGAGAGACAACCTGAAGAGATTTATGAGTCGACAAAATCTGAAAGGATAGATGAAAATGAGGTTTCAACTGAGTACTTCTCAGCTGCTGATAGTCATCAAAGCATATTGGTATCCTTTTCTAGTCACTGTGTACTGAAAGGAACTGTTTGTGAACGGTCCCGACTTATGCGCATAAAGTTTTATGGCTGTTTTGACAAACCTCTAGGGAGATATCTTCGCGACGACTTGTTTGACCTGGTAAGTTTTTACAGATTTCCTTTTTTATATGTTTGTGATTCTGGGTCACAAGTTGAAAATACCAATTAATTATTTTTTATATTCTCAGACATCACATTGTAGATCTTGCAAAGAATCAGCTGAAGCCCATGTCTTATGTTATACCCATCAGCAGGGAAATCTTACTATTAATGTCAGGCGTCTTTCTTCTTTAAAACTACCTGGAGAACGAGATGGTAAAATATGGATGTGGCACCGTTGCCTGAGGTGTGCTCATATAGATGGAGTTCCACCAGCCAATCGCAGAGTGGTTATGTCAGATGCTGCTTGGGGACTTTCTTTTGGGAAGTTTTTGGAACTTAGTTTCTCAAATCACGCAACTGCTAATCGCATTGCAACTTGTGGTCATTCTTTGCAAAAGGATTGTCTTCGCTACTATGGGTAGGTGCTAACATCTAATTTTATAAGAATAGTTGTGTAATGTGGTGATTTTGATATTGAAGACTTTCATTAACAGGTTTGGAAGTATGGTTGCTTTCTTTCGGTATTCCCCTATAGATATTCTCTCTGTCCATTTGCCGCCATCATTACTTGAGTTTAATGGCTATGTTCATCCTGAGTGGGCAAGAAAAGAGGCAACTGAGGTTTGAAAATCAAAGTTTTCTTTTTGGCAACTTTTATAGACTACTAAATTCGGAACTGTTTAATTCTTTTGTGAGTGTGTTAATGACTGTCCTCACAATAAAATGCATGTTAACTACAGCTGATGGGGAAAATGGAAACCTTGTATGCTGAAATATCTGATGTACTCGATGGTATGGAAGATAAAACTCGATCTTTTGGACATGAAGCGTTTGATACAAGTGATTTACAGAGCCGCATTTTGGAGCTGAAAGATCTAGTGAAAAAAGAAAGAAATGAATACATTGTAAGTTGGAAATGGAGCATAGTTTTGACACCTCTTCTCACTGTTTTTTTTATTAATCTTTCATATCACAAATTTACTGTCTTTTTAATTCAATTTGCTACTTGAAATAGGCTATTTTGCAACCTGCTTTTATGGAGATTTCACAACCAGGCCAAGTAGCTGTAGATGTTTTGGAACTAAATCGCTTAAGGCGTTCTCTCCTAATTGGTTCACATGTTTGGGATCGCCGATTTTATTCACTTGATACTCTTCTTAAAAGTAGTTCATTTTCCAGGGCTGCACAAGGTGATATATTGCTTGGTAAACCGGGGGAGTTGATTAGTGATTCATTTCGTAAGGAAGACAAGCATGACCATGGACATGAAGTAAATGTGTCTGTATCATTAAGTCTGTTAGACTTCCCTAGAAATGATGTATTGTCTCCACGGAGTGAGCCTTGCGTCCCTGAAGACTCTGAACTGAACTCGTGTCATCATGACAAGCAGGAGGAAACACTTGCAGATGGAAAAACCTCTAAAGATATGAAGTCCTCCGAAAGCTTTCCTTCTCATGAATCTACTCTTTCTGAGAGAATAGATTCTGCTTGGACAGGTACTGATCAGCTTCCCGTGAAAGCTCAAACTGCGCTTCAAACTGGTCCTGTCAGGCAGGCAAGTCAAAGTGATAATCTGCCTGTTAGAAGGCTAGCGATGTCAGCAAGAAATCATTCTTTTGATTCTGCTTTAAGAGTTCAAGAAAGAATTCGAAAAGGACTACCCCCCTCTTCTTTGCATGTGTCAACTCTTAGATCTTTCCATGCTTCCGGAGATTACAGGAATATGATCAGAGATCCGGTTAGTGTAATGAGAACTTACTCCCAAATATTGCCTCAAGAGGTACAGAAGTTAAATTTAGTTATGAGTTCCACACCTTCATTTATCTCTTCTGCATCCCATGTGGCTGAAGGTGTACGAATGTTGCTTCCCCAGACGTGCCAGAGTGATATAGTTGTTGCTGTTTATGACAATGAACCCACCAGCATAATATCATATGCTCTTAGTTCAAAAGAATATGATGACTGGGTTGCTGATAAATCAAATGAGCATGAGGTGTCTTGTAGTCTGCATGAGAGCAACAAAGATGATTCTGCAGCTTCCACCATGTCTGCCTGGCAATCTTTTGGCTCTATGGATTTGGATTATACCCGTTATGGAAGTGGATCAGAAGATACTCCATCATCCATCAGTTCCTTATTTGCTGATCTTAAAAAATCTCCACATTTGAGACTCTCATTTGGAGATGACAAAGTGAAGTTTTCTGTAACATGCTACTTTGCAGAATTGTTTGACTCTCTTAGAAAGAAATGCTGTCCTAGCGAAGTAGACTTTGTACGATCATTGAGCCGCTGCAAGAGATGGAGCGCACAAGGGGGTAAAAGCAATGTGTATTTTGCCAAATCGTTGGACGAAAGATTCATCGTAAAACAAGTCACAAAGACAGAGCTAGATTCTTTTGAAGAATTTGCACCTGAATATTTTAAATATCTGACAGACTCCCTTGGCACTGGAAGCCCAACTTGTCTTGCCAAAATTCTTGGTATATATCAGGTAGGTTAGTTTTCTATTAATGTGTTTGTAAATTGGCAGCTATACACGAATTTCGTTGGACATCAGATTGTTTTTTCTCTTATGTATCTTACTTTGCATTGGCAGGTCACTAGTAAACACGTGAAAGGTGGAAAGGAAACTAGAATGGATTTGATGGTGATGGAGAACCTTTTCTTCAAGAGAAATATATCAAGAGTGTATGATCTTAAGGGCTCCGCTCGATCACGTTACAATAATGACACAACCGGGGAAAATAAAGTGCTTCTAGATATGAATTTGTTGGAAACCCTTCGGACGAAGCCCATATTTCTTGGAAGCAAAGCAAAGAGAAGCCTTGAAAGAGCTGTTTGGAATGATACAGCCTTCCTGGCGGTAATAATTTATGTCTTTCTGGGTTATGTTTTTTATTTGAGTAGTTTTCAACTTGAACTGTTTATTGGCATTGTTTGAAGTGGGAAGAGAATCTGAAGGTCATATAATGATAGTGCATATACTTTTTAGTGGAATTTTAAACACTAGTTTTTTTCAATTGTTTGTTAATGTTTTTTCTTTTTGCTGCTTGTCCAGTCTGTTGATGTGATGGACTACTCACTTTTGGTTGGGGTGGATGATGAGAGGAAGGAGTTGGTGTTGGGGATCATTGATTTCATGAGACAGTACACATGGGACAAGCATTTGGAAACTTGGGTTAAGGCCTCTGGAATTTTGGGCGGTCCTAAGAATGCTTCCCCAACCATTATTTCTCCAAAACAGTACAAAAAAAGGTTTCGAAAGGCAATGACTACTTATTTTCTTACTGTACCTGATCAATGGTCCTCGTAAAAAACAATGGCATGATTGCATTCTTTTTGTACGCAAAGCATGTGTTGATCAATAAAATATATAAATGGGGATTTTCACTTTCTCTAAAAAATGAGAAATGAGATCCCCCCCTGTTGATTCATTTATATACCTTCTCACTTTTTGTGTATATATATATATATATATTTTTAAAATGGGGCTGATTGTTGACTAGACTCTGTTGCACACTCCCTTCTGGAATTGTCATTAAGCGTGAGTATATATGAAGTTTGACATCCAGAGAGAATGATGCATAAACAAGTGAATTTCTTCAATATTTGGTAAAAAATAATGTTTAGGGTTGTTCTTTACTTGTATTTCATTGTGACTTGCTGCTTGAAGTTGGAGTTTTTAGGCCGGTAGGATTCCGAATTCAACAACACCTCTGATGGGAATTTGTTTTATAAGTCGATAAATGTTGCCATGAGAATATTTGAGATGTGAGAAAACCCACAACAAACAGGGGTGCAACAAGGACTTTTATTGGGAAATTTGGGTTTTTATGCTCAGGGAGGTGTCCTAAATAAAAAAAATGCTAGGCCTTCTAATCATTAAAAAAAAATATCAAATTTTTTGACAATACCCCAAATAATCCTTCCATAATTTTTTTCATCTACTTCCTCTTCTCTCTCTCCCTCAACCCATTTCTTTCAACTCTCTCTAGAAAAAAAAATTCATGTGTAAGGTAAAATATAAGAGAACTCAATGTAATAGAAAATATTTCTTACTTAGGACACTAAAATACTGCATTTCGAACAAATCTAGGCATGATTTTTTGGATTTTTTTTTAGATCTGAAACTTTGAAATTTGCAGAAAATTGACGTGGTTTGATGGGGCCTTTAAAATCAAGATTTTCATGAAAAAATCGATGGTGGTTCGATGGTGTTCGATGCGATTCTTGCAAGATACGTAATTTTTCACTCAGGTGTCCGTTTGAGGTGATTTTTTTATTTTGAGTATTTTTTTAAGATCTACACGTTTGATCCTAATCATATCTAAATGTGACCATGCGAACACATCCTGATTTTCTCTCAGGAATCAAATTAATTGCTATCTCGCATCCTCTGGGAGGTTCTTCCCAATCTTCACCACCTTGGTGGTGTCCTTCTCATTGAGCTGAATGTCTTCGAGCTCTTCAATTCTCCTGAGATTGGCCTTGTCCTCATCTACCCTTAGGTTAATCTCTTCTTCAACCTTGTATGTTGCCTCACCTACTTCCTCAATAATTACCAGTGCCTGCATACTAGCTTGGCTCTTACCCCACATTGAGATGCTATAGAATTCTCAGGCGGCTAATTCGTCTCCTTTCAGTGTTGCAATGCTCCTGGGCGTTGGAAATTTTACGGCTAAGTGCCTGACAGATGTAACTACCCCTAGCCCAATCAGAGATGGTCTCCCGAGCAGTAAGTTGTAGGAAGAAGGTATCGAGACCAGATAGTCTCCCAAGGTCACTGGGAGCTCGATAGTCTCCTAGAAATCCATACAATGTTGTCGCATAGGCCTTCAGGTCTCAAACGGACAATCCTGTTTTCTCCAAGGTTGCCTTATAGAGGATGTTGACCGAGCTCACATTATCAACCAGGACTTGATGCACCCTCTTATTGCGTGTTGAAAGGTTATGACCAGAGGGTCATTATGAGGGAACTTGATGTGCGAGGTGTACTCTTTGGTGAAGGTAATGGATTGGGACTAAACCCTTTGTTGTTTCCGAGCTTGTGGTTCAAGCTCATTGGGAGATCCATCCCCTTTTCTGAGTTCGTGGACATACCTTTTTCGGGCATTCCTGCCTAATCCTGCAATGTGTGGTTCCCCCATGATAATTATTACATCTTCTCCTTCGATTGGGGGGAGGTTGATGATAATTCTATTTTAGAGTAGGATTTAAGGGTGTATTTTTAATCTCTTAAGGTTTTTTGGTGAAGAATTATGTTTGTGTTCTGTGTGTTTTCAAGTTTTAGTGATGACTCAAGGGTTGGTGTGGATGTGGTGAAACCATGGGCTAATTCAAAGATAAATGGCAGATTTCTTGCACGATGTTAGGTCATGTTGGGGCACTTTAGAAGAGATCGAGGGTCGTAAGGAAGCTTTAGAAGTTGATTTTCTAAAAAAAAAAGAAGCTATTTTAAGCTGCGACTCTTAAAGTTGGGCCACGACACTGGTTTAGTAAATCTTGAAATAAATGCAAAATGCAAAACATACCTCATGTTCAAGATATGTTTTGGTATATTTTCAAGCTATAAACTTTGAAAATGTGTATGTGAACATCTAAAACGTGTAGATCTCAAAAAAATACAAAAAAAAAAAAAAATCATCCAAAACGGACACCCAAGTGAATTATTATGTCTCTTACAAGAATTGAATCGAAACACCATCGAGCAACCATCGAACCACCATCAAGCAACATCGATTTTTTCATGAAAATCTTGATTTTGAAGGCCCAATCGAGGTAGCATTGAACACCATCGTGTTGGGCATGATTTTTGAGTTATTTTTCAGATCTGCAACTCTGAAATATGTAGAAAATTGACTTTGCTTGATATCAGCTCGATGGGGCCTTCAAAATCAAGATTTTCATGAAAAAATCGACGTTGCTCGATGGTGGTTTGATGGTTGTTCGATGGGGGCTCGATACAATTCTTGTAAGAGACATAATTTTTCAATCGGATGTCCATTTGGCGTGATTTTTTTTTATTTTGGGTATTTTTTTTAGATCTACACGTTTCAGATGTTCACACACATATTTTCAAAGTTTAGAACTTGAAAACATACCAAAACATTTCTTGAACATGAGGTATGTTTTGTATTTGTCATTGTTTTCAAGATTTACATTTCCCAAATGTGTATGTACACATCTCAAACATATAGATCTTAAAAAAATACCCAAAATAAAAAAACAAATTACCCCAAACGGACACCTGAGTGAAAAATTACGTATCTTGCAAGAATCATATCGAACACCATCGAGCAACATCGATTTTTTCATGAAAATCTTGATTTTGAAGGCTCCATCGAGCTGACATTGAACACCATCGAACCACGTCAATTTTATGATGATTTAAAGTTTCAGATCTGAAAAAAAATCACAAAAACATGCCAAAATCTGTTCGAAATGTAGTATTTTAGTGTCCTAAGTGAAGAATAATTGTCGTTACATTAATTTCTATCATATTTTACCTTACTCATGAATTTTTTTTCTAGAGAGAGAGTTGAGAGGAATGGGTTGAAAGAGAGACGGAAGAGAGAAGAGGAAGTAGATGGAAAAAATTATGAGATGAGTATTTTGTGAATTGTCAAAATAATTAGCATTTTTTTAAATAATTTAAATGACTAGCATTTTTTTGACTTTAAACTCATCATTAAGCATAAAAACTCAAATTTCTCTTTTTATTTAGGGTGGCATAATAAATTTTTTTCTTCAATAAAACTAACATCATAGCTATAGAATAAATTTAGAATAGGCAATGAACAAGAAAATAAAAAATATAGCTTTTATGCAAAAATTCTTTTTGGAAAAAAATCACAGGGACAGAAGATAAAATTCATTATGTGAAAAGGGATATAGCAAAATAGGAGAGAGTACTATAATATGCAGTTATACTAACTAAAAGAGAATAGGCCTATCAGTCTGATCATTCTGCTACCACCACAAAGCCCTAATTTTTCTCAATATTAGTTGTGAAAATTATCCTACCCAGCTCATGTACTACTTTAATGGCTAAACAACCCTCTGGAACATACTATAGTCTCAGGCGAAGAGTCGACATCAAAGTGTTAAACTTTTGTGTGATGTAAGTTATGAATTTTTTTTGCCACTTAATTATTTACTAGTAATACAAACAACATCACAACTTGTAATACACATTTATTTAGTTTTATTTATAAAATTTATTAATTATTTTTATTAAATTTATATTAATATCATATAAATTTTAAATAAATATCCTATTTTAATTAAATAATTTATTTATTTTTGTTTAAGTTTATGTTTGTTCTAGTTTTTGAATTTGGAAGTGATAACAAGATATTATATATTATATGTTTAATGTAATATTAAATATTATACGCGGATTTTAAATTTAAGTTTCTTGCTTGTTTTTTCTATGAAAAGTAGTTTGTTGCTAATTGATAATAGATTATATTACATGTTTAATATGATATTATTCTAATACACGAGTTTAAGTTTAATTAAATTTTATTTAAGTTATAAAATATATAATTTTATTATTTTTAAATAATTATCATTGTCAAATATCTCAAAAATATCCTATTTTAATTTGTTTATATTTATTATTTTTAAATAATTATCAGTGTAAAATATCATATTTTAATTTTTTTAATCATTTATTTTATTTTATTTAAGTTTAAGTGATGTTTACAATCTACCATTAAATATAAGAATATTATGTTAAATATAAGAATATTCGATTAAAATTAATATTAAAAAAATAAAAAACTGTTAAAATAAAAAATTTTCATTATCTACACACTTTATATATAGAAAAGATATGAGAATTTTACTTTGTTAATGTTTTTATGGTTTTTTTATTATTTTCCAAACACCTCACTTTTCATTTCCCATATAAATGTAGAATTTATAATATAACCCATAATTTTTTACATAATTAAGTTGTATTATTTTATAATAGTAGTTTTGTAATTTTGACTTTATTATTTAACTTGATTTTTTAAAAATATATTTCCAAACTGTTTTTAATGTTTTTTTCTTACATGTTAAGTTTTTTATTTAAAGTTTACAAAAATAATGATTTAATGAAGCAAGTCTCTCATCATGTCTTTCAAATGAATTGTGTTAGATGATACATAGTACATGTTAATTTATTATATGATTTTGTAGCATTAGCTGGCTCTAGATCTTTAGTATTTTGCTTTATTTATTGAGGAAATTATAGGAAATATGAGATTTTTTTGTAAAATTTTGACATTTTTTTTTCTTAAGTTTATGGCATAGTTTATTTGTTTACTTTTTTTTTATGGGATTTTCCACCCATATTTTTGTTAATTTTATTAAAATATATCATATACTTAATATAAAACTTCAATATTGATTTTTTTTAATTACTTTTAGGATATTTTTATTACTATATTTTTTTTAATTATATTTAGGTTAATAATATATATGGAAGACTTTTCAATGGTTACTACCCATAGATGACTATTAACAAATATGATGATGTGACAATATAGTGACTTGATATAGCAAGTCACCAACATGTAAATATTTTTTTTCTACATTAATTTCAAACATTCATATATAATGCTTAAATAAGATTTTTTTAATTCTTTAATTTAATAAATATGTGACCGCTATGTAATCAGGTAACATTTCAAAAAATTTCAAAAATTCTAAATTTATTTTTAGAAATATTAATTAACAACTATAAATATGGACCATTGATCTTAATCTAATAGTTAATATTAAAGTGATCATCCATAGGTACTAACCATTAAGAGTGTTCCTAATATATATACATATAGATACAATTATCCTAACATAAAACCATATAATTTCTTTCATTATATATACATATATTATTGTTATTAATATTTCTATATGTATATACATATATGAAAGACTTCTCAATAGTTACTACCCATAGATGGGTACTAACAATTATGATGATGTGACAACATAGTGACTTGGTATAGCTGTTAGGGTTTTATGCCCTGATTAAAACCAAAATTCTTTGTAATCTAATTTTATTATCAATAAAAGAATAGAAATCATTTTTTGACTTGGTCAATCACTTTGTTCACATGTTTTATTTTCATGATTATTTGTTTAATATAAACTTCTATTAAATCCCGAGCATATAACTAATCTTATTTATAGTGACGTAATCATAGTGGAATATATATATGATTATATGTTCAAAATAAGTTAGTCCTAAGATTAGTGAGTGCACATGATTTACACTGACTTGCCAATCTACGATATGATCTACTTACACATTGTAGTGTTATGTTCTTTCCAGAACATTAGCAAAGTAGAGAAGATCAGATGTATTTGTTACATCGGATTGGACTGATATTAACTGTTGATAAGATAAGTAAACATACTGTTATTATCTATTCTATTCATATCATATAGTTGACTATAGGTCAATTCAATCTCAATTCTGAGTGGTTAGTATTTTAATTGATTGTATTATTTGAGTTCTTTGACTTATTTGTTACCAGCTTACCCTATGGACTAGTCCATACTTACATCTTGGGAACTCGGTAATATAATTGAGTGGGAGTGTTAATCATATATATGAACATCTATAGCTTCTGATGAAGAAATGAAACGATGGTTTCCTTTTAGTTTGGTTCAAGGTGTTAAATGATAGATATCTCATTTCAGTAATTAAATTAGTTTACTGAAATATCATTTACAAGGAACTAAGTGTTTTAAGGATAAAATACAATGAAGGGTAAAACAGTATTTTAGTCCCATCTCATTGTAGACCGTCTATAGAGGATTGAGTGACAATTATAGTTGTAACAATGGATAATTAATTAATAGCGTATCTATATTTGTTATAGAGTGTTCTATGAATTCAAGAGTGCAATTCCAAGTTTATAGTAGAGTCACGAGGAATTAATAAGTTAGTAAATTTATTTGTTAGATTTATGATGATTTATTGGAGCTTGATTTCATAGGCCCGTGGTCCCCATTGTACCTTGGATAAAATCATCTAGATAGTCTCAATTAATTGAATTAATTATCAATTAAAATTATCAAAGTTGACCGTGTCAATTTTGGATAGTTTCATAGAGTTGTGTATTTTTTAGAAGAAAAGATAAATTAGGGCAGATTTATTAATTAAGATAAATTAGTATCTAAATTAATAAATAAGTTTAAATCAAGGGTCAAATTATAAATAATTAATTTGATAAATGATTTAAATAAATAAATCAATAGAAAATAATACATGCCTTGATTTTAAGTCCAATTGACTTATAATCAAATGGGAAATTTCACGGGCCTAAAGCCCATGATAATTTCGACCTAGGGCTTCAAATTGGCTATTATTTTATTTATTTTTAATTAAATTAAATGGCCTAATTGAGTCTATAAAAGGAGTGCTTAGAGAAAAGTCAAAACAGACGACAGATAAGTTTAATCACTGGTTTTCTGATAGTTTTAGATTCTCTCTAAACACAAGTCCTTTTCTAAGCCTCTTTGTTATTTTATCTTCTACTCTTTGTATCTATCTCATGTGTTGAGAATTGCCTACACTAGTCTAGGTGATTCTAAGGATACATTGGAAGATTGTGAAGAAATTAGAAGAACAGTTCAGTTTCTTGATAATACTCTGCGACAAAAAGGATACAAGAGTTAGAAAAACTGAAGGAATCCCTCTTTCATTCCGCTGCATAGACTGTAAGTATTCTTATCTTTGTTTCTCTTTGAATTCAATTTTAGAAACATGTTCTAGGTTATCTAATATTAATTTGTTTAATATTAGATCTACATGAAAATAAATAAAGATCATGTATAAGTTTTCCCCAACAACTGGCCTCACAACCTTTGGTAATCTTTATTTTCATGCATGAACATGTTTAAAATTGGATTATTTGATGTGTTTGAATAATTTGATGGATTTTCATGTTTTTATGAAGCATATTGATTTTATGTGATTATTAGCAATTTTTAGGTTATTTGCTATGCATTAATTTTTATATATGCTTTATTTTGTGTAAGATATGTTAAAAATTAATTAGAAAATGATTTTGGTTTGAAAAAGTGCTCATATAGTAACATGATTAGGTCCATCCAATTAAAACATGTCTGTTTGCACTATATGTGGTATTTTTGCAATTGGGCTTAGATGCATATAGTGACCCATATGTTTGTTAGATATATGGTTTTTGCCAAATTAAAATATTCATAAAATGATATGTTTTATTTGGGCCCATTAGAAAATGTAAAGTTTAAATTCATTTCTTGTGGGTGATTCCACTTGTGAAGGCCCATTTGCTTTGCATGACTATAGTGGGCTTAATCAATTAATAACAATTAATAAAACAAATGTTTAAATTCCTGGCTTTTGGACATTGTATGGAAGATTGGGGGCCTTTGTAGTGGGAACGACATACTGGACCGAGCCCTCCTCTACACAAGCCCAATTGTTAAGGCCCATTTACCTGAGTTGAACTTAATTGTATAGGTTCATTATATTAGTTAAACCTAAATATTGATTAGCAACAAATTAATTATAAATTAATTGAATTTGTTTCAATGTGACACTTTAGAATTAATAGGAAATTATAGTACTTTGGTTTTAAAAATGTAATCTGTTTAATTTTTTTTGGAAAACCATAGTCATTCATTTTCTAAAAATAAATAATAAAAATACTATATTTTTATTTTATAATGAGCTTATTTTAAGAATTTTATTCGATCTCCATCATTGGTTTAACATAGTCAATAGCTTAATGGGGCCTCGAGGCGCTTTGATTCACCCCCCTACGGAAGGTGTTCATTAGTTATTTTGACAAGGTTAGATTTCGAAAGATAGATAATTATAAGTCAAATTCTACTAGACTCACCCCTACGATGACTATTAGGACTAAATCTATGATTATCGAAACCGTGGGTATAGCTCATAAAATAAGAGATTTTGTTTTCTTATTTTGATCGAATTGGGGTTGTTAATAGTGGTGTCCATTATTAAATGAGTTTACAACTTTATTTAACTAGTGGTATTTTTTGACTCTCGCCAACCGGGACAAGGATATCATAGATTAGTTAAAAACTTAAAGAAATAGAGATATGATTATTTTTGGTATTTTTTCTCATAACTTAGATATTTTGGTATATATTGTGCTATTTCTTGAAATTTGTGTGAATAGAAATTTTATTGAGCAAATGTGATTGATTTCTATTTTATTGGTAATTTGTAGTTTTAAGTTAAGTAGTGTTTGTGTCAACTCTCATCCTTTCTCAATTTTCGATGGAGAAACTCACTGGAGAAAACTTCCTTTATTGGAAGCAGAATATCAACATAGAGTTGATTGATGACAACTCCGAGTTCGTCATGATTGAGGAATCCCCAGAACGAGCACTGTGTCCACATGTTCGTGATGGAACTGTCAATGCTCGTGATGGCACTGTAAATGCTTGGATATCACCGTCTCCGCACATACGTGATGACACTGTGAATGCTCGGATGGCACCGTGTCTGCACGTTCGTAATCAACTCAACTATGGTCTGACGCATCTCATGAACGAGCTTCAGATTTTTGAACCTATCATGGGTGGACCTAGTAAAGGAGGTGAAAATAAGACTACTGATGTTGCTGCTGATCTAGTTAAGGCTGAAGCCAACCCAGCTTCTTCTTCGAAAGCTGGAAACAAGAGGAAAGGTGGACAAAATAACAACCTCAAGCCTACAAAGGCTGTAAAGACGAGTGCAAAACCTAGTGCACAGACGCCTAAGGGAGAACAAGAAAAACAAGAAAGGTAAAGATAAGTTCTTTCACTGCAAAGAGAAGGGGCATTAGAAACGAGATTGCCTCAAGTTTCTAGCAGCGAAAAACAAAGGTAATGATTATAGTTCATTTATCTTAGAAACATGTGTTTTAGAGAACAATAAATCCGTTTGTATTACTTATTCTGGATCTACCAACTATGTTTGCAACTCTTTACAGCTTCTCGAATCGTGGGAGGAAGTGGACGAAGGCGGCTTAAAGCTTAGAGTTGGGAATGGAGCGTTCGTTGCGGTCCAAGCTAGAGGAAGAGCTCGTCTGAAGTTCAGAAATAAATACTTAATTTAAAAGATGTATTTTTTTTTATCATTCCAGATTTTAGTAGAAATTTAATTTCAGTTTCCATGTTGCAATTATAACAATTTGTTATGCCTTTCACAAGTTCTAATATATCTATTTCTTTCAATAGATCACAATTGTGTATTGTATGTTTTGAAAAAGGGCTTTATATTTTGCGACCTAACGAACCTCTCACTCATAACAATGATCTATTCAAAGTAGCTAAACTTAGGACCAATAAACGTCAAAATATCGATAACGATAATATGACGTAGTTATGGCACCTGAGACTAGGTCACATTGGTTATGATAGGATTCAAAGACTTACAAAGGACGAGCCTTTGAGGGAACTCACCTTAGGTGAATTACCTGTCTGTGAATCTTGTCTAGAAGGCAAACTGACCAAGCATCCATTCTCTGCAAAGGGTGATAGGGCCAAAGAACCACTTGGTCTTGTGCATTCAGATATTTGTGGACCTTTGAATGTACAAGCCAGGGGTGGTTTTGAGTATTTCGTTACTTTCATTGACGATTACTCTAGATACTCATGTCTTTACCTGATGCATAGGAAATCAGAAACATTTTCAAAGTTTCAGGAATTCCTAGCAATGACCAGAACCAATTAGGTAAAACGTTAAAGATCTTGCGATCTGATAGGGGTGGAGAATATTTGGATATGCAGTTCCAAGATCATAAAATTGAACTTGGGATTTTATCACAACTTACTGCCCCAGGTACTCCGCAACAAAATGGTGTAGCAGAACGCTGGAATAGAACTTTATTGGAAATGGTTAGATGCATGCTTAGTTACTCAACTCTACCAACTTCGTTCTGGGGACATGCAATTGAAACCGTAAACGACATTCTCAATGTCATGCCATCTAAATCAATCCCCAAAATACCTTTAGAACACTAGAATGGTCGTGAACCTTGTTTACGCCATTATAGAATCTGGGGGTGTCCCACCCACGTCCCGAGGAAAAAGGAGGGAAAGCTAGAACTGCGAACTGAAGTTTGCATGTTTTTTGGCTATCCTAAAGGTACTTGGGGCGGAATTTTCTATAGTCATTCAGAAAAGAAAGTGTTTACTTCTACAAATGCTACTTTTCTGGAAAATGACTATGTCCAAAACTTCAAACCTCGCAGCAAAGTAGTTTTAGAGGAGATGGTTAAAGAATTGACTCCAACCAATGTTCCATCATCATCAACGCAAGCTGATGATGAAATTATCACTCTTCATGTCCAACCGACGCAAGTCGATTTAAATGAAGAAAGTACCACTGTTCCTGAGCAAACAGTCACAGAGCCTCGTCGTAGTGGGATGGTTTCTAGGAACCCAGTTCGCTATGGTTTGGATGGTGAAACCAATATAGTTGTTGGTGACACTAGTGATGATGATCTGTTGTCTTTCAAACAGGCAATGGCTAGCCCTGAAAAGGAACTATGGCTCGAAGCCATGAAACAGGAAATGGAGTCCATGTACTCAAATTCCGTTTGAGATCTTGTGGAAGCACCTAGTGACTTTAGGGCCATTGGGTGCAAGTGGATCTACAAGAAGAAATGAGGTGTTGATTGAAATATCGAGATTTATAAAGCTCGATTAGTGCAAAGGGTTATACCCAAAGAGAAGGCGTGGACTATGAGGAAACCTTTAGTCTGGTAGCCATGATCAAATCCATTCACATCCTCCTATCCATAGCAGCCGCTCTCAACTATGAGATCTAGAAAATGGACGTCAAGTCAGCTTTTCTTAATGGAAAGCATGACGAAGTCATTTATATGGATCAACGAGAAGGATTGAAAGTAGCTGGACAAGAAGGAAAAGTTTACAAGTTGAATAGGTCCATCTATGGACTTAAGCAAGCTTCTCGTTCCTGGAATCTTAGGTTTGATGAAATAATCAAAACCTATGGCTTTGAACAAAATATTGATGAGCCCTGTGTTTACCAACTGAAGGCAAATCAAATAGTGGTATTCCTGGTACTTTATGTAGATGATATCTTACTCATTGGAAACAATGTTAAGAAATTATCAGATGTGAAGAATTGTCTGAGCACTCAATTCCAGATGAAGGATTTGGGTGAAGCAAGTTATGTTCTAGGTATCCAAATCATTAGAGACATAAAGAACAGGCTCTTAGCTCTATCTCAAGTAGCTTACATAGATAAAGTGCTTGAACGTTTCTCAATGACAAATTCCAAGAAATGGCGTCTACCGTCCCGCCATGGAATTCATCTTTCAAAGAAGCAGTCTCCCAAGACTCCTGAAGAGGAAGATGCAATGAGAAAAGTTCCTTACGCATCTGCAGTTGTAAGTCTGATGTATGCCATGTTGTGTACTAGACCAGATATCTACTATGCAGTGGGAGTAGTGAGCAGGTATTAGTCAAACCCAGGATTGGAACATTAGATAACAGTTAAGCATATCCTGAAGTATTTAAGACGGACTGGGGATTATATGTTAGTCTACAAGGGTGGTGTTCTGAACCCTGTAGGCTACACCGATTCAGATTTTCAGATTGATGTCGATGACAGGAAGTCTACTTCTGGAATGGTGTTTACTCTTGGGGGTGGAGCTGTGATTTGGAGAAGCGTAAAGCAGTCTGCAATCTCATATTTCACCATGGAGGCTGAGTACATAGCCATGTTAGAAGTAGCTACGGATATAGTCTGGCTAAAGAAGTTCTATTCAGATCTTGGTATTATTCCAGAAATGGATAAACTGCTTGTGTTGTTTTGTGACAATACAAGAGCGATAGCTAACTCGAAAGAACCTCGAAGTCACAAGAGGCGTGAGCATATAGAAATGGAGTATCACATTATTCGAGAATATGTGGCCAGGGGAGATGTGAAGGTTATGAAGATTGCATCCGAAGACAATCTTGTAGATCCGTTTACAAAGACACTACCAGAAGCTACTTTTGATAAGCATATCAAGGAAGTGATATTAGTAGAATTAAGGCATTAGTTTCAGTTAGTGCAAGCGGGAGTTTGGTGGGGTTTTATGCCCTAATTAAAACCCAAATTCTTTGGAATATCATTTTATTATCAATAAAAAAATAGAAATCATTTTTTGACTTGGTCAATCACTTTGCTCACATGTTTTATTTTCATAATTATTTGTTTAATATAAACTTCTATTAAATCCCGAGCATATAGCTAATCTTATTTATAGTGACGTAATCACAGTGGAATATAAATATGATTATATGTTCAAAATAAGTTAGTCCTAAGATTAGTCAGTGCACATCATTTACAATGACTTGCCAATCTACGATATGATCTACTTACACATTGTAGTGTTATGTTCTTTCCAGAACATTAGCAAAGTAGATAAGATCGGATGTATTTGTTACATCGGACTGGACCGATATTGACAGTTGATAAGATAAGTAAACATACCGTTATTATCTTTTCTAGTCATATCATATAGTTGGCCATAGGTCAATTCAGTCTCAATTCTGAGTGGTTAGTATTTTAATTGATTGTATTATTTGAGTTCTTTGACTTGTTCGTTACTTGCTTACCCTACGGACTAGCCCATACTTACATCTTGAGAACTCGGTAGTATAATTGAGTGGAAGTGTTAATCATAGATATGAACATCTATAGCTTCTGATGAAGAAGTGAAACGATGGTTTCCTTTTAGTTTGGTTCAAGGTGTTAAATGATAAAGATCTCATTTCAGTAATTAAATTAGTTATTGAAATATATTTTACAAGGAACTAAGTGTTTTAAGGATAAAATACAATGATGGGTAAAACAGTATTTTAGTCCCATCTCATTGTAGACCGTCTATAGAGGATTGAGTGACAATTATGGTTGTAACAATGGATAATTAATAGCATATCTGTATTTGTTATAGAGCGTTCTAAGAATTCAAGAGTGCAATTCCGAGTCTATAGTGGAGTCACGAGGAATTAATAAGTTAGTAAATTTATTTGTTAGATTTATGATAACTTATTGGAGCTTGATTTTATAGGCCCATGGTCCCCATTGTACCTTGGATAAAATCATCTAAATAGTCTCAATTAATTGATTTAATTATCAATTAGAATTATCAAAGTTGACCAGGTCAATTTTGGATAGTTTCAATGAGTTGTGTATTTTTTAGAAGAAAAGATAAATTAGGGCATATTTATTAATTAAGATAAATTGATATCTAAATTAATAAATAAATTTAAATCAAGGTTCAAATTATAAATAATTAATATGATGAAGGATTTAAATAATTATTTAATTAATTAAATCAATGGAAAATAATACATGCCTTGATTTTAAGTTCAATGGGCTTATAATCAAATGAGAAATTTCACGGGCCTAAAGCCCATGATAATTTCGATCTAGGGCTTCAAATTGGCTATTATTTTATTGATTTTTTAATTAAATTAAATGACCTAATTGAGTCTATAAAAGGAGTGCTTAGAGAGAAGTCAAAACATACGACATATAAGTTTAATCACTGGTTTTCTGATAGTTTTAGATTCTCTCGAAATACAAGTCATTTTCTGAGCCTCTTTGTTATTTTCTCTTATTCTCTTTGTATCTATCTCATGTGTTGAGAATTTCCCACGCTAGTCTAGGTGATTCTAAGGATACATTGGAAGACTGTGAAGATATTAGAAGAACAATTCAGTTTCTTGATAATACTCTGCGACATAATGGATACAAGAGTTAGAGAAACTGAAGGAATGACTCCTTCCTTCTGCTGCGTAGAATGTAAGTATTCTTATCTTTGTTTCTCTTTGAATTCAATTTTAGAAACATGTTCTAGGTTATCTCATATTAATTTGTTTAATATTATATATACATGAAAATAAATAAAAATCCTGTATATATTTTTCCCAACAATAGCAAGTCACCAACAAGTAAATATTTTTTTTCTACATTAATTTCGAATTTAGTTATTATTTTTTTGTCATAATTAATGTTGTTTCCAACCAATGAGAGACACTATCTATATTTAGAAATTGACATGCATTTGAAAAATGAAAAGTTTGCAATATTATATTAATAAATACATGTTTTTCATCAGGTAACCCTTCTAAAAATTTGAAAAAATAAAATTTTATTTTTAGAAATATTAATTAACAACTATAAATATAGATCATTGATCTTAATCCAATTGTTAATATTAAAGTAACCATCTATGAGTAGTAACCATTAAGAGTGCACCCATACATATATACATATATATATAAGATTATAAAACATTACACATTTCTATATATATATATATGGATATATTATTATTTTTATTATGCTTCATTTATGTATACATTCAAATTCGAGGTGATGAGATTGACTTTCACTATAGAATGGCTCCGACAAAGCTAAAATAGTTGGAGATACAGTTACAAGAGTTATTGGATTTGGGATTTATCATACTTAGCTTTTCGCCATGGGGTGCTCCAGTTTTGTTTGTAAAGAAGAAGGATGGGACCCTAAGCATGTGTATAGACTACAAGGAGTTGAACAAGTTGACTATAAAGAACAAGTACCCACTACTGAGGATAGAGACCTGTTCGATCAGTTGCAAAGTAAGATGGTATTCTCTAAGATTGATATTCGATTTGGTTATCACCAACTGAGGATCAAGGACGAGGATATTTTGAAGACAACCTTTCGCACGAGGTATGGGCATTATGAGTTTTTGGTCATGTTGTTTGGGTTGACCAATGCCCTAGAAATATTTATGGACCTGATGAATAGAGTGTTCAAGGATTTCTTAGATCAGTTTGTGATTGTCTTTATCGATGACATCCTGGTTTACTGTCGTTCAGAGGCAGAGCATGAGTAGCATCTCCGACTGGTATTGCAGAGGTTGAGGGAGCATCGGTTGTATGCTAAATTTAAGAAGTGTGAGTTCTGGCTCCCGGAGGTGACATTTCTTAGACATATTGTCTATGGATATGGGATCAAGGTAGATCTGGCCAAGATAGAAGCAGTTAGGGATTGGCCGAGGCCAAGGAACGCCTCGAAGGTTAGGAGTTTCTTTGGGTTAGCGGGATATTGCAGATAGTATGTGGAAGGGTTTTCAAAGATTGCCACACCCTTGACTGAGTTAACACAGAATAATTTGAGGTTCACATGGTCAGAAAGGTGTGAGGATAGTTTCTAGGAATTGAAGCGACGATTGATTCTGCTCTGGTGCTAAGTCTCCCTTCAGATGGGGACAAATTTGTAGTGTACTGTGACGAGTCAAGACTGGGGTTAGGAGGTGTGTTGATGTAGAATGGGAAGGTCATTGCCTACACATCGCGAAAATTGAAGGATTATGAGGAATGGTACCCTGCCCATGATTTGGAACTAGCAGCGATGGTGTTTGCACTAAAGGTATGGCGACATTATTTGTATGGGGAAACGTGCGAGATATACATCGATCATAAGAGTTTGAAGTATTTCTTCACCCAAAAGGACCTAAATATGAAACAGAGGCGTTGGTTGGAGTTGGTGAAGGACTATGAATGTGATATCCTTTATCATCCAAAAAAAGCCAATGTAGTGGCAGATGCTTTAAGCCGGAGGGGCCCATGACAGTTGTTTAGCTCGAAGCAGATATCGAAGGAATTAGCAGAGGAAATGACCAGAGCGAGGATAGAAATGGTAGTGGGACAGTTGGCCAATATTACGTTACAGTCTACCCTCTTGGAGATGATAAGAGAGGGCCAAATGGGTGATACGCAGTTGCAGGAGATTAGAGGGGATGTCCTAGCTGGAGTGGCTAAGGATTATTCCATTTCAGAGACGTGTTTGCTGAGGTATAAGGATCGGATGTGTTTCAATGGATATGGATATTAGACGAGAGATTCTCTATGAATCTCATACTACACCATACTCACTCCATCCAGGCACTAGAATCTACGGAATTTGTATTGGTGGCCTAGGATGAAGAAGGACGTGGTTGAATACGTAGCCAAGTGTTTAACCTGTCAACAGGTAAAGGCTGAACACCAGGGACCAGCGGGGTTGTTACAGCCTTTAGGTATTCCCGAGTGGAAGTGGGAAGATATTACCATGGAATTTGTAGGGGGTTTGCCAAGGACGGTGGGGCAACATGACTCGGTGTTGGTGATAGTAGACAGGTACACCAACTCAGCTCACTTTCTGCTAGTAAGGACAAACTATACTGTGGATCAGTATGCAGAGTTGTATTTGAGGGAGATTGTACGCCCCCATGGGGTTCCAAAGTCTATAGTATCAGACTGGGATCCCATATTTACCTCCAAGATTTGGGGTGGTTTGTAGAAGGATATGGGGACTCAGTTAAAGTTCAGTGCAACCTTTCATCCTCAGACAGACGGGCACTCTGAGAGGACAATTCAGATATTGTAGGACATGCTTAGAGCATGTGTTCTAGACTTTGAGGGGTCTTGGAGTAAGTACCTTCCATTGATTGAGTTCTCGTACAACAATAGTTATCAGTCATCGATTGGAGTAGCTCCATACGAGATGCAGTATGGAAGGAAGTGTAGATCGTCCATTCAATGGGATGAGATGGTGGAAATGAGGTATTTGGGATTGGAGGTGGTTTAGGAGACTAATGAGCTATTGAGAAGATTTGAGCTTGAATGCTCACTTTGAGAGTAGACAGAAAAGCTACGCTGACCCTAAGCATAGGGACGTGGAATACCAAGTAGGGGACCGCGTATTTCTGCGAGTTTCACCATTGCGAGGGGTAAAGAGACTTGGGAAATAAGGCAAGCTGAGACCTAGATTTGTAGGACCTTTTGAGATCCTGGAGAGGATCAGGCAAGTAGCCTACAGATTGGCTCTGCCCCTTCATTATCAAGAGTTCATGATGTGTTCGACATCTCAATGCTTCAGAAGTATGTATCAGATACGACCCATTTATTGGGATATGAGGATTTGGAGCTACATATAGATTTTTCATATGAGGAGCGACCAGTTCAGATCCTAGACAGGAAAGACAAGGTTCTAAGGAATAAGATGATTCCCATAGTCAAAGTCTTATGGAGGAATAGCAAGGTCGAAGAAGCGACCTGGGAGCTAGAGTCGACTATGCAGGATCAATATACCAAGTTATTCAAGTAAATTTCGAGGACAAAATTTTCAGTAGGAGGGGATAGTTGTAACATCCCAAAAATGCTAATAAGGTTTAGTGCCTTGATTAGCGTGCCAGGAGGTCATAATTGGATATATGTGTGTAGTTAATTAATTAAATGCATGACTAGTGGCATGCATGACTTATATGATAATATGAATGTGTATGCATGTTTATGAGTATTAAATATGCATATGGGTTCGTTCTTGTTAATAAGGGCATATTTGTAATTTTGGCCCATTGATGGCATAAATATGATTATATGTGTTAAATGATTGAGACCACATTATTATGTAGATATATTTGCAGTATTCGGCTCGAGGCAATCCTAGTAAGCGGATTAGCGGAATAGTCGCAATGGGGTCTGATACATGGCTCGAGGTAAGCCTAGGGGTATTTTGGGGACTTAGTGTGTATTTGGGATTTATTGGTTAACGGACAATGATTTGGTGATTAATTGGTTATGTTGGGACTAATTGGAAATTTGTAGGTTGACTTGAGGAATTAGCGAGAATCGGGGCTAATGACCATTTTTCCCTTATGGGCAATGAGGGGCTGAGATAATCCTAGGGGTATTTCGATCTTTTGGGGTGAGGGCTAAGCTTAGAGACCTTAGGAAATAACCAAAACATACCAGAATACCTCTCAGCCTTCTCTCTCTCTCACGTTCACCTCTCTCTCTATGACGTTGAGGGTTTGAAGAGAAAGTTTAGGATTGAGGTTGGAATTTGTGGATTCAACCTGGGAATTTGAGCTAGAACTATTTGAGGATCAGTTCAGGGTCAAAATTGCTCCAGAGGTAAGCTTCATAACCTAATTTTTGTGTGGATTCTGCTGTTAGTGGAAGTGTTCTTAAGATTTTTAAGTTTCAAGGGGTCTTAGTTGAATTCTGAGTTCCTAGGAGGATTTTGGTTAGAATTTTAGGTGGTTATGTTGCTCTGAGTAGGCTATTGAGGTGTAGAGGCTCAATTTTGGATTTGATGCATGTTATGTTGGATTTTGATGAGTTAGGCTGAGGAAAAACATATAGAAAAATATGCAGGTTTATGGGTTTTTGGGCTCGAGTCGCGACCATGTTCTTCAGGTGCCGCGGCCTGTGCGTGCGAGGAGGCTAGGGCCTCTGAAATTTTGGCCAGGTGCTGTGGCGCAGGTTGTGGTGCGCTGCGGGCCGCATCCCCCAGAAGAGAGCCTCAGGGCTCTCTGACTTGTAGCGCGTTGCGGCCCTAGGAGGGCAAGCCGCGACTCTAATTGAGAGAAATAGCCAAGTTAGGTTTATAGGCTCAAGAACTCAAACCTAAGTGCCCAGGAAAGATCCTACTACCCGATTTAGTAGAATTCGAGGACTTGGAGGCTATTATATTATTTTGAGGCGATTAATTGGTTTAGGTTTTAATCGTTATCCAAGTTTGTTCGTGCTGCTTTTGGTTGCGTGTTTCACAATCTGTTTATATGTTATATTTTATGTGAAAGGCCGGCCTAAGGGAGCCGAGGTTGATGTTAAGCGTGTGGAATGCAACCCGGCCTAAGGAGCCGGGATCATATAAAAAATTAGAGGGCCCGGTCTAAGGGCGTCGACACCTAACTAATTGTACTGAGATTGAATTACATGTTTGGGTTAGGTTGTTTATTGTTGCCTAGCTTATTGCTTATATTCTGTTGTTGATTGAACTAGTTGATCTGAGTTTACTATGCATATATTGTTGTTATCTATGCTTGTTGAATTTAGTTTTCTTGCTGATCCTTTGCTCAACGGGTGCTATGTGGTGCAGGTAAGGGAAAGGGAAAGCTGGACCAGCCGTGAGTTAGAGAGCTTTGGGGGCGGTGTGTACATCGACAACTGCTTGACCGCCACAACCAAGGGATTGACAGGAACTAGAGCCAAAATTTTATTTTGCCATTTAGGGCTGACTTCAGTTGTAATTTACTGTTGAGGGTTGTAACCGCATTGTAAACATTACTTTTGGGATCTAGTGTACCAAACTCTTATTTTAATGAAAGTCAACTATTTTACGGTCAAACTCTTTTAAACCTAACCCGTTAGTTGACTTTAGAAACATGTTTATGTCAAAATGACTTGATTAGCAAGTCTTGCATTATTTAAAATACACAGTGTAACGATATTAGGTAAAGAGTTACAACGTATTTGGCAAAGGCTCAAGAAATGCTGCATAACTTTATAAAATTCACTATTTAGAAGGTGCTGCGAGAGCAAAATTCCAATGTCGACACCCTGGCTAAGTTGGCCACCACCAAAGATGCTTAGTTGATCAATGTGGTCCCCATTGATTACTTGAACTCTCCGAGAATCTCAGCTCCTGACGATGTGGAGACTATACAACCCCAAGATGGGTGGATGGAGCCAATAATAAAATATCTTGTCTCGGGGGAGTTGCCTCTAGATAAGAAGGTGACTCGGAAGTTGCTCTATCAGGCACCTCGATACGTGATCATAAATAGTAAACTGTATCGACGGGGTTATTTGCTGCCTTTGCTTCGATGTGTGTCCAAGCAAAAGGCCAGTCTGGTACTCTGAGAAGTACACGAGGGTTTTTGTGGGGACCGCACAGGGGGGCAAAGCCTTTCCAAAAATATCTTAAGACAAGGATACTTTTGGCCCAACATGAATGGAGCGCGATTGATTATGTTAAGAAATGTGACAAGTGCCATCGATTCGCTAACATCCATTGAGCACCTCCAAATGAGCTTACGCAGATGACCAGCCCATGCCTTTCGCCGTCTGGGGTATTGACCTTATCGAGTCCCTGCTTACAGGGAAGGGAGGAGTGAAATATGCCATAGTGGTCGTCAACTACTTAACAAAGTGGGTCAAGGCCGATCCACTCGCTACGATCACCTCTAAAAAGGCCTTGGATTTTTTTATTAAGAACACCATTTGTCGGTATGATCTCCCAAGGAAGATAGTCTTTGACAATGGGTTGTAGTTCGACAGCGAATTATTCACGAACTTCTCTCAATGGCATGGAGTCATCAAGAGCTTCTCCTCCATGGCCCATCCGCAGGCCAATGGCTAAGTGGATGCAGTTAACAAGGCACTCAAGTCCACTTTAAAGAAAAGGCTGGAACAGGCAAAATGAGCTTGGCCGAGGAGTTGCCAAGGACATTGTTGAGCTATCGCACCACTGCCAGGACTTCTACCGGCTACTCACCATTCTCCATGGCCGTTGGGTATAAGGCTATGCTCCCAGTTGAGGTAGTAATCTCCATGCACCGATGACGAATTATTCACGAACTTCTCTCAATGGCATGGAGTCATCAAGAGCTTCTCCTCCATGGCCCATCCGCAGGCCAATGGCTAAGTGAAGGCAGTTAACAAGACACTCAAGTCCACTTTGAAGAAAAGGCTGGAACAGGCAAAGGAGCTTGGCTCGAGGAGTTGCCAAGGACATTGTTGAGCTATCGCACCACTGCCAGGAATTCTACCGGTCACTCACCATTCTCCATGGCCATTGGGTATGAGGCTATGCTCCCAGTTGAGGCAACAATCTCCATGCACCAACAGGATACGTATGACCTGACCACGAACCATGCTTTACTGTGAGAATCCCTAAACCTCATGGAGGAGCTCTGTGAAGCTTCTCAGCTTCGCATAGCATCCTACCAGAAGAAGGTAGCCAGGTATTTCAACTCTAAAGTGAAGGATAGAAAGTTTGGGCCGGATATTTGGTGTTGCGAAGAGTCTTCTTAGCCACCCAAGACCCTGGTGCAAGAGTGCTAGGACCTAACTGGGAAGACCCTTACCAAGTCGAGAGCATTGTGTGTCCAAGATCATACAAATTAGCCCGACTGAGTGGGGAGTTGATTCCCCATGCCTCGAATGTCGAGCATATTCACCATTATTACCAATGATATGAGCAAGGAACTTTTTCAATTTCTATAATACCATATGTAGCCTTCGGGCACATTTAATGAAAATCGTGTATATAAAACACGGTAGGAGTGAAATTTATTTTCTGCTTATATTTCTCAGTTTCCTTTATTCTGTTATTGCTATGTATAAGAGCATCTGCTCGTTGGCCTGAACAAGTGAATGTAGACTAGTCTCCGATCACTTGGGGGGCATGGAGTTAGGGCAACGCCACGACTTACAGGGAGCGACCAAGGAAAATATGCTTGTCAAGAGGAGTAAGCCTAGTGTTGCCACCATGAGTATAGAAAAACCTAGGAAACTAATTGAGTCTAGCCTAGGAGACTAAGCTTATCCTAAGCAGAATAGGCTTAGCCCCTAGAAATTAGACAATTTTAGTAGTGCGAGAATAGACTTTCGTTATCTCCCATGGACATCGAGCCTGAGGAGCACTGACCAAGTCTTTGACCTCGAGATGCAAACGGATGACTGAGTAATCCATACTTGGTCCCGAGGCAGACTTGGGACGTCTCTCGTGGACGTCGCGCTCGAGGAGTTATGCCCAAGTCCTCTGAATGCCTCGAATATTATAACATCGAGAAGCCCATGACATGGGGAGCTTAGCTAGTCGACGAGTAAAGCACCCCTAGTGTCGCGGGATCCCATAGCTAAAAATCCTAGAGAAAACCCATCGTAAAAAGTCCAGTAACGCGAACTTAGAGATTTAGGTTACCTTCTGAGGACAGCGTGCGCCCGAGGAGTAATAACCAGATCCTAATCTTCGAGATATGAACTGGTGCTCGATTAATTTGTACTTGGACAACTGTCGTGGACATTGCACTCAGGAACCCCCTACCAAGTCATAGTCTTGATACGTTGTCAGAATCCGAGCTAAATACTTCGAAGAGTAGACCCTAAAAATAATCCTTAGTAGCACTAGTACGAATTAACATCGCCTCCCCTGGACATCGAGCCCGCAAAGTTTTGAGCTGATCCTGAAAGGCGAACGAAAGCTCTGGGATATACGCTCGGGGGGCAAAGTTAAAACCTCTATCTGACCTTCCGGATATGGCATACTCGGAGGTAGGCAATTGGTGTGCAAGAACTCTTGAAGGCCTGAGTCTTTGGACTACGAGGACACAGGAGGACGACAAGTTAATTCAAGGACTCCGAGCCTGGGTAAACATTAAACGTCTAAAGGCTCGAGCACAACATGTCGACTCCATCTTGAGTCATAGGAACTTGAGGATGCTGAGCTGTGTTAAATTAATGTTAAATTTTGCATTGAAGTTACTTCTAGGACTACGATCCTACAAGAGACACTAAATGTTGGAAATCACCTTAAAATGATTTTGAGTTCTTATTCTCATGGCAGTAATGTTACGTTGAATTTACAGAACCAAATCAAATATTTAATATGATTTTAAGTTCTTGTTCTCGTGGCAGTAATGTTACGTTGAATTTACAGAACCAAGTAAAATATTTAAAATGGTTTGAGTGCTTATTCTCGTGGCGGTTAGGTTACGTTTAATTTATACAACCAAACAAAGTAAAGTAGGACTTGGGGTTCGTGTTCTCGTGAATGTAATGTTACGAAGAACTAAAAGAACCAAAGGAGTTTAAAAGTAGTGCAGGCTATCATTGAATTAAATAGTTGCAATTGTGTTCGGGGGCTTGAGCATTGTTTGTCTATACCCCAATAAGCTACGGTACGCAGGCCTACTCAATTTAAAAAGAAAAAAAATATAAACGAGGCAAAGTTACTGGGGCCCTTCGCCTGGGGGCACCTCTACCACCAACTCGATCATTGGGTTAGCTTCGAGGGGCGCGACCAGCCGCAGAAGCCTCTCTCTCTTGAGCCGCATGGCTAGTGTCAGCCTCAAAACGTGCCTTGAACTTAGTCCTCATGTCAGGATCCTTTGTGAACGAGAGATCCATGTCTCTGTTGTTCTGCCACACAACGAAGAGGCAGGTCCTCGATCATCACATCAAGGTCTTTGGCTAGTTCTTTGTTGGTTTTCTCCAGCTCATTGACACAGGCTAGAGACTCAACCCGGCTTAACCAGAGCTCCTCGGGAACTTGGGCCAGATCCTCCTCCACGGTTCACATGTGGCCTGCAACATCTTCTAGTAACTTAGAGGATGTTTCCTCCAAGGCAGACAGCTTCAACCTCTCAGTGACCAGTTGGTCCTCCACCTTGCGGACACTGGCCTTGGTGTCCTCCACTTATTTCTAGAGCCACAAATGTTCCTCCATGGGGACTGTGGTTTCCTGGAGTTAAGCAAGTTCCACCTGGACTCGGGCCAACTCCTCCTGAGTTTTCTTCAGCTCAAGAGACCGAGTCTGCACTAGGTCCTCGACTCTTTAATTGAGGGCCGCAGTCTGTAAAATTAGAATATCAAGTCAGCCAAAAAGACAAAAAATATACACTGAACTTGGGCAAAAATTAAGAGACTTACCCTCGTGGAAGAGTGGCGGCTGGTAGCCACCAGCCCCACTTCATTCTCGTTGTTGCAGCGGGTGAAGCTGCTGGCGTGTATCTCGCATAAGGAAGCCGCTAGTCCATGCATGAGCTCAGTGCCAAGTGGTAAGGCCTTATCTCCTATTCTCCCCGCAAGGAAAGGTTCCAGCTCTTTGCGGTGAGGAGGAACGACGGTGTAATGTCCCAAATTCCCTAATGTGGCTTGGTGCTTGGATTAGGGGGCCAGGAGGGCCATAATTGGTTTAATATGTGATTATGTGATTATATGCATGACTTATGTGAGTTATATTACTATATGATGATAATTGCATGCATGTGGTCCCATTTCTTATTTGAAGGGCATTTTAGTAATTTTGGCTCGTTAAGGGCATATTTGTATGTTTATGTACATGTATCTGATATATGGGTGAGAGCACATTGTTATGTGGATATGTTTGAGCTATTCAGCATGAGACGATCCTAGGATGCAAGTTAGCAGTTTGGTCATAACGGGGTTAATTACCGGGTTCGGGGTGAGCCTAGGGGTAAACTGATGTTTAGTACATTACTGGGAATGAGTGGGTAATGGGATATGATTTAATAATTATTTGAGGATATTGGAAATAATGGAAATTGGAGGACGTTAATTATGAGTAACGGGATAGGTGGGAAATAACAATTATACCCTTGGGTGGCTTTGAGAGATTAGAATGGCCCTAGGGGCATGTTGGTCATTTTGGCCATTGGATATGTTTGACCAAAGGAAGGCTGTGGAATAGACTAAGGCAAAACAAAGTTGTATTCTCTCTCTCTCTCTAGATTTCTTCTCTCTCTTTCTTGGGTTGGAATTTTTGAAGCTAAGCTAGGGAATTCAAGCTTGAGGATTAAGGCTTGGAGTTTAGGGTTGTGTTCACCAATTGAAAGGGGTTCAATCCATAGTTGAGGTAAAGATTCTAAGTTTAAATCTCTGGTTTTACTCTGTTTTAAGGTTATTCTTTTTGCTTGAGAGTTTGATTGTGTAATTGGATGTTTGGTGATGTTTTGGGTATTTCCAAGTTTGGGTTTTGTTGTTAGAATGGTGATAATGTTGTATTAATGATTGATTGTGATATTGGGATTGTTTGGTTGAAGTTTTGGCTGAGTTAGAATTGAAGGAAATGCAGGGGAGCTGGGTTCGCGGGGTCAAGTCACGACCGAGTTCATGCAAGTCATGACTTGAATGAACCCCAGAACTTCCCTTGAGCTCTATCTGGTAGGTGCGCCGTGACCCTCAGGGGAAAGTTGCGGCCCGCCCTTGGCACCCAGACAGGGGGCTCTTTTTCTTGGGGGTGCGCTGCGGCCCTTGGGGGGCAGGTCGCGGCCCGCCTGTCCTCTTTGTGCCAGGTTGGGTTTTTGTTTATTTTTAGGCACGGGTTTCGAATCTCAAGGCTCAGGATCGAATATACCAACCATTTTGGTAGGATTCGAGGACCCGGGAGCTGGGTTTTAGTCCATGAACATTTTATTACTCATTTTATTTATGGGATTTCATATTTGGTTATGATTAGGTGACCGCTAAGGGCCTAAGGACAAGATCGTTCTCAAGGGTCATTCTTTATTTATTTTACACTCAAACCTGAGGTAAGAAAATTGCACCTAGTATGTGACATACATGATTATTGATGAGGTATGTTGAGTGTTCTATATTTTGACATTGGTTGCATTGTAAATTCCTGGCAGCATTGCTTACTTGTGAATGGCACTGACTTATTAGTCAGAAACGACAATGTTGTTTAGTACTTGTTGGGAAGCTCTAACTTATCAATCATGATCGGCAATAGTATTGAGCGCTGGTCATATGGAATTGACTTATGAGTCAAAGGCGACATTAGCGTTCTGACCGCATGCCGAAATGATTAAATTTAATCAACATGAGCATTAGTCACATGGCTTAGGGTGCAGGAACCCAGAGAGACTCATTAGTCATCTATACAGGGCGCAGGACCCCAAGATGCCTCATTAGTCATCTATTCAGAGCATAGGACCCCAGAGAGACTCATTAGTCATCTATTCAGGGCGCAGGACCCCAGGATTGACTTGCTAGTCATCATTTGATTAGGGCTGAAGCCCCAGAATGATTTTATGATCATTTATTTATATTTTATATATATAGTAATAAGTTTTCTTGCCGAGCCTTGTCTCACAGGTGCTATATGGTGCAGGTAAAGGGAAAGAAAATCTTACCCAACATTGAGTGGAGAGCTTAGGTGGCGACACGTACATATGCGGCCGCTTGACCACCACGACCAAGGTGTTTCTCAGGGAAACTAGGGTTTAACCCTATTTTTGCCACTGAGGTCGGCGGATTGTAACTTTTGAACTATAATGACCATTTTGGATGTAAACAACTTTGTCAACACTTTTATGGGATCCAATGACATAAATCCACAAACTAACTAACAAACTAAAAATCAGATTATAGACATAGAACCAGACCCTACAACCAAAGAGCAACACTAAATCTGAATACAAATATCAGAATCAATGTACCAAACAAAATATATTAAAATAAATCATTGTTCAAAACAGATCCTTTCATATATAGACATATTAAAACAGATTCCTTCCTCAAAACAGGATCAGACCCTACAATCAAAAAGCAACACTAAAGCTAAATACAAATATCAGAAACAAAGCATAAAACAAAATATATTAAAACAAATCCTTACTCAAAACAGATCCCTTCCTATATAGACATATTAAAACAAATTCCTTGCTCAAAATAGAACCAGACCCTACAACCAAAGAGCAACACTAAATCTGAATAAAAATATTAGAATCAATGTACCAAACAAAATATATTAAAACAAATCCTTGCACAAAACAGATCCATTCATATATAGACATATTAAAACATACTCCTTGCTCAAAACATGACCAGACCCTTCAAACAAAGAACAACACAACACTAAATTTAAATACAAATATCAGAATAAATGTACCAAACAAAATATTTTAAAACAAATCCTTGCTCAAAACAGTTTCCTTCATATATAGACATATTAAAACAGATGCCTGGCTAAAAAAAAAACCATACCCTACAACCAAATAAAGTAGAGAAAAAAAATAACATTATACCAAATAAGCTTCTGTTTCAGTGTGACTAACTTCCAACTCAGAAAAAAATACTAATAGTCATTTGATTGAAACACATTAGACAAACTACAAATAACAGGGGCAATGAAGGCAAGCTAATCTAAAATTAAAAATATTATATGTGAACATAGTGCTCTCAAAGTCTTAAAAACTTGATATACATGGACCTGACAAAATCATACAGAACAAATACGTTTTGGATTCAAATGCACCTATCTATGAGCTGAATTATAACTAAAACTATAACAAACATTATTGAAATTAGGGAAGCAGGAAAAAGGAAAACTTAAATCAATGAACAAACTTTTTTTTTTCAAACACATACACCTATTAACAAGTGGCAGACTAAAAAAATAAAAAAGAATCATACAAGTTACAAAGATTCAAACCATACAAGTTAGAAAGATTCAAATCATACAAGTTACTGATTTAGAAAGGACATAGATCCACAATTTTTTATTAATCAAATCAAAGAAAGAAAATAAAAATTGATTAGAAACTATATAAAAAAAAATCAGACTATGAATGATTTCTAGTTTCTAGAATTGAAACACTTTATTTAAAAAAAGAGCACAAATTTCCAAATCTAAATAAACAAATTCATTTGAGGTTCAAACACATAAGACTGCAAATTTAGATTAAATAACAATAGTCAAAGCTAATATATATCAACCACTCAAATTTGTAAACCAAAGACACATATTTATATTAGATTCAAACACATATCACAAAAGATTGCCTAAAAATAAATCAGAATACAAAAGTGTGGTGACCCAAATCTGAAACAATAAAGAACTAAACACAACAAATCAGAGCAACAAGAAATTCTTTTTTTTTTTTAGTATAAACATGACAGTATATAAAACAAAGCAGTACAACACACTGCAAAATAAACATGGAAAAACACAAAACAGATTAAACACAACAAAAAAAAACTAAATATAAATCTAATATCAACATAAAAAAAAAATCTGAAAATCTCAAATAAAAAAACATATCAATAAACAAAACAGAGCAGAAACACAAAATTCCTAACTCTAAATCAATCAATATCATAAATACATAAACAATATATTATGCAATTCGAAAACCTCAAATCCAAAAAACATGGGAATACATAAACATAGAAAAAATATGCCTCAGATTAATGAAACATCACTAATCCTTCAGTTTATTGGGGATTTAGTCATTAGATCATACAAAAATTACCTCAACATAAACAATCTCAAAAGCACAAATCCACCAGCCAGTTCAAATACTTCAAAGCCTCTAGCCATTCCAAAACCCTTAAAGCCTTAAAACCAATCAATCCAAAATAGGTATTAGTATAAACTACACAGATTATACACAATACAAAACAAAACAAAACAAAAATTGAATTTAGTAAACCAAAAATACCAAGAAATAAAGATTAGTCTTACATAGAAAAAAAGTCAGAAACAAGAGCCACAAGTGGTAGGGGCTTAGAAGACGACGACGACGATCTGGGCTCAAGATCAGAGTTGAGGTGTTTGGGCTCAAACTTAGAATCGTGCCTAGGTTCAAGGAAAAACGAAGAACAACACTTGGGTCCAAGGAAAAATGAATAATAGTGTCTGGGTCTAGGAAGAATAACGAAGATTGCCTGGGTTGCGAATGGTTCGAGGAAGAACGACAACATTGTGCCTGGGTTGCACTTGGGATCGAGGAAGAAATGAGTCATCTAGGTTTGGGAAGGATGAAGAAGCGGCTGAGTTTGAGAGATGGAAAGTGAGGTAATATCAGCTAGGGTTCGGGCAAATGGCTAAGTGAAGAGAATGATGGATTAAAGTTTTAGATTTTAGGATTTGTTTTAAAGTGTTATATTAAAATTTTATGTTTTTGTAAGTATGATAAGATGATATGGAAATTGACACCTAGGATAGTAATTAGCACATAGGCTGACACATCAACGTTTCTTTAAATAAAAAATTAAAAATTAAAATAAAATTAAAGGGAAAAGAGAGCTCCAAATGTTGAAAATTTTCCCTGCAATAAATGTGTAGGTAAATCTTTTCTCTACCAATGTTAATTGGTAGCTAAATATAAATCTAAAATATTTAACAATTACTAATTTTTACCTACTAATAGGTTGTACCATTAAATATTGGTAGGTAAAAATCACATTTGCCTACAAATAAATATAAGTATGTAAGAAATTGGTAGGTAAAGACCATATTTCTTGTAGTGGGACCGAGATTTTCACCCTGGCCCATTAATAACACTTAGATGCATGTTTATGAACTAATGACTCGTTTAGCAAGTTAAGCACTATTTAAAGTACATAGTAACCAGGGCGTTACAGACGGGTTCTTTTGGCCAGTCCTCGCGCATGTATTCGGCCAAGAGTCGGGAGTCCTTGTTGCCCTCCTCGATACGAGCGTTGTGTACTCGATGACCTCCCTATGCAGCTTCGAGTCATCCCCTTTATAGTGCTCCGGGAAGATGACAAACTGGGGACCCTGGCTTTAGGGGAGTTGGAGGGGGTTCTCTTTTCCCTTCCTGGACAATCCCTCATCTCTAGGGGAGGGGGTCTCGAGGTCAATGACCTCACCGACAATTGTTGTGCTCGGCGTAGGGGTCGTTGGAGCAGCGACAAAGGGTGCTTGGGCAGTCGACGTGGGTGTGGGCACTGCTGTTGGAGCTGTCGGGGTGTCGATCTCAGAAGGCCTCGACACCCTCCAATGTTTCGACCGCACAAAATTAGAAAGGCCCATACTTTCTGCACAAAGGAAACACCCTGGTTAGTCTCGATAAAATAAAGGAAAATCACAACAGAATAAAACGTGTGCAGAAAGGAAAATAAAATTCCTCAAGAGCCCCACCACGATTAGGCTCCTCGGAATGGAGGACAGAATTAGAAAATTCGCGTACGAGTCGACCCATCTTCTGTGTTAGGTTGGTCTCGTACTGACAAAACATGGAGACGTGCAGAGTCATTGTCTCATCAAGAGGCACGAGACCTTAAGGGTGCCTCTTCCTCCTCGGGTTGCGAAGGAACACGTTGATGAGATCCTGGCAACCTTTTACTCCTCCGAGGACCAGCGACACCCCGAGACTTGGCTGCATTTGAGAAGGAAGAGAGAAAACGTTGAATGGTCGACTAGTTCTCTCCCCTACATGCCTAGAGTAGTAAAGTATAATCAGAGATTTACCTTGAGGCATGCAAGATGATTTGATCCCCACCTCGAGCTCCGCCTCGAGCTCCTTGTCTTCCTTTGCCTCCGCGACTGCCTTGATGGTGAGGACGCTCTCCACATGCTCCTCGCGAAGGCATTGTAAATACTGATGCTATGCCTTGGCCACCATGTACTCCATGTGTAGCCTTGCCACATTATGAGATTGCTTCGAATCCCGGAATTTGGTTAACACCACCGGATTTATGCTCTGTCTCTCCTGTAGAAGCCCATATTGTTGGAGGTGGGCGTTGGTGATAAGGAAGTCAAGCTCCAGCTCTTCATTGCGAATGAACTCCATCGCTCGAAGCCTTTCGTCGAAAGAGTCAACGAAGGGAGTGCAGGGAAACGGGCCTGATTAAGATGACACGAACGAGGATGAGCCGCGAACTAAATACTATCCTACTAACTTACGTGAGGACAAAAGTACTTACCAATTGTAGAAAAGTCCAGGAGTAATGTGGGGTTGGTCATCGTCGGGAAGCCGTCCGCCCAAAAGAACTAGTCCTTGTAGGCCCGAGCGTGATTCTCATTGCCGTACGGTGCTTTGTAGCCTCTCCCTGGGACCGTATGCTTCATCAGGGTATAATATCCTCCATTTTCCCCCATCTTTGCACATTAGTGGAAATTGTAGATGTACAATATTTCGGCTGGGGATGGAGTAGGCCAATTCTGCCTCTTGTACAAAACGTACAACCCTGCTAGTACCCGATATCCGTTCGGGAACATTTGGAAAGGAGCTATGCCGACGAACTTAAGACAGTCAACATATACTGATGCAGCGGCAGGGCTGCACTCGCTAGGAGATGAAAGGCGCTCTAGGGCCCGAGCCCATGAATGCTCTCGTGCTCCCTCTTGTCTTCCCAAGCTAGGCGCACCAATATTTTGCCATCATCTACTCCGTATTTTTTTAGGATCCTCTGCAAGGCACCTTTATGCCGTAGCTTGCTCGGGAGGTCTACCGCTTCGAACCCTATGGTAGGGTAAGAGGAGTTTGAAGGTGTCGAGCCCGTATTGGCCTCTTCCTCCAAGAGACCAGGTCTGAGAGGTTTCTTCACCACTGGTTTCGAGCTTTACCGTACTGCGAGAGCTTGGCCGCTACTAGCCTCTTCTTTCCTCTTCTCAGAGCATTGTCCCGCTTCTTGGGCCATTTGAAGGATCTCGTTGTCGTAGGCGTAGAAAACTTGGTGATGGAGCTGATGAAGCTCCTCAGAAATCTAAAACAACACCAAACAGTTAGCGCCTTGGCTCGAAGAAAGCTAGGCCAAAACAAGAACCCCTAAGACTGCTGCTCGGGGAAAAGAAAAGGAAAAGAAAAACTAATGACATTGGGGTGTCCTCAGAGCCACCTAGCGCTATAGAAACCAACGGAAAAGATGAACACCATTGGAGATGGTGAACATCTCCGGAATCTAGAAATTTTCCAGATTCCGGTCGAAGGTCCAGAATAACAAAAAATGCCCCCAGAACGTCTAAATAGGCCATTTAGACCATTTTCGATGACAAATAAGGTCAAAGCAACCTCTAAAAGGCTAAAAAACAACTCCTAAACATGCATCCTAAGTCATCAAACATACACAAAAATAGAGTCACAATTCAGAGGCACTTACTTGAAATGAAGCGTCGGATGGTGCTGAATCGTGTGCGAACCCTGAAGAATCGCTTGTCGTTTGCCCAGAATTAAGAAGCTTCTCGCCAATCGTCCAAAGTGACAGGAGGGTTAGAAAGGATGCAAGGCCGGAGAGTGGTTTGGGAGGCTTAGAGAGGCTGAAGAGTTGAAAGCACAGGAAATTTAAAATGGGCTAAAGTAACGTTAGAGAGTTCGTTCTCGACCTTTTATAGGTCCTGTGCTTGGGGGCGAAGTAACTTCATCCTGACTGTCGGATTATATAAGACATAGGTACTTGAGAGAAATCCAAGGGTCGAAGATCAGGAAGGTGTGGATCATGATCATTGGCATTAGAAAAGGGAAATCTCGAGTATAGGTTGAGATGACACCTAGGGTACGGAAAAGATGTTTCGGGCCGCGGACCTAACCCTTCATTAATTGCACGGATTGATGGGCCCAACAAAGGGGACTTAACACATGGCAGGAAATCTCGTAAGGGTGTCAACAGAAGTCCAAATGTTCTTATCCGAGGACTATTCGATTTTTCCCCAGTTTTAAGTCTCCACTGTCTGAGGACGAGTAGAGACTTGGGGGGAAATGTTGTTCGTGTTTTCACCTAGGGACACGTGGCAATCTAAGTAAGGCATGTGGCAAGGACGCGTGCCTCTTCATGTAAGGCCACACCCCGAGGGTCAGTCCTTGGAGGGTGGATATCTCAGCTAGAGGCCATGTCCCACGGATAAAGGTAGGGCACAAACGTCTCTCCGAAGTCATGCTCTGAGAACTAGTTAGCAATCCTTGATTTATTTACAAAAAATTGTCCTCCAGGCCAAGGATCTTGTCCGAGGGACCTAGAAGGCTAGCCAGGTGTCATCCAATGTAGGTTTTCGACGTCAGTGGATCGCATGACAACATTTTTTGTGATCCAGTCAATTGTACGACTCAACAATTTGCACTCCCACTATGCTGCTTGACAAGGAAATATGTGTGGCATGCCCTAGCAGTGTCTGGGGCATGTTCCCCATAAATTAGGTTACTTTCTGCAGTGGGCCCCACATATTTCGCCTGGGCCGTGGTCTTTAGTTAATGTAGCCCAATGCATTAACATGATATTAATACCCCAATAACGGGGATAATGTGTATTAATGAGCCTAGTGTGTATTAATTGTAAATGATTAGCAATCAATAACCCTAGCCTCTATAAATAGGGCTGGGGATCTCATTGTAAATGCTTCATAATTTTTATAGAAAGAGAGCCTTGAAGTCAGAGCAATATAGACGCTGCTTGAGAAACTCCATTGGAGATTGCCCTAGCAAGCTTCCAATCCCCTTAATACTAGAGACTCGTGGACTAGGGCTCTCTTATAGCTTGAATCACATAAAAACTGTTGTGTTCTTGTCATTTATTTTCTTAATCTCTCATCTTTAAGTTGATAGCGAAAAATACAGTCAACAAAGACTTTAGAGCATGGAGATATGATGGCAATAGAGCATATGACTCATCAGTTGATTCTTGTAATGCCTCCAATGCTTTTTCCTTTGCCATACGAGCCTTGAACTAATATGGACCCCATCTTCTCTCAACATATGAGCTACTATCTTTTAGGACATTTTGTTGCATTATCTCTTAGCAAGTTAGTTACACAATCACTCACTAATTTGCTAGTAGCTTAACGATGATTATATAACCCAACATCAATTAGACAAGTATGCTCCTTGACATACTTCCTAACCATCCAAAAACAATCATTGCCATACTTTGAAGCCCTCATGTACCATTCACAATTTTGAACTACACATCTAATAACCAATCTAGTTTGGTTAGACTTAATAGTCACAAATTCAAAAAAATTCTTAATTGAGATCAACCCTAATGCAGTCTTCAACTTTTTATTTTTATTTTCAAAGAGGTATTTGACTTTTAGATCTTCCAATCAAATGGGATCTACAATTATAGTGTCTACATTTTCTTAAGTTGGAGAATTGTTCATGTTGGTACTTAGAACAGTTGAACTACCAATGCTCCCACCATGAGAAGAAAACGATGAACCTACTTCAAAGTTTGTGCCAAAATTTAAAGACAAATCCGATTCCATCATAGAGGAGTGATCAACAACAGACTCCAACAACAAACGATTATTCTCAATGGACTTTTGAATTAGTTCAGCCATTGGACGCTCCTCAAAACTTACAATGAGTGAGTATTTCATTTCTTTATCAGATTTGGCCATATATAGGTACCAACTCATACCACTATCACCCATAACCTCTAAAATATTATTTTCATTCTCTCCAAGGTAACTCTTTATACAACAGTTCTAAAGCATCTAAACATGTGGCATCGTCATTAAGCAACATGGCTGTCAACCTATAACCCATGATTTTTTTTGTTGTCATTCCAAAGTCCATCATACAATATTGTAATAGGAACCTTTCCCATAACTGAAAAAAAATTATAAGAAAGAAGGAAGATTAGAAAACCCAACTTAGTATACCACAACATTATTACATATGCTAGAAAGTAAAATAACACAAGATATTAAAATACTTATACCAAAATTATAAGACCATATACAACTTAAAAAGGAGAAAATTTTTGGAATAATATTGGCAAACCAAGTGTGGTATATGACACCACACAAAACATATACAAACCCATTTAATACAATTAAGCAATCTCTGCAAACACATTTGATAATTTTGGTAAATGGTTATAGGAGACTCTGACGACAACATAAACATGTGAGATGACCAAATATAGGCCAACCTCCGCCAACTGCTTCAGGTGCTATTTTCACATCTTTCTTTCCAACTCCCCACTTTTGTGATACACAATACCAAGTAAAAAGTTTGGCACACAACCAAGTTATGATAGCATTTGGAGAAACAAGTATTGAATAATCCATGATTACTAATTAAATTGAATGTTTTTATCTGATATGAAACAAAACATATGAATATATATAAAGAGAGAGAGGTTGGTCCACTAATATTTGTATCAATCAATTGCCTATTATTATATGGAGATAGTCGCCTAAGGAAAACAACATAATCAATTTGAAATCTGGATAACGAAAAAGAAAAATATGTCTACATACACCATATGTAGAGGTCAATTGAAAAGATTCAATTCTGAAAATGCATTTAGTTCTAGGCAACAAGTTTCACAGAAACAAAACTAGAGACAACAAACAAAAGGAGTAATATCAGCAATCAGTTATATATATTTGAGCAATTCATTTAGCAGGGACAATATAGTTTATGTAATATGTCAAATAGTCTTAAGACCATTTACAAAGAAAAATGGGTATGTGAATCAAAAAGAAAAACAAAAAAGAATGAAAAGGAAGAGAAATACCTCTTGATTGGTGGAAAATTGGAAGAATGGTCGGAAAAAATGGAAGATGGCCTAAAGAAAACAAACATGATCTAATTTCTGTATCAAAACAGTAAAAAGAAAATGAAAAATGCTATAAAGATGGAGATGGTAATATGAAACAAGTGAAAGTTAACCAAACCTTCTTCTTTGCCAGAAAAAATGGAGGAAAATAAGCTAAGATCCAATCGTCGGTGACCACAGAATGATACAATCGGCTTCTCCTTGTCTTTTTTTATGAGCAGTTTTTTTAGATGGTGGTGTTGACAAGTGAGCTGAAAGTGATACAATGTGGGTAATTTAGGTATTTAACAATCTTTGAAGGCCGTTCTTCTACTTTTTTTTAATGGTGACATTAGGCTTCAAGTTTCTTATTTTGGTTCATTTACTATAATTTCTCAAATTTTAGCCTATTATACTTTTACATTTTAAGGGCAACTCCAACATGAACACTAAAATGGTGTTGAACTAACATCAAAATAAGGTAATTTTAACACCATATTTTTTTTCCAATCCAACCATAACACAAAAAATTAGACAAAAAAATATATTCAACATTATTATATCCCCACAAAGTACCCATTATATTATTTTATCTTACAAATTAAATAATATACATATATTTATATATATATATAAAATATTAATATAAAACACAAAAACAAAAACAAAAAATTACTGTGGTGAACAGTGCCACATTAATAATGCCGTGACACTGTTCATTTCAACAATTTTGCAGTACCATTTGGAGTCTCGTTAAAATGATAAATGGTGTAGGATTAACTATAAATTAAGGTTTTGCGGTGCTATTGGAGTTGGCCTAATAAGGACGTACATATACCCTGATGGGCATTTCATATTATTATTATAACTTGCTTTCCTCCTACGCATGACATTTATTTGTCTTTGTCCCAAAAGATGCGTAGACAAAAAAAAGAAAAAGAAAAAGTGTAGTAGGTATTTATAGAAAATATGAGGCTTGGTATCTAATATCATCTTTCTTAACAATTGACTTTATATAGAATTATTTTGGTTCCAAATATAACTACCATGCTTATAATCTTTGATAGTTCAGGCAAAAATAACTTGTATTCTTCACCATGAAAGCATGAGTTCAACATCAAATCGATCCATTATTGATTTGGTACATTAAGAAAACCACTTTACCACAAACTAGCATAAAGTAAAACATGTTTGGAATAAAGATCTTGGCAATATGATTTAAATTTCAAAAGGATATTCACTTCTTCTAATTTTGTTTCATGATCTATTGGTCACGCAAAATATATTCACATACTAATAAATCGCTGCATGCATTAATTTGTACTCAAATATATTGTAATTGATGAAGTTAATGTTTTATATATAATATGTTGAAGCTATTTTGGAGAGCTTTTCTAAGAGAATGAAAGCAATAAGGATAACCGATTACAAATATGTCAATGTCAAAGTAACTAGTTACAGTTTTTAGAATGATGACTAATTAAAAAATATTATATAGTTTTAAGAGTGACTAGTTACAAATATAACACTCTAATTGGGGTGAATTTTTCTTATTTCTTGGTTGAATTTTAGATTTGACTTTTTTTTTTAAATATACAAAACCTTGTCACCATAATCAATCACCACTTTCTCATTTTCACAGTTGTAACCAGTTACAATATTTTTTTAGTTTGAGAGTGGTAACTGGTTACAAATCTAGAACAAAAAACAAAAAAGTTTTCACTTGTAACTGGATACAAATCTCCCATTGAGAAAAATTTGTAACCGGTTACAACTTTTCTTATTGTAACTACTTATCGTGACAGAGTTTAGAAGGAAAAATGTATTTTTATATTAAACCTAGAAATAAATTGTTAGCCTCAATTCTTTTAATAGCATTGTACATGTTGGGTGTACAACCAAAGTCCCACATTGGCTAGAAATGGGAAGGATCTTGGGTATATAAAGTTGGACACTATCTCCATTGGAATGAGGCCTTTTGGGAAGGTGCCCAAAAACAAATCCGTGAGGGCTTAGATCCAAAGCGGACAATATCATACCACTGGAGAAATAGATGGTGTCTGACGGTCCTTACAAGTGGTATCAGTGCCGGATCCCAAAATTAGCCATGTGAATGTATCCTCGGATTGCCAAACAAAGGAGGTGAAGCTTGCTGCTAGAGTCATCAGAGGTTCAGATTTGATTCGAAGGGATTTCGAATCTAGCTAGTGAAGGGATTCATCTAGCTTACTCAAGGGGATCTTGAGTGTTGGAATCGAGCGATTCAGGTATTCGAAGGGATTTCGAATCTAGCTGGTGAAGGGATTCATCTAGCTTACTCAAGGGGATCTTGAGTGTTGGAATCGAGTGATTCAGGTTTAGATCTGTAATCGTCTGAGGGGAGGCAAAGTGGTCCTTTGTTTGAGGGGAGGATTGTTGGGTGTACAACCAAAGTCCCATATTGGCTAGAAATGGGAAGGATCTTGGGTATATAAAGTTGGACACCATCTCCATTGGAATGAAGCCTTTTGGGAAGGTGCCCAAAAACAAATCCGTGAGGGTTTAGGCCCAAAGCGGACAATATCATACCACTGGAGAAATAGATGGTGTCTGACGGTCCTTACAGTACAATTCTATTAGAATTGTACATGAACTAATATTGATATTGGACAACATAAAACCAATTAAGAATGTGGTCCACCTACAACCCTAATTTCATAACAAGAATTAATCATAAAAATATACTTTATATATACAAATTGTCGCATAATTTTTATTTTTTTTTATAACATTTAATAGTATAACACTTTTTTTTTCTTTCCTTTTCCCGAAATGGGAATAATCAATTTTTGTTTTATTCACATTTTTTTTTATTTCGAATAAATGAAATATTAATAGAGTTTTGTTTACATATAAATTAATTGAAGTCTAACTATTAACTAGTATATTAATATATGAGATATTTATTTTCCTTCCTTGTACAATTATTAATTAACTGCATAATCTTCAATTATTACTTTCTATTGATGAATAATGATCACCATGAAAGAGCATAGGACTTGTAACTGTAATATATCTATTCTATATATAAAAAAATGTGTATTTATGGTTTTTTTCTTGTTTTAACAGTTTTTTAGTTAATTTTTATCGAATATTAGAAAGATTTAACAGAATATACTTTTGAAATAAAATAAAAAATATGGTAGAATAAATATTTAGTAATTATATTAATATAAAATCAAATATTATAAAATATCATTATTATAATTATATTAATATAACTTTAAATATTATTATAATAATATATAATTTTATTTTTTATAATATTTCAGTAATTTAAATATTTAGTAATTATATTAATATAAATTCAAATATTATATAATATTATTATAATAATATTTAATAAAAGACTACATATTTAATAATTATATTAATATAAATCTAAATATTATAAATATCATTATTATAATAATATATAATCTTAATTTTTATTAAAATTTTTATCACATATATTTAAAAAGAAAACATGTAATCTAACTTATATAAATATACAATCATATTAAATAACAACAAATATTATAAATACATTACATATAGGTGTTGTGTGTGTACAAATAGAATGACTACTTAATTACATAAGAAATTATAAACTTTTTCTCTTCTATCAATAATAAACAAACTCTTTCTCCAATCACGGATGTGTGCTTTGAATAATATAATAAATACTTTGTATCTTGAATATGGTAGTTTGTAATATAAAATGTTATTATATTATTATTTATTTATTTATTAAAAAATCATAGATAATATTTTGGTTTAATTTTTCTTTTGATGTGTTTATATTATTCTTTTATATAAAATATTATTTATTTTAAAAAAAAAATTATTTAGCATTCATGAAAACATAATAAAAATAATTAATAAATTTTATAAATAAAACTAAGAAATGTACATCGTAGGTTATGTATGTATATTTATATATGCATGTATGTGTATATGAGAATTGTTTATATATACAATATTAATTTTTAGAAAGTTTGCTATATGCCTTTTATAGGAAAATCTAAAAGTTAATTGGTAAAAAAAAAGTCATATATAATATGGCTTTTTGAAAGTAATGATAGAAAGAGTTAGTGATATAGTAAAGTCATATTTTTATACCTTAATTATTAAAATGTCATATTATTAATAAGATCTCATATTTGTTTCACCACAAAATGTCTCATCCCAAGCTTCTCACGCAAGGTTAATTAGAAATCGAGTTAGAAACACAACAATTGCATAAATAATATTCAGATAATGCTTTGATCCAATTTTGATTCTATTGCAAAATACCACAATAAATTTTCATCATTTGATATTGCTTCATTATAATTTCATTATCAACTAAGTAGGATACTCATCAAACCAAACTAGATTATATCACCTTTCTAAATCCTAAAATAAAGATATTTTATAGAAATATCTTTTTTAATTAAAAGTTCAATTTTTGTTTCCTTTTATTGTGAATTTCAGATTACTTAACTTCCTTATTTAGCTTTATATTATCACAATTTTTTTATAAAGGGAAGTTATATCAGTAATTACTCAAAGTCATTTATGGAATATTTGACTGTATATTTTTGTGCAACTCAAGTTTATAAAAATCAAGAAACTGAATCTTTGATGTCATTAATTATTATTTCTATCTTGAGCATTTTGATCCGACATAGGTATTAGATGTCTCCACCAAAATCGTATCTGTTGGATTAGCATCTTTTAAAAAAGGAAATTCTTCATCAATCAAGAATATCTTCAAATATTCTTGCCCTTATTAGGAGATTCATTCTCAACCTTTATGAGCACGAAATGGACTCTATAAACAAGTCTCTAAGGCTTTGAGAAAACGTGAACTCTTAGATGCATAATTTGTTAGTGTATTGTAATATTTGTGAGAGTTCCTTCTTTGTATTCAAGATCATAGTATTCACGTGATCTTGTGAAAAAAATGAGAGTTTAGTATTTATGGTGAGTTTACACCACGTTTATGAGTGAATACACTTTGTAATTTGAACACAACTTTATAATCTTTGGGAGAGAATTTTTACAAGCCTTGCGTCAGGAGAATGCAAGCACTCGCTGGCCATTGAAGGGAGTTCAAGTGGTTGGGCGTTTCAATCAAAATCAGATTGGTGAAGAGAAGTACAACAAAGTTGCAGCAAATCTCAAGAGGGAGTCTTGTTTTGTATAAGTCAATATTTTGTACTTGTGATTCCTTATTAATTGATTTTATTCTCTTGGCGTGGTCCCAATGGGTAGGTTATCCGAAAGGGTTTCTATACCTTGTAAAAATTCGTTGTGTTCTTTAATTGATTTTGCACTGTCTTTTTATTATGTTCAGTTTCTGTCGTGACAAGTGTGGATTTTATCTCGATAGAACAGACATATGTTTAAGCATTTAATTACCATTCCGCACTTTAATTAATTTGATAATTACTAAAAATGGAATTTCAATTGGTATCAGAGCAGGTCACTCACTTTTGAGTGTGATTTTGGTTTATTATGTTTGTTGTTCTTGTTCTTGCAATGTCTTTTTTCACAGAAGGAGGCTCCATAACTCGCCCCCCTTTACTCAATGATTCAAACTATACATACTGGAAATTTGAAAATGAATGAAAATGAAACCCTCACATAATTTTATGAGAAATTGTCAGATAATGCTAACGAATATTTTGCTCTTGGTGAGAAACTTGAAGAGAATGTTTTGGTTCGAAAAATTGTTAGAGTTATTCCTGACAGGTTTCAGACTAAGCTAACTGCAATTGAAAAAGCAAAAGATCTGGAAAAAATAAAAGTAGAAGAATTGATGGGTTCACTCCGAACTTTTGAACTAAACCAACAAATTAGACAAAAAGGTAAAACATAAGAAATCAAGGAAAAATCTATTGCCTTGAAATCTTCCAGAGAAAAGAAGGAGAGTTCGGATGATGAGATGGCTTTGTTAACATTTTTTTTTTAAAAGCACATAAAGAAATTGGGAAACAAAAATGCCATATCCAAAAACCCAAAAGGTAATTTTTCTAAACCCTTTGAGACTAATAAAAAGGGTATTCAGTGTAGGGAATGTGAAGGATTTGGACACATTCAATCCGAGTGTGCAAATACCTTAAAGAAAAAGAAAGTCATGACAGCCATGTGGAGTGATCAAGACTCTGAACAGAGTGATGAGGAAGAAAATAGGGATTCCTTAACCTCTGTTCACAAATGTATGGTTTTTTCTTCAGTCGATTACAAGGATTTGTTATGCCTTAATAATTCTGTTCTGAATAATGAGAATTCAGACATTGACTCTGATGACTCTGACTTAGATGAGGAGTCATTGAAAGAGTCTTATAAAATATTGTATGCTCAATGGTTGAAAGTTTGCTCTGAGAATCAATTAATGGCTAGTAATAATAAAAAGTCTGTTGAAAAAATTAAAGAACTAGAGATGATTATTGCTTCAAAAAATTATGAAATTAATTCTTTATGTAAAGAAACTGATCTTTGGCAAAAAGGTGTCAAAATTCTTAATCCAAGATCTGGAATTTTGGATGATATTCTCTCTGCAGGAAAAAAGGCTGGTGATTACAGTGGATTAGGATCTAATAGATCTGAATTCTCAAGAAAAATAGTTTTTGTAAAATCCATGAATTATCTGACTGTTGTGCCAACTAACTGTTTTGCAGGAACAAGTAACTCTTCAGAGACCACGAAGTGGTCATCTATTCCAACAGATCTACAACTAAAGAAAAGTTCTCCAAAAAGAAACATTGGACAATTTGTACCATTTTGTCATTTTTGTGGGATGAAAGGACACATAAGGCCTAAGTTTTTTTCTCTGTTAAATTTGTTTAAAAAGAATTATGTTAAACACTTTGGTAGCATGATTCAATTCTTGACCAAAAGAAATTCAAAATAAAAAACAATATGGGTCAAGAAAGATAACTCTGTTTGCTTGGCTACCTTTACCTGTCATAAAAAGCATGCATCTAGTTCATGGTACTTTGATAGCGGTTGTTCAAGACATATGACAGGTAATGCCAACATACTTACCAACTTCAAATCCTTGAAGTGTGGAGTAGTAATCTTTGGGGATGGAATGACAGGTAATATTTTAGGTAAAGGTACTCTAAACATTGAAGGGTTACCAAAACTGAAAAATGTGCTTCTTGTTGATTGGCTGAAAGCCAACTTAATTAGCATAAGTCAAATTTGTGACCAATGTTTTCTTGTTAATTTTTCGCATGATGAGTGTAATGTTGTAAATTAAAGTGGTGACATTGTTCTTAAAGGTTCTCGTTCTTTGGATAATTTTTACACACTCACATAAAAATTCACATGTCATGCGTCATCATCAAGTTTTAATAATACTGATTTGTGGCATGAAAAACTTGGACATATAAATTTCAAAAACTTGAAAAAGATTGCTAATGCAGGTCTCATCCATGGTATACCCAATCTGGGTAAAGAATCACTTGGTAAGTGTGAATCATGTCAATTGGGAAAATAATTGAAAATTTCCCATAAAACACTATCTTATATTAATACTTCAAATGTGTTGGAATTATTGCATATGGATCTCATGGGTCCTATACAGGTTGAAAGTATTAATGGTAAGAGGTACATTTTTATATGTGTGGATGATTTTTCTAGATTTACTTGTGTAGATTTCTTAAGAGAAAAATCAGATACATATGAAGCTTTTCAAACTCTATGTACAAGACTAAGAGTTGAAAAAAATTGTAACATTGGAAAGATTGTAAGAATACGAAGTGATCATGATAAGGAATTTGAAAATTCTGTTTATGATGAATATTGTAAATCTTTTGGAATTTTGCATGAATTTTCAGCACCCAAAACCCCATAACAAAATGGGGTAGTAGAATGGAAAAATCGTACTTTGCAGGAAATGTCCAGAGTTATGCTAAATAGCAAAAAAATCACAAAGAAATTGTGGGCTGAAGCAATTAACACTGCTTGTTACACAATTAATCGTGTTTTTCTGTGTCCAGGTACAAATAAAACTCCATATGAGATCTGGAAAGGTAGAAAACCTAATATCAATTATTTTCATGTTTTTGGTTGTCTGTATTATATTCTTAGAGATCGTGAGAATCTGGGAAAATTTGATGCCAAAAGCGATTTGGGAGTTTTTCTTGGATATTCCACCAATAGTAGGGCTTATCGTGTTTATAACATGAGAACCCAAATTGTTATGGAATCTGCTAATGTAGTTGCTGATGATTTAAAAGATTTTTCAGAGTACTCCCATGAGGAGGAAATTGACAGGTTCATTGATGTTGCCCATCATAAAGAAATGGCAGATCTAACAGTACAATCTTCAGAGGCAACAACAGCTCGTGATGATGTATCAGACGTTGATCCTGTCGAAACAACTACTGGACAGACAGAGAAGGAAAATCCAGTTATTTCTTCTGACTCCGTTAAAAAAGAACCATAAACCAAAGTAAAAAAGAATCATCCTTCTGATCTTATTTTGGGAAATCTTGAAGAGAGTATGGTCACTTGAAAGAGGTATGTAAACTTGGTTCAATTTGTTTGTTTTACTTCTACATTGGAACCAAAAAATGTGAAGGAAGCCTTAAATGATGAATCATGGATCAATGCTATGCAAGAAGAGCTAGATCAATTCACAAGGAATGAGGTATGGATCCTTGTCCCTAGACCGAGTCATACTAATGTTATAAGTACAAAGTGGATATTTAAAAAAAAACTGATGAATTTGGGACCATAATAAGAAATAAAGCTAGACTAGTTGCATAGGGGTACACTCAAGTTGAAGGAATTGATTTTGATGATACATTTGCCCTTGTTGCAATACTTGAATCCATAAGACAATTACTAGCTATTTCATGTGTTCTTGGTTTTAAATTGTTCCAAATGGGTGTCTAATTCGCTTTTTTTAAATGGATTTTTGAATGAAGAAGCTTATGTGGAACAACCCAAAAGGTTTGAGGATCCTTACTGCCCTAATCATGTTTTTAAATTGCAAAAAAACTTTGTATGGGTTGAAATAAGCCCCACAGGCTTAGTATGAGAGATTAACTCATTTTTGGGTCTCAAAGGGATACAAGAGAGGGGGAGTAGACAAAACACTTTTGATAAAAAAATGTTGATACAAATATTATGATAGCACAAATATATGTTGATGATATAGTGTTTGGTTCTACTAATGATTCTCTAGTGCAGGAATTTGTGAAACAAATGCAGGAAGAGTTTGAGATGGGCATGGTAGGAGAACTCAATTGTTTCTTAGGACTCCTAGTGAAGCAGTCAGACGAGGGAATTTTCATTTCACAAAGCAAGTATGCCAGAAATTTAGTGAAAAGATTTGGACTCGATGCATCCAAACCTGCTAAAACTCTCATGGGTACTACGGTCAAATTATCTAAAGATGAGAATGGGAAGAAAGTTGATCCAACTCTTTACAGGAGTATGATTGGGAGTCTCCTATACTTAACTGTTAGTCGCCCTGACATCAGTTATAGTGTTGGAGTGTGTGCTCGTTTCCAAGGGAACCCCATGGAGTCTCATGTGACTGCTGTAAAAAGAATTATTCGTTACATCAATAATACTCTTGATTTATGCATTTGGTACTCCAAAGAAACAAATTCTAACATTGTGTGTTATAGTGATGCAGATTGGGCAGAAAACACTGATGATCGAAAAAGTACAAGTGGTGGTTGTTTTTACTTAGGAAACAATTTGGTCTCCTGGCATAGTAAAAAACAAAACTCCATCTCCTTGTCAACAGCCGAAGCTGAGTACATATTTCTGGAAGCTGTTGCACTCAACTTTTGTGGATGAAACAAATATTGGCAGATTATGAGTTTGATATTAAAACTTTAACCATTTTTTGTGATAATACAAGTGCTATTAATATCTCCAAAAATCCTATTCAGCACTCTCACACCAAACATATTGACATTTGTCATCATTTTATTAGGGAACTTGTTGAAAACAAAACATTGATTTTAGAATATGTTGAGACTAACAAACAAATTGCAGATATTTTTACTAAAGCTTTAGACACTGTCAGATTTGATTCCCTCAGGAAATCCTTGGGAGTTTGTTTTATTTGAAATTGCCAATCAATTAATTATCTTGCCTTGCATATGTGTTTGTGTAACTCTCTTGTCCTGTTTGGAAGAAATTTGATGAGCATATATTTTTATTTTAGAAAATGAACGTTATAAGTCTTATACTTTGTGAGGAATAAAAAACCATATTTGAAAAATTATAGACCATCCAATTTATATTTGATCAAATCATTATGTTTGTATGAGCATTCCTTAATGCAGTTTCTTTTTTAGGCTCCATTTTGGAAAAGAGATACCTATACTGATGTGTGAAAGCCAACACTGAGTAAGTTGGTACCAGGTAATTAGCAATTATATTGGAGGATACTCTACCAGTGTAAAGGGCTACCATCAGTATAAGAGTTATAGCATCCATTATGGTTACAATTTGAAAAAGGCTACAATTGCCAAATATGTGCAATGACCCTAGCTTTAAAAGGCCAAAAAGAAACGTCAAATTGATTACACATGCACACACACATGCCTGTTGACTAGACTGTGTAAGATTGTTGTAAGGCTCATACATATAATGAATTGATTAAAATATGTTTTTTGATTGGTATATTTTGCGAATTATGGTCACTTAATATTTGAATTATAACTCATTTCTCTAATTTGTGAAAAACATGGTTATCTTGTTTCTCTTGAACAGGAGTTGGCATTTACATGGACACATATGGTATGGAAATTTATATTTTTTTGGGCATTTAAAATATATATAATGATAAAATAAAATATGTTTTGGACCGTGTATTTAAAAAAAAAGGAAAAGTTTGAAAAAAAAAATTAATTGATGCAATTTATTTGTTTTATCTCAATATATTCAAAATCATGCAAAAAGTTTCCAATTTTGAGGTGTGAAGGAATTTGTTATAAAAAGGAGATATTTTGGCTTGTATCACAATAAATCCGGTTACCTATTTTTGGTTACCCATTTTCAAACTTGCCTCATTTGTGCACCGAATACTCTATATATTCGGATTCACTTTGGTTGTTTCATTCTCAGTGTTTTCTTGTTTTTTCTCTCTCACGTATAACCAAAGTGTTTACGGTTTTTGTTCTTTGTGTGTTTCACTTGTTTCATTCTTAGCAGCCATGAAGACCCGAGGTCGTGGTTCATCCTCCAAATCTGTGAAGTCTCAGAAGGAGATAGTTCCTGAGTCTGTTCCCTCTGCCACTCCGATTGCTCCAGCATTTATCCCTGCTGTCTCACCTCCTACAGGCCGTCGACCTAAGACCACAACAAGAAAGAAGGTTATTGCCCTTCCGGGTCCTGAAGGAGCTACCTTGATTGGGGCTACAAGTAAAGGAGTTACCTTTCCCAACCTTGATGCTCAACCAAACCAATCCTCGGTGGTTCCACTCGCCTCACCCAAAGGTCAAATAAAATCCAAACCTGTCTTGACTACAAGTCATTCCCAATCAATCTCCACTTAAGCTGTGTCTGATCCATCTGAACATGACTCTGAATCTTCATTATCCCCTGATGTGTTGACCCCCAAGGCAAAGGGAAAACAAAAATCCAAAGCTGCTGGAACAAAGAGAACCAAGAAGGCCAAAGTGGCTCCAACAAAAGGTACCAGCTCCATCTCTGATTCATCACCTTTATCTCGATTCAAATTGAAGGCAAAAATCAACCCACCTCCTTGCACCTCGTCGGAGGATGTTTCACCTGAAACAGAAGTTCCTATTGACAATTTGGAAGAGGAGACTGAATCTGAAGAAGACCCATCAGAAACCACTCCTGTTTGATCTGACCCAAAGGGCACAACACCATTGGAAATTCTCGAATTGTCTACCAAACTCACTAAACAAAAAGGTGCCCTTGTCCATACTTCAGGTTCTTTCAAAGCTCATTCTCTTACTTTCAGTTTTAATGATAATGAGAAGAATATGCAATTTATGAGCATCGTCACTTTATTAGTGAGCGTAATTTCCTTTTTGCTCCTCATCATTTTTTTGGGGTCTTACTTACTTTAGAGGAAATGGGTTGGTTACGATCTTTGTTTGGCTTTGATGGGTTTGTGCCTCGGGTAGTTAAGGAATTTTATGCCAATTTGAATGATGAGTTGTTAGATCAGACTTCTTTTATGTTTCATAAATTGTATGTTAGGGGTCATTGGTATAAGTTTAGTCCTACTGAAATTGCTAAGGCCCTTAATCTCGCTGCTGTTGAGATTGATGATTCTATTAAGTTTGCAAAGGATCAAGTCTTGTCTGAATTGGTTGGTCAAGCTATGGTGTGGGAACCAAGCACCTCTCTACAAGTTTTAGATCTTACTCACTATTATGGTGCACTTTTCAAATTTGCAATGTTTAACTGGATGCCTACCACTCATTCCTTGACCATCACTCAAGATATGGCTTTTCTCTTGTTCAAAATTTGGACTGGTGTCTCCATCGATCTTGCTGCTCTTATTTTTGATCAAATCATGTCCTTGAGTGGTGCCAAATGCAAGGGTCAACACTTGTTGTTTCCGCAAGTCATTTACAAAATTTTGGACTCCTAGTGTCCTTTGAAGAAGTCCCATGAGACATTGACTTCTCCTTTGGTTGGTCCTACCTACACTGTCAAAGATGACCATGTTCCGTCCACAGCTCAAAAGGTCAAAGGCATTAATCTGGCTGGTTCTGGGTCTGGCAATGTCGCGTCTGACACTCCTGCTGTCCCGACTGCTCTCACTTTTGTCTAGACATGAATTGCAAGTATCTCCGAGTGGTTCACTCACATGGAGGATACTCAGCGCCAAATTCTTGCTTCATTGCCCATTATCAATGCATCCACCACTCATGCTCCATGATGGTTACCGTTCCTTTCGATCTTTTTTATTTATTTGCTTTTGTTAAATGTACAAGAACACTAGATGTGTCTTTCTTTTGGTTTCGTTTCCTTTGTTCTTTGGCATTTTCTTAGACAATGAGGGGGAGAGAGTAACTCTATTTTTGGTACTTTGATTATGTTGGTTGACCTGCAGTTGTTCATTTTTTTTTGTTAACTGTTTTTGTCTTGTGCTTTGGTTATTTTTGGCAGGGGGAGTCATTTTGCGACTCTTGTGAATTTAAGCACTTGCTTGTGTTTTTCAGGGATATTTTAAAAATAGATATGATTTGTCTATAAAATTTCCGAAGGGGGAGATTGTAAATCCTAAAATTGGCATATTTTATAGAAATATCTTTTTAATTAAAAGATCCGTTTTTGTTTCCCTTTATTGTGATTTTCGGAATTCACTTTCCCTTTCTTGTAATTTTCAGATTATTTAGCTTTATATTATCACAATTTGTTTATAAAGGGAAGTTATATCTTGCAAATATTCAGTACTTACTCAAAGTCATTTATGGAATATGTGACTGTATATTTTCGTGCAGCTCAAGTGTATAAAAATCAAGAAACTGAATCTTTGATGTCATTAATTATTATTTCTTTCTTAAGCATTTTGATCCAACACATGTATTAGCTGTCTCCACCAAAATCGTATCTGTTGGATCAACATCTTCTAAAAAAGGCAATTCTTCATTAATCAAGAATATCTTCAAATATTCTTGCCTTTATTAGGAGATTCATTCTCAGTCTTTATGAGCACGAAATGGACTCTATAAATAGGTCTCTAAGGCTTTAAGAAAAAATGAACTCTTAGATGCATAATTTGTGAGTGTATTGTAATATTTGTGAGAGTTCCTTCTTTGTATTCACGATCATAGTATTCACGTGATCTTGTGAAAAAAATGAGAGTTTAGTATTTGTGGTGAGTTTCCACGTTCATGAGTGAATACACTTTGTAATTTGAACACAATTTTATAATCTTCGGGAGATGATTTTTACAAGCCTTGCGTTGGGAGGATGCAAGCACTCGTTAGCCATTGAAGGGAGTTCAAGTGGTTGAGCATTTCAATCAAAATCAGATTGATGAAGAGAAGTACAACAAAGTTGCGACAAATATCAAGAGGGAGTCTTGTTTTGTATAAGTCAATATTTTGTACTTGTGATTCTTTATTAATTTATTTTATTCTCTGGGCGTGGCGCCAAGGAGTAGGTTATCCGAAATGGTTTCTGAACCTTGTAAAAATTCGTTGTGTTCTTTAATTGTTTTTGCACTGTCTTTTTATTGTGTTAAGTTTCTGTCGTGACAAGTGTGGATTCTGTCCCGACAGAACGGATATCTATTTAAGCATTTAATTATCATTCCGCTCTTTAATTAATTCACATGGTTTAATTAAATTGATAATTACTAAAAACAGAATTTCAACCCTGATGTTTGTCTAAATTTCTTGAATGGAAAATCATATTTTTGTGGTTGATAAGGACCATTTTGCGGACTAATAATGTTCATGAAATGAAAATCATGTTTTTGTGGTTGATCACCAAGTTATTTATCATATTCTAGTAAATTTATTTCAGTTACATCAATAATTTATCATATTGAGTTTTTGTAGTCTTTTATATTGAGTGGGAAATTATATATAATTTTACCATATTTAACATAAAAATATTATTTGACGATTTTTTTATTATGATAAAAATTTGGGGAGAATATGCCCTCCCTAACCGTGAGTTGGCTCCACCCTTGATAACAAATATTGTTCTTAGGCACGGCCTTGTTGCCCTCTGCAACGCCCTGGATATCGACGAAGATGATGACGATGTAAATGAGGCAGATTTGGATGTCTCAATTATCCACAAGGGAGTCAATAACATGGAAAAATCTTTCGTTGACTGTATCCTTTCGACTAGATCAATCCCAAGGGACTCTGTCGTTCATGGAGTCAATATATTCTGGAAACTTAAGGGCCCTTTTGTGGTTGAATCTCTCAGGACAAATACGTTTCTTATCAGATTTGTTCTTGAATTTGATAAATGACAGGTCCTAATGAGAGGTCATTGGATTTTAGAAAACTCTATTCTTGTGCTAGAAGAACCCAAAGGGATTGGTGACTACACATCTATGAAGTTCACTCACGCTCCATTTTGGATTCAATTGCACAACCTACCAATCAATGATCTATCAAGTTGAAGCGGGACAAGAAATAGGTCATTTAATCGGCTCCGTCATTGAGGTGTACCCGATTGTCTCAGGGGATTTTAATGGAAAATTCTTAAGAGTGAAGATATCTATTTACCTATCTAAACCTCTTCCAAGGGCTGCCAAAGTGGGGGTTAATTGAGGGAGAACCCAAATCTCTTGTTGCTCTAAAATATGAAATACTAACAAAGTGGCATCTTGGGTCACCCTCTTCGTGAGTGTAATGCCAAAAAAGTTCTTGTTAATGGTAAATGTTATGTTAAGTGGCCGTTAATTACTGTTAGTAATTTTTCTTTACTATTTGTACAGGTCATTAGTTATTGTTAATAACTAATACCTTCTTTTGTTTAGTCTATAAATAGACTTCAGTATAATAGACTCAATGTACAAAACAATAGATAATTCAATATAACAGATTGCTATCTTTTTGAGTTAATCGCTTCTTGGTGTTTTGGTATTTTCTTGTTATGTGTTTGTAAGTTCTGTGTTTGTGAAGATTAGATCATTGTTCCTCATCAAACTGGTATCAGAGCCAGGTTCTGATCCAAACCAGGGGATTTCAAGGGCTAGAAGAAGCTGAGATTGAAAGGATGGGGAATGCAAAGTTTGATTTAGAAAAGTTCACAGGGAAGAATGACTTTGGGCTTTGGAGGGTGAAGATGCGAGCTTTGTTGGTGCAGCAAGGGATTCAAGATGCTCTTCTTGGAGAAGGAAAAATCAAAGACAAGACTGAGAAAGCGAAGCAGGAGATTCTCGAGAAAGCTCACAGTGCCATAATTCTTAGTCTTGGTGATAAAGTCTTGAGGGAGGTGTCAAAGGAGACAACTACTGCTGGATTATGGACAAAGTTAGAGAGTCTTTACATGACCAAATCTCTAGCTAACAGGTTATTCTTGAAACAGAAACTATATTCTTTCAAGATGCAGAGTGGAAGATCTATTGAAGATCATTTAGATCTTTTCAATAAGATTATACTAGATCTTGAGAATATTGACATAAAGGTCGAAGATGAGGATCAAGCAATAATAGTTTTGAACTCACAACCCATGGATAGCTATGAGCATTTCGTGGATACTATGTTATATGGGAGGGATTCTCTGACATTGGAAGAAGTACAGAGTGCTTTGATGTCTAAAGAATTGAAGAGGAAATCAGAACTAAGAGAAGAACTTGCTGGGGAAGGTTTGCTGATCCGAGAAAGAACACAAAGGAGGGATGGAAAATATCAAGAAAACTACAAGAAAGGTAAGATGAGCTCAAAGAAAATTAAGAAATGCTTCATCTGTCATAAAACCACTCACTTGAAGAAAAATTGTCCTGGATTGAAGAAGTATGGAGAAGACAAGAGATTTGGAAATGTTGATATTGCATCAGATGGAGACAACAGTGATGGGTATGAAAGTTCTGGAGTCATGGTTGTGTCAAAATGCTATTCTGGAATTGATTGGGTAATGGACTCAGGGTGCTCATTTCATATTTTTCCAGATCAATCTCAGTTCAGTAACTACAAAAGGATTGAAGAAGGGACTGTAAAGCTAGGAGACAATAGAGCATGCTTAGTGATTGGAATAGGTTCAATCAAGCTCGAATTGGTTGGGGGCACCATGGTGGAACTTAAACAAGTTAGACATGTTCCTGATATAAAGATAAACCTTATATCAGTTGCTATGCTGGATAAAGAAGGTTATTTACTGAAAGTTGAAAAAGGTGTCATGAAAGTTCTAAAATGAGCTCTAACTGTGATGAAGGGGTCCATGATTAATGGGGTTTATGTACTGCAAGGAAACACCAAGAAAAACCAGGTCTCAGTAGCCTCAAAGGTCATGGTAAATTCTACGTTACTATGGCACAGGAGACTCGGACATGTCAGTCAAAGGGGTCTTGAAATTTTGGACAAACAAGGGCTGCTGGGTAAAAATACAATTCATTATCTAGATTTTTGTGAGCAATGTGTGTTGGGCAAATCTACAAGGGTCAAGTTTGGAGTTGGAACTCACAACACAAAGGGTACACTCGATTATATCCATTCGGACTTATGGGGGGCTTCAAGAGTCATATCTCGAGGTGGAGCCAGGTATTTTCTTACACTCATTGATGACTTTTCAAGATTTGTCTGGGTGTATATTTTAAAGAACAAAAGTGATGTATTTGACACCTTCAAAGAATGGAAAGCTCTGGTTGAAACCCAAACAGGAAAGAAGATAAAAAGGTTCAGGACTGATAATGGCTTAGAGTTTTGCTCTAATCTTTTTACCAAGTTCTGTAAACTGGTTGGGATCGCTAGACATCTCACAGTGAGGCATACTCCACAACAAAATGGCCTTGCTGAGAGGATGAACAGAACCATCCTTGAACGGGTAAGGTGTATGCTGATATACTTAGGACTACCCAAGAATTTCTGGGGAGAGGCAGTAGTGATAGCTTGCTACCTAATCAATCGGTGCCCTTCTTCAGAAATTAATTTTAAGACCCCATTAGAAGTCTGGTTAGGACATCCTGGGAGCTATGAACACTTGAAGACATTCGGCTGTGTTGCATATGCTCATGTCAAGCAGGATAAGTTGGAAGCAAGAGCTATTAGAGGTGTGTTTATTGGCTATCCAACAGGGACCAAAGGTTACAAGTTATGGAGTATAGAATCTGGTAACCAAAACAGATATTTTATCAGCAGAGATGTGGTATTTGAAGAGGAAAAGCTCTACAAAGATACACTGAAACCTCAAAGTGAAAATTCTGGCACAAACCAGGAGATTAGTATGCATTTTGAGGTGGAGAACCAAGCTGAAAATAGACCAGAACAGCAGGAGCAATTTCAGAATATTGATGACAATAATGAGGCCATTAAAGAAGAGGAGCATGATGACAATGATGAAGATGAAGTATTGAGAGACTACCAGCTAGCAAGGGATAGGGATAGGAGGATCACCAAAGCTCCAGATCATTTTGGTTTTGCAGATCTGATTCATTACGCACTAAGTGTTTCTGAGTTCAGTGAGGAAGAACCAAGAACCTATGCTGAAGCTATAAGCTGTAGTAATGGAAAGGATTGGGAGGAGGCTATGAGAGAGGAAATCAATTCCCTACACAAGAATGAAACATGGATATTGGTTAAGAAACCAGCTGGTAAGAAAATAGTAGGAAGCAAATGGGTATTCAGATACAAGGAGGAGATACCTGGAGTTGAAAGAGCTCGGTTCAAGGCAAGACTAGTGGCAAAGGGATTCACACAGCGAGAAGGAATCGACTACAATGAGATATTTTCACCAGTTGTGAAACATACCTCAATTCGGGTGTTATTAGCTTTGACAGCCATAGAAGACTTAGAACTCGAGCAGATGGATGTAAAAACAACGTTTCTTCATGGAGAGTTAAGTGAAGAAATTCTCATGAGACAACCACAAGGTTTTGAGGAGAAGGGAAAGGAAAACTATGTTTGCTTGCTGAAAAGATCACTCTACGGACTGAAGCAGTCACCCCGTCAATGGTACAAACGATTTGATGAGTTTGTCATCAAATCTGGTTTCAAAAGAAGCTAATATGACTGCTGTGTTTATGTTAAGACAGGAAATGTGAAGTCAGTGGTGTATCTATTATTATACGTAGATGATATGTTAATTGCTAGTAAACTAATTTCAGAAGTAAACAAGGTCAAAGAAATGTTGAGCAATGAATTTGAGATGAAGAATCTTGGTCCGGCTAAGAAGATTCTAGGAATGGAGATACTTAGAGATAGAAAGTCAAGGAGGCTTTTGATATCTCAGAGTAGCTATATCTCAAATGTATTGAAGAAATTTGGTTTTAATGATGTAAAACCAATTGTGACCCCTATTGCACAACATTTCAAACTGTCTTCAACTCAAGCACCTGCCACTGAAGCTGACAAGGAGCTAATGCAGAAAACACCCTACACAAGTGTGGTTGGAAGTCTTATGTACCTAATGATCTGCACTAGACTAGATCTTTGTCATGGTGTAAGTGTTGTCAGTCGATACATGGGGAACCCAGGACTTGAGCACTGGGAGGCTGTAAAGTGGTTAATGAGGTACATAAAAGGAACATCAAAGGCAGGTCTGGTATATAGCTCAAATGGGAAGGATCCAACAGTCATGGTATTTGTCGACTCAGACTATGCTGAAGACTTGGATACCAGGAGGTCACAAACAGGGTATGTTTTTCAGATTAATGAGTATACTATAAGCTGGAAGGTCAATCTTCAATCAACAGTAGCTTTGTCTACAACAGAAGCTGAATACATGGCATGTACAGAGGCTGTAAAGGAAGATTTGTGGCTGAAGGGTCTAACTAAGGAGCTGGGACTAGACCAAAGGGTTATCACAGTGTTTTGCGATAGCCAAAGTGCTTTGCATCTTAGTAAGAACCAAGTGTTCCATGAAAGAACAAAGCATATTGATGTTAGGCTGCATTTCATTAAAGACATTATAGCTGAAGGAAGAGTTTGCTTAAACAAGGTGCCAACTGCAGAAAACCCACATGACATGCTTACAAAGTCTCTACCATCAGCTAAATTCAAACATTGTCTTGATCTACTTATGATCACTGATAAGTGATCTTGCAGACCTAAATTGTTTTTGGCAGTCAGTTTTATTTCTTTTTGAGGGAATTAACGGTCAAGGTTGAGAATTGTTATTTTAAGTGACCGTTAATTACTGTTAGTAATTTTTCTTTACTGTTTGTACAGGTCATTAGTTATTGTTAATAACTAATACCTTCTTTTGTTTAGTCTATAAATAGACTTCAGTATAATAGACTCAATGTACAAAACAATAGATAATTCAATATAACAGATTGCTATCTTTTTGAGTTAATCGCTTCTTGGTGTTTTTGGTATTTTCTTGTTCTGTGTTTGTAAGTTCTGTGTTTGTGAAGATTAGATCATTGTTCCTCATCAGTAAAATTCAATGTAATTATGGGGAATCGATTAAAGATACGATGATCAATAAACAAACTGCCCCAACAAAACGTTCTCGTCCGTCGGCCTCTTCCCCTGTCATAACGAAGGACAATCGGTTAGTTGACACTAAAGCTCCGATGTCGATGGTCACTTGGAAGAAAAAACAATTTGCTTCAGACAATGTGAACGGAACCTCATCCTCAAAAGGAAAGTCGTTTATTTTGGGTAACTCCCCATCTGCGAAATTGAAGGTAACAACCACAACAGAAGATACTTTCTTTAAGTCAAAGAATCAATTCTCCTTTAATGAGAATCACGCTGGTTAAGGGAGTATCACTCTAATTTTGAACCCCTTTTCTTATTTAAACAATCCCATGACACATGTCGCCTCTCACAATGAGGTGTCTTCCAACCCTCAATCCATGCCAACTCACCTGGAGGTTTCAAGAATCTCATCAATCTCTTCCCTAGATAAAGAAAAGTCCCAGTCACGTGAGATTCTCCAATCCCATTTTAAGTGACACCCGTGACCTACTTACTACTCAGCTTAATCCAAGCATTGAGGACTCGATCCTTGGTGGTCTTTTGGGACATGCATGCAACGTCCCATCTTTTCCAGTCCCTGTGCAGACTACACTACACCATGTGGTTGAAAATTCAGAAGTTTCGAGTCACCAAAGTGATAATAAGATTGATGCTATCGTGGCCTTCAAGCCTGGCATTACCTCTTGAATCCTTCCTGCTAGCTTGCAAGCAGTCATTCCTCGAGGCAAGAAGCACCATTACAAGAAACAAACCCAAGCGGCTTCCAAGCTTAAAGTGCAGAAACTTACCAAGAATCCCCATGCCTCTTTGAAGGCTACTAAAAAGAATTTATATTCTCAAATTGTGTCCTTAATCCAAACTGAAGAAATATCAATCCAGTCCCTAGCTTCAGACACTCTACAGGTCACAATTAGTGATGAAGCTGCTCTCCCGGATATATCAGCAGTGCTTGCAGAGCAAGACCTGTTATGATTGGTTAAATACAAAGATAAGTGTTAAAATACAAGCAAAGTATAAACACTTAGTAAATTTCACATAGTGAAGATGTGAAATATGAGCTTCAATTATAGGCACTTTTAAAATGTGTTTTTGGGTCCAAAGTGATGCATGAAGGTATCTAAGGGTTCCCAAAAATTTGGTAGCATTTAGAGAATTTTTAGGACCTTTGGAAGTGTCTAAAAACAGAGAGGGTGGCGATACGTCATTGCCCAAGAGGCATAGCATCGCCTAATGCTTAGGGTTTTCAAAAAACCCTAACAGGTGATGCATCGCCTGCATATAGGTGGCGATGCATCGCCTGCATATAGGCGGCGATGCATGCGGGCGATGCATCGCCTGCATATAGGCGGTGATACATCGCTTGCATGTAGGCAACGTGTCGCCTATTGAAGTACATACAAGTTATGTGAAATGCTCTTAATGACGTGTTTTATAAGTCTAATCCTATTGGTTAGACCTAATTATGGCGCCTACTCTATATAAGGGTCAAAATAGTATTTTGGAAGACTTGATCACTCTCTCTAATCTCTCTTTACCCTCTCTCTCTCTAGCTCCAAGAATCTCTAGTTTTCACCAAGAACTCTCAAAGAAAGTGCTTGTCTTTGAGAGTTTAAGACTTGTTAAATCTCAATCCTTATTTCCTCTTAGAAAAGGCCTCAAGCATCCATGGTGGCAAGGAAATAGAGTATCAGGACAACGTTTTGCAACGTGTATAAGCCTTGAAAATATGATTTTGCTTTATTCTAAAGGATTGCTCAAAGTGATGGTTTTTGCCTAGGGTTTTGAAGATTCATTAAGGTTGAAGAAGATCATTCATCTACTTGGGTTTTCAAGTTGTTTCTTAATTATTTTTTAATCTCTGTCAATCCATTTTTCGTGTATATTATAAATTTTGAGGTGGTGTTATCTCACCCTTCCCCAACATTCTAATACTCTATAATCTGATATAACACATCATGGAATAATCTAACACATTTTCAGCATTGAAATTCATGACTCAAGATTTTGTAAGATTGGATAGGTTTGATGGAACTAACTTTGTTCATTGGTAAGGTAGGATTAGATTTTTCTATGTCTTGGACAAAGACCTAAAAGCTTTGGAAGAGCCCGAGGAATATGATACTCAAGAAGTTGTCAAGGAACGGAAGAAGCACGAAGAAGATGAATTGACATGTAAGGGTCACATCGTCAATGCTCTTTCGGATAGGATCTATGATCTCTACACCAACACCAAGACCGCCAAGGAGATTTGGGAGGCCTTCGAAAAGAAGTACAAAGCGGAAGAAGAAGTTACTAAGAAATTCCTTATTATTCAATATATGGAATTTAAATTTCATGATGCTAAACCCCTTCTCCCTCAAATTCATGAATTGTAAATTATTTTGAATAAATTATCTACACTTAATATTATATTTTCGGAGCAATTCCTTGTTGGTGCCATTATAGCCAAGTTACCTCATTCTTGGAGAGGCTATAGAAATAAAATTCTCCATAGAAATGAAGATATTTCTTTGGAGGAAATTCTCAAACACTTGAGAATTGAGGAGGATTCTTGTTTTAAAGATATGAATGAGGAGAAGTCCAATGGAGAGACTTCTAAGGCCAATGTGGTGACTAACCCTCCTAACGAGGGCACAAGAATTGGTAAGAATAAGGGCAAGGGTAAAAAACCCTTAGGGCCCAAGAAGAGTGAGGGACAATTCAAAAGTTCCAAGGAACCTTGCTTTGAGTGTGGCAAGAATGACCACTTTGCTAGAGATTATAGGCTCTAGAGGAACCAAAACAATGAGGCAATAGTCAGTTCAACCCAAGATGACACTAATCGAAGTTAATGCCATTCATGGAAAGGTGAGTGAGTGGTGGTATGATACCTGTGCCACCATTCATGTTACCTATGATAGAACTTTTTTCAAGACCTTTGAATCTTCAAAGGAAGGGCATAAGATACAAATGGGTAATGAGAAAAGGTCCAAGGTTGAAGGAAAGGGATCCATTTATTTGTTCTTCACATCCGACAAGAAGGTTCTACTCACCAATGTTTTGTATGTACTGGAAATGAGTAGAAACCTTGTGAGTGGCATTTTGCTCGGTAAACTGGGAATCAAGGTTGTGATAGATTCCGACAAGCTTATTTTTTCAAAAGACAATGTCTTTGTGGAAAAGGGATATGCTTGTGATGACATGTTAAAACTTTGTACTTCAATTGACAGTGTGAACAATAAAGTTTCTTCTTCTTCTTCTGGTTATATGCTTAACTCAAATTCTATTAATTTGTGGCATGTTAGACTTGCACATATAGGATTTAGCAAATTTAAAAGGGCTATCAAATGTAGATTAATTGATTGTGATAATTTGAGCATGGTAAATGTGAATTGTGTGTTAAATCTAAAATGGTAAAGAAACATTTTCCTAGTGTTGAAAGAAACTCTAAGTTGTTAGATTTGATACGTAGTGATTTATGTGAACTTAATGGAATGTTGACTAGAGGATGAAGTAGATAGTTTATTACTTTCATTGATGATTGCTCTAGTTCACATATGTATATTTGCTAAAAAATAAAGATGAAGCATTTGATGTGTTTAAGGTTTATAAAGCGGAAGTTGACTTGAAAGGAAAATTAAAGTGCTTAGAAGTGACAGGGATGGTGAATATTTTCAAATGAATTTAACTTGATTTGTGAAGAGCATAAAATTATTCATAAATGTACAATCCATTATACTCCACAACAAAATGGTATCGCCTGCATGCAGGCGACGCGTCGCCTACTGTAGTACGTACAAGTTACATGAAATGCTCTTAATGACGTGTTTTACAAGTCTAATCCTATTGGTTAGACCTAATTACGTTGGCTACTCTATATAAGGGTTGTTGCACCCAATTTTGAGAATGAATAAATAGCCTCGAAATATAGGCTCGAAATGAGTAAGCTCGAAAATAATAAGTGTTTGTTGTACACTTGTATAAATTGACGTGATTACAGGTCTGGTCAATGATTAACACTCGAGCATGGGTGACATTGTTTGAGCTGAAAAATCTTCGAGAGAGTATTAAGATCAATAATATTGACTCGTGGACTAGGCAGATTTTAACTGCTGAACCACGTAAAAGGCTTGAGATTTTTTTTTTTTCTGTAACGTTGTTTAGTGCTCTTCATAATTAAGTTGACAAAAAACGACGTCAACAAGTTGGTGCTTTCATTGAGAGCATTAAGCAAATCTCTGTATTTTTTAATTAGAAACCTCCTGCATAGCTTCAATGGCCGCTACGAACAATCCAGGAACTGGTGGATGACCATTGCCACAAATCCCCGAGGAACGAACTCCTCTGACTGAAAACTACCCATGAAGGCCAGGGAAGGAACCTATGGCAGATCAGGGTCTGGATGACGGAAGCGCATCATCCGAATCTAGGGGGCCACCTACTCCAACCCCCAAGCCTGACGAGGATCTTTATAATCCCGAGAAGTACGTGCCCATTGTCAAATTGGAAAATCGCCAAATACGCCAACAACTAGCCAAAGCCACACGGGTAACGAGGAATTGGCTATGCAAGCCGCCGAAGCACAAGCACCTCCTTGGAGGACCAAAGGGCGCCCCCGTGGGAGTACGGTTGCTAGAATGGCCGAACAAAGGGCCCAGCAAGCCCAGCCGAGGCCTAGGGTTAATACCAAAAACGGCCGCCCTGGGAGAAATACTCAAAATGTTGCTGCTGGAAATCCTACGATGAGCGTAACTGCTGAAACAGGGAATAACCGAGCTCCCTCTGTAGCTCGGAACAATAAACCCGAGCATGTCAGGCATAACTCGGAGCCAGTTCGAGCCAATTTTGGACCTTCTAGGACCAAAAATGGAAGGCCCCTGCCATCGCCAATAAGGCATCCTCCGTTGCCAATAAGGCACCCATCTCTTGTTCGAAAGGCACCCCAAAAGCTCCTAATGGGAACCGGACGAGGGAACAAGCACCTCAAAGACCGTCTCGGAGTGGTAGCCAAGACAAGAACCACATGCTTAACCTGGACACGAGGGTGAGCGAGTAGCTCCCTCAAGACATAAGGCATCCCAACCAGTGGGAAGTCACATGTTGAGGTCACAAACGATGGGAGCGAGGAGGCCAGTAGAAGATCCACCTCGCAACCATCGAGCCACACAACCAAAGAGAAATGTTAGTTTCATGAGTGGAAGTTTGGACCTCAGTAGGTCGGTGAATGTATATAATACCAAGCCCAGGAATACTAGGAATTACGAGAACAACAACCCTGTTCTTCGAGATCATTTGAATCAAAACTGGGGGTAGGCTAACACTTTAAACCTGGATTTATGGGCACATTTGAATAGCCGAAAAGAGCCCATGTAGCCAATATACGGGAATCAGTATAACCCTGTACTGGGGCAGGGAGTTGGAGTTTTCACAAACAATAACCAACTACCCCAAGTGCAAGCTCAACCTCTGATGGACTTGGCCCAGGAAGAATTAACCAGCTCAAAAGCGCATTCCGACTTCTCAAGATGAAAGGAATAAGGACAAGGCAGATGACTCCAATGAGGAGCTCGAGCCTTTTGTTCTGCACATATTGAATACTCCATTTCCTTACGGATTTAAGATACCCCACATGGATCCTTTTGACGAGAACTCAGACCCATACAACCATCTGAGCACGTTTAACACAATAATGCACGCTAGCAACATCAGTTACGAGCTCAAGTGCATGCTATTCCCAACCAAGTTAACATGACAAGCAAAAAACTGGTTTGACAAGTTCTAAAGGCATTCAATCTCGTCTTGGGAACAATTAGCTAAAGAGTTCAAGTAACAATTCAAAGCCATGGTAGGCGTCCGACCCGAAGCCTCGGCCTTGATTAATGTTATATAACAGCCAAGAGAGTCGTTAAAGAGCTACCTGGAAAGGATTAACATAGAGGTGGCACGGGCCCATAATGTTGATGACAGTGGTCATCTTATGGCAGTTCGAATTGGGATATTTCCAGAATGTCCCCTTTGGGATGATATGCAAAGAAAACCTATAAGGACAATAACTGAGTTCAATGAAAGGGGTCAGAGGTTCGTCAATGTAGAAGAGGCGAGGTTAGCATTAAAACTGATGCCTCATCCTGTTATAACTACAACGATGAATGTCAACTTAGCCTCGACCTCGGCTACCCCCTCAACGTCACGGCCCACAGGAGACAACCCTTCAAAAAGAAAGAAAAATGAAGGGAACAACTCGGAGGCAGACGGGGGAAGAAGAAAAAAGGGGATAAATATTTCTCCATTTACATGGTTTAAAATGAGCTTACGAAAACTTGGGAAAATATCTTTATCACAAACGAAAATCAGGTCCCGTTTAGACGACCCGACCCGATGCGAAATCAGAAATAAAAAAGAGACACCAATAAGTATTGCAGATTTCATAGAGACATCGGGCATGCACCCAATGAGTTAAGACAACTGAAGGACGAGATCGAAAGTTTGATCTCGAGAGGATATTTTGGGCAATACGTAATTAATAGAAATCTGACCCAAGCATCGACTAGATAGAGGGCAGGTCCTATATAGCCTGCCTGGCAGAACGTGGCCACGCGAGTGAAGGAGGATGAACGACCTCCCCCAATAGATGGGGAGGATGTGGTAACCATTTTCGGAGGACCACACCTCACTGGGTCGAGTAGAAATGCCCAGAAAAGATATGTCAAAGAGCTCAAGAGGGATGACGGATATCCCTATGAACCTGAACCGCGAGCTCCACCAAAGGGTTGAAACTCAACCCCTCACTTTTAGAGATGAAGACGCATGACCACGAGCACGTCTAGTTTTTCCACAATGACCCTCTGGTCATCACACTTCAACTCATCAATAAAAGGGTGTGCTGAGTCCTAATTTATAACAGGAGCTCGGTCAACATCTAGGCCACTTTAGAAAAGATGGGACTCATGGTTCGAGACCCGAAAGCTTGTGCAACAACATTGCATGGATTCTCAAGAGAAGGGATAGCCAGTACGAGTTCCATCAAACTCCCAGTAACCATGGGAGACTATCTAGTCTCGGTAACCAATATCATGGAGTTTATAGTGGTGGACACCCCATCGGCCTACAATGTACTACTCGAGAGACCAGCCCTGATTGGACTGGGGGCAGTATCATCTGTCAAGCACTTGGCCATCAAGTTCCTGGCTTCTAGTGGCATTGGGACACTGAAGGGAGACCAGCTGGCCACTCGGGATTGTTATGGCATTTCCATGAGGGGGAAAGTCCAAACAGTTATTATCCGGGAAATAAGTGGGTTTGTCTTCGAAATCGAAGAAGAAATCGATCCTAGAGTAGATTAAGATAGGGCCGATCTTGAACCAATAAAAGAGCTTGAAGAAGTAGAACTCGATGAAAAGGATACCACTAAGGTGGTAAAAATAGGGAAGAACCTCCCCAATGCGCGAGATAGCAACTATTCGCTTCTTGAGGGAAAATCAGGATGTGTTTGCATGGTCACACTCAGATATGGTAGGAATTAGCCCAATCATTATAAGTCATGCACTCAACATATGCAAAAGCTTCCCTCCAAAGCAGCAAAAAAGAAGGCTCATGGACGATGATAGGAAGAAAGCCTTGAAAGAAGAGGTCGAAAGGTTGAAGGCAAATCGATTTTTTTGAGATGCTTTCTAACCTGATTGGATAGCCAATTCTGTGTTATTTTTGAAGCCCAATGGAAAGTGGTGAACTTGCATGGATTATTCGGACCTCAATAAGGCATGTCCAAAGGATTGTTTTCCCTTGCCTTGAATCGATTAGCTCGTAGATACCACTACAGGTCACAGCACCATGTCATTCATGGATGCATACTCTGGACATAACTAGATAGCCATGCATGCACTTGACCAAGAACATACGAGTTTCATGACCGATAATGGTTTGTATCTACAATGTAATGCCTTTCAGGCTCAAGAACACGGGAGCCACATACCAGAGATTGGTGAATAGGATGTTTGCTGAACAAATTAGGAATAACATGGAGGTTTATGTGGACGATATGCTAGTCAAATCCAAGCATAACTATAACCATGTGGACGACCTCACTGAATGATTTGTTGTGTTGAAGAAGTAAAACATGAGACTTAACTTGCATAAATGTTCATTCGGAGTATCCTTGGGAAAGCTTCGGATTCATAGTGAATGCTTGGGGAATTGAGGCAAATCACGATAAGATTAAGACATTAATCGATATGCCCTCTGTAATTCCCCAAAATCACTAATGAGGTTTAATGGTTGGATTAGGAGGCCAGGAGGGCCATAATTGATTTACTATGCCATTAAATGATTATATTGATAATTATGTGAATTATATTATTATATGATGATAAATGCATGCATGTGGGTCCACAATTCATTTTAAGGGTATTTTGGTAATTTGGTCTGTTGAGGGCATATTTGTATATTTTCATGCATGTTAGTGAATTATGGATGAGGCCACATTATAATGTGTATTTTTTCGAGCTATTCGGCATGAGACGATCTTAGAATGCAAGTTAGCGGTTTGGTCATAACGGGGTTATTTACCGAGCTCAGGGTAATTTGATGATTAGTACATTACTGGGAATTAAAGGGTAATGAGATATTGTTACTATTAATTGAGACCATTGGGAATAATGGGAATTGGAGGATGTTAATTATGATTAAAGAGATAGATGGAAAATGACGAATTTGCCCTTGGGGCTGTTAAGGAAATAAAATAGGCTTGGGGGCATTTTGCTCATTTGACCTTAGAGATATATGTTAAGTTAGATGGTTGTAGAAGAAGTAAACCAAAATAGAGACTCTTCTTCCTCTTCCTCTCGATCATCTCTCTTTCCTTTCCTTTGAAATTTTGAAGCTCAATTTGAGGATTCAAGCTAGGGAATCAAGGCTTGAGGTTTTAGGATTATGTTCAGCCATTGAAGGAGATTCAATCTTGAGTTTGAGGTAAGAATTTGACCATGATTTTCTGGTTTCTTGCTCTGTTTTCAATTGGTTTTGAGCTTAAGGTTTGGATTATAGAAGTAGCAATTTGATGAGGTTTTTGGAAAGTTTGATTGGGTTTTGATGTATAAGACATGTATAACTGGTTTTCGGGTTCATTTGTGGGTTTGGTTGAGGTTTAGGGTCAGTTTTTGAGGTTTGGAATTTGGAGAACTTGAAGAGGAAAAACCAGAGTTTGAAGAATCTTGTTCTGGCGCTACAGCGCCCAGAGTTGGGCGCTCTAGCGTTGGTCAGGGCTTAATTGCTCTGCTTGTAGCGCCATAGCGTTTGGGAGGCAGCGCAGCGCTACCTTGTTTTTCCAGGGCATTCTTTTGGGTACTTTTTAGGGTTTTAAGCTCGAGGTTTCAATTCGTAAGGCTCGGGAACGAATTTATTAACCATGTTAGAAGGATTTGAGGTCCCGGGAGCGAGGTTTAGATCATGACCTTTTATTATTGATTTTATTGATGGAATTCCATATTTGGTTATGACTAGGTAACCGCTAAGGGATCAAAGGATTGATTGTTCTCAAAGGTCGTTCTTTTATTATTTCATGCTCGAACAAGGGGTAAGAAAATTGCACCCAGTATGTGACATGCATGGTTATTGATGAGGCATGTTAAGTGCTCTATATGTGGACATTGATTGCATATTAAATGCTTAGCAGTCTTGCTTACTTGTGAGTGGCATTGACTTATTAGTCAGAATCAACAATGGTGTCAGTATTGACTGTGAAACTGTGACTTATTAGTCAGGTTCGACAGTAATACTGAGCACTGGTCGTATGGAATTGACCTATGAGTCAAGAACAGTATTAGCGTGTTTAACACAAGCCAAAAATATTAGATCTAATCGACATAAGCATTATCAACATATGCTTGAAATGCTTGACCGACCTTAAGTTCGATGAAAACAAAAGTGCTTGTCTAGTCTAAAGGCTAGTTACTTAGAGACAGAGCCAAAAGGCTAAGGTGACCGACACGTCACATGGCTTGGGAGCGAATCCCCAGAAATGGACTTATTAGCCATCTATTTAAGGAGCGAAACCCTAGAGATGGACTTAAGAGTCATCTATACAGGGAACAGATCCTTAGAGGTTGACTTATTAGTCACCTGCACAGCGTGTGACTCAATAGTCACTTGTCTGATTGGGCTGCAAGCCCCAGAATGATTACCATAATCATTTATTGATATTGTATACATGCAGTAATAAGTTTTCTTGCTGAGCCTTGGCTCACGGGTGCTATGTGGTGCAGGTAAAGGGAAAGAAAAGCTCACCTAGCCTTGAGTGGAGAGCTTAGGTGGCGATGTGTACATATGCAGCCGCTTGACCACCACGGCCAAGGTGTTTCTCAGAGGAACTAGGGGTTAACCATATTTTTGCTGCTTAGGTCGGCGGGTTGTAACTTTTACACTGTAATGACCATTTTGGATTGTAAATAACTTTGTGAACACTTTTATGGGCACATGTACATTTTTATGTTTTAAATAAAATATATTCATTCCATTTGATCGAGAATTTTCACCTTAGCCTATTAATAACACCTAGATGCACCTTTATAACCTAATGACTCGTTTAGCGAGTTAAGCACTGTTTAAAGTTCACAATAACGATCTTGGAGTAACCAGGATGTTACACCCTCACCTCGAAAACTTAAAGATGTCCAGAGCCTGATTGGACGAATGGCGGCCTTAAGTAGGCTCATCTCGAAATCTACAGATCGGTGCCTCCCATTCTTTAACCTTTTGAGAGGGGGCAAAAAATTTGAATGGTCAGACAAGTGTGAACTCGCATTTCAAAATCTTAAGAAGCACCTCCCAGAGCCACGAATCTTATCCTAGCCAATCACTGGGGAAGTATTGTACTTATAGCTCGCCACAATCGAACATGCCATCACTGTAGTACTTGCTCGGGAGGATAAGAAAGTGCAAAAACATGTTTACTATGTTAATAAAAGATTACTGGGGGCAGATTCGAGATATCTGTTAATGGAAAAGCTAGCTTTGTGCCTGATACATGCATCTCGAAAGCTTCCACCCTATTTCCAAGCGCATCATATACATGTATTAACTGATCAACCATTAAGGCAAGTATTATCCAAGCCTGAGGCCTCCGGGAGATTGTTAAAATGGGTTGTCGAACTCAGGTAGTTCGAGATCACCTATCATCCAAGAACGACGATCAAAGAGCAGACCTTAGCATATTTCATTTTTGAATGTATGGGAATCATCAACAAGGAAGTCATAACCCCAGCCCGCGAGTTGTGGAGACTTTACGTCGATGGATCTTCTAATGAGAATGGGTTGGGGGCAGGAATTAGTTTGATCACTCTGATGGGAAATCATTTTCATTCAACTTTATGATTTTCCTTTGAAGTGTCAAATAACGAGGCTGAGTACGAAGCACTATTAGCAGGTCTCTGGATAGCTTCCGAGCTCAAGGCAAAGACCATTCACTTCTATAGTGATTCCCAATTAGCCGTTAACCAGGTCCTAGATGAATATCAGGCTCATGGTATTAAAATGGCAGATTGTTTGGAGAAAGCTAAGGCGACGTTCAGAGAATTTGAATTCTATGCCATAGAACAAGTTTTGTGGAAGCAAAATTCAAATGCGGACGTAGTGGCTAGGCTCGCCATGAACAAAGAGGCTGACACACTCAACATGGTGTCGGATGAGTTCTTACCGACCCAAGTATAACCATGCCCGAGGAAAAAGATGTCAACATGATTGACTCACAACCTACATGGATGATCCCCATAATTGACTACCTTGACCGGAAATCTCCCAGCACACCGAAACGAGGCCAGGAAACTTATGTACAAAATACCAAGATACACCATCTTGGAAGGAATTCAAATGTGGACGTAGTGGCTAGGCTCGCCATGAACAAAGAGGCTGACACACTCAACATGGTGTCGGAAGAGTTCTTACCGACCCAAGTATAACCGTGCCCGAGGAAAAAGATGTCAACATGATTGACTCACAACCTACATGGATGATCCCCATAATTGACTACCTTGACCGGAAGTCTCCCAGCACACCGGAACGAGGCCAAGAAACTTATGTACAAAATACCAAGATACACCATCTTGGAAGGAAGGTTGTACAGAAGAGGGTATTCCATGCCACTACTGAGGTGTGTAAATCCAGCCAAGGCAAAGAATATTTTAGATGAAATCCATGAAGGATTTTGTAAAGACCACACTGGGGGGCATAGCCTGTTGAAAATGGTGATTAGGCAAGGATACTTATGGCCTACAGTTAAAGCAGACTCGTTCGAATATGTTAAGCGTTGTGACAAATGTAAATGGTTTGCTTTGATACTACGAACTCTGCCCACTGAGCTTACCATGATGAACTCTCTGTGGCCATTCACGGTATTGGGAATTGGCCTCATAGATTCCTTTCCAATCGGAAAAGGAGGAGAAAAATATGTTGTAGTCGCAATTGATTATTTTACAAAGTGGACTGAAGCTAAACCTCTAGCTACTATCCCCTCGAAAAAAAGTTATGGATTTCGTAGTAAAGAATATAATCTGTAGGTACAGGTGCCCAGGAAGATCGTATCAAATAACGGGACCTAATTCGACAGCGACCTGTTCACACATTTCAATGAAAAGAATGGGATAATTAAAAAAATTTCCTCTGTGGTCCATCCACAGGCAGATGGCCAAGTTAAAGTAGTGAATAAAACTCTAAAGAGTTCTATCAAGAAAAGGCTGGAAGAAGCTAAAGGAAGATGGCCAGAAGAACTACCACAAGTCCTATGGGCGTACAGAATGACAACACGGACCTCAACGAGGCATACCCCATTCTCCCTGGCTTATGTTTGCGAGGCTATGTTACCTATAGAGGTCGAAATCCCATCAATAAGACGTGGGGTATACAACCAAAACTCGAACCAATACTAGCTTGAAGAAAGTTTAGACCTAATTGAAGAAAGACAAGATGCAGCCTAGCTAAGAAATGATGCATACCAAGAGAGGGCTATAAGATATTACAACAAGAGGGTTCGAGACAAGAAATTTGGATTGGGAGTGTCGGTGCTTAGACATGTATTTTTGGCCACATGAGACCTATCCGCGGGGGTGCTCGGGCCTATTTGGGAAGGGCCTTACAAAATCGAGTCCATCATTCGACCTTGTGTTTATAAAATAGTGAGATTGAATGGATATTTGGTCCCGCGAGCTTGGAATGGTGAACATTTACGACCTTATTATCAGTAATTTAGGAACGATGGTTATTCATTTTAACCCAGCTTGTATTTAATTTTTGCTTTTCGTCAATAAAACACTGGATTTTATTCAATTTTTGTATTTTTATTGTTATACTTTTTGCAAGCTATCAAAATTCAATAACCTAAGATCATAATCATAGGATATTAAGGGGGCATAAGTGGTATACAATCATACCATGAGCTCAAAAAAAACATAACATCAATAAAAATATACTCTAATAGCAGTGTATGGATTATTAACCAAATATGGATTGAACAAGTCTTGAACAAACCAGAAAACCCTAATTGACATGATCAAAAATTGGAATTCTAGATAAACCAACAAAAAATTATGAGTTGAGACGGTTGGAAATTTTTGTAAATAAGTTTCAATCTCGCAACCTCAAGACCATAATTGAGGATGAGAAAAAGTTACTACGGAAAGGCAAAATATAACTAGACTAACGAGGTTACACGCCACTAAGTACTAAAAAAAGTGCATGGTAAAAGTAATATTCGACCTTGATAATAACGAAGTCGAAAAAGGGCTATCAAATGAACCATGTATGAATACGTCAAAATTCGAGCCTAAGCCCAACAAATATTTGTATATATAAACAAATATAGCACTTTATACTCAATGTGTAAATATTTCGAGCAAGAAATATAAGTGTAATGCCCCAAATTTCCTAATAAGGTTTAGGACCTTGATTAGGAGGCCGGGAGGGCCATAATTGATTTATTATAGTATTTAATGATTATATGCATGTTCATGTGAATTATATTATTATATGATGGTAAATGCATGCATATGGGAGTATTTATTATTATAAGGGTATTTTGGTAATTTGGCCACTGTGGGCGTAATTGTATATTTTGGGTGCATGGTTGTGATTAATTAATATAGCCACATTATAAGGTGGATTGGTTCGAGCTAATCGGCATGAGACGATCATGAGATGTAAGTGTTTGGTCTAGTCATAACGGGTTTAAGTTCGGGGCTCGGGGTGAGTCTCGGGGTCATTTTAATGATTAAAGCATTACCGGGGATTAAAGGGTAATGGGATATGATTTATTGGTATTTGGGAATATTGAGAATAGCGTGAATTGGAGAGCGTTGATTATAATTAACGAGATAGGCAGGAAAGGACGGTTTTACCCTCGGAAGCTTTTAGAGGGATTTATTTGGCTTAAGGGCATTATGGTCTTTTGGCCTTAAGAATTTATACCAGTTTTTGGGGTTTGGAAGGCTGTAGAAATAGAGCAAAACAGAGACGTTTCCTCCTTCTCTCCCGTACAAGTTTTCCTTCATTCTTTTCTTTGAGTTTTGAGAGCCCATATTGAAGAGCAAGCTAAGGAAATCAAAGCTTGGGAATTCTAGACCTAGCTCAGCCATTGGGAAGGATTCAAACCAGCTTAAGGTAAGGAATTGAACCTGAATTTTGAGTTATGCCCTATTTTCGTTTTAAGTTTTCAACTTTTGGTTTCTTGATGCAAGTATGGATTTGAGGAGGTTTTAATTGAAGTTTAGGTTGGGTTTTGATGAGGGGAAGTTATGGGTGATGTTTAGGGGTTTAATTGTGTGTTTGGAGGAGGTTTTGAGTTGGCTTGAAGGGTTGGTTTGAGAGGAAAAATACAGGGGAAAACTGAGTTCGCGTGTGGTCTTTTTGCTGGTCTGGGCTGAGCGCCGCGGCGCGGCTGTGGAGCATCGCGGCCCTTGGTGTCTGGCAGGGAAGGCCCTCTCTGTTTGAGGGCGCGCCGCGGCGCAGATGGGGAGGGTCGCGGCCCTTAAGGTCATTTTAGCCCAAAATGGTATTTTAAGCTTGGGGATTCAAGCCTTAGGCCTCGGGGTTGTATCTAGTACCCGATTAAGTGGGGATTGATGTCCCGGAGGCTAGATATTGATTTGGGAATTTATGTTGACCATTTTTATTGATGGTATCTTATATTTGGTTATGACTAGGTGACCGCTAAAGGACTAAAAGTTGATCGTTCTCAAGGGTTGTTCTTTAAATCATTCTAGCGCGAATCTGAGGTAAGAAAACTGCACCGTGTGTATATGTGACATGCATGGCTATTCTTGATGCATGTGGGTTGATTATTAAGTATGACATGCATGGCTAGTCTTGATGCATGTTGGTTAATTGTTGAACGTGACATGCATGGCGGTTATTGGTGCATGTTGGATTGTTGAGTATGATGCATGTGATGCACGAGAAACATGTGATTAGGACATGCTTTGTATACTGGGTATGATGTTGTTCAGAGCTTGAGCCTCTGTGTTGTGCATGGACCTAATTGTACTAGTACCTGTTAAGTAAGCGTGCTGAATGCCTTGTTTATGGATATTGGATATGTGATATATGTTTGGTGGCATGGCTTACTTGTGTATGGCGCTGGCTTATTAGTCAGAATCGGCAATGGTGTCAGATCCGTCTGTGAAGCTGTGACTTATTAGTTAAGTTCACAATGGGCTGAACACTGGTCGAGTTTCACTGACCCAAGAGGCAGAAGTGGTAGTGCATTGCGAACACCGGGCCAAAGGGAGATTAGATCTAATCGAGGTCGGCATTGGATGACCCATATAGGGTATCAGTGCTGGACCGACCGGAAGGTCAATGAGAACTATAAGCGCTTACCTGGTCTAAGACCAGATGATTTCAGCCAAGGTATATGTCCCTGGTGACTGTTTGTCACATGGCTGGGGGACGCTGTCCTTAGTTACGACTCTAGAGTCGGGAGGATGGTTATGTTGGTGACTATCACCATGCACCTATCCTGATCAAGCTTATGAAGGAACCACCTATCATTTGAGCTATCTGTTGATATTATATCATGTTACCTGATGATATTACATCATGCTATCTGTTGATATTACGTCATGTTATCTGTTGATATTATATCATGTTATATGGTGTTTTCTTGCTGGGCTTCGGCTCACGGGTGCTACGTGGTGCAGGTAAAAGCAAGAGGAAGTTGGACCATCCTTGAGTTGGAGAGCTTAGGTGATGACGTGTACATATGCAGCTGCTCGTCCGCCACGGACGAGGTTTAAAGTGGAACTAGGGTTGAACCTTGTTTTGCCGCTTAGAACGGCCTGTTGTAAATATTTTCTGTAATAGACTCTGAAATTATATTTTCGGGATCCCAATGTATATATTAAACGTTCTAGTGAAACGTTACATCTTAACTAAAGTTTTTAATCCCTAAGCCGCTAATCATACTTAGTTCACGATTTTGGCCAAATGACTCGATTAGCGAGTTTAGCACTGTTTACAAGGCACACCGTAATGGTCCCTAGAGTTTGGGGCGTTAGAATAAGCATGAGAAAAAGGAAAAAGCATCCAAGGTAGACAATATGTGTAAATTTTTCGAGCAAGAAATATAAACAAAGAAATAAAAACTACCATTGAAAAACTCAAACCCCGAGTTATAATTGTCTTTGCCCAAAGGGCATAAAAATAAGTTAATTACAAAAAAGAGAGGTAATAAGGGACGCAGCCCTTTTTGAAGAACAAGTCATTTTTTATTGGCTGATGCAGACTCGGCCTCCTCGCCTTTCTCCTATTCGCCTCTGCCATCCAAGGTGGTGGTCGTGACCTCCTCCTCGACCAACCGAACTTTCCACTTGGAGACAAACTCTTCTTCCTTGTCCTAGGGGAATGAAGTGTCCATCTTGGGATTTAGAGACCACATCATGTACATGGCACGGTTTGTAGCCCAATCATTCTTGGCCTTGAACTCCTCGAGCATGCGCTTCTACTCATCCTCAAGGAACTTGAAGGCGGAATTCTTTTCCTCCTTCAAGCGTTTGGTCTTGGCCTTGGTAGCATTCATCTCTGCCTTCAGGTGATCGATCTTGGCCCTAGTAGCATCAAAATCTGTCGTCTTGGTGTCGAGCTCCGCCTTCAGGTTGTTGACGTTAGCCTCGGAGGAGGTGAGTTTGTCTTGGATAACTTTGAGGGCATCCTTGGACTTGGCTTAGGCCTCTCGGACTTCTTGAAGCGATGCCTCAGCTCGGGCTTGGGCCTCCTCAGTTTTGGCCTGGGCTCCCCTGGCCTCCTTTAAATCATCCTCAACACAGATTCGATCCTGGTTTGTGTCATAAACTAGTGTCTCGGTTACTGCCATTTTCAAGGAGAAAAAGGAGATTTGGCGAAGGATACTAAGAAGGGTATGAAATACAAGGTTTTACAATAGTTATAAAATTAACAGGTAACCAAGAAAGTAAAAGAAATGAAACAGACTGGCCAAAACCTCGAGCTCCATAGTCTGGTCAATGAGGCATGTGGGGTTTTCCCCCCTCAAAAATTGCCACACATTGCCGTCGCGGTTGCTACAAGATTGGCTTGCCCGAGACAACAGGTCCAAGCACAGAATGGCCCCTAGGGTCCCCGCCACGTTCTCCAAAGGGTATTCCCACATGTGGGATTAGGACACAAACTGTCGGACCACGGTTGGGGCACCCAAAGGCTTAGGAACCGAAGGGTCCACAACCTTTTTACCTATATCCCCAACAAGTAATAGAGGAGAAAGAGGAGGATTCTTCTTTCTCTAAAGAGACGACATAGTGGTCGAAGGCTCGTTCATGGTGGATTTCTAGGTCATGGGAGTGGTGCCCTTGATAATTCCCGTAGCGTCGGGAGTTTGGACCTTGGGCTCATTAGAGATGGCCTTCGAGGTCGCCAGGAGAGGATCCTCAGCCACCTTTGCGGCCTTCGGTGGAGGGCCACCCTCCTTCAAGGTGGCAAGTCCCTGTTTACTGCCTCTAGCCTTAGAAGGATGCCCTAGAATGTTGTTGTAACGCCCTAAACTCCAGGGACCGTTACGGTGAGCATTTTAGACAGTGCTAAACTCGCTAATCGAGTCATTTGGCCATAATCGTGCAACTAAGTATGATTAGCGATTTAGGGTTAAATTTTTTGGTTAAGATACAACGCTTCATTATAACATCCACTATATACATTGGGATCCCAAAAATATAATTCAATGGGTAATTATAAGAAAGCATTTACAACCAGCCGACCTAAGCGGCAAAATAGGGTTCAACCCTAGTTCCTCTTTAAACCCTCGGCCATGGCAGTCGAGCAATCGCATATGTACACATCATCAACTAAGCCCTTCAACTCAAGGATGGTCCAACTTTCTTTTTCCTTTTCCTGCACCACATAGCACCCGTGAGCCGAAGCCCAGCAAGAAAACTCAATATGCTCATGATCAGTAATAACGTGTCATCAAATCATAAAGTGCATGCCTAGGAATAATAGCCTTAATCACGCATGAAAATAAGTTCAAATAATGATGGGGTATCCAGGATAAGAAATCCTACCCTCCTGTGTGGATGACTATCAAGTCAATCCTAATAAGATAAGTGATTTAACACTGGTGGTTCTGATAACCATGCTGGGCTTATAGCCCTAAATAGAAGAGTGACAATTGTGATAGTCACTAAGGTGGGTTCCGTTCCCTTTACAAATAAGTGATTATGTCACTAGCATAAACAGAATAAGTGACTGATAAACAAGTCACTAACATGGGGTTTGCCCCCTTAATCATGTGACTTATAAGCAAGTCACTATCATGGGATCTGCACCTTCAGCCATGTGACTACACGGTCACCTGGGCCTTCTGACCCTGGCTCTGAGTGATTAGTCATAGACTAGACAAACGCTTTTAGTTTTCATCGAACTTAAGGTCGGTCCGGCATTAATTCTCATAGTGAGTCATTCAATGCAGATGTCAATTAGATCTAATCTTTCATCGACTCTGAATTCAAGACGCTTATGCCGCTCCTGCCTCTTAGGTCAGTAACACACGACCAATGCTCAGTACCATTGATGAACTTGACTAGTAAGTCACAGCTTCACAGACGGATCTGACACCATTGCCGATTCTGACTAGTAAGTCAGTGCCATTCACAAATAAGCAAGATTTGCTAAGCATTTAATATGCAATCAATGTCCACATTTAATCACTCAACATGCCTCAATAATAACCACACATGTCATATATAGGGTGTAGTTTTCTTACCTTTGGTTTGAGCGAGAAATAACAAATGAACGACCCTTGAGAACGATCAGTCCTTTGATCCTTTAGCGGTCACCTAGTCATAACCAAATATGGAATCCCATCAATAAAATAAATCATAAAAAGGTTTATAATCTAAAACCTCACTCATGGGACCAATTTCGTGCCCTCGGGACTCCCAAACCACCCAAACGGGGTAGTGGAACCATTCCCCGAGCCCCCAAAGTCATCCCAAACCCTAAAAATAGGTTTGTTGGAAAGTGAACTAGTGCTGGGGCACTGCTTGGTAGCGTTGGGGTGCTGCCCAAGTTAGAGAGAGCCCCCAGTTCCTGCTCTACCTAGTGCTGGGGCACCACTGACAGACCAGATAAACTCTGGTCTTCTCCCCTGCGATTTCCTCTGAAAACCAAGCTTCAAAACCAACCCTAAACATCATCCAAACCTATAATTTAACCCCCAAAACTTCATCCATACCTCAACCTCATCAAAACCCAAGCAAACTTCTCCAACTTTCCACTTCAAAATTCTCAGCTAAAACTAATAGAAAAGCAGGGTATAAACCAAAGATTTTCATGGCTGAATTTCTTACCTCAAGCTTGATTTAGATCCTCTTCAATGGTTGAACCAAGGTCCTAACCCCTAAAGTCTTGCTCTCCTAGCTTGGATCCTCAAAGGGAGTTAAAAAAAAATAAAGGAAGAAGAAGAAGGACGATGATCGAGAAGAGGGAGAGAGGATGATAATGATGCTTTGTTTCTAAGGTTACCTTTAGCTGAGGGGAAATGTGACTAAGTCACTGATTTTGGTCCAAAATGACCATTATGCCCCTAGGGTCAAAACACTCTTCCAAAACCCATTAAGGGCAAAATAGTCATTTCACCACTTATCCCGCTAATCATAATTAACGTCCTCCAATTCTCATTATTTTCAATATTCTCAAATACTAATAAATCATATCCCATTACCCTTTAATTCTCGGTAATGTTCTAATCCTCAAATTACCCCGAGAATCACCATGAGCCCCGAAATTAACCCTGTTATGACCAGACCGAAGACTTGCATTCAAATATCGTCTCATGCCGAATGGCTCAAAAAAAAATCCACATATAATGTGTTATCCTTTGTAATTCACCCACATGCATGAAAATACACAACTACGCCCTCAACGAGCCAAATTACCAAAATGCCCTTATAATAAAATGTGGACCCATATGCATGCATTTATCATCATATAATAATATAATTCACATAAACATGCATATAATCATTTAATAATATAATAAATCAATTAGGGCCCTCTTGGCCTCCTAATCAAGGTCCTAAACCTTATTAGGAAATTTGTGGCATTATAGTTGTCCAGGTCGAAATCCATCTCGCCTGAAAATAACAAAGGAGATTAGTTAAGCTGAGAAAAGAAAAATTATACACATGTTAAAAATGACTAAGTATTAGGAACCTAACTGGAAGACTCATTTGAGCTCGAACTCGGGGACCAGGAAATTCCCCTATCTTCTGACAAGGCCACTAAAGTCCCCTCCTTAAGAGTGAGGGACATCCTTGAAAGGTCCCTATAGTCATTTGTACCATACTGCACAACTACCCCATCCCAAAACTCATTTAAACTATACATTGTTTGATATTGTCCTAACCAACTATCAAACCTATGGACTCTAAGGTCTACCCTCGACCAGGTCAGGAATTTATTCCTGGGGTTCTCAAGAAGAACCATTACATCGGGTTCCTATTTAAGAAGAAAGGGAGACCACATAGATGGGTCGAGCATAACTTTACCTTCTCCTGACGAGCTTGCTGAGGCCTCGTCCTGTGCCTCATTACCCAAGCGCGAGGGTTCGATTAGGCGAGATTTAGGGATACATGAGCTCGAGCCCAAGTGTTTGCCTCTCACAGGTATCTTGGTAGTAGGCATTGGGACGTCCTCCCACCTCGTGTATTTATGATTGCCCGAGCCGTCAATGGACTCACCCTCTCCAATAAGATTGCAAATTCAGAGCTTGTCTTCGTGGAGAAGGTAAGAAAGGGATCATCGACCGTAGGTGTAATGTCCCAAAATCCCTAATGCGGTTTAATGGTTGGATTAGTAGGCTGGGAGGGCCATAATTGATTTATTATGCCATTAAATTATTATATGCATTTTTATGTGAATCATATTATAATATGATGTTAAATGCATGCATGTGGGTCCACATTTCATCACAAGGGTATTTTGATAATTTGGCCCGTTGAGGGCGTAATTGTATATTTGTATGCATGTTGGTGATCTATTTTTGAGGCCACATTATAATGTGGATTTTTTCGAGCTATTCAGCATGAGACGATCTTTGAGTGCAGGTTAGCGGTTTGGTCATAATGGGATTAAGTTCGGGGCTCCGGGTGAGTCTCGGGGCATTTTGGTGATTAGAGCATTGCAGGGAATTAAAGGGTAACGGGATATGAATTAGTGGTATTTGAGAATATCGAGAATAACGAGAATTGGAGGGTGTTAATTATGATTAACGAAATAGGTGGAAAATGACTATTTTACCCTTGGGAGCCTTTAGAAAACCTTAAATGACCTAGGAGCAAAAAGGTCTTTTCACCATAAAATATATTTAAGCCATTGAAGGCTGTGGAAGGTTAGACAAAACAGAGCACAAAACATTCCTCCCGTACCTCATTTTCTCTCCTTTTTCTTTTGGATTTTTGGAGCTTTATTTGAGGATTCAAGCTAGGGAAGTGGATATTGAGGGTTTAGGATTGTGTTCCACCATTGAAGAGGATCCTAATATGAGCTTGAGGTAAGGTTATAGCCATTAAAACTCTAGCTTTGCTCTGTTTTTGGTTTGGTTTTCAGCTTGGTTTTCTAGATTTTTAAAAGGGAATTGATGGGAGTTTTTGGCTAGGGTTACTTGGGTTGTGATGCCTAGGACATGTTTAGATGGTTTTTGGGTTCATTTGGGACTTAAAATGAGGTTTGGAAGCTTTTGGTTCGGGTTGGAAATGCTAGAGTCGAAGGGGAAAGTTTCAGGGCCATTTCAGGCTGTGTAGCGCTGTAGCGCCCACAAGGGAGCGCTACAGCACTACTCAAGGAGGATTTTTTGCTGACTTGGGCACTGGGGCGCTAGGGGGGTAGCGCTACAGCGCTACCTTGCTTCACCAAATTTTGGTTTTGGGCATGTTTAAGGGTTTTTGGCTCGGGGTTTCAATCGTTAAGGCTCGGTGTCGGATCTACTCATCGTTTGGGTACAATTCGGGGTCCCGAGAGTGAGGTTTAGGTCAAGACCCTTTCATTGTTGATTTTAATTAATGAACGTTATAATTGGTTATGAATAGGTAACCACTAAGGAATCAAAAGGGTCGATCATTATCAAGGGTCGTTCTTTTACTATTTCTCGCTTGAACTAGAGGTAAGAAAACTGCACCCTATATGTGACATGCATGGTTATTATTGAGGCATGTTGAGTGTTTAAATGTGGACATTGATTACATATCAAATGCTTAGCAAATCTTGCTTACTTGTGAATGACACTGACTTACTAGTCAAAATCGACAATGGTGTTAGAACTAGCTGTGAAGCTGTGACTTACTAGTCAGGTTCGACAGTAGTTTTGAGCACTGGTCATATGTTACTGACATATGAGTCAGGAGCGGCATAAGCGTCATGAACGCAGAGCCAATAAAAAATTAGATCTGATCGACATCTGCATTGAATGACTCATCATGAACATTAATGCCGGACCGACACCAAGTTCGATGAAAACTAAAAGCGCTTGTCTAGTTCTATGATTAGTTACTTAGAGCCAGGGCCAAAAGGCCCAGGTGACCGTATCGTCACATGGCTAAGGGTACAAAACCCACAGTAGTGACTCCATGGTCACTCCCTTGGTTTACATTGGTGACTCACTCATCAATCACTTATCCTATTTAAGCTAGTGACTTGATCACTTATTTGTAAAGGGTGTGGAATCCCACATTAGTGACTTTTACATTTGTCACTCACCTATTTAGGGCTATAGGTTCTAGATGATTATCATGATCATCGTTTAATATTATATACGTGCAGTATTGATTTTTCTTACTGGTCTTTGGCTCATGGTTGCTATGTGGTGCAGGTAAAGGGAAAGAAAAACTCACCCAGCCTTGAGTGGAGAGCTTAGGTGGCGATGTGTACATATGCGGCCGCTTGACCACCACGGCCAATGAGTTTCTCAGAGGAACTAGGGGGTTTACCCTATTTTTTCTGCTTAGGTCGGCAGGTTGTAAATTTTACTCTGTAATTACCATTTTTTATTATAAATAACTTGTAAACGTTTTTATAGGCCCATGAACAGTTTTATGTTTTAAATAAAATATATATTTTCCTTTTGATTGGTTTTCACCTTAACCTATTAATAACACTTTGATGCACGTTTATAACCAAATAACTTGATTAGCGAGTTAAGCACGATTCAAATATCACAGTAACGGTCTTGGAGTAACCAGGACGTTACAGTAGGGGATCTTGAGGATAGCTTCCCTATGTTCCTTGATGGCGTCTGTAGGTTGGGGACGGTGGTAATTGGCTATATGAAAGATCTGAGTGAGTCAATCGAGCTCAAAAATGAAAAGGAAAGTCAAATCAGTAAAGACCATAGTAAAATACTTACGAATTCGTTGGATCTAGTAGAAGCAAAAGGGAGCGAGACCGTCCGTCCAGAAAAAGGCGGTCTTAAAATTGGGAGGATTATTGGGGATATCCTCAAATATCTGTTTCTCCTTAGGATAGCTTGGAAGGTAGTAGAACCTGTTTCCACCGTGAGCTTGGCAAGGGTAGCTTTTTAGGCAAAAGAGATAAAGGATCTCATGTGTCGTGGGTTCCTCCCGCTTCATCTCCTGGTACAATGATTTCAACGCGGTCAAAACCCTGTACAAGTTTGTCTGGAGTTGGAATGGGGCTATGCCAGCGTAGTCCAAGAAGCTCTGGAAGTATTCCTTTAGAGGCAGTATAGCCCCTGCTCACAGGTGTTCATGACTTCAGGCCGCGAGCTTAACCTTTCCGTCAGGATCGCCATCGCCAGGGGCGAAACTGCTCCTCTCATCGAATTTGGCGAGATGGCATACTAACTGGCCGAAGATCTTCAATCCATGGTAGGAGGGAAGCTTAGAAATCTATCAGGTCAAGGTTATAGAGCTTTGGTAGTGTTCAACCTCGAAAAAAGAACTCTCCAAGACTGGGATGGGAAGGGCTTTGGGGGCTTTTGATGGATGGTTAGATGAACCCTCCATAAGGCTGAATGAGAGTTCACCAAGAGAATAGGCTACGATGACTTTGAGTTTGGGGTCTAGCGAAATTTCCCGGATCTCGGGATCCGATCAGGATACACCGCAACTCGGAGCTTCTTTCTTTTCCTCTCTTCGACCTTGTCGAGCTAATGTCAAAAATGGGTCGTCTATCTTCTTGCTTTCACTACTCCTTGTGCTCGTGAATTAGTCATTGATTTCGTGTAAAAGGCGATTTTGGTCAGGGAGATGACGGATGGCAAGCTCGAGCCACCACCGATTCTCAGAAGATTGCGACATCTAACAAGGAAGAAAAAGGTTAGAGCCCATTATAAAAAAAGAAAAGGAGAAGAGGAAATGGTTAAGATCTTGATAACTCGAGCTCGTAAGCTTGAGATAACAAGATCGCATTAATTGAGCCTGAGGGCTCCAATTACGAGACTAACTCAAATGCCAACACCGAACTGTTATTAAGTTCAATCCATTGAGAGTGTTCCCACGCAGGAGTGGGAAGGTTATTATAATTTTAAAAGAATCCCGAATTTCTAGGGAAAATGTAGGCAGTTACCCGAAAATGCTTTATTATCGGGATATGTGCATTAAAGCCCTAATCCAATACCCTATTTCTTGAGCTACATGAAATCCATAAACTAATACCCCATAACCAAAAAAGGCTCCATTTTAATATGTTTTTACCAAAAAAAAAGGCCTAAATTATGTTTTTGATAAAATCAAACCTACCCAAAATAAAAAACTTAACTAGTGCAAAAGAGACCTTAAAAATCTGGTAGAAACTAGAAAAGTTTTTTCTTTTGCACATAAGAAACACGTAAAAAAAATATATACAGAGTGGTAGAGACCAGAAAACTTACACAAGGTTGTTTGTGGAAACGAGGAGATCGTCGACTGAAGAAGGGGAAGAAAAATGCTTTCACGAAGCCGAAGGTGGTGAGGTCTCTTTGTTTCTTTAGTTTGGAAAACATGCAAAGAGAAGGTCTCTAGTTCGTGTTTCTTTTACTGAAAGCTAAAATGCAAAAGTGAATGAAGTTGTGAGGAAGAAAGGGTATATATAGGCAAAAGGAATGGTAAAATTCGAATGGAACTGGACCGTTGCATGATGAATTGAAAAGATCTGACGGATCATATTCAATTTTGAAAATGGTGGCAAAAAGGGAATAGGGGAGGACGTGCGTAGATAAAAGGATACTCAAGTACTCTCGGCAAGCAATCCCCCAGTGACTCGTGTGCACACTCGAGTGTGGTAGATAGGCACGTTTTACGAAAGTGAAGTTCAAAAGTTTCCTTCTCAGAGGATTCGAACCAACATTTTTGAGGGAGCAAAATGTTACACCAAATTTTTTTTTTTTTTTTGATGAAAGAAGAATTATATTGAACCACAAAAACAACCATACAAACACAAGATCAAAAGAGCCCCTCCAACCGAGGATTACAAGAGATTAACACTCTCAAGAAAAATTACATCCTTACTAGAAAGCTTAGATCTAGGCAGGTTTTTAACTCTAGCAAATAAGCTTTTTTGCAACACAGCAAAAACTGAGTTCACAGAGAAAGAACACTGATTATATAAGCATTGATTCCTGTTCCACCAGACCAAATACACCACAGCAGCTAAACCAGCAGCTAGAAGCTTTTGCTGAATTCCTTTCGGTTTCCCCTTCATCCACTCAAGCCATCCCTGGTAATGGATAGGCCAAACATCACAGTTCAGCCAAGAAGCCACTCTCTGTCTCATCATTTGAGAGAAAGGACACTGAAAGAAGAGATGTTCATGACATTCTTGCTGCAATTCACACATAGGGCATAAAGTTGAAGATAGTTGTAAATGACACTTTAGTAAGTTGTCTCTAGCAAGTAAATGCCCCAAAGTAGCTTGCCAAAGTATAAACCTATGCTTGGGCATAGATAAATTGCACCAGACAACATGATAAAAATGAACTCTTTCCTTGTGAACCAACAGTCCATACAATTTACTGGTGTTTAACTTGTTCTTCATTGTTGCCTTAATCAAAATCTCTGAGTTGATAACATTAGATAGTTTAATGAGTTTACACCAATACCAACTCACATCCACTTGAAGCTTATAATCCCAAATAGATTGTCCTTTAAGGTAAATGGCATCTATCCATTTGACCCATAGAACATCCTATTTAGAAGAAACAACCCATATATATTTGGCAAGTAAAACCATATTCCATTTAACACTTTCCTTAAAGCCAACACCCCCCATCTGTTTAGGAAGACAAACTTGGTCCCAATTTGTGAGATGTAACTTACTCCTGTTATCATTCCTCCCATTAGTACCCCACAAAAATTTCCTGCAAAGATGGTCAATTTCAACAATGACTTTCTTAGGGAGAAGAAAGATACTCATCCAAAAGGCTCTTATCCCCAAAAGCACAGAGTGTATCAACTGAGTTTTTCCAGCAAAGGATAAGTGTCTGTTAGACCAGTGAAAAAGCTTCAGCCTTATCTTCTTTAATATGCTATCACAGTCCCTAGCTTGCCACTTTGTAGGTCTTAAAGGCACCCCAAGATACTTGAGAGGAAACTCACCTTCAGCAAACTGAATCTCCTTCAAAATACCGCTGGTTTCTTTCTTAGAAAGACCACCAAAATAAATTTTTGACTTCTCCAAATTAGCTGTTAAACCAGAAACATCACTAAAAGATTTAAAGCAAGCTTGAATAACCTGAACTGAAGTGTTGTTCCCCTTGCAAAACAGAACTAAATCATCTGCAAAGCATAAGCTCACCAAACTCAGCTTTTTGCATCTAGGATGAAACTTAAAATCTTTATTCTGAGAAGCTTGGATGAGGCATTTAGTGAAGTATTCCATGATAAGCACAAACAACAAAGGGGAAATCGGGTCCCCTTATCTCAACCCCTTCCTTCCTGTAAAACAACCCTGAACTCTGCCATTTAACAAAATAGAATAAGATGAGTCTTTTAAGCAAGTCATAGCCCACTTAATAAAAAGGCCCGGAAAACAAAAGGCAGTTAGGATGTCCTCTAAACAGTTCCAATCAATTGAATCATAAGCTTTCCTTAGATCAACTTTCATCACACATCTAGGAGAGATATGTTTCCTCCTATAACCTTTAAGAATATCCTGAAAAATAAGGATATTATGAGCTAAAAGTCTATCTCTAACAAAAGCTCCCTGGTTTTGGTTTATTAACACTAGAAGGACCATATTCAATCTACCACAAATCATCTTCGAAATGCATTTATATAATGCATTACAGCAAGCTATAGGTCTATACTTCACTGCCTTAGTGGGATTCAGAACTTTAGGAATCAAAGCCAACAAAGCATTATGTAGACCTTTAGGAAGTGAACCATGCTGGAAAAAGCCTAAAATAGCATCTGAAATGTCATCACCAATCTCATTCCACATTGCCTTAAAGAATCCCGAACCATACCCATCCGGACCCGGACTCTTGATAGAACCAATGCTAAACATAGCATTTTTAACATCCTTCCTAGAGAAAGGTTTGATTAAAGCCAATTGGTGCTCAAGAGAAAGAATGTTACCATGTATAAAACAATCCTTTTGGATAGTACCCAAAGACTTACTGTGACTGCCCAAAGCATTCCGAAAATGCACAAGAAAATGATCCACCACCTCTTCAAAATTCTCAACTAACTGCCCTGTTTCAGAGACAAAGGAGGTGATACGATTAATTTCCTTCTGTTGCTTCAAACAAGCGTGAAAAAAGGCCGTGTTATCATCTCCAAATCTAAGCCAATTCACTTTACTTCTTTGTCTAAGGTAGCTGTCATAAACTTTATACTGCTGGGCCAAGATAGTAAAAGCTATATGTTCTTCCATTTGAAAACCAACAACATGAGGATCTTGCTGACATTGAATTTGAGCCCGATTATACCTCTCCTTAGCAACCTGAAAATTACGTTTAACATCTCCAATTTGCTACTTATTAAACTGTCTCAGAACTCGAGATAGCCTTTTAAGTTGCACCAGCACTTTATCCAGACCAGATGCCCGAACTGGTTTGTTCCAACAATCCATAACAGTCCTCTTGAAATTAGCATGCTCAGTCCACATATTAAAAAATTTAAAAGGCCTAAAACCCGAAACCACCTCCTGACCAGTCTTAATGAGACAGTAACAGTGATCTGAAAAAATGTCCCACCTTATTACAGCAATCGACTCAGGGAACAAATCAATCCACTCTTCATTCTTAAAAATACGGTCTATTTTAGAGTAAATCCTAGCTCTACCATCTTGGTTATTAGTCCAAGTAAAGTGAGAGCCAATAGACCTAAGTTCATCCGCCATACCTAAAGCTTTCCAACCTTGAGCATCATTCATTTCAGCTGTCATCACAGGACGACCCCCAAGCCTATCATCACCATCAAACATTGAATTGAAATCCCCTGTCAGTAACCAAGCAGCAGCAGGAAACTGAAGACACGATAAATCACTCCATAATTGGCTTCTTTCCTGAATAGTATTTCTGCCATAAACAAAAGTAACACAGTACTTCCTATTAGATCTGACCTCTTTAATAAGAGTATGCATAAATTGGTCACTTTCTTGAATTATATCCACAACCAGCATATTACTTTTCCACACCAGCAGAATTCTACCATCATTAATACTCCCTTTATAAAAGCTCCAACCATTAAAATAGCTCCTCATCATATCCTCCACTTTTTCTCCCTTTATTTTGGTCTCAAGAAAAGCACCTAATCCAACCTTATTCAGTCTACAAAAATCACTAAGGGATCGCTGTTTTTCCCTCTTATTCAGACCTCGAACATTCCAACTAAGAATGCGGAATTCCCCCATTTAGTTTTTTTTGCTGACTTATCATCCAGTTTCAAACCCTCTACTTTCTTATCCTGTAACACATCATAAGTGTTTCTCAATTTATTCTGAACTTTATGACCCAACTTCTTCACCCCTCCCACTTTCTTAGGGGTTACCCAAACTTCCTCATGAACTACATTGCTGTTCGAAGAGCTCCTATGCTCCTTTTCCTGAACTGACTTGGATATCTTAGTAACTACATCCACAGCATTTTCTGCCTTCTCATGAGCAATAGGATTCTCAAAAATGCCAACCACCTGTTTAGAACCCAAACCAGCAACAGGCTCTGATATAACAGAAGTAATTTCCTTCTGTGTCTCAGACGAGCTGCCCTATTTTACTTCCCCAGCTTTCGGCTCTTTTGGTTTCCAAACCTCCTCTTTTTTCCTATTATAGAGAGCCACAGTATGGCCAAATACTTTGCAATTCTCGCACTGAGTAGGAAGCCATTCAAACTCAACCAATTGTTCCATTAATTGGCCTCTTTCATTCATGAATTGGATAGATTTCAGAATCTCATCAACTATATCAATCTCTACTAATACCCTGGAAAATTGCATCATAGATCTATCCTTTGTGACCTTATCAAATAGAATTGGTCTCCCAAGAGTACTCACCAAAGAACTTAAACATTTGGTTCCCCAATATTACAAACCCAACCCAGGTAATCTCACCCAAATGGGACTGATTTGACCAATCTCAGATGATCTAAGTCAGTAGTCCAAGGTCTCACAATAACAGGCTTCCTATCAAAATGCAAAACCCCATTCTCTAATACCAAATCTCTAGTAACTTCATCTCTGATTTTAACCAGAGTATGGCCAGCATTTAACCTTGCAATCTTCTCAATCCCCAAATCTCTCCACATTCTCTTTATGAACCCTTCAAAGACAGCAAAAGGGGGATTGGCCCCTAAAACCATACAAACCACAACTGAGTTCCAAATAGAAGCCTTAACAGCAATTTCCTCCAAATCTACTTGAGCAATTCGATGGCCATCTTGAACCAAAGGTTATGCAAATTCCAATCGAGCACCACCCTGATTTGGTAACAAATTTTTAAACGAAGACCACTTATCTTTGGCTTGAGTCAAAAAATCGGTGCCATCATCATCTTGTTCGCTCCATTTCAACCCAGCATCTTGAATCTCATCATCATCTAGCGTCCGATCCTTCCTACTCGAGCCTCCAACCTCAGGGAATTCATCCATAGAATCCTTAAAAACTTCCTCCAAATCAGTCGAAGGAACTTCATCATCTACTGCTAGCAAACTTTCCCCCTCTTTCTAACTTCCTGGTGTAATCTTTCCCTTATCAATTGTAGCAGGCTTCTGGTGAACCTTCTTGCGCCTCGCCATGGAGAAGCTAGAAGAAAAACCTCACACCTGTTACACCAAATTTTTTAGAATGAATAAATAGCCTCAAAATATAGACTCGAAATGAGTAAGCTCAAAAATAACAAGTGTTGGTTGTACACTTGTATAAATTGATGTGATTACAGGTCCGGTCAATGATTAACACTCGAGCATTGGTAACATTGTTCGAGCTTAGGTTGCAGGCTCGAAGGCGTTAATCTTATCCGAAGAGTGAGTTTAGAAAAACCACTAGATGAGGAGGAGATTGACTGGAATGATGAGATCGAAGTATGGATCAGTCTCGAAAGCCCATCAATTTTACAATCGAGCTCAGGGACGCATTTTCCACACGACAACTGTTAGGAAATCCCTGTTCCTTAGGGATTTGTGGTTATCAGACATTAAATCCTAATTATCGTGGGATATTATGCAATTAATGTATTTATTTACATTTATTTCAAATTTGAATGATTGATTGTAACTTCCCGAAATAAGGGGTATATAATCTGTCAACCAGGTCTATAAATAGCCTGGGGAATTTCATTTGTACTTACGCACAAATTGGACTGAGGATACTCTGCCAAATTGCTTTCTGAAAAAACTTTGAGAGAGTATTAAGATCAATAATATTGACTTGTGTACTAGATAGATTTTAACTGCCGAACCACGTAAAATGCTTGAGATTTCTTCTGTTTTTTCTGTAACATTGTTTAGTGCTCTTCATAATTAAGTTGACAAAAAACGGCGTCAACAAGGGTCAAAATAGTTTTTTGAAAGACTTGATCACTCTCTCCAATCTCTCTCTACCCTCTCTCTCTCTCTCTCTAGCCCCAAGAATCTCTATTTTTCTCCAAAAACTCTCAAAGAAAGTACTTCACTTTGAGAGTTTAAGGCTTGTTCAATCTCAATCCTCATTTCCCTCTAGAAAAGGCCTCAAGCATCCATGGTGGCTAGGAAATAGACTATTAGGACAGTGTTTCGCAATGTGTATAAGCCTTGGATTTGTGATTTTTCTTTGTTCTAAAGGATTTCTCAAAGTGGTGGTTTTTTCCTAGGGGTTTGAAGCTTCATCAAGGTTGAACAGGACCATTCATCTACTTGGGTTTGAAAGTTCTTTCTTAATTATTTTTTAGTCTCTGTCAATCCATTTTTTGTGTAGATTCTAAATTTTGAGGTGGTGTTATCTCACTCTCCCCCAACAGGACCGCAGGTCATCATGATTGTCCTAGCATGGAATGTCCAAGGTTTAGGCACTGACAGGACATTCCAGGCTCTTCACTCCTATGTCCGAGAGCACAACCCCGATATCATTTTTCTTTCAGAAACTCTCAGTACTCACTTCCAACTTTAAACTATTCGGATTCGTCTCGGCTTCAATGCTAAGCTTGTTTTTGTCGAAGTGGTGGTCTTTGTTTGATGTGGAAGGACTCCCTATCTGTTCAACTACTTTACTATACTCGGTCTCATATCGATGTCTTAATCTCAAGCTCTGATGGGATCCTGTGGAGATTCACAGGTTTGTACAATCAACCTGACTCTAACTTTTGACAAGTATTTTGGGACCTAGTTGTCTAAATAGCTCATTGGTCATTAGTTTCGTGGTGGGGACCTTAACAAAATTCTTTATAATCATGAGAAAGAATGTGGTGGTAACAGACCACAATATTTGATGACCAATTTCATCAATGCTATTCAAGAAAGTGGCTTGGTTGGTTTGGGATACTCGGGGCCTAAGTTCACTTGGTACAATAAGCACCCTTCTCCCTCATTTAATCAATGCTGCATTGACATAATGATTTGTAACTCATAATGTCTCTCTCTTTCTCTAGGGTCTTCAGTTCGCCACTAGGGCTTTAGGGGCAGCGATCATCGTCATATACTTACTTATATCCAAGCTACCTTCTTTTTTCCTTTGGGTAGGGACCTAAACAGAACTCGTCAGTTTCATTATGAGAGTACATGGGCAGATGAAAAAGAATGCCATGAGTTAGTGGTGAATTCCTAGCAAAAGAATGTTGTTGTCTCACCCTCTTCTCTCCAAAATAACATTCAGGATATCACTAATGCTCTTCAACGTTGGAATGGAGTTTCCTATCGGTGGCACCATAAGGCTATCAATAAGAAGAAAAAAGAGCTACACTCTGTTGATGTGAATATCAATCGCGAGTCTTCGCTGAAGTATAGTAAACTTGAGAATGATCTTTACATCCTTTACTACAAGCAAGAGAAGTATTGGGTTGCCCATTCGAAGAATAGCTAGTTAAAACTAGGGGATAAGAACACTACCTATTTTCATCATAGCGCTACTTGTCGCAAACACAAGAACATCATTAAGCAGTTGTCTAACGCCGTCGGCATTCCAGTTGAAGGTCAACGGGATATTGCTTTGATTTTTCAAGACTATTTCACTCAGCTCTTTACTCCTGATTAACCTAACGATGATGCCACTTTTGGGGTTCTTAATGCCATCCCTATTAGAGTCACAAATCTTATGAATGATCAGCTTACCAGGCCCTTTACTTATGAGGAGGTCAAGTCAGCCCTCTTTCAAATGAATCCTAACACATGTCCTGGTGAAGATGGCTTAAGTGTAGGTTTCTACCAAAAAATTTGGGGCACTGTAGGCGATGATGTCAGTGGTTTTTGCTTGGCCTTTTGAATGGTGACTGTGACATTCGAAGTATCAACAAAACTCTCATGGCTCTCATTCCAAAAGTAAATGAACTAGTTAGTCCAGCAAATTTCAGGCTTATAACCTTATGTAATGTTATCTATAAAATCATTGCAAAAGCTATGACAAACAGATTGAAAGAAATCTTAGGTGTTGTCATTTTAGAAGAACAAAGTGCTTATATCTCTGGAAGACTTAATACTGATAATGCTATGATAGGCTTTGAATGTGTGAATGCTCTTAAGCGTCAGTGATCTGGTGCTTTCGCACTTAAGCTTGATATGTCCAATGCTTACGATCGTGTTGAGTGACCTTTTCTCCATATAAACTTGGCTTTCATGAACAATGGATTAAGAAAGTTTTTGCTTGTATCTCAATTGTCCATTATTCAGTCATCATCAATGGAGAAATCAATGGTCACATCATCCCTCAGCGTGGCCTTAGGTAAGGTGACCCTCTTTCTCCATTCTTGTTCCTTTTGTGTGCTGAAAGTTTATCTTCCCTTGTTCAAAGGGTCTGTGATGCATGCTTGCTATCTGGGATTACTTATGGTGGAACTAGTCCTTCCAGTTCTCACCTTTTTTTTTTTTTTTTTTACAGATGATAGTTATTCTTCTTCAAAGGCTCCATCGGGGCTTGTTCCCCCTTCAAAGAAATTCTTGAATGGCACAGTCAAGATTCTAGGCAATTGGTCAATTTCTCTAAATTTGTTGTCTGGATGTGAACATTGTAGCCTGTCGTGAGAAATATCTAGGCCTTCCCTGTTTTGCAGGTGCTAACAAAAGAAGCCTATTTCAAGCAACACGTGACCGCATTTGGAGCAAGCTTTTTAGTTGGAAGGCTAAAATTTTCTCTACAGAAGGGAGAGAGATATTACTTAAGGCTGTCATCCAATCCATACCTACCTATTCTATGAATCTCTTTAGGCTTCCTTCGGCCCTCATCCATGAAATTCACAAACTATGTGCCCGATTTTGGTGGGGAGGCGATGATAGTAAAAGGAAAATTCACTGGTTCAAATGGAAAAAATTGTGCTAGCACAAAATTTGGGGGTCTTGGCTTCAGAGATCTCTTCTTGTTCAACCAAGCCCTTCTGGCCAAACAAGCTTGGCATTTACACTCTCATCCTGATTCTCTAGTTAGTAAGGTGATGAAAGGGTTTTATCACCACTCTAAGCCATTTCTATCCAAAGTATCTAGCAATGCCTCCTACATTTGGCGTAGCATTCTCTAGGGATGCGACCTTATTAATAGTGGTGCTAGATGACAAATTGAAAATGGTCATGATGTATCAATCTACAAAGATAAAGGGATTCCAAGAGGTTCAGGCGTACTGTCCATATCCCCTCACTTTCTTCCCTATGAGGCTAAGGTTGACTCTCTCCGCCTTCCCTCTGTGGAAAGGAATTCCCCTTTGATTAGTCAATCTTTCATCTAGAAAGAAGTTGAGGCTATCCTTTCCATTTGTGTGACCATTTCAGAAAGAAAAGACTACCTAGTTTGGCATCATGATAATTCGAGCTACTATAATGTTCAAAGTGGTTATTGGCAAGTTGTTCGATTACATAGGATGGGCAAGATGAATCCTCTCAAGGTGCCCCCAGATGGTGGAAAATATTTTGGTCCCTTTGCCTGCCTCCAAAAATTAAACCATTAATTTGGAAGGCTTCCCATAATTGGCTCCCCACCTTCAGCAACCTCCATCACCTTGGTATGAATGTGGAGGAGACCTGCCCAGTATGTCTGAGAGGCACTGAGACTAGTTTCCATGTTGTGTGGGGTTGCTTAGGGTTGGCTACAAACAGAGATCAGGTTTGCTCTAACATTGGCCTCCTCTGTTTCGGCATATGGGCATATATGAGTTTATGATGGAGCTTTCTGACTCCATGGGTAAAAATGAGGTAGAAAGAATGCTCACAGTATTATGGAGGAATTGGTTCCTTAGGAATAAGTTGTGAATGGAGGGGTAAAGCTCAAAGATGAAATGGTTTCCTTTTGGGCTCTTGACTACATCCAACACTACCATTATGCTAACAACTCTATTAATGACAAAGGTTGTCAAAACTGTGATCCTATTACTAGGGAGACACAAAATTGGGAGGCTCCCTACTCTTCTCTTGAAGGTCAATTCAGATACAACCATCTCTAGTTAAACCAAAAAGGTGGGCCTTGGCATGATTATCAGGGATCACCATAACACTACTCTTTGCCTTAGCTTTTTGGCCTATTTGTGCTACTTTTTCTCCTGTTATTGTTGAGGCTTTGGGCATTCTAAAGAGCCTTCAAACTTGCAAAGATCTGGCTTACTTAAGCATCGTCATGGAATCTGATTGCCTTTCAGTGGTGCAGGCTATCAACAACAAGACTTTAGACCATTCTTGTATCGGTTATATTATTACGGATATCAATGTTATTTGTAATGGTTTATTGATGTTTCATTGAAATATTTTCCTGGAGTCGCAAACAATATGGCTCATTCCTTAGCCAAATTAGCTTTATCTAAGGATGATTATACGTTATGGCACCCTGGGCACCCTTGTTGTATCCACTCTTGTATTCAAGCCGGTGACTATTATCAATGATATCCTCTTGGCACTCTTTTCTCTCTTAAGCTTATTCCCCAAAAGATTTTGCTCTTGGGGTTTTAATGATGCCAAGTTTTTCTCAAAAAAAAAAAAAATTGTCTAACCACAAATTTTTCCCCTTGTTATAAAATAAAAATTACTTATGTCAAATTAATAACCATTTTATATTTGGTGAGGATAAAATTTTTTAAATTCACAATTTTATGTACTATTGTTTTGTAACTATTATCCTTCTTTGTGTTTGGATTAAATACTCACATATATACTCGTGCGGTTTCAATGCTACTAAATTATATTAAGAGTGATTTGTAACGCCCTACTACCTTAGAGTCGTTACTAAGTGAGTTTAAAATGTGCAATTAACTCGCTAAGCGAGGTTTTAAGAACAAATGTGTGATTAAGCAAAAAGTCAAGGCTGTAATCTTTGAAAGTACTCTACTCCATTAAAAGTTCCAAGAGTTTAATATTCGGGATCCCAAAATGAGGTTTGTAAAATATTTACAATTCAAAATAGTTTTACAGATGACTAACTATCAAAAACATAGTTTAATACAGCCATTTCTCAAAATGCCCCCAACCAAAGCAGTCGGGCAGGCCAAACATGTATGCGCCGCCCCCACGCTCTCCGTACTCATGGCTGGTTGACTTTCTCCTTGCCTTTACCTACAACACAGAGCACCCGTGAGCCGAAGCCCAGCAAGAAAACTCACACAACACATAACATACGCATAACATATAACCATTATGTCAGATAATCCACAGACAAACAGATAGTCTATAAGATTTAAACACATATACGGTCATGCTGTCCCAGAAGCGTTACCAAAGCCTGGGTTCTCGGTCCACACCGTAAGGATATACCATATACCCATTGGGGTCTCACCCTAACCATAAGCACTCTATGTGCTAAGTGATATTCCCGGCCCCACTGCCGTTCTCGGCCTTCGCCGTTCTCGGTTCCTTTGCCGTTCATTCTGCTATAACCTCATATAGCATTCTCAAACAACAATCAAACATATAATAATTCATTTAAAGCTACACCCTAACAATAATACAATCTAGGGACGTGCCCTGCAACAACACTATGGGCCCATGCCCTGCTCTACGGGTGTTACAATTTTCTTACCTGTATCCCGAGCTTCACAATGCACCAAAGTCACGAGCATGGTCCTCTATCCCGAGCCTCTCCGAAGACCTAGTCACAACACATATAAAACATCCTTTAATACTAACCAATCCAAAACCACTTCCCGGGACCAATCCCACACTCTCAGAATCCCCAAATTCCTAAAACAATGCATCAGAAACATCCCCCGAGCCCCCGGAGCAAAAGCCCAAAAATGCAAAATTCCTTGTTCTGAAAATAGCCTAGCGCCTCGGCGCCCAGCAAGTCAGAGAGTATCCCCCAGCCCTGAAGAAGCCTCGCGCCCGCGGCGCCCCTTCGTGAACCTAGAAATCTGGGTTTTCCCCTGCGTTTTTCCCGAGCCAAAACACCTCCAACTCAACCCAAACACATACCTAAACCCCAAAACCAATTTAAAACCCCAAATGAACCATTATACAACCTATAAACATCAACAACAAACTCAAACATACAATCACACCCAAAATCCACTCTTGGGTTCCAAATTTCAGAAACTTAAATCATGGCTTCTAGAACATAACCCAGAGCTTGAAAACTATACACCATGCCTCTAATAAACCACATCAGGTACGAAAATTTAAACATGTTAAAACTCTTACCTCAGTCAAAAACTCAGCTTGAATTCTCCTCAATCCTAGCTTCAAGTCACCTTCCTTTTGATTATCCAAACTGAATTTTCAAATAAAACCAGCCATCATATCTTTAAATTTCCACACTTAATCTCTGAAAATCAACCTTAAGCTCAAGCAAAAACAGAGCATAATCCTTACCTCTGAGTAGTCCTAGCTTAAATTTGACCTTAGTTGTCTCCAATCCCTCTTGAATTTCCTCCTAGGTCTCAAGTTTCAACCCTCCTTCTTGCTTCCCTTTCTTTCTAGCCTTTTCTTCAATTTCAACATAAACCAAAATAATAAAGTGTTGAACGTGAACCATCTTTCCTTCAGCTGAAACTTATCTACCCTTAGCCAAATGACCATTCTACCCTTCCATAAAAATTATTTCCTAACTAAACCTCAAGGGCACTTTTGTCATCTCATCTCTATTACAATTCTACCATTTTCCCACCACAACTTGTTACTCTCAGCAATTACTAATGGTTACCCAATTTACTCAATCATCAATAACCATTATCCACTAATTCTCAAATTTACAAAATTCCCAAAATACCCCTAGGCTCCTCCCGAGCCGAGTATTTAATCTCGTTGTGACTTTTAAGTTAACTAGCTCCCTAGGACCGTCTCGGCACGTGCATCACATTAACATCACCACACTCACGTGGTACAAATCACATAATACAATTATCACATTTATGCCCTCAGCGGGCTAAAATTACCAATTTACCCCTAACATACAAACGGGGTCCACGTGCATATTTATACCACCTAAACATGCATTCTAATCACATATTCATTCAAATTCATATATTATCATGTTAATTCACTTATTGCCCTCCAGGCACGCTAAGCAAATTGGGGATGTTACATAATTGGTGAAAATTGTATCTTTTTGAAGTCATTTTGCATTCTCACCTAGTTTTGATAATTTTTTGCAAAATGACATCTGTCTAAAATTTTGACCAGCTGTCTGAAAAATTTTGACCAGCTATCTGGAGTGTCAAAGTCCATTTTGCAAAACAATATCAAAACTAGGCCAAAGTGCAAAATGACTTCAAAAAATAGGTCATTTTGCCAAGGGACCCTTATATTAATGTATTATACCATACAATACCAAATTCCATTTAAGCTAATTTTTTTGTCAAAATTAATTTTAATAAGATAATAATACTCACTATTTATTTACTTTAATTTTTTTTTATATAATTTCTAACATTTTTATAAAAATATTTGTAATATTTAATTTTCTAGCCATTTGAAGAAATTAATTATTTTAAGAATAAATAGTAAATAGATGTTTAAATTTTATAAGAAATTATATTATTACAAAAAATGTATAATTATTTAAAATATTTTATAATAAAATTTATTTAAAAAATTAAAGTAAAACTTTATAAAAATATTATTCCACTTTGGAAATAAAATTTTATATTAAAGCCATTTAAAGAAATTAATTATTTAAAATAAAATATTAAAGTAGTTTTAAAATATATTAAGTAATTGTATTTTACTATATAAATAATTTATTTAAAAAATTCATACATTCATATATTTTATACTTTTTGTAAAACAAAGATGTACAATTTTATATTAGACCATCTCCAATGCATGATTTAAGTTAAGTTAAATTTGACTCAAAACAAAATGTACAAATGTTACAACATTTATAATGGGGATTTTTTAAAAATATGGCTTTTTAGCCATCAATGTGCACAAATATGGGAGTTAAACTTTCTTTAATTTGTATGAGAAAATTTAATTAACAAAAACTTAATTTATGGGAAAATTAATCCCATATTGGAAATCAAAGTTAATCAAAAAAAAAAAAGAGCAAAAGGAGGGTACTATGGTAACTAACATAGCCAAAACTCCTTCACCCAAGTCACATCTTCTCTTTCATTTTGCCCTAGCCGCCTCACCAGCTCCACCATAGCCAAAACTCCTCCACTCAGCTGCCTCACCATCTCCACCGTCATCTCCGGACACCCACCAAGAACACCCCAGCCGCACCTTTGTGAAACCCAGCCACTCCTCCACTCGGCTGCCTCACCATCTCCACCATCATCTCCGGCCACCCACCCTTCCCACCTGCCAAAAACACCCCAACCGCACCTCCATGAAACCCAGCCACCCTCACCACCTTAGGCGCGCACCTCCGTGAAACCCAACCAATAACACCCTAGCCGCAGCATCGACGAACACAAACTCAATCTACGCATCTCTGCGCGATTCCATTCGTGAGCCCCCAAATCCAAAACGACAAGGATAGGCTGAGGTGAGGGATGTGCTGGGGGTAGTCGGAGGCGAGGAAGAAGGGTGGGTTTGCGACGGGGTTTTGCGCGCAGGGGGTGGGAGTTTCTGGTGGTGGTCGAAAGCGAGGGAGGAGGTTGGTTCGTGGTCAGATCTGGTTTTTTTTTTTCTGTCTTCAGATCTGTGGTAACTGGTTACATTCACGTTATTTGTTTTGTATATTTTAGGAGGTAACTGGTTACCTTCACATTCTGATGTGTGTGTAAATTTCTGGGTTCCATATGGTAACTGGTTACCTAGGTTACTAAATCATATTTACTCTTCTTCTTTTTTTCCCTTCAAATGTGATGTTTCTTTTCATTTCTAATATGAGTGACTCGTCACCCTCTTATGGTAACTGGTTACCCCTCTTATGGCAGTAGGTTACTAATCTCACTGTAACTGGTTACCTCTCCTGATACATGTTATTTAACCTCTAAGACTATTTTTTAATAAATGTGAAAAATCAAACAAGTAACTGGTTACCCGTCCGAATAAATGTTATTTAAGCTAGCTGTAGGATTTTTTTTTTTACATAACTTTGAAAAATCAATTAAGTAACTGGTTACCTTACCCAGGTTTTGAAAAAAAAAAGGTACAACCTCAAAAAAAGGAAAAAAAAAGTTTACAATAAATAAAAATAATAATAAACACAATTCATATTACCAAAAAATATTTGCAAAACAACCATGGAAAAATTTAATATAAAAATAGCTATATAAAATTAATATAAAAAAATTAAATAAGCTAAAAAAAATAATCAAATTACAAACATACCCTTCCAAATTAATAAAACTTGATTAAAAGTGAGAATATGGCATAAACAAACTTTTATACAAAAATATAGGAAACTAAACCCATAAAAGTGAAATTAAAAAAAAAAGCCATAAATTAACTTTTTTTGAAAAAAAAAGTCATATTTTTGCACAATGTATTAAAATTTCCATATAACATGTAATTTTCACATTTATAATTGTATTTCAATACACAATAGTATTTTAAGATGTAAATTGATATAAACGCAAACTATCATTAATGATAATTAATAAATTAAATATATATTAATTAAATAGTGGAAATAATGTATTTAAAAAATGTGTATTAAATCTCTCATTAATTATTAATGACATATTGTAATTAAAAAATATATATTTATTATTGTGCTAAATTTATCACATATTATATTTCCAACCACTTTTAATATATCATTATAAAAGCTTTTACATAAAAATGCTACAATATAGTTTGAATCACATATTTAAACGGTAGAGGTATAAGTAAATATTTAAGCAAAAATATATGAAGATACTCACTATAATATTTTTTTTTACATGTACGTTGTTCATAAACTATATCACGAAGTAAAGATGAAATGGTGATTTAATTTTTAAATGTACATTGTTTTCTTTATTGTTAATTTGTTCATGTCGATGTAGATGGGGACATAATGAAATGAAGTTTCAATTGTGAACCGAACACTTTGAAAAGAGTAAAAACTCATGGTTAACTACAAAGGAAGCTTTCAGTGTTACTATCAATTGGACTTGTAATGTAAAAACGACAATCAGCCAAAAAAGACTTAAGAAGTTCAGTCATAACTTGCATTTTTTTCAACATTATATATTAAAGTAGGTGGCAATAACCTTGGAGTTTGAAGGTAGATGGTGCGTAGCAGCAGGTGTTTTTGAAAGACAAAGTAGAATCCCCCAAGTCAACACCAAAAAATTCAACTTTCTATTATTGATCTTTAATTCTCTCTAAAACGTTTTACCAATCCTAATTCTAATGGAACTTGAACACTGCCAACTGCCTAATTGGATTGTAAAGTCAAAATGTCAAATCTTTAGAATAATATGTGCTGACCTGACATGTTATGTGGTAGCAGGTTGACAAACAAAATTGATTTATGCTTCCATGTCATCACAGTGATCACTTGACATGGAAAATACAACTATAATTGAGCAGTATTGTTATATGGCAGTACAACACTAGTTACCTAATGTTACACCAAATGGTGCTATAAATACTATATAATTTTCTTTAGCAATAATATTCTAATTAAACGTACATATATAAAATTATTAGTGTGCAATGATTGAGAGTACGTAACTTCATTCAATAAGATAATAAATTTAGTATGAGTTATGATCGATTAAAGAGATGTTCCTGGGCTAAGGTGGACTAGACCTTAGCTTATGGCCAGCTAAGAGGCCAAATTTATTAAGAATTATTATAATTATTTATAAGAGAATTTTAAAAAATATGGCTATTATATCATTAAACGTACATATATAAAATTATTAGTGTGCAATGATTGAGAATACGTAACTTCATTCAATAAGATAATAAATTTAGTATGAGTTATGATCAATTAAAGAGATGTTCCTGGGCTAAGGTGGACTAGACCTTAGCTTATGGCCAGCTCAGCTCAGAGACCAAATTTATTAAGAATTATTATAATTATTTATAAGAGAATTTTAAAAAATATGACTATTATATCATTAAACGTACATTTATAAAATTATTAGTGTGCAATGATTGAGAGTATCTAACTTCATTCAATAAGATAATAAATTTAGTATGAGTTATGATCCATTAAAGAGATGTTCCTGGGCTAAGGTGGACTAGACCTTAGCTTATGGCAAGCTCAGCTCAGAGGCCAAATTTATTAAGAATTATTATAATTATTTATAAGAGAATTTTAAAAAATGTGGCTATTATATCATTAATATACAAAAATATAGTAATTATATTTTTCTTAATTTATATGGAAAAATTTAAAGTATAGAAAACATAATTAGTGGCTAACTAAAATATAGAAATACCACATTTTTTTTATCATAGTTATGTTTTCTTTGATTTTGAATATTTTTTTTTTCAATTTTTTTTCCTTCATTTTTTAATTATTTTTTCTTTCTTTTTTTCTTGTTTTTTCTTCAATTTTTTTTTCTACCAATTTTTTCATTCATCATTTTTTTTTCTTTCCAGTTTTTCATTATTCTTCTTCTTCTTCTTCTCATTTTTATTAATTTTCATTTGTATTGTTTTTTTTTCATATTTTTTTCCAGTTTTCTTTTTTTTTGCTTCTATTTTTTTTATTTTTGTATTTATTATTTTCTCGTTCCATTTTTTTTTCTTTTTTCACACATATGAGCCTTTTTTTTTTTCTACCAATTTTTTCATTCATATTTTTTTCTTTCCATTTTCTATATTTTTTTCTTCTTCTTCTACTTATTTTCATTTTTATTCATTCATCTGTTTTTTTTGTTTTATCATTTCTTTTATTTAGTTTTTTTTCTTCATATTTTTTTAGTTTTCTTTCCTTCTTTTTACTTCATTTTTTGTACTTATTCTTTTCTCATTCCATTTTTTCCCTTTCTTCACACATATTTTAACATTACATAATTATTTTTACTATTTTTTTATTTATTATCTTTTATTATTGTAATTTTTTTATAGTTTCTTCCACTATATGTAAAAAAAATTAAATAATTTTTTCAGCATTGTTTTTTACTGTAACCCTTATAGGAACACCAAAATTTGGAAATAAAACTAATAAAAATATGAAAACGTGAATGGGTAACCAGTTACCCTGATGAGACATTCAAATCTAGAAAAAAAAAATTATATGAAGAAGATGGGAGAAAAGGGAAAGGGGTGGATCTGATTTTTTTCTTCTATCTTCAGATTTGTGGTAACTGGTTGCCTTCCTGTTCTTTGTGTGTATATTTCTGGTATATTTCTAGGGGTAACTGGTTACATTCACATTCTTTGTAAGTATATTTATGAGGGTAACTGGTTACCATCACGTTCTGATGTGTGTGTATATTTCTAGATTCTTTATGGTAATTGGTTACCTATGTTACTAAAATCATAGTTACTTATTCTTCATTTTTTTATGAAGTGTTCTTCCTCTTTTTCCCCTCAAATTTGATGTTTATTTTCATATTTAATATGAGTAACCTGTCACCCCTCTTATCTAACTGGTTACCCCTCTTATGGTAGAAAGTTACTCCTCTGAGGATAATTGGTTACCCCTCCTGGTACATGTTATTTAACCCAGCTCTAGGATTTTTTTTACATAATTTTCAAAGATCAATCAAGTAACTGGTTACCTTACCCATTATTTGAAAAAAAGAAACGTACAATCTAAGAAAAGAAAAAAAATATATAATAAATAAAGAATAATTTTAAAAACAATTCATATTAAAAAAATAAAAAATTTGCAAAACAACCAAAGAAAAATTTAATATAAAATTAGTAATAAAAAATAAATAAGCTAAAAAAATAATAATCAAATTACAAACATACACTTCCAAATTAATAAAACTTGATTAATAGTAAAACTATGACATAAACCAATTTTTATACAAAAATATGCACTACAAGAAAAAATGTTATTTGCGGCGAATATATATCGCTGCAAATCATAGGATTATTTGCGGCAAATAATATTTTGCGCCGCAAATAAAGAAAGTATGAGTTAAGGGTAGTTATTTGCGGCGACATTTTCACCGCAAATACGTATAACAAATTGGCACGTATATACTTTTGATTACTGTTCACAGACGAGGTTTCTTTAGATTATTAGCGATCATATGACATTATTTTGCAGCGAATATTTTCGCCGCAAATAATGAAAAAAATAGTAAATAATATTGAAGGGAAAATCTCGTGGTCTTTTTTCGGCAATTATTTGCGGCGGTATTATTATTATTTGCGGCAAATTATTTCGCCGCAAATACATTTAGGGTTTCTAAATGAGTTATTGAAACGATGTCGTGTGCCTTATTTGTGGTGTTTTTCCTTGGTTATTTGCGGCGAATGGATTCGCAGCAAATAATGGATCGCATAAACAGAACTGCACTATTTCTTCTTCCTCATTTTCTGAAATTGGTCTCTCTCTCTGCCGAGTGCCCCCACCACCTCCTCCACCGTCGGGGGTCCACCCCACCGCCCCAGCCATTGCCCCCACCATCGCCCCAGCCACCGACCCCACCACCTCCTCGTCTCTCTCAATCTCTCTCTGTAAAAAATTTGGGTTCTCCACTCCGACCCCATTCTGGTGACCACGAGGACAGTAACAACCACCACCAACGACTGAAGATATATTTTTTTTAGTTTTTTAGTTTTTAATTTTTGTTTTGTATGTTTCTCTCTTTAACTCTTCCTTTTTCTCTGTATTGACATAATCGGCACCACCCACCACCACTAGCGGCTCTGCCTACGACGACCACCACCACCATTGGTTGTCCACTGTAACATTGGACAGAGGTTTTTTTTTTTTTTTAATTTCTTGTGTTCTTTGTTAATTGTTAATTTTATTTAAAATAAATAATACTAGTTATATTGTAATTAGGTTGTGAGAAATTTTTGTGGAAATAATATTTTAGTGTTGTTAAATAATAAATATAATTAGAGTTGCATAATGAAATAATGAATTAGATTATAAATTTTTGTTCTTGTTAAAGTTAGAACACATGTATAAGTTTTATTTGTTTATTGTTGATTTGAATGTGTTATATGTTAATTAGGTTTTTGTTAGTGCATGTTAGATTATTTTTTTGTTTTTATATATGGTATGTAATATTATTGGTAAATGTATATTGTGATTATATCCTCGGATTGTTCTGTGGCTGTTATTAACATATATTAAATTTTTGGATAGGTTAGAATATAGTCGTTATACTGCCAATTTTTTTTATCCACATGGATAGTTTGGGTATGTACTCTTAATATGAAACAATATTAATTATGATTTATTCGTGTATCATAGATGCCGATCGATAAGAGTTGGACGTTTTTGAGAAATCGTAATAGTGATGAGCATTGGAACGGTCTCCAAGTCCTTATGAATTTGGCGAAGCAACACAAAGACTGTGACGGATAAATTAGATATCCATGTCTAAAATGCCTAAACTCGAGGTTCCATCACCCAGAGACGGTAGAGGGACATATCTTTTGATGGGGTTTTCAAGAAAGTTATCAACAGTGGATTTTTCCATGGAGAGTTGGAAAAAGTTGTTGTCGATGAGGTAGTCGAGGATAATGAAGATGCAGACGAGATGATCAACATCATTGACGATTTCATCTTACCAGCAAATACAGAGGAAGCAGATGAGGAGAATGGCAGTCGAATGGGTCAATATTACGATGAGTTGTTCGACGAGATTGAAGCTTAGTTGTATCCGGGTTGCGATTGGATATCATCCCTTAACTTTTTGGAAAAGTTGATGTAATGCCCCAAATTTCCTAATAAGGTTTAAGACCTTGATTAGGAGGTTGGGAGGGCCATAATTGATTTATTATGCAATTAAATGATAATATGCATGTTTAGGTGTATTAAATATGCATGTGAACCCATTTCTGATTAATTGGGTGATTTTCATATTTTGGCTATTTTTGGCATATTTGGCATATGTGTGATATGTGTGTGGTGCTTCATTATTATTTGGTTATGCTAGGGTTGCTCAGCACGAGATGGTCCTAGGAGGTAAGCTAGTGAAAAAGTCACAACGGGATTTATACTTGATTCGAAGTGAGTCAGGGGGTATTTAGCATATTGCTGGGATATTGGGTAATGGGAATAAGTATTTGATGATAAATTGGGAGTTAGTAAGATTAGGGGGAAATTCTGGGAGTTTTGACTATTTTAACCCCGGGGGCCTTTTCGGGACCCCAAGCATTAGGATTTGCTTGAGGCTACTTAAGCTTGAAGTAACCTGTTAAGAAATAAAAAGAATGTTCTTTCTCCCTCAAAGTTCCATTTTCGACACCCGATCACATTTTCGAAGGAAATTTGAGTTCTAGGACTCGGATTCAAGCGAGGATCCAGGCTTAGCGATTCTAGGGAAGATTAGAAGCTTATTACCCGGAGGATTTAGTTAGGAACCAACTCAATCGGAGGTAATCCAAGTTTTAAGTTTTAAGTTTTTAAAAATTTTAAGCTTGAATTGGATTTTGTGTTTTGATGAGTTTTTGATTAAATTGAAGCTTGGGTTTTGTTGGTTTTGGATCATGGGGATGTTTGGGAACTTTGATTTTGGAATTTGGAGATGTTTGGGTAGGTTTTAAAATGGTAAAAATGAGGTTTTGCTGGGTTTCGAGGTGGGTCGCGACCTTGTTCTTGGGCTCCGCAGCCCGAGCTAAGTGCAGGTGAGCAGTGGTGCTGAAGGGCCCTGGGGGCCGCGGCTCAGTGAGGTGGGGTCACGGCACTTGAGGGCATTTGTGGCCAAAGTGGTGTTTTGATAGTGGGAATTCAAACCTTAGGCCTCGGGATCGTTCCTACTACCCGATTTAGTAGGATTCGATGTCCCGGAGGCTAGGTCTTGGTCTGGGAACCTTTTATTACTCATTTTAATGAGGTTTTATATTATGGTTGTGACTAGGTTATCGCTAGGGGATTGGAATCAGGATCGTGCTTGTGGCTCTTTTATTGGTAACCTGTGCTTGGACCAAAGCTAAGAAAACTACACCCCATATGTGACATGCATGGTTATTATTGAGGCATGTTGAGTGTTAAATGTGGACATTGATTGCATATCAAATGCTTAGCAAATCTTGCTCACTTGTGAATGGCACTGACTTATGAGTCAGAATCGGCAATGGTGTCAATATTAACTATGAAGCTGTGACTCATTAGTCAAGTTCGGCAGTAGTACTAAGCACTGGTCGTATGGCATTGACTTATAAGTCAAGGACAGTTTTAGCATGTTTAATGCAAGCGGATAAAGATTAGATCTAATCGACATCTATATTGAATGACTCATCATGAGCATTATTGCCGGACCAACCTTAAATTTGATGAAAACCAAAAGTGCTTGTTTATTTTAAAGGCTAGTTATTTAGAGCCAGAGCCAGAAAGGCTGAGGTGACCTACACGTCACATGGCTAGGAGGGTATGGGACCTCCGAGTTAGACTTATCAGTCATCTGACCGGGATAGACTTATCAATCATCTGGCCGAGATAGACTTATTAGTCATCTGGCTAAGATAGACTTATCAGTCATCTATTTAGAAAGTGACTTATTAGTCATCTACCTCAGAGCGAGAGACTTATTAGTCATCTACTCAGAGCGCAAGACTTCACAAACATGTATTTTTACCTGCTTGCATGCATGAGTAGGGTTATTACTGCTAGGCATGGCTATTATGACTTAGTAACATGTTATTACTTGTTCATGAGCATATTGAGTTTTCTTGCTGGGCTTCGGCTCACGGGTGTTATGTGGTGCAGGTAAAGGAAAAAGAAATTTGGACCATCCTTGAGTTGGAGAGCTTAGGTGACGATGTGTACATATGCGGCTGCTCGACCACCACAGCTGAGGGTTGAAAGAGGAACTAGGGTTAAACCCTATTTTGCCGATTAAGTCGGCTGGTTGTAAATATTTTCTTGTAATTAACCTTTAAATTTTATTTTTGGGATCCCAATGTATACAGTAAACGTTTTAGTGAAATGTTGTATCTTAACCAAAAATTTTAACCCTAAACTGCTAATTATACTTAGTTACACGATTATGGCCAAATGACTCGATTAGCGAGTTTAGCACTGTTTAAAATGCACATCGTAACGGTACCTGGAGTTTAGGGCGTTACAGTTGATGCACTTCAAAGTTAAAGAGAAGTGGCCAAACAATTCCTTCGATGAATTATTGAAGTTACTAAAATTTGCATTTCCGAAAGATAATAAAATTCCTCGAGCACACTATGATGCCAAAAAGAAACTGAGTAAGTTAAGGTTGGGATGTCAATCAATTCATGTGTGTAAATATGATTGCTGCTTATTTTACAATGAGGATGAAACTAAAGATTCATGTCCGATATGTGGGAATAGTAGATGGAAAAATGAAAGGACGAAAGGGAAAAAAGTTCCACATAAAGTGATGTGTTACTTTCCATTAACCCCCAGATTAAAATGACTGTATAGCTCAAGGCATACATCAAAGGAGATGGTATGGAATTATACGGGGAGATCATAAGAAGATGGGGGTGATGCATCATCCTGTTGATGGGGCTGCTTGGAAGGACTTCGACACCAGACATTCAGAGTTTGCAATAAATGCTAGAAATGTTCGTTTAGGTTTGGCTGTCGATGGGTTTAATCCATTTGGAAACATGAGTCTATTGTACAGTATGTGGCTAGTGGTTTTGATCAATTATAATCTACCGTCATAGTTGTGCATGAAGGAGGAGAATTTCATGTTGACTCTTATGATTCCGGGGCCAAAATCACCTGGTAAGGACATGGATGTATTTCTAAGGCCGTTGGTGGACGAGTTGAATGAGTTATGGACTAACGGAGTTGACACAAGAGATGGCAGAAAGAATGAATTGTTTAAGATGAGAGCAGCACTTTTGTGGACGATTAATGATTTTCCTGGTCACAGCAGTTTGTCTGGATGAAGTGGGCAGGGATACAAAGCTTGTTCAACATGTAATGAAGATACTTCGTCCATCCAAATGATTGGTAAAACATCTTATGTTGGTCATAGACGATTTTTGGGAAATAATTATAAGCATAGAAAGAACAAAGAATTTAACGGTCAGGTTGAGAAGAGAGATCGTCCAAGACATTTTACTTGCCAACAAATTTTAGAGAAAGTTAATGCTCTGCCACCTCAAGAACCTGGTAAACATGACAATTTTGGGGGCGTGAAGCGCAAACAAGGTGCATATGAAAGTAATTGAAGGAAAAAAAAGTATATTATATGAACTTGAATATTGGAGTTCAAACCAGTTGAAACACAACCTTGATGTGATGCATGTCGAGAAAAATGTATGTGACAGTCTCATTGGAACATTGTTAGACAATGATAAGTCTAGGGACACTACTAATGCAAGACATCATTTGAAGAAAATGGGATGTAGGAAAGAGTTGTGAATCTACGAAGATCTGAACAAAAAGTTACTGAAGCTGCATGCTCCGTACGTTTTGAGTGTTGAACAAAGGCACCAATTTTGTCAATTTCTAAAAGGAGTTAAGTTGCCAGATGGTTTTTGTTCCAATTTGAAGAAGAAAGTAACTGATAATGACACAAACATTATTGGGTTGAAGTCTCATGACTGTCATGTGATAATGCAACAGTTGCTTACAGTAGGTGTTCGAAAGTTTCTACCAGAATTCATATCAGGCACAATCATGAAATTATGCAATTTCTTCAAACAATTGTGTTCTAGGACATTGAACATAAAAGACATGGAGAAAGCAAAACAAGATTTGATTACCATTTTATGTAAGATGGAGTTTATTTTTCCTCCAGAATTCTTCGATATAATGATCCATTTGGTATTGCATCTGCCTGACGAAGCTATATTAGGAGGCCTTGTATTTATGAGGTGGATGTATCCTTTCGAAAGGTATATGAAAAAATTAGAAAACTGTGTCAGGAATAAAGCTCGTCCAGAAGGGTCTATAGCAGAAGAATATGTTGCAGATGAGGCTTTGACATTTTTCTCCATGTATTTCAAAAGTGTTGAAACAAAATTTACTGTCCTGATTGAAATGAAGATATAGTTTATGCCCCACGATAACTTTCAGTGTTTCAATCTCAATGCCATCCACTCAGTAAGAGACATACAGTGAGTTTAGCTCAGGAGACCCGCAACATAGCGAAATTGTTCATTCTCAACAATTCTCCTGTAATTCAATGTTATTTGGAGTAAGTTCTTTAATAAAATTAAATTTGGTGATATCTAATTGTTATCGTTAATTCTAATATGTCCACTATGTTAATTAATAGTGAACACCTAGTCGAGATCCGACAACGTCCTCTATTTGTTAATCACGGGGAGTTACAGAATAAAGAGTTTCGTACATTGTTTCATAAGAAGGTATTTTGTAATTACCAAATTATTTACTTAAACATTGTATATCGTTTTATTGTCCACAATCTTAAATTAAGTTTAATCTATATATAGATGTTTAAGTTGTACCAACTCGAATCGCCTTACTACACAGATGAATTACTAGCTTTAGCATATGGGCTAGATTTTCTTGCCTATTCCTACCAAGCTTGTATTGTGAATGGGGTTCGATTTGTGACACATAATTGAGATCAGAATCGTATTACACAAAATAGTGGAGTATCTGTTGCTGGAGAAAAAGGTTTGACATTTTATGGCCAACTTGAGGAAGTATTGGAATTGTCTTATAATGGTGAATATGAAGTAGTATTATTTCGGTGCAAATGGTTCAATACTGATCCGAGCATGAACAAATCAATCATTAAAAATAATATTACTAGTATAAATGTCACTGGTGAATGGTATAAAGATGACCAGTATATACTTGCTACCCAATCGAAGCACGTTTTCTATCTGGACGATCTGTTGAAAGGTCGAAGTTCGAGGGTAGTTCAAGATGTGAATCATAGACATGTTTGGGATATTCTGGAGGCTAATGAAGTCATCACTGATATTGATGTTGTCCATGTCGAGAACTCGTCAAATTTCATCCTAACTGTCGATTTGGGAGAGTTAATTGTGCAACAGTCTAACGAACCAGCTCAACATGTTGATGTTGTGTCTCGTCCTTCTACTACTAATCAACAAGACCATGATAGTGGCGATGAAGGTTTTATTAACGATGATGATGATGATGATGATGATGATGATGATGATGATGATGATGATGATGATGATGATGATGAAGAAGAACTGATTGAAGACATTAGTGATGACAATAGTGATAATTTGAATCCCATTAATTTAACTTCAAGTATTGATGATAGTGATTACTCTATGTAGTAGAATTTTGTTTTCATATATGTAACAAAACGTAATGTTTAGAAATAATAATATGTCTCTTTTTTATTAAGTCAATGTGTGTCTCACATTAACACTAACTAATTTTGTCACATTTCAATAAATGTTTTTGTTATAAAGATGTCAGCAGATGTCGCACGCTCTCATGGTGGAGATGCAGGTGGTGATCCTCCCCCTGATCCTACTAGGATCCATTCATCTTGTCAGTCAAGTAATGAAATTCAGTCTTTTTTAATTTTAAAAATTAAGTGATCGATTTTTTATTATTTATCAATGTTTTTATTTTTCTCTATAAATAAATAATAAAGCTCCGCGTAAAGGGCGTGGAGGAGGAATGGGTCAGGAACTCGAAAAGGCAAGGCGCAAAGCTGCCATACCAATTCCAATAACTTTTGACCCAGACACTTATAAGCCATTGGGTAAGCATGGAACATGGTTCATACGTTTAGTTGGGAACACCGTGACTAACAAATTACCACCATAGTTTCTAAATTGGAAATCAATGCCTGATCAATACAAACAGTTGCTTTATACCACTGTAAAGGTAAATAATTCAAATATATTTCTAAATATTATATGTTTTGGAGGAACGTCATTTTACTAATATTTTTTATTTTCAAAATGTAGCATTATTTTGATATAGCAGGGCGACCAAACTATGATCATATTATTGAGGCTATAGATGATGATGCTGGCGTCAAATATTGTGATAGGATAACGCGTAGGAAGGCGCACTTCAAGAAAGTTTATGGTGATGATAAGAACTTAAAGCGGGTCCTTAACAACCCCCATAGTGGTGTTAATGCTCAAGATTGGAAACAATGCATTGACTTATGGTTGGATGAGAAATCAATTAAACGGGCAAAGAAGAATCAGGCCAATAGGGAATTGATGAAGTATCCTTCTACTCAAGGATCGAAGTCATTCGTGGCGGCCCATCTTGATAGATTAAGTAACAAAAATAAAATAAAAAATTTCTTTATTAATAAATTATGTATCTAATAAGTTGTTTCTTTGTGTTCAGGCAAACCCGAAATCTGGGAATGTACCGGGTTACATTGAAAGTTGGAAGCAATTCCACACCCGCAAGGATAAAGAAGAATTCATCAATGAGCAAGTGAAAGCAAACTATGTAAGACTTATCTTATTATTTGACCTTAAAATCACTATGGTTTGGGTGTATTACTGATATTTTTTTTGTAAAAATAGGAAATGATGTACAAAGATTTTGAGGCGCAAAGCCAGCAAGTCCCGTCTTCTATTTCTGATGAAGGAAGTTCGGTTGACGAAAGGATGATCATTAGAAAAGTATTGGGTGAACGTCCAGGGCATGAACGAGGAGTTGGTCGCACATTAAAGGGAAAAAAGGCCTCCAGTAGTCAATCTCAAGCATGGGCACAGTCATCGTCATACACTTAGCCTCCTCCATCCAATGATAATAATAGCGTTATGGGACATGCGATGGCTAACTTGCTCAGACAATATAAAACAGACATTGAGTTCCTGTCTCAACGCCTTCCTCCTGAATCTCGTCCACCATCTCAAACAATGAGATTAGATGAAGTAACTCAATGGTGGGAGATGTATGCGACTGCACCTTCACATGCTCCACCACCGCCTCCACATATGTTCGGAGATGACACACCTACACATGTTCCCCCGCCATTCCTTCCTCAATCTACATTTAGCAATGGCAAGTCTTCGTCAGCACCTTCGCCACAATCTCCACCACCCCCAGTCATTCAGTTTCCAGATGACTTAGACAATGATGATGTGATCAACTTAGGATAGATTATATAGTTATATAAATAGTAGTGTTTATTTGTTTTAATATTATTAAGACAATTATTAATATTAGATTGTATGGTTTATTTTCATATCAATTAATGGAGACTACAATTCTGATAATAAACTTTATTATATATTAAATTTAAATTTTTTTATTTTTTTAATTTCTATTACACTATTTGCGGCAAAAATATATTGTATTTGCGGCGAATTGGTCACCGCAAATAAGAGTCAGACTAGACAAATCATCCATCATTTGCAGTGAATTATTTTAAATTTTCGCCACAAATAAGGTTATGTTTAGAAGTCACTGTGATAGTAATTACATTTTATATTAAAATACAATTAATATGTGTCTAGCATTATATAATAAAATAATATTATATAATAATTATTATTTAAAATTGATATTATTTAATAATTACATCTAAATCTCTTTGGGACTGTAAGGGTTGAAAAATTTAATTAGACACTTCAATTACATCTAATTATAGAATTGCATGATAAAACAAACATGGAAAATCTATTTAATTTCAATTACAAGTTTGGCTTCCCAAATACAACTTTATTGTTACAATTTATACTCTTCTCACAACTTAATTTATCTTTTAAAATTTTAAGATATAAAATAAAATATATTTTGATAAAAATCTTTCGCCAATTATTTGCTGATTGGTTTTATATTAAATTATTTTTTAATTATTTTTCCACGTTTAATTTATTACTAGGGTTTGTTTATCTTTTTTAATATAGATGTATTATTATTATTATTATTATTATTATTATTATTATTATTGAGAAGCTCTTTGTATCAGTTGTTGATGATATGTGACTTTGTATTGTTCAATTTTTATAAATGTGGTATGTATACACGTTAATTAACAATTAACGTTAATACACAAGGAGGACTGGACATAGTATGCTCGTCCAGTTAGTATGGTTGACACGTTTCTAATAACACAATACCATATAGAGGCAAATCATCTGAAATTGTATATGTCTTATATATTGATATGACAATATTCTCGGTTTATTTTGTATTTTCATTAAGTATAATAATCCTTCATATTATTGCTCTTACATAGAGATATATTACATAATAACAAAATTTAGAGCAAATATATTAATATAAAGAAATAGTTAATAGGGTGAAAAGGTCTACTTATATATAGCTGCGCACTTTCATCAGGCTCATCATCATGCATATATAAACTACATATATATATATATATATATGTCCCCGTGACTAAAAGGATATATATATGGTTCTATAGCTATATCTATTACAATCTTTTGATCATTTTATAATTTACAAAAGTCACATCCCAATAAAGCATTTGGTTAGTGAAGAAAAAAAATCTACGAAAGCATAGACTTCGAATATAAGCCACTACTACTAGTACTGAATATTGTCTTGGACTCCAGTAATATTTAAGAGCTAGCCTTGATGATCACTTGCCTTTGTTAAGCCACGGCAATTTGAATCTCTCCTTCACTTATTGGACAGAAACTCACTCGCTTCTGCAAGTTTTACGACATATATATCCACCATCAATAACAACAACAACAACAACAATAATAATAATTAAGATTCAAAAAGTTCTTTTCTAATAATTGATTAGTACGTACGTAGTCAATATAAGTAATATAGTTAATTATCTATATAGTAATTAACTAACTAATGAACTAACTTCTGAATGCAAGTTTGACCCGTTCTGTAATGTAATCGAACCTATATTAATTGATAAACTACCTAGCTAGGATATTAATATAAGGAGTTCATAATGAAATACGTGCATGCACATCTAATGCTAATAGAAACTTTCAACATATATGTATAATAAAGTAAAGATATTTATTATGAATTTGCATTTATATATATACTAGTGTACCAAACGATACCTTGTATATTCTCTTTTTAATTTCTTTCAATAAACAAGTTTTAAAGTGCTTGTTCTAATTATCAATGAAACCGACTTTTGGAGAGTTATTATAAGTAAAGAACTAATATTTTTTTTTAAAAAATTATATTCTTTTATTAATAAAGTAAACCAATATATATATATATATATATATATTAGTTCTTAGTAGAATGCCAAGTAAGAAAAAAGAAATATATATTACTTAGTAAACATATACACTACCGACAAGTAATAGAAGTTATACATAAAAATGTTATCACGTTAAGTCAACATATTTATTTGTTTTTGGGACAGTCCTATGAGTGTGAACGTGTTACGCGTGCTGTGACTACTTGAGAATAAAAACCAAATTATATACATTTATATATACATACAATCTACTTTAAGCAACATATCATATATGAATGTATATAAGGAGACAAATATATATATTGACATCTTAATGGTGCAAACAAATTTTAAATTTGAGACGACTAACTGCCCATTTAAGTAGCTATCTTTTGCTTTCATTATTCACATGGGATTTGAGACAAAGTCTGAGCAAGAAGAATGGTTGGTGGAGAATTAGTTGACCATTTGTATTAATTTGTGCCAAATGCAACGAAATTAAGGTGAAAATATTGACTATGTTGATTCACAATTTTTCTAAATATTTTGGCTTTGGCAACGCCAACTACCCCCGAACCCTCATCACTACATGTTATTCTGGCTAGTTAGTCAAGCTTACTTTTACTATATTAGAAAATATACATATCAAAATAGTACTACTTTAGTATTAAATTAAAATATTTTATGGACATCTTATTTCACCAGTTCAAACCCAACAACCCTCACGTGCTATATATATTCTTAGTAATGTATAAAATTTAACAGTGACCTATAACATCACTTAATGCACTCACAATGGCTTATTTTATAAAATTTTGTATCAAAACCCCTTTTTTAATTATAATTTTACATACTAACTTTAAAAGTATATTAAAAGAAGAGATATAAATTAAAAACATTATCTAAATATAGAAAATTACTGTGGAAAAAATGTAAAAAAAAATATGTATTCCACAAAATCCGAGTAGTATTTTAAGACAATTATTTTTTTATTTTTTGAAACCATTTTCTATGCCGACAAGGATATCTATTTCAATATCTGTTATATGAAATCGTAATTATTTGTCGTTTAATGAAAGTGTATGAAATGAAGAGGTCTACATAGTATATACACACACGACATCTCTGTAGATATCTTTATGATGAGAGAAGTCAGAAAATGAGATAAGCCTGTGCAATGTTGAGAGTTGAGACTCCTAAAAATAAAGGCACATAACAACTAGTGCTTTGCCATTAAAGCACACTTGTATATATGAACCGTGATTTTAACCAACTTATTGACCAAATAAACCCAAAAAAGATAAGATAAGTTCCAACCATGGCCGCCATGATGGGTCTTGTTTGCACTAATTAATGGGAAGTGGGCTCATTTCATTTGACTTCTCTTTTTGAGATTTGTACATATTGAAAACATAATTAATATGGTACGGGTTTCGATAAAGTTAATTACAAGGTCAACTTGTGAAATTATTTAATTAATTAAGCAAGCCGTTGTTTAATTTTTTAATAAAGAAAAGCCCCGGAACAGGCATTTCTCAGTAAGTTCTAAAATGTTTTTAAAGCTCAATTGGAAGTATTCTATTCTATTCTAACTATTTTCCTTAATTCTTTATTGAAAAGTTGAATTTTAAGTGAGTATGGTTTTGACCATATATATTTTAATTAAATAAATAGTTTTCTTATTTTTCTGCAACTTAATTTTACCCCATCCCCATAATCTAAGTGAGGAATTAAGCAAGTAATTCGATAACTATTTTTGGCAAGAAGATAATTATGCAATCAAACTAGAACAAATTATATATATAAACCAAAAATAAGAAAAAACAAACCATATATATATAGCTAGAAAAAAATGGCAAGAAAGAAAACACACCTGATTGGGCTTATTGGCACCATCTCGAATCCCTCCTCTTCTTTTACGGCCTCCATTTTCACCATTAACATTGTTATTATAACAATTATTGTTGTCATTGTTATTATTGTTATTACTACCAGTACTGTTTTTGACCATACAAAGACCAACAATCTTCTCAGCCGCCTCAGCCCGATCTTTGCTTTCCTGCATGAGCTTCTCCACTTCACTCTTACGAAGCCTCATCGTCACCCTCATCGGCGTCCCGTTTTCCGGCGAATCTGCCGGCGTAATGCTCATCGGTTTCATCATTGTCAAGTCCGAAACCGACCTCCTCGACAGCATCAAATTCTCGAGCCGATCTTTGGCGCTCATGTTAATCCCCGACTGAACCCTTCTGGGAACTTTAACATTATTACGTGTCTCTGTTATGGTCACCTTCGGTAGCTCGACGAGGAAGTAGAGTCTCCTGGCCTTGAGCTCGTGGTTGGGGTCCAGAGGCTTGGCTCGAACCCCGTAATGCTTGACAGCCTCAGACTCGAGCAAAACATGGCCGGGATAGTCTTTTACTATCTGCCCAGCTTCAACTCCGGCCTTTACCTTGAACTCTTCGCCACTTATTCTCATCACTTTTGCAGTTTTCTTGGCTCCTAAACTGTTTCCCATTTCGATATATATATATTCAGAGTATAAGAGATATATTCAAAAAATAGTTTTAAAACACTTTGTTCTTACAATCGAAAAGAAACTAAGGGGGGTACGTAAGTAGTGTTTATAATCAAATTTTGTTGTTTCTTTTGATCTGTTTTGGTAGGCCAAACCCTAGAGAGAGCGGGAGCAAGATCGATGATCAACTACTCACGGGGGTTGTAGCACGTAATAAATGGGTTTTGGCTTGGTTGGGTGTGATCACATTGAGAAGAGGTTTTATAGGGTAGATGGGAACGGTGTTCGGGTCAATAAAAGGCAAAGATTTTGAAAACTCTTGCCTATGTTCGGGAGTTTTGACGAAAAACATTTAAATAATGAATAAAGTACGTAGCCTCTCACTTTCGACCCTTTATAATAAATAATTGGAATTTCAACCTTTGTAATAGTTTTTATTTGTTTGAGTCATTTTTTTTTAACTTTTTAATGCAACTAATATGTCAAGTATTTTTTTTTTCTTTTTGTAGCAAATATGTCAAGTAGTTGGTATAATAAGTTTTTCTTCTAATAAGTATATTTATATATATACGGAATTTAATCATATATCAATTTTAGATAATTGCTAACTATATTGATTAATCATACTTAGAGAGTTCGAGGAAATATTGCTTAAAATATTGGATTCGGTGCTTATTTCCACGTTTTAAGTACAAGTTCCATTAGTAGATAATTTTATCTTTATTTTTTTCCACTTTTATAATTTATTATATAATCATTTTTTATTAATATAAAATTTAATCATAATTTTTAATTTTATTTTCATTTAACTTAAAATGAGAACGAACTCTATAAACACAAATAATTTAAAATTTAAAAGTTATATCACTAGAATTAAATTTATTAGTGAAATTAAAATATTTATTTTTTTAAATGAAAATATTCAATTTTTATGCTTCTAAAAATTAAATTTTTATTAAAAATAGTAAATTAATTAATATATATGTGATATATTAAATATTTTTAAAATAAAATAAAATAAATTGTAATATTTCAATAAACTAATATATTTGATAATAATTAATTAATTAAAAGAGTGTAAATTAAGAAGAAGGAAAAAATGGCATATATATAGTTAGTGACACCTTATTAGTTTTAAAAAAAAAAAACTCCATTAATTTTTTCTTGGTAACTCAGAAGAGAAAATACCCGAAATCCCGTGATGTGTGGAAGAATAAAGATAATGATATAATTACCAAATCATATATTTTGTGTTAGCCATAGCTTTTCTTCAAACTCAAAGCCCCGTACACTAAATTTTACGATAATCACGGCGAAGAATTCAAACATGTAGATGTTGAAACGTAAAATTAATTCAACAAATCTCAATACATATAAATTAATAGTTTGACTTTGTCCAAAAAGGTCACATATACGTTTTGATTAAAATCCAATTTCTACATGTGGTTTTGTTCGTTTTTTAAACTGATTTTTCTACTTTGTGTACAAAATTCCTTTCAAGTCTTGCAAATTTTCAATATCTACACTGTCACGTACGTGTACCTCATTTTCCATAGTCTTTCCAATTAAGTACTCATGAGATGGGTCTAAGCTAGTTAGCTAACTAACTAGTTCTCTAACGTTATGTTATATATATGTTTATCAATGTCTTAGATAATTAAGCGGAGCTTTAAATTTAAATTTGAATGCAAGTTATATATATATATATATATATATACATCACAGTCGAATATGACAAGAGTCAGAAAAGATAGTCGGCTCATCATCTTAGAAGAACTTTTGGTATTTTTCCAAATAATTTTTTGGACAAGTAAGGACTAATTTTAAAGTGCAGGATTTCCCCTTTTTCATTCATGTTTATATTCTCTTCATTATCCATTTATATGTATAAATAAATAAAATTGTAGATAAGTATGGTATGGGGTATGGGGTATGGGCTAATGTTTCTCCATTCAGGCACAAATGCAATTTGAAAAAGAAACGAAAGTTGCATAACGAGATAACATTAATAGAGGACATACTTTCATGGAAAACACCAAACTTTATTATATGATAAAAGCATATGTGCATTTCTTTTACATGGTAATATAAATAAAATATATATATTTATATATACAGAAGCTGACAAATTCAGCAGACTTAACTTGACAGACTATATTTGGTAATCAAATTATCCCAAAACAAGTTGACAAACACGTATGCATTAGTTTCATCGTCGCTATAAAATTTTCATGGGCTTTTTTATATTTTCGTTAACAATTATTGCTTCAAGTATTTAAACAAATAAGTACAATTGTTTTGGTACTTTTCCATTGTACTATTCTGAAGAAAAAAAAAACAATAAAATAAACGCTATATGCGATCATTTTATTTTTTTTATTTTTTTGGTTGTTAAAACTCTAGTGTTCATTATTCACACTTCACGGTACATATGAAACATATCGTAAGTTTATTTATTTATTGTATGAAAAAAGACATAGCAGCATTCTTTTTTGGCAATTATCCTAATGATGTTGAGCTCAGCCCCATTTTTCTTTTTCACTTTTGCTTTTAGGTATCAACTTTTAATATTATTGAGTTTTGTGTTGGACTACAATAAGTAGTGACATAACACTTTGAAGTTTTGAACTTAGCTTTTTTATAGTCCACCAACCAAAAGCAATAGTGATAATTATTATTATAGCAGGAAATTATCAGTGCTTAATTATTATTATTATTATTATTATTATTATTTCCTAAAGACGTGCTTAATGATTTTCATGAAGGAACCCTACATAAATTTAAATAATAAAAAATGGGAGATCCACCAACTAAAGAGAAGATAACAACGATAATAATATTCGGCCATGTTTACACTAATTTATGACTCAAAATCAGTCGGTAGAGAAGTTACTCTAACTGCAACATTAAAACTTCAATCATTTTATCAATTATGCAGTGAAAAATGTTTGAACAAATTGTACATAGCTTTTTGACTTTGTTCACTTTATTTGACAATAATCACAAAGTAATTGTTCTAATATTAATAAAAATTATCCATGCAATGCAATGATGAATGATCTACAAATAGCCGTTCATATTGTATCCCTAATCACTCAATCTTTGTAGTTTGTACTTTCTCTGACGGATGTTATGTTTTGTTTTCTGTAGTGTGAATATTGGAAAAGCTAAAGGTAAAGGAAATTGATAAATAATCTTGAAAATAAAGCTGATATTGCTTAAACTAATCTAACAATCAATAAAGTGGGAAGGGTGTATGTAAACATGTAATAATATATTATTTAATTTTCTACGTTTTTACTCTGCTTTTCCCAAAGTTCGATAAATGAAGAAACACTCATCAAAAGAAAAGAAAAGAAAAGAAATAATCTCGTGTGACTCGATATTGAATCTAGATCCATGGATTCACCAAAACAACAGGCAACTTTATTGGGATTTTGAATACTTATCTATCCGAACCATTAGTATATCAGTAGTAGTAGTACTATTCATTACTTTATTTGTGTGTATATGAATAAAATCTTGAATACTATGATAATGATTTCAAGAATCGCTCATAGAAAGTTGGGGTGCCGAGTTAGGAAGCGAAAGAATCTCAAGTTTAACTTTAAACAGTACAAATAAACTTTTTCCATAAAGAATATTGTAACAAATAACGTATCAGATGGAATATTTTACACACTCTTACAGAAGGAAATTATAAGTACATGAAAGTGTTGAGATTAGATTTTGTTATCTCAATTTGTATTCTCGGTTTTCGCATCAGAAAAGGAATGCTGTAACATTTGTTCATATAGAATTTGGGGGTGAAAGAAAAAGAAGAAAAAATGATACAAGTAAAAAAAAATCTATGGTAATGATACCTATTAGAGCTGCTGTAACTTTCGAAGATGCTCCAATAATGAAGTGGCCTTCCGTTTGGACCTCTCAGTGCCATTCTTAGCTAGCTCAGTCAAGGGTATAACTGCACCGAGTCTGCTTATGCAGGCAAGATTCTCGTTGTCTCTTTTGCACAAGGCTAGTAGAATAGCAGTTGCATTCTCCTTGTTGCGAGGCAACCCGGTCCTTAAAAGGTCTATTAAAACAGGTATGGTGCCAGCCTTTACTATGGCCGCTTTTGCCTCTTGATGGCTAGCAAGAACAGACATAATGGTAAGAGCTTCATCAACCATGGAATTGCCCGAATCCGTAAGCATGCTCAACAATGCTGTTATGACCCCTGCCCTAACAGCCCTGCCTTTGTTTCCCTGATAAATGCACAAATTGAACAATGCAGTTGCGGCATCTTTCTTCCCTCGTGCACTCCCGTTTTGGAGCAAGTCTACTAAAGCTGGGATTGCCCCTGATGCTCCAATTATTATTTTGTTCTCATCTGCAAGTGACAAGCTAAAGAGGGTCGCTGCTGCATTTTCTCTGGCTTCCATACTTCCAGCTCTGAGAACTTGAACAATAGAAGGAATGGCACCAGCAAGCATTATAAGCCCTTTGTTGTTTTCATATATGGAGAGGTTGAGAATAGAAGTAACTGCATTCTCTTGTATGGTCACATCTTCTGCTGTTAGAAGGTTCACCAGAATTGGTATAGCACCTGCTTCAGCTATTAATATCCTGTTATCTGTGCTTCTTTTGGATAGTGATCGGATTTCAGCGGCAGCACCTCTACGCTCCTCAATGGACCGGCTAGACAACTTGCGTACCAGAGCTTCGATGGCTGCTATGTCTCCACTAACATCACGAAGTGATCCGTCACTCCTTTTCATTTTACCATTTGTTAATCCAGTGGGCTGCTCAATATTGTTCTTGACACACCACTGATTAATTAGACTTCTCAAAACATAGTTTGGGGTCAGTGTCGAATGTTCGAGTTTTTGCTGAGTTTTTGGACATGTCTTATTCCCACAATCTATCCATCTCTGAATGTAAGATCTCTCGTATGTCTACAAACACAAAGAAAAACAAACAATTAATCAAAAGGATTGACTATTGAGATCTTCGGGAAAATTCCTAAAGAGAAACCAAAAATTTACGGAGGGGTATATTTCTGAATAACCATACCTGTCCTGTGGCCACAATAACAGGATCCCTCATCAGTTCCAAGGATATAGGGCAGAGATAGTCATCAGGAATTACGATAACATCTCGCTTCTTAACACCTGGCCCCTTGTTATCTGGACTTATTTGCCCATTGCCATCATCATCATCGTTAGTTGAATGTAGGTCAGGAGTTGAACAAGACCTTCTTAGACCCTCAATATTATTACTTGTCTCATCCGTATTATGACGTCGCAAGCTGTCACTCCTTAGAAGACTGTCAAGCTTTGCTGTAACTTTCTTCTCGATACTAACCCTTTTCTCTAGAATCATATCCGTTTCCGTAACCCTATTTTCTGATTCTACGTGAATTTCTCTTTCCATTGGCTGGGATAAATGGAACAACATTTTCTTAGAGTTCATAGATCCATATCTTTCGGTGGCTCGCCTCAATTGTGCTCTCACAAGTGCAACCTAGAAACCATGAACCAATAAACAACAAAGACAAATAGACTAATTCCAACAAAAACTATTGTAGCACCACAAGCAATTATAATTATTACCTGTTCCTGGACCTCCTCTGATATGTCAAAATGATCATATGGAAAATTGGCCAAAGCTTTCTCCAATTTCCACGTCACACATTGAAACTGGAAGGCAATCTTCTTCGTACCTCCATCCTTTAAATCAAGATTTAGCAGACTTCAGAGAAAAACCCATACAAATTCTTTAAGAATGGATATGATCACGGCAGTATTAAGGCAAGAGTTTCTTTGACTCCGACAGTTGACACAGTAATTGACAATACAGAGTCAAACCAATTCCTTTTCCTAGGACAGCCATCAAACAAATGAACTGGGTTTGTTTCAGAGATTTCAACATTACAATGACACATAACACCATACTCAGCCGTGAAAAAGCTTTACTTATCGATCAAAACTTAAAGCCCGTGACATGTAAGCTTATAAAAACAACATATTTTGTGAGTTGGGGCGCCAATGATGGTTTAAACGCAGTGACTACAATAGTCAATGTTGACCTGATGGAAACGAATACCTCAAAGTAATTCAAATTCTCAACCTAAATTGAACAATAACATTACCGACATTCTCGATTCAGTTCCTGAGACTATCATCACAGATCTGACACAGAACTGTTTCGCCAGAAAAAATTCAAGCACAAATTTTTTTTTAAATAAAAATAAAAAAAAAAGAGTTAAATAACTCACAGTAGGTACATTCTGGGAATGGAACTTGGCAACGAGCAACAAAAGGCATTTCGCAGCTTGAAGTGCAACAATCAGATCGGACGTCCAAGAACCTCTCGAAGAAGAAGACGACGAAGATGAACTCGACGAAGCCGAAGCCGAAGCCGAAGCCGAAACATCATCACACTGCCGAAACTCTCCCTTGAAGTCCCTCATTTCTTCGAACAAATGCGTGAGCAGAGCGATCCGACGGACCAGATCCGTGCAGTCCTTCTTGAAAACGCCACCGCAGATAGGTACCGGAACGACGTCGTTAACGAGGCTGAGGAGTAACAGCGTGGAGTGGTGGTGGTGGTGGTGGTGGTCGCCGGCGCCGCGGTCGGCGCCTTGGCCGTCGGCCATTGGGTGGGGTTAAGGAGTTGTTGGGTTGGGTTGGGTGGTTGGGGGGTGTTTGGGTTTAGTTTGGGATTTTATTATTTTTGTCAGTCCCAAACAAAGACTCGTCGTCTCTGTGTAGAAGAAGGGAGAATAATACAATGCTGCTGCACCATCCCGGAATGGCCGTGGGCCGGTGCCTCCAAACTTAACTTATCACTCTTTCACTATTTTTATTTATCTAAATTATTATTTGTTTATAAATTAATTAATTTATTAATAATAGATACTTAATTAAATAAATTTGGAGAGAGAATCTCGGGAGAGAGGAAATGAAAACAAGAGGATACAGATGGACTTGGGAATATTATGATTGTTTTACAACCCATGAATATAAGATTGAGGCCAACTAACTCTTTTTATTTTTGTTTGGAGGTTACCTTTTATTAATATAATAATAATGTTAAATTATACTTAGTCCACTACTATTTCTATGGTTTCTCCTTTGATTGAGAGCCAGCCTGTACTCTCATTATTCTTTTTGTTTTTCCTTTATTTTTTAATATATGGTGTGAACTGGGTATTATTATTTTTATTGTATTTTTTTTAAAATAAAAAAAAACAAATAAGTTTGTAGGGTATTGAATCAATATTCTGAAGTCCAACTGTAGTTTTGAAAATCCACCATAGAAATAAAAGATTAGTAAACCGATAAAGATAATTATAGAAAGGGATTGCGCAAGTGCGGCTAATAATTAATATGGGATAATGGGAGTTGGGATATGGATTAGTGTTACAGATAATTATCATTATAAATGTGAAAGAGTGTATTTTCTTTGCGTTTTTGTGGAAATGCTAGCTGAGGTTGACTTGGAAAAAGTGGCTTGAGATATTGGGAGGATAGTGTTGAAACTTAGTAAATAGCCTGCAAATTAAAATCTTATCCCATTAAATTTAAAATAAAAGTTAATTTGCAACAAGATACCTCATTCAACTGTTACAAAAAAACAAAAAACAAAATAACAAAACAACATACCTCTCAACCATTATTGTGTGTTTGGTAAATTGGAATTTTTTTAACAAATAAAATTTAAGTGAAAATTATGGATTGAGAGTGAAGATGAGTAAGTTTGGTAAAGAGAAGAAAGAAAAATATGGAAGGAAACAAAATATGGGACCTACAAAAAGGGTATTGCAAATGTGAGAGAAGAAAATCTAGAAGAAAAATATTGTACAAAATCACTTAAGAAATAAAATTCAATTAAATTAGTGAATGCTCTAGTTGTGGGTTTTAGAGGTTCTTCTAAAAGATTAAGGTTACATCTCAAAAGGTTAATATTATAAAGTAGAGTAGTCTAATATCATATAAACTCATTTTTATTTCTATATATTATTAATGGAGAACTTTACTTGTACATCTAATAATTTCTCCTTAAACGAAAATCCACGAAATCTATGCTTTTCCTCAAACAATGATCCAACTTGTTGGTGAGATTCCCATCCATCGCACTCCTAAAAATCTCACAATCTTGTATTCTTTCTCATGTCTATTTTTTCTTGACATATTTCACGATATGCACACCACAACTACAAAATTTCTACTTCATCTTTTTCTTACAACGAAAGAAAATCTATTATTCACAAAATTATTCACCATTATTTGAAGCCAATACATTGTAAGATACATGTAGAAATTCACCTTGTTTATAGACATGGTAACCATGAGAATATGACTCTGATACCAATTGTTGTGAGTAACCATAGATTAATTCTAAATCATTGGGGTTTCATGTAAAAAGATTAACTGAATGAAGAGAGTACCACAAATATCTTATAAACTCATCCTTATTCCTATGTATTCTCAATAATCGATTTTGTTCTCACCCTTAACATTACCCTTACTAACCAATAATCAAAATCCAATAGACAAATAAAATAGATTTCAAAGTCACATAATTTTCTATTCTTTTCTTTTATCAAACAACAAATATTAAATGTGATTTATTTTCTTTCCATTATAGTATTCCTCAATTTTCTTTTTGTCCTATCAAGTATGGTTATCGATTTTAGTAATTGTAGTGTCAAAACGTTACACCATCAAGAACGTCAAACAAAGAAAAGTTAATGCAAGACTAAACAAACAACTTGCATGTCAGAACAAACAATTGGAAAATATAACAATAAACACAAAAACCAATTACGTGGTTCAGCCCAATTAATAAGCCTACATCCACAGTAGAGCAACCTCTTCAATGACTAGAATCATTTATTGAATCTCCCAATAAATCAATACAAAGTGATCACAATGGAATCTTGTTCCAAGTACAAAGTTTTCTCTGACTACAAAAAATACCCTCAAAACCAAATAGTAAAACCAGTCTTCACAAATCATTTCTCTGAATTTCTGATAACCCAACTGAACAAAATGAACTTCTATTTATATGTCTTGGCCAACAGAAGAAACTCCAGTAGTAGCTAACAAATCAGCCGAGCAAAACCAATGGGAGAAAGCCAATTGTCCCAATACTTATGACATGTTTACTAAAAGGGAAAGAGAATCACTTGTATGATAATGGTTCTGATTCTCTTGTTTACCAAATTTCAGGGATGGGCAAAAATAGTGGCACGCACATGTATTAAGAGAAAAAGAATGAGAATGGTTTTTCCTTCGGTTTCTTAAGGAATGAGATTAAGATGAAAGCTTTTTTTCTTTGTTCTTTTTTTTAATAGGGAAATTTGCAGCAAAAATTAGTAAGTAGTCTAAAAAGTTGCTCATAAATTACTAAGTAGTGTTTTTTGCAGTAAAAATTAGTAAGTAGCCTAAAATATTGCACTTAAGTCACTAAGTAGTTTTTTTCGGTAAAAGCCAATAAGTAGTCTGAAATATTACACTTAAGTCACTAAGTAATTTTTTTGTTGCAAAAGTCATATTTTACATCGATTTTGTCTTAATTTTAATTAATTTATAAAAATATTATTTGAAATTATTTTTAAAAAATAATTTAAATTTCTAATATTAAAAATATATTTTATTTTAATCAAACTAAGTTTTAATTCAACTTAAGTTGTATAATTTTCAAAATCTTAGTTTAAGTAAAAGTAAATAATTTGTTCATGTTAAAACTTTTAAATTACTTAAAAAAAACATATTTCAAATAATTTTTCAATATTGAAAATATATATTTTTAGGTTTTTATTAATTAATTAAAGAGTAAATACAATTTTGGACCATGTATTTTGCAAAAGTTACTGATCGTTGTGTTTTGTTAAATGACAATTTGGATCCTGCGTTTTGCAAAATGAAACAAAAGAGTATCATGGACCACATTCTGGTCAAACTTTTTTTGAATATGACCAAAAAGCCCTCATATTTTATTAAGTAATGAATTAAATTATATAGATAAAATATTAATAAATTAAAAATGAATAAAATTTGATATAAAATGATATTTACCCTTAATTAATTCATTAAAACACAAATATAATTTTAAATAAAATTAAAGTAAAAAAAATCAAATCAAAACCTAGATGTTTACTGAGTTTTTCGGAAACTAGAAATATGTTATGAAATAAGAGCTGGAAAGAAATGATTAGCGATGAACATTCACATTTTTTATGTGGTTGGGGCATTGATGAGCCTTAGTCCACGAGTCACTAGTATTAGGCTTTAGAGAGTTTTGACAATGGAGTTTTCTACAAGTTTAGCAGAGTTTTTGCTTACAAGAGAAATTCTGGGATTCCCGCCACTGTGCACAACTGACCCTATTTATAGGCAGTCAAGTAGCTTGGGCCGGACTAATCCGGGTCCAATAGGGATGTAATTACAATTTGCTCGCTAATGGAGCCATAATACAAAGAATGTAACGTAATTAGATGTTGTTAATGTGGGCCCATTGGGTCGACTGAGGTGTGGTCGAGCCTTACAATTGTCCTTTGTTCGTTAGTACGGACTGATCTGCGTGGGCTACTAAGGGGATCCTGGGGACAGGATCTGTCAGAGTAGTTGTTGTACTGTTTCCTAGGTTCCTAGGAACAATGTACGTTCCGTGCGTACCCCATTCTGCAGGTTAGTTAGGGAGACCAACCTCTGGATTCCTCAGGAACACGTCAACATCAAGGAAGACGAGGCTTTCCCTATCTAGACGTATGGTTCGGGTTCATTTACAAATACCCAAGATCGTTTACCTTAGTTTCGGTTCACTTACCAGGACCCAGGTTCATTTACCAAGGCAGATACCTTGTTGACGACATCCTCGCTTGGATCGCGCTTGATGGGATCCGTTTCTTAGAGTGAAGCCATCCTCCATCACCATTTGCATCCCAGAGGATGTAGGTTGAAAGTGGTCAGGGAGACAACATGGAACTGCACCTTGGCTCTGGCCGCCTCCCTATGTTTATCCTACTTGCCCGTCATTAGGTTTAGTATGGTTTGGGCCATCAAGGTTTCCTATTATGTTGTTCACTGGGTCGTCGGGTTTAGTATATTTTTTATTCACTTTTTAAAATTATATTTTATAATAAATGGGAAAAAAGATATATTCTTGTTAAAATGACAATTTAGTCAATCTAAGTATTCTAATTATGTTTCCTCATTAATTATGTAAACAATTTGATAAAATAATGATTCTGATTCTAATATATTTTATTCCCAGTCATTTCTCTTATTAATTTATTCTGATTCTAACAATGACGGAGACGGGGGGCTAGAGGTGGCCATGCCCCCCCCCCCCCCCCCCAACTTTTTCTTAATTTTTTTTACCTAGTTATATTAATTAATAACTTAGTTATTATTTAATAAAAATAATAAATTAAAAAATGTTATAATTAAAATTTGGATTTAAAGTTTACAACTATGAACCAAATTATGTATAAGGTCCATAATTAAATTGGTTCATATTATTTGTTAGTAATCTTGACAAAGTTAGTCTCTTTCATTTTTTTTAAACCCTAGTATTTTTCTCTAAATGAATAAAGACAAATAGTATGGAGGGGGAGCCGATACCTGCAACGGTTATATGCATTAGTGCAGAAGCTCATACTGGTCTTTAATCTTCCTCTTCCACCAAAATTTTCACCTAGAACGAGCCAATACCCTTCCAATCAAGACCCCCCATAGTCAAGGTCCTCCACCAAGTAATTAGTTATAATTATCTTTTATTTTTTTTAATTCGTTATAATTTTTTTTGTTGGATTTATTTGTTATAACTTTAATATCTCATGGATTTTATTTCATTAATATAATTAACTACATGCATGCTAAAATTTCATAAGAAAATATATATATTATTTGTTACAAAGCAATACAAAAGGTTGATAAAACTGATATCATTGGCTGTCGTATAAGATGCTATAATTTAATTGATTAAAAGATTGATTGTGTTGCTATGTGATTATGGATTGTAATTTGTATATAATTACAATTGACAAATCTATTACATTTAAAATTATATATTTGTGTTGTTATAAATTTTGATTTATTTTTCTCCTATATATAGTTTCACAATACAATTTTAGGTTCAAATACTCTTCATAGTCATGGGAAAGCTAACAATTGATGCATTTTTCAAAAGAAAAAGCATTGAAGATAAAAATTTTGGAGAAAATGGTCAAACATATATTCCAAATTCTGAAAATTTAGTTCCCACGCATTCTAAGAAGGCTCAAAGAATTGAAAGTGAAATATTTGATATTACCTCTTTGGAGCGTGATCCTGAAAACGTCCTCAAATTTGGGAATACCCAATTAATCAACAAAATGAAATTCGTTGAGCTTATATTAAAGTTGGACCATATCAAATCAAACTTGAAAGTTATCCACCATCTAGATCAAAGGAGCATCTTCGACATTTTTGTAGCTCTTGGTTTGAATTGTTTCCTCTTTGGCTAGAATACTCTCCATCGGTTGATGCAGTATTTTGTTTGTCTTGCTATTTATTTAGTAAGCCAATTGGACGGATGGAAGCAAACAAATTTGTTCTTGGAGGCTTTAAGAACTGGAAGAGAGTCAACGATGGAAATAATTGTGCTCTCTTACAACATGTGGGTAAAAGTCCTAACTCAGTTCATAAAAATAATCTAAAAGCCTACAATGATTTGATGAATGCTTCAATATATATTAGAGGTTTTATTGAAAAACAAACTTCTGAGCAAATTGAGAATAATAGATTAAGACTTCATGTAACGTCCTGGGTAACCAAGACCGTTACACTGTGTGTTTATAATAGTGCAAGACTTGCTAATCAAGTCATTTAAACAAAATGTGAATCTAACGTCACCAACGAATTAGGAGTAAAAAATTTTGGTCATAAACAGGTTATTTTCGCTAAAAATGAAAGTTTAATACATAGAATCTCAAAACAGGGTTTAGATGACATATTTACAAAAATTCCAGAAGTTATAAATAACCCAGGCCATTCTAATGGAAAAATACACATTTTAGGTTTCCGTCCCAGTTCAAACCCTCGACCGTGGCGGTTGAGCAGCTGACAATGTACACCTCGCCCCCAGAGCTCTCCGACTCATGGTTGATCAAACATACCCTTGCCTTTACCTGCACCACGTAGCACCCGTGAGCCGAGGCCCAGCAAGAAAACATGATATCATAGCAAGATCAATATAAATAACCAGATAATCCATAAAACGTAACTAAGCATTCAACAATTCATAACATTTGCCTATTCAGTGATAACAATCGACAAATCACAATTTGTCATCCAGATAATCAACATTTCATATTCATCAAATTAACAACAATAATCACATTCATATTCAACAATCTATCACAACCATTACACAATATTCAAGGTCGGCGCCCTTAGGCCACACCCCCTATTTAACCCACTGTCTTCGGCTCACTTAGGCCGCCCCCAGTGTTATACCCACTGACTCCGACCAGCTTAACTGAGTCCAGTGATTAATAAGCTATCCTCAGCTACCAGTGGCTGAGCCGCGCCCTGTGCGCAAATATTGATTCCGGTACTCTTAGACCGTTTATCATATGTCCCCATGGCATAATACCATCTCATGACATCATATACAAATATAGAGAGCTCTTAGTCCCATAATATTCACATGGTTCATCACAATCACCTAACAATGCATACAAATATAGGGAACACTTAGTCCCAACCTAACCACATAATCGGGTGCAGTTTTCTTACCTCTTGTTCGAGCGAGAAATACGTTACGAACAACCCTTGAGAACGATCGATCCTTTGATCCCTTAGCGGTCAACTAGTCATAACCAAATATGGAATCCAATTAATGAAACAACAATTAAAGGGTCTTAACCTAAACCTCACTCCCGGGACCCCGAATTGTACCTATACGATGAGTAGATTCGATCCCAAGCCTTAGGAATTGAAACCCCGAGCCAAAATCTGAAGGAGCAGGGTAGCATTGTAGCGCTACCCTCCTAGCGCCCCAGCACTCAAGTCAGCAGAATCCATCCCTGAGTAGCGCTGTAGCGCCCACAGCGCTACACATAGCCAATTTTGCCCAGAAATTTCCCCCCTTCGACTACACCATTTTCAACCTAAACCAAAAGCTTCCAAACATCATTTTAAGTCCCAATTGGACCCAAATACCATATACACAAGTCCTAGGCATCATAACCTACCCAAGCTTTGCCAAAAACCCTATTGAATTCTCAACTTTCAAACCCAAAGTCTCAACTGAACATAATAAGAAAACAGAGTAGAAAACCAGAGTTCTAATGGTTAGAATCTTACCTCAAGCTCAGTGTGAACTCCTCTTCAATGTTGGAACAATACCCTAGATCCTCAAAACTTGATTCCCTAGCTTGGTTCCTCAAAAGAAGCTTCAAAATCCAAAGAAAAATGGAAAGGAGATGTTGTACGGGAGAAGAGGTGAAGTGCTGTGTTTTGCTTCCTATTTTCTACAGCCTTCCTTGATTCATATACATCCTTAAAGTAAAAGGACCTAAATTCCCTCAAGTCTAATTAAAATCCTTAACAACCACCAAGGGCAAAATTGTCCTTTTGCACCTCTCCCTTTAACCATAATTAACACCCTCCAATTCCCATTATTCTCAAAATTTTCGAATACCAATAATTCATATCCCGTTACTCCTTAACTCCCGGCAACGCTCTAATCACCAAATTACCCCAGGACTCACCCCGAGCCCCGCATTTAATCTCGTTATGACCAAACCGCTAATTTGTACTCAAAGATCATCTCACGCCGAACAGCTCGAACAAATCCACCTTATAATGTGGCCTCAACAATAGTTTACCAATATGCATACAAATATACAAGTACGCCCTCATCGGGCCAAATTACCAAAATGCCCTCATAACAAAATATATACCCCTATGCATGCATTTATCATCATATAATAATATGATCCACATAATCATGCATATAATCATATAATGGCACAATAAATCAATTATGACCCTCCCGACCTCCTAATCAAGGCCCTAAATCTTATTAGGAAATTTGGGTCGTTACACTTCAAGTTACAATTGATGTAGTCAAATGACTTGCCTTTCAAGCTTGTACCTTTCGAGGATGTGACGAAAGTAAAAAATATATTAATCGAGGAAATTTTCATGAACTTCTGAAGTTATTGGCATCTTACAATGATAAGGTAATGGTGATTTTTATTCTTTCATATATCATTTTCTAAAAAATGTATTCTTTTTTATTTCTGATATTTGTATGTTCTTTCATAAAATAATTTGTTTAATTAAAATTAATGTATAGGTTGCAAGTGTTGTTCAAGAAAATGCTCCTTTAAATGCCACATATACATCACTTGATATTCAAAAGGAGATTCTTCATATATTTTCCAACAAGGTCAAGAAAGAGATTCGTCTAGAATTGGAGACTCGAAATTTTGCATCATAGTAGATGAAGCACGTGATGTGTCCAAAAGAGAGCAAATGACTCTTGTTTTGATATTTTTAGATAAAGAAGGGTTCATTCGTGAACGATTTTTTGGTGATGTCCATGTACGTGATACTACGGCGTTAGCTTTGAAAGGAGGTATATTTTTTGTTCTTTCTCAACATAATTTAGCAATTTCTAACATACGCGGGCAAGGGTACGATGGAGTTGGTAACATGATAGGAGAGTGGAATGGCTTGTATGCTTTAATTTTGTAATGAATGTCTATATGCATATTACATCCATTGTTTAGTCCATCGCCTCCAACTTGCTTTAGTTGCAGCTTCTCGAGAAGTAAGTCAAGTTCATCAATTTTTCTCTATCTTGGTTTTCATTATCAATATTGTTACTGCATCTTGCAAGCGTAATGATGAATTAAAGGAGGCTCAATCTGTTGAACTTGCTACTAAGATTGCAAATGATGAAATTGAATCAGGGACGGGGCTAAATCAAATTGGCACCTGAAAGCGAGCTGGAGATACTCGTTGGGGTTCTCATTTGGATTCTATTTCAAGCTTTCTCAAAATATTTAATGCAACTTGTGTGGTTTTGAGTAGAATTGCAAAAGAAAAAGTTTCATATTTTCAACGTGGAGATGCAGATTTTGCTTGCAATCAATTATTATTTGTTTGAGTTTGTTTTCATATTACATCTTATGAAAGAGATTTTGGAAATTACTTGTATTCTTTGTGTAGCCTTACAACAACAATCACAGTATATTTTGAATGTTATGCATATTGTTGCAAGTACAAAAAGGCTACTTAAGAGCTTTCGAGATTCAGGATGGGATTCTTTCCTCATGAAGATTACATCATTTTGTAAGCAACATCAAATTGATATCCCAGATTTGGATGCTCAATATGTTGCAAAGGGGGGAAGATCTCGAAATCAACAAGATAAGATTAGTGTTATGCATTATTATCGAGTTGATATCTTTATTACCACACTTGACTATCAGTTGCAAGAATTAAACTCTAGATTCAATGAAAATTCGGTAGAGTTGCTTATTCTTAGCACTGCTTTTGATCCTAGAGATGGATTTAAATTGTTCAAGATTGATGATATTTGCAAACTTGTAGAGAAGTTCTATCCTGATGATTTCTCAGAGCTAGAAGTAGTACGTCTAAGAATTGAACTTCAACATTTTGTGCTTGACATTCCAAATCATCCTGAATTACAGAGTTTATCTTGTATTCATGAATTGTGTCAAGGCTTGGTGAAAACAAGGAAAGAAATTATGTATCCTCTTATTGACAGATTACTTAGGATTGTTCTTACTCTTCCTGTATCAACAACAACTACAGAACGAGCATTTTCTAGCATGAAAATTATCAAAACAAAGCTTCAAAACAAGATGGAAGATAGTTTTTTGAATGATTGCTTAATTTTTTGTATTGAGAAAGAAATTGCTACAAACTTTAGTATTGAATCCATTATAGACGATTTTGCATCTATAAAGAATCGTCGAGCACAAATTACTTATAAAAATAAAAATTGATATTTTGTAATATTATTGTCGCTCTTTCTATTGAGATACTTGTTATTTGAAAGACTATAACTTGTTTTTAAAGGTTATATACATAGTACATTTGGATATTTATAATGAATTATTATAAATTATAGTTGTATAACGATATGAATTATTCTGTATGATATTTATTATACAATAACAAAATTGGCCCCCCTTGTCTATAAATCCTGGCATCGTCACTGGATTCTGATAATTACCAAAATGTAAACGTGCCATTAAGCTACTAAATTAGTCACCACAATAATTAATTCTTTAACTTTTAAATTTTGGAACCTAAATCCAAATTGCTTAGATTTGATAGTAAAGCAAAGTATTCACAATGTAAGCAGTGCAATTTAAGGCTTTTCTATAAATAGCACTACACATGTAGATTGAATCAATTTTCAAACCAAGTGACACCACTCGAAAGGTTCATTTTTCATACAATGTTTCAGGAACAAAAGCTATTCAGTTAACAAACCTTTTGGGAATGCCCTGGGCTAAAAATGAAACTAGACATTTAAGCATGCCTTTCATTCATTCCAGAGCTAAAGGTAGAGATATATCCTTCATTCTCCAACGAGTGTCAACTTGGAAATCAAAACTCCTGTCTAAAGAAGAAAGAACAACGCTCGTACAAGTAGTAGGAGCTTCACTGGTCTCTTATTCAGCAGCCTCGACACCTATTCCTAGTTCTACTTCAGATCAAATTGACAGATTGCTCCATAATTTCTGGTGGGGCCACACTGAGTCCAAGAGGAAGTTACACACAATAGCTTGGGATCGTATGTGCAAACCTAAACTCAAAGGGGGTCTAGGATTTTGACCATCTAGATACATTAATGAGGCCTTTATGGAAAAAAGAGGATGGGAATTAATTACAGGAAAGCAGGGACTGTGGCACAATCTTATGCACAAAAAATACATCCAGAGCAACAATTTTATGGATCTAACCCCAAAGAACTCAGACTCAATAATTTGGAAGGGAGTGCTCAAAGTAAGGAACTTGTTAAGCAAGGGTCTCCTCGGGAAAATTGGAAATGGAAATGCTACATCAATCTGGTATGATAACTGGGTGTCTGGACCAAATCCCTACCCAACCCCTCTAAAAGATACCTTTTTCGGAGTTTGCTGGGTGAGTGCCTTTATATCCAATCAGAAATGGAACATCCAAATGCTTGAGGCATGGTTCCAACCCTAAGATGTCCAAAGAATTATCAGGATCAAACTACCATCATACAATGTGGATGATAGTTGGATTTGGAACAGTGACTCTCAGGGGACCTTTACCATTAGATCTGCAATCAACAACAGATCAATGAACGAAGAGGAGCAAGATTCAGACATATGGAAAATTATCTGGAAAGTCAAAATCCATACTCGTCATAAGATCCTATGGTGGCAAATCTGCAACGATGCCTTACCGACGAAAGACAAACTTTTTCAGATTATAATTAGTGAAGATCCAAACTGTGTATTATGTAACATCAAGAGGGAATCAACTTTCCACATGTTTTGGCAATACCAAATTGTGTTGAGATTGTGGTTTGGCACTATGGGAGGTATTAAGACAGAGGAATTTCATTTCCAAAATTGGGAGGAGTGGTTCCATTACTTCTTCCTAAACCAAAATCTGCCGATAAAACTTCAAGAGGAGGAGTTCTTCAGCTCAGCATCCATATTGATTAACCACATCTGGAAAGAGAAAAACAAGATCTATCATGGAAATCCACCTACTCCTTTGGACACCCAATGCGACATGGTGAATAACAGAAAAGAGGAGTGGAAAGAAGAGTTCGGGATAGGTATTAATAGCTTTGTGAGGGAACTCACTCCCAAAGATTGGATCAGTTATTACTCAGATATGGCCCTTAGTGACAATGGCGCCTTCATTGCAATAATCAGCAGAGATTGCCTCGAAGAGATAGTGGCTAAAACTTGGAGCATCGACGCAGCAGAACCTATGATTCCACAAGCCCTTGCAGTGATCCAAGCAGCAAAGGAGACCCAAAAGAAGGTGGAGAAGCAAGTCTTATTCCATTGTGACAATATCTGGGTAGTTGATACTTTTAATCTAGCAGGTAGATTCCAATCCAAATGGCTAGAAGACCTATGTCAGGAATTCATATCATTGACTGCCCATTTTGACCAATGGAAGCTTACTAAAATCCCAAGAATTCTCAACTTTGAAGCCCATAACGCTGCAAAGTACGCAGCTATCAACAATTTCCAACAAGAGACAAACATCTTGAGTTGCAACACGGATATCTTGCAGGAGTCTAACAGGGATTTGCATATTAGAATTAATACCAGGAATGTCTGAACCTTGTTTATGTTTTGTTTAGCTTAGAGTGTTTTAGATAGTTCTTTTGTGTTTTTTTAGTTGTGTTGACCATGATTTTGGCCAACTGACACGGAGTCAAATTTGCTTGATGTGGACAAATACGTTGAAATGAATGTGATGACAAAAACAATAAAGAACACAAGAGTTTATAGTGGTTCGGCCCCAGAATCTGGTAACAACCTACGTCCACTTGAACTGTTATTGATATATAATTCAAAGGAGTGATCAAAGAACTAGGATTCAATGAGTTTCACCAACCTCTGAAGAACAAGACAGTATATCAAATAGAATAACTCTAATCTCAGATAGTTCGAAAGCCAAAAAAGTCCCCCTTCCCTTGAGCTATCTTTCTCTATTTATAGGCTCAAGGAAGATTTACATTAATTTGTTACAGATATTATTTCCTAAATAATTGGATACTCAGGAAATCATGGGAGATAATTTCGAATTCTATCATAACTGCATAAGATCTTCTCCATGTATAGCATGTGTACGACCAGGCTGGTCGTATATAGAGATCGAACGTTGTGACAATAGATGTCTTCCTGGTCGATAGTCGAGCACGAATTCTGCCAGATGTCAGCCACGTGTATTAAATTCTTGCCATGTCACCCATGCCTATTTTTTGGATAACAAGTTGCAACACGGATATCTTGCAGGAGTCTAACAGGGATTTGCATATTAGAATTAATACCAGGAATGTCTGAACCTTGTTTATGTTTTGTTTAGCTTAGAGTGTTTTAGATAGCTCCCCCCCCCCCCCCCCCCCCACATTGGGAAGCTTTGTGTTGTTTAGTTATTCCTGTTTCCTTTTGTCTTTTCAGTGCCTCTCTGTCATTGTCTTTGGTAGCTGATGCCGTTTTGTCAGCTTGCTATTTTTCTTGTTTGGTCTCCCTTTCATGGGCAATTCTCCAGAAAAAAAAAAACAATGTTATTTAAATTTATGATTCCAAATTGTACCGCGTTATATTTTGATAGTTGATTATATTAGTTTTTCATTATTTACCATTTCATAATAATTTAATTATAAAATTAAAATAAACTTCAAATAAATTTCACAACATAATTAAAATTATAAACTTTAAAACTCTAATCTATTTTTTTAAAGGATTATACTATGTTAATACCTTATTGTTGTCCTCGAATCAACTTAGTATCTTGTTGTTTACTTAAGGCATGTTTGGTGGACTGGACTATTTAGTCCTAGTCTTATGTTTGGTTTTCAAAATATGATAGAGACAAAACTCATTACTAATACCAAATAGGCACTTTGTACCAAATGAGCCCAACTGTCGGCAATGCATTATCAATAAGAATGACAACAAACAAAATATGTTTATTTCATCATCCTCTCTTTATTCTATTAGTTTATTATTTAAATCAAATAAGATGTGGGTATAAACTATCTACAAATAATTCTACATTATGAAAATTTAACAATGAAAAAAAATAGTTGTCTGCCCAACCCAATATCAAATATCACAAAGAAGAGACCGTGACTGCTTAATTTTTCAGGTGAGGGTAAACTATATGAGTCAAAGAGAATGACAAACCTACTTAAACTTTATGATAAATACAAAATATCCATACAAGTATGCATGCTTTTTAAGAGATAGGGTTTGACTTTATTAATTTGAATTTTTCTCGATAATTTCAAGAAATAGGTGTTCTTTGTGATAGATTTTGTACTTATAAAAGGAAATGCATAATATATGCAGAGAACACTATTATATGTTATATGGTCCAAACTTACATGGAGGAGATGATTGGTTGAGTTTAGAATAAAAAATAAATAAATTAATAAACTTGAAGAGAACATATTTTAACCCTTTAAGAATAAGTTTTTTCTCCTAGCTACCATCCAAATCATTGGCCTGCAACGATATAAGAGCACTCACATTGGGTGAGTTATATTACCAAAATATGTAAAAAATAGCTAAAACTAACAAAAATGGGTATACATTGGATGATGTATTTTACAAATATTTTTACATAAAGCTACAGTACCAAGTTATATTTAATGTATACTATTCATCCTTTAACCCAATATTATAATATTAAAATATATTAGGATATTATTGATAGTTATAAAAAATATTTGAAATGAATAAAAAATGTTTGAAAATATAATATTTAAATGATATAGAGAAAAAAATAGAGAATCTGATGTATGGTAAAATGTAAAACTTAGAGGTAAAATAGAAAAATGTGTGTTTTTTGGAGATATTTTAAAGGTTGAAGTAAAGCACCGGATGGGAGTGCTCTAAGAACGGCTTCTTCAAAATATATACTTTTCTTTTGGAATATTTAAAAAATATGTATATTTATGTACTTAATTGCATAGGAATTATATATATATACTAGATACAAGCAACGTACAATGCACATTTGCTTAGTTTTATTTATAGAATTTATTAATTATTTTTATTAAATTTATATTAATGTCATATAAATTTCAAATAAATATCTTATTTTAATTAAATAATTTAGGGTTTATACTTTTTTGGACTCTTTATTTTTTCTCATTACCTGTCCAGTGTTTTGACAAATTACTTTTTGGACCCTATGTTTTGTAAAATGGTTAAAATAGAACCCTAAACCCGATTTTGGTCAATGTTTTTTCAACTAAAATCACAAATAATTTACCAAACTAACAATTCAGAACAAAAATAAAATCATTCAGCTTAAAAACTGTGTTGTTATATTCAATTTTTTCTTCATCAAAATTGAATTTAGGGTTTTATTTTAACTATTTTACAAAACATAGGGTCCAAAAAGTAATTTGTCAAAACACAGGGTCCAAACAGGTAATAGGAAAAAACACAGAGTCCAAAAATGTATAAACCCAATAATTTATTTATTTTTGTTTGAATTTATATTTGTTCTAGTTTTTGAATTTGGGAGTGACAACAATAGATTATATATTATATGTTTAATGTAATATTAAATATTATACGTGAATTTTAAATTTAAGTTTCTTGCTAGTTTTTAAAAAAAATAATAATTTGTTGTTAATTCAAAGTAAATTATATTATATGTTTAATATGATATTATTCTAATAAGCGAGTTTAAGTTTAATTAGATTTTATTTAAGTTATAAAACGTATGATTTTATTATTTTTAAATAATTATCATTGTAAAATATTTCAAAAATATCATATTTTAATTTGTTTAATTTTTTATTATTTTAAAATAATTAACATTATAAAATATCTAAAAAAATATCATATTTTAATTTGTTTAATTATTTATTATTTATAAATAATTATCATTGTAAAATATCTCAAAAATATCATATTTTAATTTTTTTAATTATTTATTTTATTTTATTTAAGTTTTAGTATTTGCAAACTACTGTTAAATATAAGAATATTCTGTTAAAATTAACAGTAAAAAAATAAAAAACTGTTAAAACTAAGAATTTCCGTTATCTACACACTTATTATATAGAAGAGATATATATTGATTCTCATATAATAATATTACTACTTAAAAAAAATGGGATGAATATAATTCTTTAGAGTTTCTCTTGTAATGTCATTCTTTAAACCACTTCATTAGTAATGTCATCATATTCTATAAAAAAATATTTACAACTTCTCCAAAATTTTATATAAATATATCAAGTATGTAAATAATACAAAATTTTTGTTTTAATAGTTTGTTTTGTTAACTTTAACGAAATATTCTAAATACTTAATAGAATATACATTTAAAACTAACTAAAAATAGATATTTATTAATTACATTAATATAAATTCAAATATTATAAAATATCATTATTGGAATAATATTAAATATAAGACTACATATATAATAATTATATTAATATAAATTTAAATTCAAATGTTATAAAATATCATTATTATAATAACACATAATACAAGAATACATATTTCATCATTATATTAATATAAATTCAAATATTATAATATTATATAATTCTAATTTTTTACTAATTATATTAATATGAATTCAAATATTATAAAATATTATAATAATAATAATATTTAATACAAGATTACATATTTAATACTTATATTAATATAAATTTAAATATTTTACAATATCATGATAATAATATATTATACATAATCTTAATTTTTATTAAAAAAATTATTATTTATGTTTAAAAAGACTATAATATTATATATATTTTAAAAAATCATAAACAATGTTTTGGTTTAATTTTTCATTTAATATCACTACAGGAAAATAGGCGTCATCGTTGTAGATCCAGAAGTCGTCACCAAAATGGCGTCACTATAGGTCCGTATGTGTAGCGATCTACAGCGATGACAAAACACGGTCGTCACAATAGGGTTTCACTACAGCGATGATATATCGGTCGCAGTAGGAAATCCCTTTTTTTGGTTGAACTAGGATATATATGTCGTCGTTGTAGGTGGTTGCAAAATTTGAAAATTTGAATTTCAAAAACTCCTACAGCGACCACATGTCGTCGATGTAGGTCCGTGGACCGCCAACATCAACGGCGATGACAGTCATCGCTGTAGAGTGTATGGGTTTATATTTCTTCAACGACGACATGTCATCGTCTTAGGGTCACGAAATCTCAGATTTTCGTGTTCAGCAAGCACCTTACTACGACAACAGGTCGTCGATGTAGGTATATAATTTTTTTTAAAAATTAATTAATTATATTAATTGAAATTTATTTAATAAATATTAAATAAATAAAACTATTTTATATAATTAAATAATAAAACCAATTTAAAATTGGTATAGTTTCCAAAATGTAAAAAACAAAACATAAGTAGTAGTCTCGAAAAAAAACACAAAATATTAATAAGTTCAAAAGAATAATATAACCAAACTAAATATCATCTAAATTAATCCCAAAGTCATCATCATCATCGGGTTGTTGTGGTGGTTGTGGCTGCTATGGTGGAAATTGGTCCGAGCCTGGAAAGTTCACCATCATGGACTATATCATATTCATGTCCAAGTTGATAGGCTCAAATTGTGGAGCTTGAATGTTCAGATTTGTAGCTTGCATAAATTGTTGCATTTGCTGGAAGTTGTTGTTCTGGGTCATAATGGCTTGACTGAAGTGTTGAACCATGGACTGGAAAACCTCAGCTGGTACCATTGAAGGGCTGACTATGGTGGACGGAAATGGCGATACCTCTTATTGTGAAGAGGATCTGGTGGCGCCTGAGGCAAATGTACTAGTGCCCTTCAACTTGCGTCCAATACCTTGGTTGTGGCCACGACGTAGACCAAGTACCTTTAAGATGACTTGTGTCTCATCGACAGAGGCACTTCCTGCTGAAGATTCAGATTGGGATTAGGATTGTGTCTGGATTTCTTGCTACAAGGCATCCTGCAGTTTAGAAACAAGACAATTAATACATAATATAATTAAATAATAAACATATATACAAAACTTAGAAAGTTACTTACATATGCATCCTTAGCATTCATGTTCACCCATCCATGTGTCGAATGATTGTACATGTCATGGAACGTATCAATAATGTTGGGCAGTTCCTTAGTTTGAAGATTCATCTTTAGAAAACAAAATGTAACAAAATATCATTTAAATATTGAAATTATTATTAAGATAACTGAAAATATTTCAAATTATCTATATTTTTTTATTTACCTTCTTAAATCGAGCAGAAGCATAAGAGGTCGATCCATGGAGACTTGGATACTTTTGTTTTGCTTTATTGACAGCATTTTCCTTTAAGCGTGCCATGAATTGTGGAGTGATGAAAAGATCAACCAACTTCTACCAACTCTCGTTGTCCATGTCCTTCGGTGGATTCTTTCTGGCTGTCTTGATATCATCATACCTTCCATGTTCATTGAAATGTTTTTTCTTATGACCTTTTCTATCCTTGTAGCGATCTTGAAACTCTCGCTCAATCCTAGTCTCTATCAATCGCCACTCAGGGAGAGCTCGGGGAAGAATGAAAAATTCCTTAAAAAAAAGCTTAAAATTGGTTAGAATTTTGAAATTATAAAAAAAACATTACATGTGAATAAGTTGATAAATTTACCTTAATCTTTTGCATCAATCCTATCTTGTGCTCATCCGGAACACTCTGCCACGAGTCATAATATAATAGGACGTGGTGACCAATAGGGTTACCAATAAGTCTCATGAACAATGTCCCAACACCAACAGCTTTGTAGGTTCCCTCCTTCAGATCAAATTGTAGAGCCAACAGATTTTTATTGTCATTAACGAGCTGCTGTAAATTTTTTGGATTGAGATTGGCCTCTTCTTTTCGCGGCAGTCGCTGCATATTTTAATTAAAAAATAAAATAAAATTGAATAAAATAATAACAATTTGTCATTTATTGATAAAACATAGATTAATTATAGTATATAACCTATCTCACAGGAAGTAGGCACTCGCATAGGATCTAGAGGAGGATCACCCGCTCCATCACTGCCATGAAAACGAGCAACAACATCAGACATATATTTATAGTTTATATAGTTATTAATTTAAAATTAGTTATAGTTGGAGGTTAATTACATAACTTAAAATGTAGAGAATTTGTCATTAAAATTTTGGTAATCCAGGAATAACTATTTAAAACAAACATTGTTGAAAAAAGTCATATATTAATTGAAAAGTCTTGAAATTAAAACATACACATTAAACATACAATAAGAATATGTATAAGAAAATATTATTCCTCATCAATGTCGATTCCTACATCATCATCTGTAATTTCTAAATCATCTTCACTAATTTCGTCATCATCACCGTCATTGATGAAATCATCATCCACATCCGGAACAGATTGAGACGTTTCCCCAATTATGCTGGTGTGACCAAGCCGATCCAAAGGTATGACCTCCAACTCTCCTAATTCCAGAGTGAGTACAAAATTTGATGAAGTACTATTATGCACGACATCAACCTCATTATCATCATCGATAATTGGATGATCCAAGATCTTTCGATGATTGACTTCTTCTACTACCAATTCTTTTTTCTTGATGGATCTTCCAAGTAGAAAACTTGTTTTGCTTGAGTGGTGAGAATAAACTGCTCGTTCTTGTACCATTCAGAATTAATCATGATATTAGTTATGTTATTCTCAGTCCCATTTTGACCCTTGCTTGCATCGGTGTTGAACCATTTGCATCGAAACAATACTACCGAGTAACCATAGGATTAGCATAACTCTACAATCTCCTCAAGTTGGCCATAGAAAGTGAAATCATCGGTTCCTGGCACCGAAACTCCACTATTTTGAGTGGTACGTCTTTCGTCACGACTATGTACCAAAAACTTCACACTGTTAACAATGCAAGCAGTGTAGGAGTATGCATTATGATCGGACCCATTTGCTAAAGCAAATAATTCATTAGTACACTTAGTTGATTGTACTTGTCGCAGATGACCCATCTATAAAGTATGACACAAAAAAAGAAAACACAATGAGATAAGTATTAATCGATTTGAATTTTGTAAGAATTCTACAGTTTCGATAATTTACCTTCAATTTAAACCAGCTAGGGAAATATTTTTGAAGATTTATGTTTGAATTTTCTTGAAGGCATTCACTGTATGGCACAAGGATTAAGGTAAGGTAATAGTTGGCTATGAATTAAATTTAATGAATTCATATATGTGTTGAGCTACTTACTTCATATATGGTTGGATTTCAGGGCAATTGTTGAGTACAAACCACTCCACTTCTTTTCGATGAAGATAGTCAAGAGATATGATTTTCTTTTTGCTACTTGGAAGACATTGTGATTCAAAAACTGACAACTGTCTTTTAGGAATAACAATATCCGTATTTCTTCCTGGACGATTAAATTTAGTCTCTATGCCCTGAAGATATTGCGAACAAAAAGTCAAAGCTTCATCAACAACATAACCCTCTGCTATAAAACCTTCAGGGAGTGCCTTATTCCTAACATAATTTTTCAACTTCTTCATATATCGCTCAAACGGTATATCCACCTCATGTAAATTGGTCCTCCAAGGATAGCTTCTTGTGGTAAATGAAGAATTAAATGAATCATTATGTCAAAAAAGGCTGGAGGAAAAATTAACTCTAACTTGCACAAAATTTGTATCACTTGATCTTCTGCATTCTCTATGTCCTTAACAACCAATGTACGAGCACAAATTTGCTTAAAGAAATTGCAAAACTCAATGATTGTCTTCAAAATAGACTTATCCAAGTAGCCTCGAACTCCTACCTGCAACAGACGTTACATAAGAATGTGACAATCATGGGATTTCAACCCAACAATGTTGTCATCATTGTCAGTTACTTTCTTAGAGAAATTTCAACTGAAGCCATCAGGATGTCTAACTCCTTTTATGAACTGACAAAAAAACTGCCTATCATCTGGTGTGAAAGAATACATAAGATGTGGTTTGATCAACTTCGTACCGTCTTCCTTGAGGTGCAACTCTTCTCGGATACCCTAATTCTTCAAGTCTACTCATGCGTTGGTGGTGTCTTTAGATTTGCTATTCATAAGAAAAGTACTGAGTAAACTGTCACAAACATGTTTCTCTACATGCATCACATCTAAATTATGTTTCTGTTCAAGTTCGGACCAGTAATCAAGTTCAAAGAAAATACTCTTTTTACTCTAATTAAGCTCTTTTGGATCTCGCTTTCTTTTCGCACCTTCAAAACTGATATGTTTACTCGACAAATGATCTGGAACATGCGCTAATTGTTCGAGTATGTCTTGATTACTGAATTTTCTTGGAGCACATCCTTTTTCATAATTCCCATAAAATTCATCCACTTATGCGTATAAGATAAAAATCTTCTATGACCAACATAAGCCGTCTTTCCAATTACTCGACATGAAGGAGTGTCTTCGTTGCATGAAGGACATGCCATATATCATTGGCCACTCCAACCAGACAAACTACTACGGGCCGGAAAATCATTGATAGTCCATAATAGTGATGCACGCATTCTGAATAAACTGTTCGTTGCAGCGACTTTAGTTTGAACTCCTTCAATTCGTCTACCACAGGCCTCAAAAAGACATCCATATTTTTCCCAGGTGATTTCGGACTGGGAATCAATAAGGTCAGCATGAATGATGACTCTTTCTTGCCCAACCAATGAGGCATATTGTACGTGCAGAATATTACTAGTCACATGCTGTAAGATAGACTCATGTTACCAAATGGATTGAAACCATCATCAGCTAAACCCCAATCAAACGTTTCTGGGTTCTTTGGGAAAATCTGGATATTTGGAATCAAATTGTTTCCAAGCACCCCCTTCAACAAGATGGTGTATCACACCATCTTCTTTCGATTGTCCCGTACTATGTCAGGTCATATCATTTGGAATCAAATTGTTTCCAAGCACCCCCTTCAACAGGATGGTGTATCACACCATCTTCTTTCGATTGTCTCGTACTATGTCAGGTCATATCATTTGTTGCATGCCTTGAAACATAAAGACACTTCAGCATAGGAGTCAAAGGGAAATACTGCAACACTTTGTGGGCTACTGTTTTCGCCTTTGTGTCTTTATCAATCCATCGACTCTCACCATATACAGGACAACTTTGTTTTTGGGAATTCTCCTTCTAGAATAAACAACAGTCGTACTTGCAAGCATGAATTGATTGATAACCTAACCTTAACTTCCTCATTTTTTTCTTAGACTCATAGAATGAAGCTGGAATCTTATTCTCCCTCGAGAATGAAAATTTCACAAACTTCAAAATTTCATCAAATGAGCTATTTTCCCATTTATTCATAACCTTCATGTGCATCATCTTTGCCAAGAAGTGCAAGGAAAACAACCAAGTACAACCCGGGTATAACTCAACTTCAACCTCTTGAAACAGGTTATCAAATTAATTCTCCGCACTATTGCCACCACCATCTGAAATTCCTTCATTTACACCTTCTTCGTTAGTGTCTTGTTCACCAATAAATCATTGATGATGTTAATCATCTCATCAACCACTCGAGCCTTGTTGCCCACTACTAGAGGCATATCAATTTCACCGTGGTAGGTCCACTTCATATATCACTGCAAAAACATGTATTTGTGTATGTGAGCCTCCACCATATCCAGTTTCTGACTCAACATATTGACACACTGAACGCATGGACACCTGACTTCTCCCGAAGCATTCACATGATTCTTGGCCATTTGTATAAATGCTTGAAGACCATTCCAAAACTCATCAGAGTTACGCCGCCTACTAGTTATCCAACTCCTCTCAATCGCCATAACTCATTCAAGTGGAAAATAAATTATCACAATGTGATAATCATAAAAAACTACCTTTACTTGGTAATAATTTTTTTATCACCAAAACACTAATTTTTTTAAGTAAATTATGAAATCTTATGAATAAATTATTAAATTTTATGAATATATATTATTATTAGTTATTAATGTATTATAAAGTTTCATTATATAATCAAATATTTAATTATAATTATTATTATGTTATTTAATAATTATCAAATTCTTGACATAATTTTCACTTTTTAGTTTTTTAAAAACAACAATAAGGTTTTATTATTTTAAAAGTATTATTTTAATTTCTACTTATTTTATAAAAAATATTAATAAAATTTTATACTTGTAAAATTATTATTTTAATTTACACTTTATAATTTTTAATTACTTTTATTAATTGCTTTAAAATTTATTAATTAAAAAAAATTTAATCACACTAACTTTAAAACTATTTTGTAATGTTTAGTTTTTCTAAATCTACAAAAATTTCTGCAGCACAACGACTATAATCTAACATTTCCCAAAATTTAAAATTTGCATTAAAACTAAAAAAACCAGTCGCAGAGCATACATATATTATAAACATCTAATCATATTAATCTAACCTACCACACAATTTAAAAATATAATTCACATTAACATTTATATACATATAAACATATTCACGTATTCACATTTATATACATATACATATATCTAACCTATCATGCATTTTTTTATAACATAACTTTTAATTAAATTAAATAACATAAAATAAAATTAAAAATCACAAATATAAATAAATTAACAATACAAATCTCTAAAATGAAAAAGAAAATTCAACACTATCTAAAATAACCAATTACACAATTAAAAACATAATTTAACCATTAATCAATCACAAAATATTTTTAAAAAAAATTACCCAAGGCTAGGGCTTGGGGATTATCCAAAGGCAGATGCTCAGGATGATGATCCAATACCCAAATCTGAAAAAGAAAACAAAAAAAATGTCAAAACTCATTTTCACCAAATACAAAATACACACATATATTAAGAAAAAAATACATATTAAAGGCTATAATAGCAAGATAGTGGGTTTATACTACCGAAACTTGGGAGAAATTAGCAAAAATGAGCCTGGGATACGTTGGAGTGGAGAGGGGCGGCTGATAGAGGCAGTTTCCGTCTCTAGTTTTCAGAGAAAAAACTGCAGAAAATGAAGAAAAATTCTCGGGTTGGGGGATATATCGCCTGACTCTATAGCGACGACATGTCGTCGCTATAGGTAATAAGATATTCGTCGACGAGGTTGAACGCACCGTTTCACTCAAATGGTGAGACCCCATAGCCACGACATGTCGTCGCTATAGATAAGGGAATAGTACACGAATCGTTTCGTTTACTACGCGTCCAGTCTGTCGTCTCTATAGCCAGTGAAAATTTGACTGAAATTTTTGGCAATCCACTTTCCCTCCATTTTTTTTGGACCCTATACACTAAAATTCTAACTGCCACTGGATAAAACGAGTCTCTAAAGCGACGACATGTCGTCGTTATAGGGAGTGAAAATTGACAACCAACTTTTGGCGGTCAAGTTCCCTCCATATCCTATAGCGACGACATGTCGTCGCTACATACAAAGATGTTTCCCTCTTTTTTTTCGACGAGGACCCAGGTCGTCGCCGTAGATTCAGTTCCTGCCTCTTGTTCCCTTCGAATTCCTGGTCGTCGCTGTAGGGTACCAGGAATTTGGAGGGCCTGGTCGTGTGTTACTGACGACCTTACAGCGATGACTGTCGCTATAGATTATTTATTTAATAAATAAATAAATGATTTTTTCGTGGATTTTGACTACATAAAGTCATCGTAATAGATGTCGTCGTTGTAGAGTCTTTTTCTTGTAGTGTATGTTTATGTCATTCTTTTACATATACTATTGTTTATTTATTTAAAATTAATTTGACAATGATACAAATTTAATAAAAATAATTAATAAATTTTATAAATAAAACTAAGCAAACGTGCCTTGAACGTTGCTTGTATCTAGTATATCTCTTCTATATAAAAAGTGTGTAAATAGCGAAAATTCTTGGTTTTAACGGTTTGTTTTGTTAACTTTAATGGAATATTCTAAATATTTAACAGAATATACTTTTAAAACTAATTAAAAATAGATATTTATTAAATATATTAATATAAATTTAAATATTATAAAATATCATTATTATAATAATATTTAATATAAGATTACATATATAATAATTATATTAATATAAATTCAAATTCAAATGTTATAAAATATTATTATTATAATAATATATAATACAAGGCTAGATATTTCATAATTGTATTAATATAAATTTAAATGTTATAAAATATTATTATGATAATATATAATTGTAACGCCCTGGATAACCAAGACTGTTACACTATGTGTTTATAAAGGTGTAAGACTTGCTAATCAAGTCATTTAGTTAAAAATGTGATACTAAAACCATAATCGAACTAGGGTTAAAAGATTTTGGTCATAAAAGATAAATTTCATTTAAATAAACATTTGATACACGGCATCCCAAAAACATGGTTAAAGAACAGTTTACGAAATTTCAAAGGTTATGTACAACCACAAGCCACTCTAATGGAAAAATAGGCATTTTGGGTTCTCCTGTCCCTGTATCATCCCTCGGTCATGGCGGCCGAGCAGCCGACTTTCCGCCCCCCGAGCTCTCCAATTCAGGGTTCGTCCAACTTACCCTTCCCTTTACCTGCACCACGTAGTACCCGTGAGCCAAGGCCCAGCAAGAAAACCATAATACCGAGCATAACCGATAATAGTAATAAAATAATTCACAAAACATTAACCAGATATTCAGTAGACCATAGCGTTCACATAATCAGTGATATTAATCAACAAACCAACAATCTATCATCCATGTAATCAACATGCCATAATCATTAGATTAACAACAGTAAACACATCATACAATATTTAGGGTCAACGCCCTTAGGCCGCACCTTCTGTTTATCCCACTGACTTCGGCTCACTTAGGCCGAGCTTAGTGATTATATAGTTAACCTCAGCTACCAATGGCCAAGCTGAGTCCTATGCACAAATATAAAATTCGACACTCTTAGGCCGTTTATTTTATGCTCACATGGCATAACACAACCATACAACATTGTATACAAATAGGGAACCTTAGTCCCAACTCAGCCACATAAACGGGTGCAGTTTTCTTACTTTTGATTCTGAGCGGAGAAAGTGAACTGGTTTCGAGCACTATCCTTAGCCTCGAGCCTCAGTGATAAACCTAGTCACAAGGGTCATTGATATCTATCAATTTCCAATCAGAAATAAAATACCTAGGGAACAAAACTAGCATCCGGGACCTCAATTTCTACTAAACCGGGTAGTAGAAATTGTCTCGAGCACCTAGGTTCAAACCCCCGAGCCCTAACAATTCTTAAAACACTTCCAAGGCCAAAATTCCCAGGCAGGTCGCGACTTGGCTCAGCAAGTTGCAACTTGCCCCAAGTCAGAGAGCAAGCTCCCAAGCCAAAGGGGAGGCGGGTCGCGACTTGGCCAAGCAAGTCACGGCGCGCCCCCAAGTCAGAGAGCTCTCTAGGCCAGAAGGGCCACACGCACCGTGGGGCCCCTAGGCTGGGTCGCGGTGCGCCCTGCAAACCTAGAGAAAACCTGTGTTTTCTTCTCCTTCTCCTAGCCAATAACACTTAAGTTTGCCCATAATTTTCCTCAAAACCTCCCCAATTCATCACCAATCCCCTACGAATTTAGACCCATACTCACTTATTTTCATCTAATAATTCTCAATAATTAACACAGAAATCACACTTCAATTCAAACATAATAATCACAAAATTGCTACTCAATACCCATACTAATTCTTACACATATGCATACCTCAATCTTCTTACTTAAACTCAGCAAACCAAAGAATTCAGTTAGAATTTTACCTCCTATTGCAGTCCAAAATCCCCAGCAGCAGCTCAGTATAATCCCAGCTTTAAACCTTCAAGCTTCTCCAATAACTCTAGCCCTCCTTCCCTTCAATTTCTTCTATTTCCACAAAGATTTTCAGCTCAAACCCAAGGAAGAGAGAAGGGAGAAATCGTGAGTGTAGAGAGAGAGTAGGATGAAGACTTCTACTTAATTATACTTAGACTTAGGTGTGTCTTTCTTTTCTGAGTTTATCTCTAAGTAGCCTAATGACTTAATTACCACTCGAGCCATCTCAATCCTTCTAAGGTGTCTAAAGGGCAATTTAGTCATTTTGCTCCCAGTTCCCACTAATTCCTTGAGTGTTCCTAATATTTACCACTTAAATACCATCATCCAATTAATCACCAATTATTTACCCAATGCCTAATAATCTCCAATATATTCCCTAAATTCCCAAAAATGCCCCAGGCTCCCTCGAGCCGGGTATAAATCCCCGCATTTACTATTTCGCCAAACCGCTCACTAGGACCGTCTCAAGCCATATGCTGCAAATATATCCACATAATAATGTGATCTCAACAATTTACTACAAATAATCACATTTATGCCCTCAACGAGCAAAAATTACAAATATGCCCCTATAGGCTAAACAAGGCCCACATACATATTAATACTCATAAACATGCATTTCACATAACCATATAATCATGTAATCATGCATTTAATCATTTAAATCACACACATAAACCAATTATGCCCTCCCGACACACTAATTAAGGCCCTTAAGCCTTATTATTAATTTTGGGTTGGTACAATAATCCTAACTTTTTACTAATTATATTAATATGAATTCAAATATTATTATAATAATATTTAATACAAGACTAAACAATTAATACTTATATTAATATAAATTTAAATATTATAAAATATAATAATAATATACAAAACATAAACTTAATTTTAATTAAAAATATTATCATATATGTTTAAAAAAGCTATCATATAATATATATTTTTTAAAAAAATAATAATTTTATTTATAATTTTTTTAATTATTTCTATTAAATTTTCATTGTCATATAAATTTCAAATAAATAAACAATAAGAGAATGACATAAGCATATTAAATGAAAAATTAAACTAAACATTATTTATAATTTTTTTTAAAATGTATATAATATTTTAATATTTTTAAATATAAATGATAATGTTTTAAATAAAAATTAGCATTATGTATTATATATTATTGTTATAGCATATTTTATAATATTTAAATTTATATTAATATAAGTATTAAATATCTCGTCTTGTATTAAATATTATTATAATAATAATATTTTATAACATTTGAATTTAAATTTATATTAATATAATTAATAAATATCTATTTCTATTAGCTTGAATGTATATTCTGTTAAATATTTAAAATATTCTGTTAAAGTTAACAAAACAAACATTTAAAACAAAAAATTCTCATTATCTACATACTTTTTATATAATAGAGATCTTAGGATAAATGAATCTCATTATTCAAGCTGAAATTACATAATAATAATAATAATAATAATAATAATAATAATAATAATAATAATAATAATAATAATATAATCCAAGTATTCCATATAAGAGCTCCATATATTTTTATTATTAATTCAAGTATTCCATATAAGAGCTCCATATAATAATATATTATATTATACGGAGCTCTTATAGAATAATTGGATTATTATTATTATTGTTATTATTATTGTAGACTAGTTAATAAGACGATATCTTGTGGATCGATAGTAAACTAATCTCCACTTTACTACTGTTGACGCCGTTTTTCATCAAACAGTGAAAGAAGAGCACATAAACAATAGTTAATAATGGCCAATTGAAATAAAACAATGTAAACACACGATTTTTATGTGGTTCAGCAGTTAAATCTGCCTAGTCCACGAGTCTTTATTATTAAACTCAAGATTATCTCTAGGAATTCTTCAAGAATAAATTCTCCAGAGTTTTCTCTCAAGGATCAGAATTTCTGTCCTTTACAATGGTGCATGGCCTCTTTATTTATAGAGAAGGCTGCAGAATACTATCCCACATATTTTGGGTAGTTACTCTTTTTGTATAAATAAAATAAATGGCTTTAAATGCCTATTATCAGATATAAAAGGAAACGTCCCCTGAAGACCAGGAGACGTATAACTGACCAAATAATATCCCACGATTCTAGGGGATTTACAATAATAAATGAGGATTACATCTCCTATTTATAACACTTGTAGATATTCAAGGTGGTTATCGCGTATCTCTAAGGCTTTAGCTTCCCAGGTTTCCCGTCATCTATCGAGCTAGGAACATCTTCCGAGGCCACATGGCTTTCGAGATCGTACGTGCGTCGAGCTCGAGACCCCTGATCCGAAGTCGTCCCTGAAGATGAGTGTGTTCCCGGAGCTATCTTTCGAGATCATGAATACTTCGAGGTCGTCTATATCCTGCAAGCTCGACATACAATCCTGGAGCATGTTTCCAACCTTATGAGTCCACTTATTTGCGAATCCAACTTTCGAGGTCATAATTAACATAGCTCGAAATCTGGGTGTAACATCTTGCCCCCTCAAAAGTATTTGTTCGAATCCTAAGAGAAGGAAACTTTTGAACTACTTTCTTTGAGAACTGTACCGTCATATACTCTTGAAAATGGACACGCGTCAATTGGGTATTGCTCATTTTTGGTACTTGAGTACCTTGGAAACACGCCCACGATCGTCCGCCTGACACCTTTTCGGCGCCATCTTGTCATTGATCCCTGACCGTTGGATTTTGCAAGGGTTTTGTTCAACGTTCCAGATTAATTCCTTTTTCCCACCTATATATACAAGACCCCACTCTTCATCTTCTTTTTCACTTTTGTTCACCATAAGCAAGAAAAGAAGAAAAAAGAAAACCAGAGACCTTCCTAAAAAGCTTCTATCCCGCGCATGTTTTCTCGGCCAAAGAAACAAAGAAATCCTGGTCTGTTCGAGTCAGTGAGTTCTTATTTGCTACCTCTTCTTCAATCGACAATCTCTCTGCAATCGCCATTATTGTGTAAGTATGCAATCTTCGTTTTCCATTATTTCAGTTTTTATTCATGCTGTTCTTGTTGTATATGTGTATACACTTGTTTACATCCTTAGCATAACATGATAGGAGGTTTTGATCCGATAAGCTCTCATGCTTTTTAGACTTTCATACTGGGTTTACATTACTGGTTCATACCCAGTTTTCATGTTTGAGCGAGGTTCCTATTTTCTGGGTTTTGAAAATTCTTTTAGGCGACGTTTCTTGTACACCAAGTTTTCGGGTAAAAAATATGGGCCTTGATAAATGCACGAAACCCAAAGTTGCCTTTCCTGGTTAACCGCCACTCTCTTTTCCCTTGATTTTCGGAATTTTCAAAAAACTTTCCACTCTCCTTCCTTTCCCGTGGAATGCATGCCATGACTCTTCAATAAGGGTCTTAATATTCAACTTGTTTTGCTCCCTAACCCCGAGCTCGTAAGTTCGAGCTCGGAACTCTTGCATGCTTGGCCCTCACCATTTTTTTTTCTCGCTAGATGTCACAGAATCTGGAAAGACGGTGAGGGTCGTTGCTGGCACTCCTTTACGAGCCAAAATCTCCGAGCCCAGAATCGCTATTCGCCCGTAATCAACGTCGGATAAGAGAATACGAGCTTGCGCGCGAGCAAGAGGACATTCGAGCTCACTACCGCCGCCAGATTGACGAGGTCATAGAGGGGAAAAGGAGAGTTCTTCGAGAGGCCCTCTATCCGGAATCCAATTAAGGACCTAGGCCGATTCCTCTCGATCCTTTGTTAAAGGTTACTGTCGCGTACCATCCGGGAGAGCTCAAATTCTCACTAATGGAGGAACCTTCCTCCTCGTAGCCGGGGAGAGAAATGTTTGAGGTCGAGCACTACTGGAGCTCGGTTACCACAACTAGCCAGATAAGTGACATCCTGGCTTTCCACGGCCTTAGCCTGTCAGGCTCCTTGAAGTGTCGACCTCTGGCCAACCATGAACGAAGCTGCTTCGCCCCTGGGGGCCGCGACGCCAGTGTGAAATACGCTGCCTGGAGCCAGGAACATATGAGGGCAGGAGCTCTGTTGCCCTTGAAGTCTTTTTTCAAGGACTTCACGGATTTCATTGGGTTGGCTCCGTTCCAACTCAACACCAACTCTTACAGGGTAATGTCTGCCCTGAGGTCCTTATACCACGAGATGGGGTGGAAAGGACCTTCGCCTCAAGAGATCTTGTATCTCTTTTGTCTGAAAAGTAACCCCTCCCGAGCTCGGGGAGGGGATGGCTTTTATTACCTTTCGAGCTATCTCAAGGAGAAGAAGGTCTTTGAAGATCTTCCCAATCATCCGCCCAATTTCAAAAGGGCCTTCTTCTGGACAGATGGTCTTTCCCCGTCTCGACACTATTCGTTCAGGCGGATTCGTAAGTATTCTTGTTATCTTTATTTCTGTGCTCGTGACTTTAGCTCTTAGACCCGTAATTAGTAGAAATATATTGTCTTTCAGCCAATTTTCAGCATCCCACTCCCGACGATACAATGAAGGAGCATAGAGAGACCCTGCTCCAACTCCCACATGGCAGGATGTCCCTCTTATACCTTCTACACGAGGATAAGCTCCGAAAGTGAGGACTTTTGGGGGAGGGCCAGTCCACCTTTGACTGGTCCAATATAAAATATGAAAACTGGGAGCAGGTGCCACTGCCCACAGGCGCCCTTCCTTCGAGGAGAGAAACGAGGCTGCCACTTCCAGTTCGCCCAAGGAGCCCACTGTCTGGGAATGAGGCTAATGATGAAGCCTCGAGCTCGGATTCGGATGAAGGTAAAGTCCTTCCTACCTCGAGAATGTGGTCCCCGACCTTACTAAAACACAGGCCCAATAGGTTAGTCTCGTGCCCCCAGGATAGATACCACTTCTACATATGGAGTTGGGTAGATGACTGTGTCCATAGGTTTGATAGTGGGCTCGGGAAATACGACACCATGTACACCACAGACGAGATGTGGAACGGGATAGCCGTTCAGTATGGGACCAACGATTATAGGGACCTCTCGAGGTTATCACCCACATATAGGGAAGGCACTCCCCCCGCCTCCTCTGAAGACGGGGGAATTTCATGGTCCCCAAGTTCGAGCTCGGGGGAGAGTTCCAGTTAGGTTTTTTCTTTACCTGGTTTCCCTCTCTTTCCAAACTTATTATCATTGTCTAACTTATTGGAACTGCGCAGGTGCCATGAATCCCGACCTCGACGCTGTGCTCTTTAGCGATGGGGGAGCTGGCGCCCAGAAGAGCAAACGTCCGAGAATACCACGGAGGTTCGACCGACCATCCAAGGTACCCAGACGCCACAAGACGACCCCCACGGCCCAGACTACTGTGAGCACAGCCACGGAACCGACTGTCCAGGTTGATGCGTCTGGCTTGACCGCGCCCATTTTGCTTCCTCCGACCGAAACTCAAATAACAGTTGTTCGGCCCTCGAAGAAACCTTCTATCTCCAAGGTTCAACTACCGATGCCCCGAACTCATATTGAGGAGTCCGTGCTCGATGGCGCCGCTGGGACAGAAGGGGCTGTGCTCAGCTCGGATGTCCTTTCTCGAGTGGGTCAGAGCTTTTCTGGCTTCGGTGCCGACCACTGGGACCTCGTGCGCAAGGCCTCGGACTGCAATACTCTTTATGATAAGAGAATCGAACTCACCGCCGCGGTAGCCTTCGCAACTCTATTTTAAATATTTGTGCCTCAGTTCACAATTCTGATTCGTTCTTTGTGTTTCAGGCCCTTGTTGTTTCAGCACAGCTCAACTATAAGCTGACCAACGAGGTGCAAACGAGCATGTCTCTGGCCCAGAAGGCGAAGGATCTCGAGCTTAAGATGGCTGACGAGCTCAAAGACTCGAAGTCTGAACTTGAAAAAATGAAGACCCGTCTCGAGGAGCTGGAGAAGTCGAATGCCGAGCTTGAGCAGGCGAAGACTTGTCTCGAGAAGGCCAATGCCAAGCTCGAAGAGGAGAAATCTGCCACCTTCGACTTCATGGAGAGCGAGAAGGCCCGCCTCCTGGACGAGTATAAGGAGCAGAAGGAGAAAGCGGTCGACCAAGCCATGTACATACTTTGGGCTGATAATGCCTACCTCGATACCAGCTTCCTGGGCCCTCTCGAGGCCACATATGTTGAGCGGTGTAATGCTCGTCTTGAGGCCAGTGAAGCTGCTCAAGAGGCGGCTCAGAAGGATAGTCATGCTATTCGTCCTGGGGGGTCCGGTGCTACTGATGCTGAGAAGGCCAAGGAGACTCCTCTTCCTTAAATCTGATCTCGGGGAAATCATTTATTGGGGTTGCGTCCCCCTATTTTTGTAACTATCTTAATTTATGCCCACGGGGCTGATACAAGTTCTTTAAATATTACTTACATGTGCTTTACATTTCTTGGTTCGAAATATTTGGCACGTTTTATATTGATGAATTAGTTATGTTTATTTAGTCATACAAACATATTATGGATTTAAGTTCGAAGCTCAATGCATTCATGCACAGTTTCTTCAAATTATCTGCTTCTGACCTCGTTATTTTCCAAGGTCGGGTATTACTTTAACCATGAACCCGAAAGTACTTATATGGTATGTAATGTGAATGATTTGGTTATATCTTTTTTGTTTAGTCACTTTTCCTCATCCTCAGTTTTTGCTCCGAGGTTAAGAGTTCGAAACTATTTTCTTTAAGATATTCCAGCCTCGATTTCGAAATAGGTTTAGGTTCCTACTTACCATCGATTAGTTTTTATCTTTTGGCTGGTTTGTTCCAAACCTGTTAAATTTGCACATCTGGTTAACTCCAAACGTTTTCAGTTTTTGATAATTCGGTTATGTCCGAACTATCTCAGCTCGCGTATTTGGTTATACCCAAGTACTTTATATATTTTTTGATAATTCGGTTATGTCCGAACTATCTAAGCTCGCGTATTTGGTTACATCCAAATACTTTATGTTTTTGATAATTCGGTTTTATCCGAACTATCTAGGCTCGCGTATTTGGTTACATCCAAATACTTTATGTATCTTTGATAATTCGGTTATGTCCGAACTATCTAGGCTCGCGTATTTGGTTACATCCAAATACTTTATATGTTTTTGTATATGTTATTTTATTTTTTAAGCTGATGGTATATGTACCAATGATGCCCCCTTAATATCCTATGAGTGTGACCATAGGTTATTAAATTAAGAGAGATTACAAAAATAAAATTAAACAACATATTTGAACAAGATGGATCTTTTATTTGGTGACATTCAAAAACAAATAAGCTAATACAAATAGAAACCCATGGTTATAGGCAACACTTTTCCTACACTACTGATAGTAAGGTCTAAGGTGTTCGCCATTCCATGCTCGCAGTACTAGGCTCTCGTCCAATCTCGCAAGTTTGTACACACCAGGTCGGATGACTGACTCTATCTGGTATGGTCCTTCCCAGTTCGGCTCGAGCACTCCGGCTGCGGGATCTCGAGTTGCCAAGAAAACGCGTCTTAACACCAGATCTCCCATTTCGAATTTTTGATCTCGAACCCTCTTGTTGAAATATCTGGTAGTTCGTTGCTGGTAGGCAGCGTTTCTCAGCTAGGCCTTTTCTCTTTTTTCTTCAATCAAGTCTAAGGTCTCCTCGAGCTGAGTATGGTCTGAGCTTTGGTCGTAAATCTGAGTTCGGATTGTTGGGATTTCGACTTCTATGGGTAACATTGCCTCGCAGCCGTATGCTAGAGAGAACGGGGTATGTCCTGTCGAGGTTCGAGCCGTTGTCCTGTATCTCCAAAGGACTTGGGGCAATTCTTCGGGCCACCGTCCCTTTGCTTCCTCCAACTTTTTCTTTAGAGAACTCTTGAGAGTTTTGTTCACAGCTTCGACCTGGCCATTCGCTTGAGGGTGAGCCACTGATGAAAAACTCTTTATTATACCGTTCTTTTTACAAAAGTTGGTGAATAGGTCGCAATCCAACTGGGTTCCGTTGTCGGATATGATCTTCCTCGACACTCCGTATCGGCACACGATGCTCTTTACAACGAAATCAAGGATCTTCTTCGAGGTTATGGTTGCCAATGGTTCAGCCTCTGTCCATTTTGTGAAGTAATCCACGACGACTACAACATATTTCACTCCGCCTTTGCCAGTTGGGAGAGAGCCGATGAGGTCGATGCCCCATACCGCGAAAGGCCATGGGGACACTACTACAAAAAAGGGTTTTTAGGACACTTTTTTAGGACACTCACATATATGCGAGTCCTAAAAACAACTTCTGGACTTTTTAGGACTCGCGTTGCGAGTCCTTAAATAATATCTTTTAGGACTCGCGTTGCAAGTCCTAAAATCTCTGTGTGTCCTAAAAAAGTTTGATTTTGGGTTTTAAAAAAACACCTCCTGGACTTTTTAGGACTCGCGTTGCGAGTCCTTAAAGAATATCTTTTAGGACTCGCGTTGCGAGTCCTAAAAAAGTTTGATTTTGGATTTTAAAAAAACACCTCCTGGACTTTTTAGGACTCGCGTTGCGAGTCCTTAAAGAATATCTTTTAGGACTCGCGTTGCGAGTCCTAAAAAAGTTTGATTTTGGATTTTAAAAAAACACCTCCTGGACTTTTTAGGACTCGCATTGCGAGTCCTAAAACCTTATATGTCTCCTAAAAATTTAAATTTTAAAAAATCACAAATTCCCTCCAATCTTCTGGACTTTTTAGGACTCGCGTTGAGAGTCCTTAAAGAATTTCTTTTAGGACTTGCAACGCGAGTCCTAAAAACTAATGCATGTCCTAAAAAAAATTAAATTTAAGTATAATATTAGTGGTAAATTTTAAGGACTCATTTTGGGTGTCCTAAAAACTTTTAAGTAAAAAATGATAAATAAATGAATAAATTAAAATTTTATTTTAATAACTAAATTAAAAAAAAAAACAGATTTCTTTTATTTTTATTTTTTTTTTTAAAAAAAAAGAAAATTTAATTTTATTTATTTGGGTCTGAATATACATTTAAAAAAAAAATTTGATCAATCACTAAGTCCCTAACCCTAAACGTTTCAGCCTCCTCCTCCCAACCTCTTCTCCCCAGCCGACAGCCTCCTCCTCCCAACCCTCTTCTCCATGGCTTGCTCAAGCAGATGAGGCGGTGGGGCTCGCTGGACGGTGGCTCGCGGAGGGGCTCGCTGCAACGCCGTCGACGAGATTGCTTGCGGAGGTGGTGGCTCGGAGGGGCTCGCTCACAGAGGTGCTGGCGCGGAGGGGTCGCTCACAGAGGCGGTGGCTCGGAGGGGCTTGCGGAGGGGTCGCTCACAGAGGCGGTGGCTCGGAGGGGCTTGCGGAGGGGTCGCTCACAGAGGCGGTGGCTCGGAGGGGCTCGCTCACAGTGGCGGTGGCGCGGAGGGGCTCGCTCACAGAGGCTGTGGCTCGCGGAGGGGCTCGCTCACACAGGCGGTGGCTCGGAGGGGCTCGCGGAGGGGCTCGCTCCTAGAGGCGGTGGCCGGAGGCTGGTCTTCATTTTCAGGTGGTGGCTGGCTGGTTGTATTTGTTTGGATTTTAGTTGTTGTATATGGATTTTAGGTGGTGGCTGGCTGATATGTTGATTATATATAATCATTAATATTATTGGTTTTTGCATATATGTTATTCGGATGATGGTGTAAAATCATGTAATATTATTGGTAATGTTTGATTTTGTTTTTGTTCAACTAATAATAATAATAATTCTAATATTTTTTGTAATTTATTTATTTTAAATATATAAGTATATATTTATTATTTATTCAGCAATAATGAGATTTAAAAAAAAATTTGGGCATTTTACCCAAATTTTGATTTATTAAATAAAATTATATAATTAATTAAAAGGTATTTAAATAAATTTTTTAGGACACACATTGTGAGTCCTAAAAAAATTTTTTTTGTAGTAGTAAAAATTTTTTAGGACTCGCAACGCGAGTCCTAAAACTTTACTTAAAGGCACTCAGCAAGATCTTTTAGGACTCGCAACGCGAGTCCTAAAAACCTGAGTTTTTAAGGCTCTCAAATAGAGGACTCGCGTCCCGCGAGTCCTAAAAAATTTTTTAGGACTCGCAATGCTAGTCCTAAAAAGTCTTTTTTGTAGTAGTGGGATGTCAACATGGTCAGCTCGGATGGTGGGGCTCGGGGTATCGTGGCGAATCTCTGGCATTTGTCGCACTTCTTCACATACTCGAAAGAATCCGTTTTAATGGTTGGCCAGAAATATCCCTGGCGTATTATCTTTTTGGATAGGCTATGCCCCCCGGTGTGATCTCCGCAGAACCCTTCATGGATTTCTTCAATGATTTTCTTAGCTTCGGGAGGGGTTACGCACCTGAGTAACGGCATGAAATATCCCCTTCGGTATAGCCTTCCATCCATAATTGTGTAACGGGGAAGTTGATACATCAACTTTCGAGCTTGGCTCCGATCTTTTGGAAGAACTCCGTTTTCGAGATAATCAACTATGGGGGTCATCCAGGTCGGCTTTGTTTCGATCATACACACATCTTCCTCTTCTGGCTCGTTAATGCTAGGTGCTGATAGATGTTCTACGGGCACAACATTCAGCTCTTCGTTTTCGAGGGACGTGGCAAGTCGAGCTAAGGCATCTGCATTCGAGTTCTGCTCGCAGGGAACTTGCTCGATTGTATAGAATTCGAAACACTCTAACGCAGATTTTGCCTTTTCCAAATAAGCTGCCATTCTCGTGCCGCGAGCCTGATATTCTCCCAAGATTTGATTAACCACGAGCTGGGAGTCACTGTAGCAATGTATAGCTTTAGCTTTGAGCTCGTTAGCTATACGAAGTCCCGCGAGTAAAGCCTCGTATTCGGCCTCGTTATTCGATGCTTTAAAGTCAAATCTTAAGGCGGAATGAAATCTGCTTCCTGCGGGGGTAACCAAAATGACCCCTGCCCCTGCTCCATTTTCATTTGACGAGCCGTCGACGTAGAGTTTCCACAACTCGTGGGCCGTGGTTATTACCTCGTCGTCGGCTATACCCGTACATTCCACCATAAAGTCCACCAATGCTTGTGCTTTAATGGTTGTTCTCGGGTGGTAGGTGATCTCGAACTGTCCGAGCTCAACAGCCCATTTAAGAAGTCGAACTGAAGCCTCTGGTTTAGATAGGACTTGTCTAAGTAGTTGATCAGTCAGCACATGGATGGGATGTGCCTGAAAGTAGGGGCGGAGCTTCCGAGATGAATGAATTAGACTGAGCGCGAGTTTCTCCATCAATGGATATCTTGACTCTGCCCCCAGTAATCTTTTACTAATGTAGTAAACGGGTCTCTGCACCCTCTCTTCTTCTCGGACGAGCACTGCGCTTATTGCGTGTTCGGTAGTTGAAAGGTATAGGTACAGTATTTCCCCCGTTTCAGGTTTTGACAGGATGGGTGGTTCCGCAAGGTGCTTTTTGAGCTCCTGAAAGGCCAGCTCGCATTCCTCCGTCCATTCAAACTTCTTACCTCCTCTCAATAAGTTGAAAAATGGAAGACCACGATCTGTAGATTTCGAGATGAATCTGCTTAGGGCCGCCATCCTGCCAGTCAGACTTTGGACGTCTTTATGCCTTCGAGGTGAGGGCATATCAATTAGGGCCTTGATCTTGTCGGGGTTAGCCTCGATTCCACGAGAGTTTACAATAAAGCCCAGAAACTTTCCTGAAGATACCCCAAAAGTGCACTTCTGAGGATTTAGCTTCATGTTATACTTCCTGAGCACGTCGAAGTACTATTCGAGGTCATCAACATGGTTCTTGTTAAGTTGAGACTTGACAAGCATGTCATCAACATAAACCTCCATGTTGTTCCCTATTTGCTCTAAAAACATCATGTTTACGAGCCGCTGGTATGTGGCTCCAGCATTCTTGAGCCCGAATGGCATGACATTGTAGCAGTATAGCCCTTTATCCGTGATGAAGCTCGTATGTTCTTGGTCGGGGGCATGCATGGGAATCTGGTTATGTCCAGAATAGGCATCCATGAATGACATCAGGTCGTGCCCTGCCGTGGCATCTACGAGCTGGTCAATCCTTGGTAACGGAAAACAGTCTTTTGGGCAAGCTTTGTTGAGATCTGAGTAGTCAATACATGTTCTCCACATCCCATTGGGCTTTGGGACCAACACCGGATTGGCTACCCAGTCAAGGTAAAAGGCGTCCCTAATGAAATGGTTTGCCTTTAACTTGTCAACCTCCTCCTTCAGTGCTTTCTTTCTGTTCTCGTCCAGCTGTCTTTGCTTTTGTTGCTTTGGAGGAAAGCTTTTGTCTATGTTCAGAGCGTGGCTTGCTACATTCGGGCTTATTCCTACCATGTCTGAGTGCGACCACGCGAAGACATCCTAGTTTTTCTTCAGAAAGCAAATTAATTGCTATTTTGCCTCATTCTGGAGGTGTTTTCCGACCTTCACTTTCTTCGAGGTATCAGTTTCTTCGAGCTGAATTTCTTCGATCTCCTCTAAAGGTTCGAGGTCAGCTTTCTCCTCAATCCTTGGATCAATCTCCTCGTCCATTTCTAAAACTATTTCGTCTTTGTTTTGTACGATAACGAGTGCTTGAGCGTTCGTTTGTTTCTTTCCCCTCAAGGAGATGCTATAGCATTCTCTCCCTGCCAACTGGTCTCCTTTTAATGTCCCGACTCCGCTGGGGGTCGGGAACTTAAGGGCTAGATGCCGTACTGATGAAACTGCCCCCAGCCCGACCAGGGCGGGTCTCCCGAGTAGCACATTGTAGGCAGATGGTAAGTCTACTACTACGAACTTCATTATCTTGGTTACCGAGACTAGATAGTCTCCCAAGGTTATGGGGAGCTCAATAGATCCCATACAGGCAGTTCCTTCTCCTGAAAAGCCGTACAAAGTAGTTGCACATGCTTTCAGGTCGCGAAGGGAGAGTACCATCTTCTCTAGGGTTGCTTTGTAAAGGATGTTGACTAAGCTCCCATTATCTATGAGAACTCGGTGAACCCTTTTATTGGCCAACTGAAGAGTAATAACCAGTGGATCATGATGAGGGAATTGAACATGGGAGTCGTCTTCCTCGGTGAAGGTTATAGGTTGTGTTTCCATTCTCTGGCTTTTTGGCGCCCTAGGTTCGGGTTCATAAGGAGACCCATCCCCTGTCTTCAACTCGTTAGCATACCTTTTTTGGGCATTCCTGCCCCCTCCTGCGAGATGAGGCCCTCCCGAGATGGTTATTACATCCTCTCCATCTATCGGCGGGGGCCTATCTTCTTCCCGAGATCGGGAATTATTGTTTTGCGTGGTCGGAGGCGCGGCTACTCTCTGGCTCGCGGCTGCCTGTCTAGTACTCTGGTTTTTGACATAATTCCGGAAGTAACCTCTCGAGATCAACCCTTCGATCTCGTCCTTCAGTTGTCGACATTCATCGGTTGTATGTCCGGTGTCTCTGTGGAACCGACAATATTTACTGGAATCCCTTTTGGATTTTTGATTTCTCATCGGGTCAGGGCGCCTAAAGGGGACCTGGTTCTCATTAGCCAGGTATATGTTCTCTCGAGACTCATTGAGCTCGGTGTATACCTTATACACAGAGAAATACCTCTCCCCTTTCTTTTTCTTTCCTCCCTCGGCTTCGGGGTTACTTCCTTCGTTCTTTTTCCTCTTGGAGGGGTTCCCCGAGGCAGGCTTTGGTGCCGCTGGGTCCGCCGAGGTTGAGGCAGAGTTGATGTTTATCGTTGTAGTTTCGGACTGGGAGGTCGCTTTGAGCATCGACCTCGCTTCCTCTACATTGACAAACCTCTGCGCTCGTCTGTTAAACTCGGTTATCGACCTTACCGGTTTCCCTTGCATGTCTTCCCAAAGGGCACTTCCCGGTAATACACCAGCTCGGATAGCCATGAGGTGTCCACTGTCATCCACATCCCGAGCTCGGGCTACTTCCAGATTAAATCTTGTTAAGTAACTCTTCAATGTTTCGCCCGGTTGCTGCCGGACGTTAGTTAAGGTGGATGCTTCTGGTCTGACCCCTACCATTGCTCTGAACTGCTTCTTAAAGTCTTTGGACAACTGCTCCCATGAGGTTATTGAGTGTCTCTTATACTTTTCGAACCAACTTTTGGCAGGTCCTGCCAATGATGTTGGAAACAACATGCACCTGAGCTCGTAACCCACGTTACTGGCTCTCATGATAGTGTTGAACGTGCTCAGGTGACTACACGGGTTGGTCTTTCCTTCAAACGTAGGGACGTGAGGAATCCGAAACCCTTGAGGAAATTGAGTGTCAGAAATATGGGGAGCAAACGGCTCGAGCTCCTCATCAGAGTCCTCATATCGACCATTTCCTCGTTCACTTTTTAAAAGCCTAAAGGCTCTTTCGAGCTGATCGATTCTTTCTTGGACTGGGTCAGTAGAAGGTGCTGTCTGGAATTGACTGTCATTGATAGTGATTCCAGGCTCGCGTCTTCGCAAGGGATCTCTACGCTTATTCAAGCGATCCCTTAGGTCCGGATTTGTTTGATCTCCATTCCCCTGACTCTGATTCAGATGATTTCGCAGGTCGAGACGATTCTTGCGACTTCCAGTATTCTTACGACCTCGGTCGTGTTTGCTGACGGACCTGGTCTCTCCGGACTCATCACCGGTGAAACTCATTGCGCGGTTATTTCGAGATGGGTTCTTTCCACGTCGCCTCGTCTCTGCAGTGCGAGACCGAGACGTCTGACTTCTCTCAGATGGAGCGCCTCTCCGCTCCTGGAAAGTCTCTATGTTTCCTTGTCTTTCCCCCGCACGCCCTTGATCCTGATCTCGAACAGGTTGAGCGTTTCTGTGTGGGGGCGAAGGAAATCTTATGGGTGACGGAGGGAACCGTATAGGCGACAGTGGCTGCCACCCTTGTCGCGGCCTAGAGGGTCCTGAATTTGTCCGAGATGGGTCAGTTGCATTCGGTGCGCTCCCAGGTACCTGAGTCCGAGCCTCTACAGGGGTTCGGTTATTCTCAGCTCCTGCAGGCACTTCTACAGGCAGGTTAGCCGGGACCCGAGCTCGAGTACTCCTCTGGGGCCTAGGTGGAGCGGATGGCTTTGCTGGTGCTGGAGGTTGAGTTGGCCTCCTTGTGGCAGCATCCTTTCGTGGACGCCCGCGGGGCCTCCGGGGAGGAACATGTACGTCCCTTGGAGGAGGGACTTGGTTTTCGCGCGGAGGCGGGGGCTGAGCCACCTGCACCTCTGCGCCTATCCTTGTCAACTCCTCATTCCGTTTGTTGGCCTCTGCCAACAGCTGCTTCAGTTGCCGGTTTTCAAGTTCCACAATAGGAACGTACCGCTCAGGATTGTAGTACATATCCTCATCTCTTGGTGGAGGAGGTGGTCCCCGGGAATCAGGGGATCCACTTCTCTCCTCAGCATCCGGGTTCTCCATTGGTTGTTTTCCAGGACGCCTTGGGTAGTTTTCATCAGGGGTGTTCTGATTGTTTGTGGCCATGATTTTCTCAGGGATGAATGCTTAAGGCTCTCAATGAAAGCACCAAACTGTTGACGCCGTTTTTCGTCAAACAGTGAAAGAAGAGCACATAAACAATAGTTAATAACGGCCAATTGAAATAAAACAATGTAAACACACGATTTTTACGTGGTTCAGCAGTTAAATCTTCCTAGTCCACGAGTCTTTGTTATTAAACTCAAGATTATCTCTAGGAATTCTTCAAGAATGAATTCTCTAGAGTTTTCTCTTAATAATCAGAATTTCCGTCCTTTACAATAGTGCATGGCCTCTCTATTTATAGAGAAGGCTGCAGAATACTATCCCACATATTTTGGGTAGTTACTCTTTTTGTATAAATAAAATAAATGGCTTTAAATGCCTATAATCAGATATAAAAGGAAACGTCCCCTGAAGACCAGGAGACGTATAACTGACCAAATAATATCCCACGATTCTAGGGGATTTACAATAATAAATGAGGATTACATCTCATATTTATAACACTTGTAGATATTCAAGGTGGTTGTCGCGTATCTCTAAGGCTTTAGCTTCCCAGGTTTCCCGTCATCTATCGAGCTAGGAACATCTCCCAAGGCCACATGGCTTTCGAGATCGTACGTGCGTCGAGCTCGGGACCCCTGATTCGAAGTCGTCCCTGAAGATGAGTGTGTCCCCGGAGCTATCTTTCGAGATCATGAATACTTCGAGGTCGTCTATATCCTGCAAGCTCGACATACAATCTTGGAGCATGTTTCCAACCTTATGAGTCCACTTATTTGCGAATCCAACTTTCGAGGTCATAATTAACATAGCTCGAAATCTGGGTGTAACAACTACTACTATTAAATTAATATTTTATTTATTATAAGGGTTTATACTTTTTTAGATCCTGTGTTTTGACTCATTACCTGTTTAGACCCTGTGTTTTGACAAATTATTTTTTGGACCCTGTGTTTTGTAAAATTGTTCAAATAGGTCCCTAAACCTGATTTTGATGAACAAAAAATTGAATATAACAACAAAGTTTTTAGGCAGAATCACTGTATTTTTGTCTTGAGTTGTTAGTTTGTTGAATTATTTGTGATTTTAGTTCAAAAAAATTTAATCAAAATAAGGGTGTTCATAAAACCGCCCACACTGCACCACACCGCACTGCAATTTGCGGTTTAGAACCCTTCGCGGTGCGATTGCGGTTTGTATTTTTGCCAAACTGCACAGTGCGGTGCAGTTTGCGGTTTTAAATTTTATAAATGCGGTTCAAACCACACCGCAACACATCATTATATATATTAACTTTTTTATATTTTTTTTTTTCAATTTTACTACATTTAAAATTAATGCATAAATATTTGTATAGTATAATATAATATACACAATATCTAGAAAGAAATATAATGTTTCATAAGATGCTAACACATATTATACTTCACTCTAAAGATATTCTTCCTTAATTAAAATAATATTTACGTTTAAATTACATTTTTTATTTGTTATTAGTTTGTTATATTTTAATTTTTTTGCTTAAAGTTTATTAGCTTGTTGTACATTTAATTATTTTGTTAAACACTCTATGGTTATGAGATTTATTATGAATATTTCTTAATTATAATATTTAATTGTTAAATTATGTGGCGATAGGTATAAACCGCCAAAACCGCACCGCATTTTTGCGGTGCGGTTTATGCAGTTTGAGGTCTATGCGGTGCGGGTTGCGGTTTGAAAAATTGTTCAAACCGCATATGTAGTGCGGTCCAAAAAATTAGAGAAAAACCGCACCAACCGCACCACGAACACCCGTAGATCAAAATCAGATTTAGGGGTCTATTTGAACTATTTTAGAAAACACAGGGTCCAAAATGTAATTTGCCAAAATATAGGGTCCAAACAAATAATGAGCCAAAACACAGGGTCTAAAAAGGCATAAACCCTTATTATAATTATATGTATATTATCTTGAAGATTTTTGTTAAACTTCTATATGCTAGTATCTTACTTTCAGTATTTAGCAAAGAATTCGCCTGACGTGGTTTCCATTAACAACTTATATTATTTATATATGAAAATCGTAATTATATATATATACTAGATACAAATAAGGTTTACATTGTTTGCTTATTTTTATTTATATAATTTATTAATTATTTTTATTAAATTTATATTAATGTCATAAAAATTTCAAATAAATATCTTATTTTAATTAACTAATTTATTTATTTTTGTTTAAGTTTTTGTTTGTTTTAGTTTTTGAATTTGAGAGTAACAACAAACATTTATATATTATATGTTTAATGTAATATTAAATATTATACGTGGATTTTAAATTTAAGTCTCTTGCTAATTATTTAAAAAAAATAATTTATTACTAATTGACAGTAGATTATATTATATGTTTAATATGATATTATTCTAATAAGTGAGTTTAAGTTTAATTAAATTTTATTTAAGTTATAAAACGTATGATTTCATTATTTTTAAATAATTATCATTGTAAAATACCTCAAAAATATCCTATTTTAATTTGTTTAATTATTTATTATTTATAAATAATTATTATTGTAAAATATTTAAACAATATCTTATTTTAATTTATTTAATTATTTATTATTTTTAAATAATTATCATTATAAAATATCTTCAAAATATCCTATTTTAATTTTTTATTTTATTTTATTTTATTTAAGTTTAAGTGTTTACAAACTATCGTTAAATATAAGAATATTTTATTAAATATAAGAATATTCTATTAAAATTAACATTAATAAAATAAAAAACTGTTAAAACAAAAAATTTCCATTACACACTTATTATATAGAAGAGATATATACAAAATCAAAATATATATGGTATCATACCAATATAACACTATATGGCCTTCATACAAAAAAAAAATGGTCTAACCTTCTAACTTATTTCCACGAGTATCCTTTTTTTTTTTTTTGGTCTTTTAGCTATTGAAACATTAGGTATTACATATTTGCATATAATATCCCCATAATAATAATAATAATAATAATAATAATAATAATAATAATACACATATATTACATCATATTAATTTATCTTTCCTTTTAGTTACCTTGTTGAGTTAAATAATATATAGATATACAATTTTCCTTTATCTAATTAAAGACAATCTATTTATTTCTTTAGTCATTTAGTGTTATGTATAAATAGAAACAATAATATATTTCTACTTCTAATCATTTATTCTTTTATTTGAGTTTTCTTTTTGTTAATATTATTATTTTAAACACAATTTTTATATTGGAATAAATATTATAAAATTTAGTATTACACTTTGTCATAATATATATATATATATAAAGTTTTACATATTTTCATTATATATAACAATAATATAAGCAATTACATCAAATCTAACTAATGACATTTATCATATTAAAAAATATACGCTCTTTAATTAAATTTGCGGTTTATACATATATTTTTATAACTTATATATACGATTATTTCACATTTCATTATATTTTTACATGTTTTGATATTTTTATTCATAGCTTATTATTATGTTGTCTTATTAATATTTCATGATAATTTCCCATGTGAAGATAATGTATATTTTATGAAAGAAGTTATTGATAAAGAATTTTACATAAAGTGACAAAACTGACACAATTTACTTTTTCTTTTTTTATTTACACAAAAAACATTTAACATTTGTATATTTCAAAGTTTTTTTTTTCATTTTTACGGACTCCCTTGGCTGTCATCTTCTCCGGTGAGGCAGCAGCAGAGAACCTAGACATCGAACGACAAGGGGTCCTGGGCTTGCGCAAAAGGTTGGGTTGGCTCGGGTGCTGGTGGAATCACGGTTGTGCATGGTCGAACAACGACAGAATCGCGACTGGGAGGCGCAAATTAGGGCTCACAATTTGTAGGGGTGCTCAGAGCTTGGGATTTGGCTCGCGTCTGGGAGCTTGGGGATCTCGCGACATGGAGCTGGGATGGGGAGAGGCGAGGGGTCATGGGTGCGCAGAGGCTAGGGTCAGCTCGGGTGCTAGTGGAATTGCGCATGTAAGTGGTCGGACGTCGCTATGGGCGACTGTAACGCCCTAGTTACTCCAAGACCGTTATTGTGGACTTCAAACAGTGTTTTACTCGCTAAACGAGTCATTTGTTATAAACGTGCATCTATGAGTTATTAATAGGCTAAGGTGAAAATTTTGATTAAAAGGAATGAATATATTTTATTTAAAACATAAACTGTACATGGGCCCATAAAAGTGTTTACAAAGTTATTTACAATAAAAAATGGTCATTACAATGTAAAAATTACAACCCGTCGACCTAAGCGGAAAAAATATGGTTAACCCCTAGTTCCTCTGAGAAACACCTTGGTCGTGGTGGTCAAGCGGTTGCATACGTACACATCGCCACCTAAGCTCTCCACTCAAGGCTGGGTGAGTTTTTCTTTTCCTTTACCTGCACCACATGGCATCCGTGAGCCAAGGCTCAGCAAGAAAACTTATTACTGCATATATGTAATCTCAATAAATGATTATGGTAATCATTCTTGGGCTTGCAGCTCTAATCAGATAAGTGAATAACAAGAATGATTCTGGTAATCATGCTGGGGCTTGCAGCCCTAATCAGACAAGTGACTAATGAGTCACGAACTTGATAGGTGACTAATGAGTCACACACTTGGGATTTGCACCCTAATCAGATAAGTGACTAATGAGTCATGAACTTGGGCTCCGCACCCTAAGCCATGTGACATTCAGTCACCTAAGCCTTTTGGCTCTAACTCTATGTAACTAGCCTTTAGACTAGACAATCGCTTTTAGATTTCATCGAACTTAGGGTCGGTCAAGCATTTCCTGCTCATGGTGATTACATCTAATCATTTCAGCATGCGTTAAACACATGAATGTCGCTCTTGACTCTTAAGTCAATACCATATGACCAGTGCTCATATCACCGCTGAACTTGACTGGTAAGTCATAGCTTCAGGATCAATACTAAGCACCATTGCTGTTCTTTGACTAATAAGTCAGTACCATACCCAGATAAGAAAAACAGCTATGCATTTACTATGCAATCAATGTCAATATATAGAGCACTCAACATGCTTCATCAATAACCATGCATATCACATACTGGGTGCATTTTTCTTACCTCTGGTTTGAGCGAGAAATAATAAAAGAACGACCTTTGAGAACAATCAGCCCTTAAGTTCCTTAGTGGTCACCTAGTCATAACCAAATATGGAATTCCATTAATAAAATAAATCATAAAGGGTTCATGGTCTAAACATCGCTCCCGGGACCTCGAATCATACTAAAATGGTTAGTAGATTTGATCCCGAGCCTTAGGAAAAGAAACCCCGAGCCTAACCCTTGAAAAACTCCTCCCTGGCACAAAAGGAAGGGGCGGGCCGTGACTTGGCTTAGTGAGTCGCGGCACACCCCCAAGTCAGAGAGCACTTTGCCTGGGGTACCAGGGGCGGGCCGCGACTTTCCTGGGCCAAGTCACGACTTGTTCCCACGAACACAGCCCCCTTACCATTTTCTCCATTAAAACCAGCCAAAAACCTTCACCAATCAACCCAGAAATCACACCCAAACATTACCACAACTTATCCATCACTCAACCAACAAAACCTAAGCTTTAAACCATTTAAAACCACCTCAAATTCTCTTCTATTCAGTCCAAAATATCAACTAAAATCCAGCTAAAAAACAGAGCAAAACTAGAAAAACCATGGCTGAAACCTTACATTAAAATCAGGTTTGAATCCCCTTCAATGGCTAAACATTAGCCTAGAACCTCAAGCTTTGATTCCCAAGTTTGAATCCTCAAACTAAGCTTCAAAATTCCAATGGAAGGAGAGAAAGTGATGATCGGGGGAAGAGAAAAAAAAGTCTCTTTTTTTGCTGCCTTATTTCTTCTACAACCTTCCTTAGTTTAAATATATCCTAAGGTCAAATGACCAAAATGCCCCCAAGCCTAACTTATTTCCTTAATAGCCCCTAAGGGCAAAATCGTCATTTCCCGTCTATCCTGTTAATTATAATTAACGTCCTCCAATTCCTGTTATTCCCAATGTTCTCAATTAATAATTGAATCATATCCCATTACCCATTTATTCCCGGTAATGTACTAAGCATCAAATTACCCCCGAGACTCACCCCAAGCCTAGTACTTAACCTCGTTATGACCAAATCGCTAACTTGCATTCTAAGATCGTCTCATGTCGAATAGCTCAAACATATCCACATAATAATATGGCCTCATCCATACCTCACCAACATGCTTGAAAATATACAAATATGCCCTCAACGAGCCAAATTACCAAAATACCCTTACAATAAAAAATGGACCCACATGTATGCAATTATCATCATATAATCATACAATCATGCATTTAATCACATAATGGCATAATAAATCAATTATGGCCCTCTCGGCCCCCTAATCCAGGCATTAAACCACATTAGGGACTTTGGGACATTACAACTATCCCCTCCTCATAGAAATTTCGTCCTCGAAATTTACCTGAACAGCTCTGGATATTGACTTTGCATATCTGACTTCAGCTCCCAGGTCGCTTCCTTGACCTTGTTGTTCCTCCATAATACCTTAACCAAAGGTATAGTTTTATTCCTGAGGACCTTTTCCTTTCTGTCTAGTATCTGGACTGGCTGTTCCTCATAGGAGAGATCTACCTCAAGCTCCAGATCTTTGTAATTCAAGACATGAGTCACATCTGATGCATACCTCCGAAGAGCCAAAACATGAAATACGTTATGCAAGGCTGACAAAGCCGGTGGTAAGGCCAACATGTAGGTCACCTGACCAGTCCTCTCCAAGATCTCAAATGGACCTACAAATCTAGGGCTCAACTTGCCCTTCTTCCCAAACCTTCTCACCCCTTTCCATGGAGAGACTCTAAGGAAGACATAGTCTCCCACTTGGAACTCCACATTTCTGCATTTGGGATCTGCATAACTTTTCTATCTGCTTTGAGAAGCGAGCATCCAAGCTCTAATCTTCTCAGTGGCCTCATTAGTTCTCTGAACTGCCTCAGGACCCAAGTATCTCATTTCCCCTGTCTCATCCCAATGAATAGGAGATTTGCATTTCCTACCATGTAACATCTTATAAGGTTCGACCCCAATGGTAGACTGATAGCTGTTGTTGTAGGAAAACTCTATCAAAGGTAGATACTTACTCTAGGATCCACCAAAGTCCAGCACACATTTTCGCAGCATGTCCTCTAATATCTAGATTGTCCTATCAGATTTTCCATCTTTATGAGCATGATAAGTAGTACTGAACTTCAACTGTGTTCCCATGGCCCTCTGTAGGCTTCCCCAGAACTTGGAAGTGAAAGTAGGGTCCCGATCTAACACGATCGACCTCAGTGCTCCATGAAGGTGCACGATCTCTCTCACAAAGAGATCTGCGTACTGGTCAACTGTATAAGTAGTCCTCACTGGTAAGAAGTGAGCTGACTTGGTGTAGTAATCCACAATAACCCATACTGAATCATGTTGACCAACAGTCATGGGTAACCCCACCACGAAATCCATCGTGATGTCTTCCCATTTCCACTCTGGGATATCCAGAGGTTACAATAACCCTGCTGGCCTTTGATGCTCAGCCTTGACCTGTTGACATGTCAAGCACTTAGCTACATATTCCACTACATCCCTCTTCATCCCAGACCACCAATACAGTGATCTCATATCCCGATACATCTTCGTGGTGTCTGGATGCAAAGAATAAGGAGTAGTATGAGATTCATCCAGAATCTCCCGTCTCAAAGTAGTGTCTAACGGAACACAAATCTGACCTTTGTATCTCAATAAACCCATCTCAGATACTGTGTAATCTCTAAACACTCCAGCTAAAACATCCCCTCTAATCTTGATCAGTTGCGGATCACCCAACTGACCTTCCTTAATTCTCTCCAACAGTGTAGATTGAAGTGTAATATTGGCCAACTGGCCCACCAATAACTTTATACCAGCTATGGTCATATCCTTTGCTAATTCTCTAGCTATCAACCTCGCACTAAAAATATGTCCCGGACCCTTTCGGCTTAAAGCATTTGCTACCACGTTGGCCTTACCTGGATGATACAGAATCTCACAATCATAATCTTTTACTAACTCCAGCCATCACCTTTGTCTCATATTCAAGTCTTTCTATGTGAAGAAGTACTTCAAGCTCTTGTGGTCAGTATAGATCTCACACTTCTCGCCATAAAGGTAATGCCTCCATACCTTTAATGCAAAGACCACAGCCACCAACTCTGAATCATGAGTGGGATATCTCTGGTCATACTCCTTCAGCTGACGTGAGGCATAAGCAATCACCTTCCCTGTCTGCATCAGAACACAACCCAAACCCTGATGTGAGCATCACAGTATATCACAAACTTCTCCTGATCTGTAGGAAGACTTAGAACTGGAGCTGCAATCAACCTCTGCTTCAGTTCCTGAAAGTTGTTCTCACACTTGTCTGACCATACAAAACTCTAATTCTTGCGTGTCAGCTCAGTCAATGAAGTAGTAATCTTTGAGAACCCTTCCATGAACTGTTTGTAATGACCTGCCAATCCAAGGAAACTTCTAACTTCAAAAGCATTCTTTGGCCTTGGCCAATCCTTGTCCGCCTCAATCTTGGCTGGATCTACTTTAATCCCCTCCTTACTGATAATGTGCCCAAGGAAAGTTACCTAAGATAACCAGAATTCACACTTCTTGAACATTGCAAACAACCTGTGTTCCCTTAGTCTCTGTAGAACCAACCTCAAATGATGCTTGTGCTCTGACTCTGATTGAGAATAAACTAGAATATCATAGATGAAGACGATCACAAACTGTTCCAAATAATCCTTGAACACTCTGTTCATCAAATCCATAAAAGTAGCTGGGGAATTAGTCAATCCAAAAGACATGATTAAGAATTCGTAATGCCCATATCGAGTGTGAAAAGCAGTCTTCAGTATATCACCCTCGTTGACCCTCAGCTCATGATAACCAGATTGAAGGTCTATCTCTGAGAATACCGTTCTACCTTGCAACTGATCAAACAGATCATCTATCCTTGGCAGAGGATACTTGTTCTTAATTGTTAGCTTATTCAACTTTCTGTAATCAATGCACATCCTCAGATAACCATCATTCTTTTTCACAAACAGAACTGGTGCACCCCATGGTGAGAAACTAGGTCTGATAAAACCCAAATCTAATAGCTCCTGCAGCTGTACTTTCAATTCTTTTAATACTGCTGGGACCATTCTGTAAGGTGCTCTAGACACTGGCTCCGTCTCTGGTGCCAGTTCTATCACAAATTCAATCTCTGTGTGTGGTGGCAACCCTGGTAAATCTTCTGGAAACACATCCAAAAATTCACAGACTAGTCTAGTCTCCTTTGGTCTCACCGGCATGACCTGAGTGGTATCAACTACACTAGCTAAGAATCCTATGAAACCTCCTTGCAATAGATCTCTACCCCTCAAAACAGATATCATAGGTATACGGGGTCCATTCACAATGCCAACAAACCCAAAAGGATCCTCACCTTCAGGCTCAAAGGTAACCATCTTCGTTCATCAATCTATGGTTGCCCCATACTTCACCAACCAATCCATACCCAGAATCATATCAAAGTCAGTCATCACTAACTCTATCAAATTAACTAACAACTCTCTGCCCTCTACTGTCACTGGCAGTGATCTAACCCATCTCCTGGATACTACTAACTCCCCAGTGGGTAATAAGGTCCCGAACACCACAACATAATAATCACATGGTCTACACAGCCTATCAATAATTCTACTAGCAACAAAAGAATGTGTAGCACCATAATCAATCAAAATAGTAAGGGGTTCCAGCACTAAAAAGCTGACCTGTAACTACTGAGGGTGAAGTCTCAGCTTCTGATTGAGTCAATGCGAACACTCGAGCTGGGGTTGAGCTGTCTGCCTTCTTGGGTTCTTCCTTTCTTGCTTTTGGGAAATCTTTCTTGAAATGTCCCACTGCCCCACATAAGAAGTAATCCTGTGCCCTACACTCCCCCAAATGGTGCCTCTTGCACCTAGGGCACTCAAGATAAGTCTTCCAGGTCTCACTGCCACCCTGACGACCGATTGAAATACCACGCGGTCGCCTGTCAGAGCCTGGAGCTGGGAAGGTATCAGGAGCCCTCCTCTTCTGATCTCTGGGGCCTCCGCCTCTACCTGAACCCACAAATGGAGGTCCTGCCCTCCTAAACTCTCTTCTGACTGCATTGTCCCACTAGATCTTGTTCTCTGTGCTCTCAGCTGTGAGCGCCTTCTGAACCACCTGTGCATAAGTAGTAACTCCAGCCATAGTGGTGATACGAACATCCCGGGCTAATCTAGGTTGTAGCCCTTAGAGAAACCTCTCCCTTCTGGTCCCATCAGTGGGCACCATACCCATGGAAAAATTTGACAATCTATGAAACTTCAGAGCATATTCAATCACTGATAGACTCCCCTGAAGTAATCTGCTGAACTCTTCAGCCTTTGTAGCCCTGATGGCATCATTGTAATACTTTACGTTGAACAGAGTTTGAAACTCTTCCCAACTCAGGGCATTGATATTTCTGGTCTGGGATATCACTTCCCACCAAATTCGGGCATCCTCCCGAAACATATATGTGGCACAGGCCACCCTCTCATTACTAGACACCCTCATAAAATCAAGGATGGTGGTAATCATGCTCATCCATTGCTCAGCCTTAGCTGGATCTGCACTACCCTAAAAAAATGGAGGTTGTCATTTCCTGAACCTTTCATAAAGAGGTTCCCATTTGCTTCCAGCCTCTGGCAGCTGCTCAACTGTTGGCACCGCTACAAGTGGTGCCTCAGGTAAAACATTCCCTACAGGAACCTGTTGTTGTCTCAGCAGGCAAATTTCTTCTTCCTGCCTCATAACTCTTGCCTGTAAATCAGTAAACAGCTACTGCCAGTTATCAGGAGCTGGCAAAGGAATCTGATTTTGGTCATTCTCTTGACCCTGCCTGTCATTTTGGCCCTGCTCCTCCTGGCCAGCTGCTCTATCTATCTTGGAATCATATTATCAACTTAAACCTTGCTGAAACAATCAATGCAACCAATTAGGCAGTAATAACTAAACCTCTTGTCGCCTCACAGTCCAAGATCAAACAGATATTCACCCATGTTCCACAATCATACAGATAAACATGTTGAAACATGATCATAGCATTTTACATTTAGCATTTAGCAATCAACCATTATCAGATAACAAAGAAAATAACCATGTTCAAGCAATATCAGTACTAATAATCACGTTCTTGCTTTTGATGCGGCAGTCAAGGCCCAACCTTATTAAAATATCACATGTAGATAGGTAAAGCATTTTTATTCTATTTAAGCAGTTAAACACATAACCACATAAATAGTTACCAAACCATGAGTAGAGTTTATCTTCAGTGGCGAGTGTACATGCCAGCCAGTCTATAGGAACCCTAAACCTTGGCACGCTCTGATACTAAGTTGTAACACCCTGGTTACTCCAAGACCATTATTGTGGACTTTAAACAGTGCTTTACTTGCTAAATGAGTCATTTGGTTATAAACGTGCATCTAGGTGTTATTAATAGGCTAAGGTGAAAATCTTGATTAAAAGGAATGAATATATTTTATTTAAAACATAAAATTGTACATGGGCCCATAAAAGTGTTTACAAAGTTATTTACAATCCAAAGTGGTCATTACAGTGTAAAAATTACAACCTGCTAACCTAAGCGGCAAAAATATGGTTAACCCATAGTTCCTCTGAGAAACATCTTGGTCGTGGTGGTCAAGCAGCCGCATATGTACTGATAACTCTACAAAATAGAGTTATTTTACCACTTTTTATGTGCTAATTGTTGCTTAATTCTTGAGTTTTTAATTGATTTATTAAGTTTTAAAGTAATTTTGAATTTATTGGGTTTATTTTAATTTTATATATTTTTGTGTGTTTTTATAGTTATTTTGTTGTAAAATGTTGTAGTTAATTATTTGAATTATTGTTGTTTAATTTGAGTAAAAAAAATGTTGTATTATTGAGCTTAAATGTTAAATATAAATTAAGTTATAATTAATATATTCAAAGAATTAACTAGATTTATTTTATAGTTGGAAATATTTTATTATAATTTATTTTATATTTATTTTGTAGGGAATTTATGGCATTTTTGGGCTTTGAAAAGTAAGGAAAAGAAAGAAAGGTAATATGGTATTTTTTAAAATGCCATAAGATAAGCAAAAGTTCACGGGCCAGCCCAAGCATCAGCCAGCCACCTAGCCCATACCCTTCGGTCCACGCCCCAAGGCCCGTTTGCCTCACACACCAGCCAGCTGCTTCAAGCCCCTTCCTTCAGCCAATGCCACCCAGCAGCTCCACAAGCTAGCCAAGCACCAGCAGCCTCCAACCCAACGCCTCCCCAGCTTCCCAGCTCCCTAGGCCCACACCCAAATACCAGTCCGCCTGGCACCCCAACAGCCACACCACCTAGCCCAACTCTCCTTTGCCACGGGCCCAGCATACCGAAGCCCAAACTCCCAGGCCCAACGCCACAGCTGCCTGCCACCAGCAGCCAACAAGCTGCCTTTTTCCCCATTTTGAGCCCAACAATTGCATTTTTGTACCTTTGTCCCCTATGTCTAAAAGGCCACATTTTTACCTAATTTTCTCACATATTTCACCACAACTTCATCATTTCACCCTATAATCTACCTCTACATGCCATATTTATTTTATTTAATTAATTTAATCAATTTAATTAATTTAAGTTGATTATTTTAATGCTCTCATTTTGGCTATAAATATGGAATTTCAAGACCATTTTAGGGTGCTTAATTTTTGGTTACCATCTTTTTTCTACCATTTTCGCTCTACCATTCTCTCTTCCATTTTGGGTTTTTCAAGAGAATTTTCAAGTATGTATTTTATTTATTTTGTAATTTCTATTCTAGTTATGTGCTTCTAATTTTTTTGATAAGATTATTAAGATCATGATGAAGCAACTTGTAACTAGATAATATTTATGTTGTATGTTGATTTCCCTTGTAATGCAACAAAGTTTACGGATTTTTCTTCTTCAAATATGTCTTTCATCTTTAATATCTCATATTTTGGATTGTTAGATAACATGCACTTTGTTCTTCTTTTTTGCAAAACATAATATTCTTTGTGTAAGATGTGTCATTAAATTATACACATCCAATGCTTAGAACAAAAATATTATGTTTTGCCTTATAAATAATGTTATTTGATTTTTTTGTTGTTTCATTAGGATGATTCACATTAAATACTTTGAAATTATACTTTTTGAAAAGTGAAGAAAAATCCTATCTTTTTAGAAGTAATTTGTGCTTAAAATTATAAATCGATTTGGAAAATGATAGTTTGACTTATTTTAACTATCACTAAAACTTGGGAATCAATATACTAATAAGTATTATTAAACATACATTTTGTGGATTCTAGTATCTTAATAATCTTTCTTTTAACACTTATTTTCAAATCACTATTGATTTATTTTTATTATCTTAAATAACTTTATTTTCAATCTTTTATTTTATGTTCATAACATTAAAACTCATCAATATTTGGAGCTAGGTTAGAATTTATTAATTTTGGTTTAAAATAGTTTTCTTTTTTATTTTAGACAACTCCTCTGGGTTCGATCTCGTGCTTACACGAACACTATATTTCATATACGATTCGTGCGCTTGCGAGTATAAATTTTTAAAACATACCTGTTTTGGTTCCATCATGTACACATCGCCACCTAAGCTCTCCACAAAAGGCTGGGTGAGCTTTTCTTTTCCTTTACATGCACCACATGGCACCCGTGAGCCAAGGCTTAGCAAGAAAACTTATTACTGCATATATGTAATATCAATAAATGATTATGATAATCATTCTGGGGCTTGCAGCCCTAATCAGATAAGTGAATAACAATAATGATTCTGGTAATCATGTTGGGGCTTGCAGCTCTAATAAGATAAGTGACTAATGAGTCATGAACTTGATAGGTGACTAATGAGTCACACACTTGGTAGGTGACTAAGGAGTCACACACTTGGGCTTTGCACCCTAATCAGATAAGTGACTAATGAGTCACGAACTTGGGCTCCGCACCCTAAGCCATGTGACATTCAGTCACCTGAGCCTTTTGGCTCTAGCTCTATGTAACTAGCCTTTAGACTAGACAATCGCTTTTAGATTTCATCAAACTTAGGGTCGGTCAAACATTTCCTGCTCTTGGTGATTAGATCTAATCATTTCAGCATGCGTTAAACACATTAATGTCGTTCTTGACTCTTAAGTCAATACCATACGACCAGTGCTCATATCACCGCTGAACGTGACTGGTAAGTCACAACTTCAGGATCAATACAAAGCACCATTGTCGCTCTCTGACTAATAAGTCAGTACCATACCCAGATAAGCAAAGCTGCCATGCATTTACAATGCAATTAATGTCAATATATAGAGCACTCAACATGCTTCATCAATAACCATGCATATCACATATTGGGTGCAATTTTCTTACCTCTGGTTCGAGCGAGAAATAATAAAAGAACGACCTTTGAGAACGATCACTCCTTAAGTTCCTTAGCGATCACCTAGTCATAACCAAATATGGAATTCCATTAATAAAATAAATCATAAAGGGTTCATGGTCTAGACATCGCTCCCGGGACCTTGAATCGTACTTGTAACGCCCTGGCTACCCCAGAACAGTTACGGTGAACGGTGGACCGGAAATTTGACTCATTGCCTGAGTCCTTTGGTCAAAAACGTGCTCTAAGTATGATTAACAGGTTAAGGTACAAAACCAATAAAAAGGAAATGGAGATTTTATTACAAACTGCTCTGCAGAGCTAAACAAAACATTTACAAGTGGTTCTCAGTACAAAATGGTCACTATAGTTGTAAAGTTACAGTTCCGCCGACCTAAGCGGAAAAAATAGGGTAAACCCCCTAGTTCCTCTGAGAACACCTTGGCCGTGGTGGTCAAGCGGCCGCATATGTACACAACACCACATCAGCTCCCCACTCAAGGCTAGGTGAGCTTTTCTTTCCCTTTACTTGCACCACATAGCATCCATGAGCCAAAGCCCAGCAAGAAAACATAACATTCCTCATAAACATTATCACATGATTATCATTATAATCATACTGAACATAAAGCTTTCAACAAGCAAATGAACATCACATGATTTAAGCGGGAGAGTGGCTGTTAGGTAAGCCACTAGCCTCCAAGCTCTCTTTTCTAGCGAGAGAGTGGCTGATAGGAAAGCCACAAGCCTTCAAGCTCTGTTTTCTAGCAAGAGAGTGGCTGATAGGTAAGCCACTAGCCTTCAAGCTCTGTTTTGTAGCGGGAGAGTGGCTGATAGGTAAGCCACTAGCCTCCAGGCTCTGTTTGTTCATCGACCCTCAGGGTCGGTCAGGCATTAATGCTCCTTGAGTCATTCAATGCTAATGGTCGATTAGATCTAATCTCTGTTGGCTTGCGTGTTTCATGCTAAGGCCGTTCTGACAAGTAAGTCAGCGCTTCCTGACCTGTGTCCAGTAACACTGCCGAGCCTGACAAGTAAGTCACAGCCTCACAGCTGATACTAACACTTTTGTCGATTCTGTATCCAATCCATGTCCATATTTATACAATCAACATGCCTCACAAATATCCATGCATGTCACACTTTGGGTGCAGTTTTCTTACCTTTGATTCGAGCTAGAATGAGCAAAAGAACAACCTTTGAGAACAGTTTAGCTTTTAGTCCTTTAGCGGTTACCTAATCACAACACATTTGGGATACCATTAATAATCAAGATAATCAAGGGTCTCAAACCATAATCTAACCTCCAAGAGATCAATCCAAGCTAATCCAAGTAGCAAGGACACTCCCGAGGCCTAAAACTAGGTTTCCGGGGTCAAAACGAGCAAACGGGGCGAAAACAGGGCAAGGGCTGCGGCCCTAGCACCTTGGGCCGCGGCCCCCAGGGTTCCCAGAGGCTAGGGCCGCGGCGCCCTTCATCAAGAGCCGCGGTGCCTAGCAGGCACAAGGCCTCCACCTACTTCTTCAAAGAAGGGCCGCGGCGCCTCAAGAACAGGGCCGTGACGCTCCACCCTGGGCCATTCCCAACCGCGTTTCTAACACTCCAAAATCATCCCTAAACATTCCCCAATCATCAAAACAAAGTTCCCAAGCTTCCCCATGCATCAAAACTCTCAAAACCCAAGGCTCGAACGAACCGAAAACTCAACCATTCACAAAATCAATTCAAAGCTTAGAAACTCGGAAAAACTCAAAACTTAAACTTAGATTACCTTCAATTGGGTTGTTTTCCGTCGAATCCTTCGGTTAAGAAGCTTCTAATCTTCCCTAGGATCGCTATGCCTCGATCCTCACTTGATTCCGACTCCTAGAACTCAAGATTTCGTCAAAAAGGCTTAAACGGTAAAACGAACTTTGAAAAGGGAGAACGGAAGGTTTCCTTATCGTATGTTCTATCTGATAAGCTACTTCAACCTTAAGTAACCTCAAATAAAACCTAATGCTCGGGGTCCCGAAAACACCCCCGGGGACATTATAGTCAAAACCTCCGAAATTCCACCCTGTTCTCAAATATTCCCAATTTATCATCAAATGAACATTTTTATTACCCCAAAATTGACCCCATTATGGTAAAACCGCTAATCCACTAAAAATAACCGTCTCATGTTGCTTAGCTCAAATATATCTCCATAATAATAGAATCTCATTCACAAATCAAGTTATGCACCCAAATACACAAATTACCCTCAACGGGCAAAATTATCATCATACCCCTGTAATTGTAAATATGGACTCATATGCATGCATTTCACATCATATCATAATATAATCAACATATACATGCATTTACCCGGCCTACTATTCATGCCGTTAAACTCATCGGGGAATTCGGGGCATTACAGTACTAAAGTGATTAGTAGATTCGATTCTGAGCCTTAGGAAAAGAAACCCCGAGCCTAACCCTTGAAAAACTCCTCCCTGACACAAAAGGAATGGGTGGGCCACAACTTGTCCTAGTGAGTCGCGGCGCGCCCCCAAGTCAGAGAGCACTCTGCCTAGGGTACTAGGGGCGGGCCACGACTTGCCTGGGCCAAGTCGCGACTTGACCCCACGAACACAGGCCTCTTACCATTTTCTCCATTAAAACCAGCCAAAAACCTTCACCAATCAACCCAGAAATCACACCCAAACATTACCACAACTTATCAATCACTCAACCAACAAAACCTAAGCTCTAAACCATTTAAAACCACCTCAAATTCTCATCTATTTAGTCCAAAATATCAACTAAAATCCAGCTAAAAAACAGAGCAAAACCAGAAAAACCATGGCTGAAACCTTATCTTAAACTCAAGTTTGAATCCCCTTCAATGGCTAAACACTAGCCTAGAACCTTAAGCTTTGATTCCCAAGTTTGAATCCTCAAACTAAGCTTCAAAATTCCAAAGGAAGGAGAGAAAGAGATGATCGGGGGAAGAGGAAAAAGAGTCTTTGTTTTTCCTACCTTATTTCTTCTACAACCTTCCTTAGTTTAAATATATCCTAAGGTCAAATGACCAAAATGCCCCCAAGCCTAACTTATTTCCTTAAGAGCCCCCAGGGACAAAATAGTCCTTTCTCATCTATCCCATTAATTATAATTAACGTCCTCCACTTCCCGTTATTCCCAATATTCTCAATCAATAATTAAATCATATCGTGTAACAACCCAAAATTACTAATAAGGCTTAAGGGCCTTGATTAGTGTGCCGGGAGGGCATAATTGGAAGTTATGTGAATTAATGGTGAAAATGAATGATTATGTGATATGCATGATCTTATGATTATATGAATATGTGAAATGCATGTTTATGAGTACTAGATAAGCATGCAGACCCTGTTTAGCTTGTAAGGGCATAATTGTAATTTTGGCCCGTTATGGCATAAAATGTGATAAACTCTTGAGACCACATTATTATGTGGATATATTTATATTGGCAGTGTTCGGCATGAGGCGATCCTAGGGAGCAAGTAGCGGGAAAAGTCACAACGGGACCCAATACTTGACTCGGAGTGAGTCAAGGGGTATTTTGGTATTAGACAGTTATTTGGATTATCGAGTTATGGAGATAAATAATTGGATATATATTTGAGGTTAGGAAGCCTAGGTGGGAATACTAGAGACATTTACCATTTTTCCCTCGGGGACGTTTTTGGTACCCCGAGCTAGAGATTAACTTAAGTAACTAAGACAAATAAAACAAATTAAGAAAAATAGTAGAAGATATCCAAATCGACCCTTATCTTTTCTCTCTCCTTTTATCTCAAGGGAAACCACAGAATCAAGTAGAAGCTTAGCTGGAAACTCAGGGAATTAGGTTGAAACTTTGGGAGATTAGCTCATTTTTAGCTAAGGAATTCAACAGGAATTGAGGTAAGTCTTGAATAACTTTCTTGGTCATTGAATTATGTAGATTTGGGCTAAGTTCTAAGTGTTTTGGGGTTCTTGATTTTGAAGATTAAATTGGGGCTAAAGCTTGGGAATTAACTCAGCAACTAGTTGGTGGTTTTGCTCTTCAGCAAAGGTAAGCCTTTAATAATGGTTTAGCATCTGAATTTTTGGGAATTACTGCCTGTTCTAAGGTGTTCATGAGCTTATGGCTTTCAAAATCAAAGTGTTATAGTGCTGAGTTTCTAAGTTAGGTTCTTGTTGGGTTTTACTGCTGGAAACATGTTAGGATGTTTATGATAGTTGAATTACGTTATTAAGATGATTTTGGGTTAGTTTGGTTGAGATTTGATGGATGAAAATGGAGTTTTTCTCGGTTCGAAGGGGTCGAGCCGCGACTCAGTTCTTGGTGTGCCGCGACCCTCTAGAACAGAGGTGCCCCAGGAAGGAGGGCGGGCCGCGGCATGGGAAGTTGAGGGCTGCGGCCCGTGTGTGATTTCTGGGGAGGCTAGGCCTCTGGTTAGGGGCAGGTCGTGGCATGGAGGGCTAGGGCTGCGGCTCTTAAGGGCATTTTTGACATTATGGAGATTTTAGGTGCGGGAACCTAACCCAGGGTACTCAGGATCGATTCCACTACTGTGTTGGGTGGATTTGATGTCCCGGAGGCTAGAACTTGGTCTGGAAACCTTTAATCATTTATTATTGATGGAATATTTTATCATGGTTGTGACTAGGTGTACGCTTGGGCTCGGGGCAGGATCATGCTTGGGGGTCGTCTTTCTTAATTAAAGCACTTGGAATTAAATGTAAGAAAACTGCACCTGTTTATGTGGATAGGTTGGGACTAAGTGTTCCCTATATTTGTATGCACTATTATATGATTGTGATAAACCATATGAATATGTTGGGACTAAGAGCTCCTTATAATTGTACGAATGTCATGAGGTGGTATTATGCCATGGGGACATGTGATAAACGACCTAAGAGTGTTGGAATCAATACTTGCGCACAGAGCGCGGCTCAGCAACTGGTAGCTGAGGACAGCTTATTAATCACTGAGCTCGGTTAAGCTGACCAAAGTCAGTGGATATAACACTGGGGGCGACCTAAGTGAGCCGAAGACAGTGGATTAAATAGAGGGTGCGACCTAAGGGCGTCGACCCTAAATATTGTTTAATGGTTGCGATAAACTGTTGATTATGAACATGATTATTGCTGTTAATATGTTGAATATGATATGTTAATTATCTGGATGACAAGCTATTAATTTGTCGATTGTTATCACTGAATAGGTGAACGTTATGAGTTGCCGAATACTTGGTTATGCTTTGTGGAATAATTGGTTATTGATATTGATCATGCTATGTTATTATATTTTCTTGTTGGGCCTCAGCTCACGGGTGCTACATGGTGCAGGTAAAGGCAAGGGTAAGACGAATTGACTATGGGTTGGAGAGCTCTGGGGGCGAGGTGTACGTTGTCAGCTGTTTGGCCGCCACGGTCGAGGGATTGTACAGGGACGGAAACCTAAAATGTGCATTTGGTTATTTATAACATTTGAAAATTCTGTAATTATGTCATTTAAACCTTGATTTGGGATCCAGTGTACCAAACATTTATTTTAATGAAAATTATTCGTTTATAACCAAAATCTTTTAAACCTAACCTGATCATGTCTTTAGATTCACGTTTTTGTTTAAATGACTTGATTAGCAAGTCTCGCACTATTTCAAACACATAGTGTAACGGTCTTGGTTATCTAGGGTGTTACATATCCCATTACCCATTTATTCCCGGTAATGTACTAAGTATCAAATTACCCCTGAGACTCACTCCGAGCCCGGTACTTAACTCAGTTATGACCAAACCGCTAACTTACATTCTAAGATCGTCTCATGCCGAATAGTTCGAACATATCCAAATAATAATGTGGCCTCATCCATACCTCACCAACATGCTTGAAAATATACAAATATGCCCTCAACGGGACAAATTACCAAACTACCCTTACAATGAAAAGTGGACCCACATGCATGCAATTATCATCATATAATCATATAATCATGCATTTAATCACATGATGCCATAATAAATCAATTATGGCCCTCCCGGCCCCCTAATCCAGGCATTAAACCACATTAGGGATTTTGGGACATTACAGCGACGGAGCTCAGAGCTTGGATGCGGCTCGCGAATTGCAGGGGTGCTCGAAGCTTGGGTCGGGGTGCATCTGGGATTGATTTTGGGGCTTGGGGACGATGAGGCTAGGGGTTCTAGATTCACGGTGGTTGGCGAGTGAGGGTTGGGTGCAAGTTCTGGGTTTTTTCAATGTTGTTGTTGTGAGAGTGTTGTCGTGTTGCATTTAAGTTGCTTTTTTGATATTGTATTGTAGTGTGTTGCTATTTTAAAATGTCATGGGTTGCATTGTGTTGTTGTGGGGTTGTTGTTTAACTTTTATGTATAGTTTTTTCCATTTTGGTTTTAGTTGTTTAAGTTTATATATAGTTGTTCTGTTGTTGTGTTGATGTCTAATTGTTGTTTAGTTGTTTTCAGATATATTTATATATTTTTTTTAAAAAATGTTAGCATGCAGTGGGTTAATGTTTAATTGTTGTTTTTTAGTTGTTTCATTGACACCGTATTTTTGTAAATATAAAATTGTAAAAAAACGTATTTTCTGAAAAGTTAAGGTAGTATTTTTCAAAAAAAAAAAAATTAAAAAATCAAAGACAGTACAAAAGTAAAAAAAAAACACCAAAAAAGTATATTTTTTTAAAATCCCCAAATTGAAATAATATATATAACTATAATTAATAAATATGTTGGATTGAATATTCATTTAATTACTTATATTATTACAAAATAAAGATAGTTAAAGTATATTTTCTCCACATTTATTAGAATATATTTAAAAATAGATACAATAAAAAAATTATCATAATTTATTTATTTAAATTTTATTTTAAAATTAAAAAGATTGGAGCGCATATCTTGCATGTGGCTCATCACTAGTATATATATATACGCCCTGGTTTTCCCACGGGCTGTTAGCGAGCTGAAATACGGTCTAATCATGTCTACCATGTGGACATTCCCAAGACCGGAGCTGCCATAGAAGGATCCTACATCCTCAGCTCGAGATAACCTAAGGGTTCGCCAAGATTAGACTAGGTTTGGACTTTGAAGGCCATAGGTCGAGGAAGGCGTCCAGCTCGTGGTACGGGCTAGAGGTGGAGGCTGTGACCCCTTATAAAGTCAACCACGCAAAGTAAACGTGCATATATCAGACATCACATGTCTGATATATCCCTGACTTCTCGGACACGCAGCATGAACGTGCGTATTCAGACACCCACGACTGGGTTGGGCCGTGCGGCCCATTATCCCCTTACCTATTGATTAGACCACACTTATGTGTCAGGTTTTAGGAATTAATCATGAATGTCACAGAGTTGACATGATAGGTAAGAAGGTCACAGGATGACCTTCTTACCAACTCCCAGGTGCCTTCTCCTATAAATATGGAGACCCTGGGAGTTGCAAAGGGTTGGATTCTATTATGTAAAAATACCCTGTAAAAGAATACCAAACATATAGCAATAATATTGACTAGTGGAGTAGAAGGATTTTAACCTTTGAACCACCTAAAAACGTAGTTGTGTCACCAGCCCATTTCTAGAAAAATATCATTCATCTATTTCGGTTCAACATAAGCACTAATCCCTTCCTCTTATTTTCTTAATTACCTCTTGGCGAAGAACCGCGTCAACAATATATATATATATATATACTAGATATAAACAACGTGCATTATGCATATTTTGTTTAGTTTTATTTATAGAATTTATTAATTATTTTTATTAAATTTATATTAATGTCATATAAATTTTAAATAAATATCTCATTTTAATTAAATAATGTATTCATTTTTGTTTAAGTTTATGTTTGTTCTAGTTTTTTAATTTGGGAGTGACAACAAGAGATTATATATTATATGTTTAATGTAATATTAAATATTATACTTGGATTTTAAATTTAAGTTTCTTGCTAGTTTTAAAAAAAAAGTAATTTGTTGCTAATTCACATTAAATTATATTATATGTTTAATATGATATTATTCTAATAAGTGAGTTTAAGTTTAATTAAATTTTATTTAAGTTTCTTGCTAGTTTTAAAAAAAAAACAATTTATTGCTAATTCACAGTAGATTATTTTATATGTGTAATATGATATTATTCTAATAAGTGAGTTTAAGTTTAATTAAATTTTATTTAAGTTATAAAATGTATGATTTTATTATTTTTAAACAATTATCATTGTAAAATATCTCAAAAATATCATTTTTTTAATTTTTTTAATTATTTATTATTTAAAAATAATTATCATTGTAAAATATCTCAAAAATATCATATTTTAATTTGTTTAATTATTTATTATTTTTAAATAATTATAATCGTAAAATATCTCAAAAATATCATATTTTAATTTTTTTAATTATTTATTTTATTCTATTTAAGTTTAAGGGTTTACAATCTACCGTTAGATATAAGAATATTCTGTTAAATAAAAGAATATTCTGTTAAAGTTAATATTAAAATAAATACTACATCCATTATGAGATGATGGCAAGAGTTGGACTACTAGGAATAATTCATCCAGATTTGATCCAATTTAAGGGGTTCGTTTATATTTATTATTATTATTATTTTTTAGAAAAGAGATATTCATTAACGAGTAAAATCAAATGTTACAAATCAACATAATAAATAAGTATTTTGAATATAATTCTTATTTAATTATTAACATATTTCTAACTATTATAAGATTTTCAAAAATTATTTTGATGTATTCATAGGTATAGTTTAGAGGTATTATACTTTGAGTGTTGCAAGACCATCCAATTTTGTTTGTCCATTTGAGTGTTGCAAGAACTGCACGCATCCCTCCCTCTAAGGGTGTTTGGACTTCTGCATTCCCAATGAAAATCGTCACCTTAATTGGTTCCTGGTAAAGGCAACTGCAGCCATCCTCGCGGTTCCTTGAACCACTGAGGCGTCAGTTATTATAGTGTTCTCTATCCATTTAGTCGACTCCATTTCATTATTCTAGCATCTGTAATCATCACTCGAAGGTACTTCTTCTGGGTCGAAATACTTGAATTTCTTCATAATTTAGAGTAGGAGGTCCATTATAGGGGGTGGTTCTCGCTCTCTGATAGAGTTGTTTCATTGCGTCCATATAATATAAAAAAGGCACGCGCATGAATCTCAAGAATGTTTGTCGCTCAATTCCATCCATTATGGATGTCAGGCAAGGAATTGTCTCATTCAGATCGACATTTGGAAGCTTATCCACTTGAACAAGATAGATACTTGTGAACCATATCGTGTGGGCCATGGGGCAGTGGAATAAAAGATGGCTCAATGTCTCAACTTCTTCGTCACAGAAGCAGCAATGTAACGCTCCAAATTCCCTAATGTGGCTTAGTGCTTAGATTAGGGGGCCGAGAGGCAATAACTATATTAATTGTGTGCTTATGTGTTATGAGTCTGTCATTATGTGAATTATATTATAATATAATTATGCGTGCATGTTTAGAAATATTAAATATGCACGTGGGCCAGTTTCTTATAAGAAGGGCATTTTCGTAATTTAGACCCATTGAGGGTATAATTGTAAATATTTGTGTATATGATTGAGAGCACATTATTATGTGGATATATTTGAGTTATTTGGCATGAGACGATCCTAGTGAGCGAGTTAGTGGAAAAGTCACAACAGGGTCAAATACCCGGCTCGGTGTGAGCCTGGGGATATTTTGGTAGTTTAGCACCTTAACGGGGTTGGTCGGGTAATGGGAGATTAAATGATTGTTACTTGGAAATAGTTGGGATTTATTTTGATATGGGGAGTTTATTAGAAATTAGAGGGAATGATGGTAATTGACCAAAGTGCCCTTGCAAGCATTGGGGAGGAAATTTGGGTTCAAGGGCGATTGGGTATTTTTGTAGGCTTTGGGCTTGACTCAGCTAGGTTGGGAAGCTGTAGAGAAAAGAAAAGAAACACTCAGAAAGTAAAGGAAGCTCTTACTCTTTCTCTCTCTCTTTCTCCTTGTTGACTTGGAAATTTTGAGAATTTGAGGAAACAAAGCTTGGGAATTGAAGATTTGGTGTCCAAGATTAAGCTAGGAGCAACTTGGGACCATAATCCAACCATTGGAGGTAAGAATTCGCTCTGATTTTTAGTTTAAATTCATGTGGTTGAAGCTTTTCTAGGACTTTAGGCATTGTTGGATTTTTGGGTTTTGATGAGTTTTCCATCAAGTTTTGAGTTGGGTTTTGTTGCTGGAAAAATGTTGAATCTGTTATGGGAATTGAATTGAGGTTTTAGGTTTGATTTGGGGTGATTTTGATTGGGTTTGGCTGAAGGAAAACCCAAGAATTATGGGTTCGAAGGGTCGGGTCGCGACCTTGTTCTTGGGGTGTCGCGACCCTATTGAACCCAGGGGCCAGGGAAGGGCTCTGACGTAAGGGCACGCCGCGACGCGTGTTTAGTAAAAGGGAAGGCTGGAGCCTTTGACTTGGGGCGGGCCGCGGCACAGGGGCTTAGGGCCACGACGCTTAAGGGGTTTTGAGCCCCGAGAGGGTTTTCGAGTTCAGGAACTTAACCCTAAGAGCTCAGGATCGATCCTACTACTCGGTTTAGTGGAATTCGATGTCCCAGAGGCTAGGCCTCAGTCTGGAAGCCTTTATTTACTCGTTATTGATGGGATCCTATATTTTTGTTGTGATTTAAAGGGGCTTGACCTTTAAAGTTGTGGGTCTCCACGACTCGACTTATAAGTCGAGGGTCTGTGAGGCTCGACTTATAAGTCAAGGATTTGCAAGGCTCGGTGTACGCCCTGATTTTCCACGGGCTATTAGCGAGCTGAGAGAAAGGCTAATTATATCAGCCATGTGGATACCACATGACCGGGGCTGCTGTCGTCAGGTCCTACCTCTTTAGCTCGAGGTAACCAAAGGTTCACCAAGATTATTTAAGGGCCGAGTCAGGAAAATAAAGACCGCAGGTCAGGAAGGCGTCCAGCTCGGGGCACGAGCTGGAGGTGGAAGCCGTGACTCCTTATAAAGTCAACCACGCAATGTAAATGTGCATATATTAGACATCACGTGTCTGATATATCCCTGAATTCTCGGACATGCAGCATGAGCGTGCGTATTCAGGCACCCACGACTGGGTTAGGCCGTGCGGCCCATTATCCCCCTTTCCTGTTGATTAGACCACACTTCATTTGTCAGGTTTTAGGAATTAATCATGAATGTCACAGAAGTGACATGATGGGTAAGAAGGTCACGGGATGACCCCCCTTACCAACTCCCAGGTGCCCTCTCCTATAAATATGGAGACCCTGGGAGTTGCAAAGGGTTGGATTCTATTACATAGCAAAATACCATGTGAAAAATACCAGAAATATAGCAATAATTGGCTGGTGGAGTAGAAGGATTTTAACCTTTGAACCACCTAAAAAACGTAGTTGTGTCATCAGTCCATTTTAAAGATCATTTATCCGTTTCGGTTCATTATTAAGCACTAATCTCTTCCTCTTATATTTCTTAATTACCTGTTGGCGAAGAACCGCGTCAACACTCGGCTTATGAGTCATGACTTGCATTAAGCGCGTTGAGTGCAGGCCGGCATGGATGAGCCACCCTGGGAGTGCACTAAGCACTTGACTGGCTTGGATGCCATATGAATAAATGGGAGTGAAACACGCACTTCTGTGACCCTATGGTCGCTTGTCTGTACAAAGTTTATGCTTAGTTTCAGTTATTACTTCTTACCATGCTGTTATACTTTGTGAATTGTCTGAATATGTTTTCTTGCTAAGTCTTTTGGCTCACGGGTGCATTGTGGTGTAGGTAAGGGTAAGGAGAAGCTTGGCCAGCAATGAGTTGGAGAGCGATAGCAGTGATGTGTACATATGTAGTCTGCTCGACCGCCACAACCGAGATATCACAGGGGAGCTAGAGTTGGACCCTGTTTTGTCACCTAGGCCTGTTTATTTTGTAATGTTTGGGTTGTAACCAACTTTTAAACTTGTATTTTGGGATCCCATGTAAAGACTAAAGTTTTGTTTAATGAAAATTTTTATGTCTTGACCAAAATTTTAAATACCTAAACCCTTTGTGGCTTAATCACATGTTTTAGTCCAAATGACTTGTTTAGCGAGTCTAGCACTAATTTTAAACACACGTGGTATCAGACCCTAATTAGCAAGGCGTTACAACTTGGTATCAGAGTCATCAAGGTTTAAGGGTTCCTGATGATGGACTAGGCATGTACACTCGTCGCTAAAGATAAGCTCGAGTCAGGGTTTGGTAACTATTAATATAGTTATGTGTGTAATTGCTTAAATGAACTATATATGGCTTACTGCTTGCTTAAATAAAAGGCATGAGTTATTCTGATAGGGCTTGGGCCTTGACTGCTGTATGTATGTTAAAGATGTGCTTATTAGCATAGTAGTTGCTTGTAAATGCTGTAAGATTGCTTAGAAGCATCATTATTGCTTTTGAGTGTTAGAAATGCTTATTAGCGCTGCCTTATGTGCATGTATGCCAGGAGATGCGTATTAGCATCACTATTTTTCTGTGCATACCAGGGAATGCTTATTAGCATCCTTCTTGCCCTTGAGTGTTGGAAGTGCTTAATAGCATTAAGTTATGAGTATGCATGCCAAGAACGTGCTTGTTAGTGCTGTTAATGTTTGTAAATGTTAAGAATGTACTTATTAGCATCTTGTTTGAATATGATCATGAATCGCCATGCTTATTAGCATGATTGTATATGTGTGAATGAATGGGATGCTTATTAGCATTGTCAATGCATGTGAATGCTTATTCGATTGGTTTTGAACCGTGGGTTGACATGTGATATTGTTATTACTGCTTGATAAGTCGAGTCATTGATTGCAGATAGACTTGGAAGTATGCTTCCAGGGCAATCTAATGAGCCATTCGGCACTAAAAATCAGGTCGAAAGTAATGACCAGGGTCAGAGCCTTCTGCCAACTCTTGAAAACTGGCAACAGATGCTTGTTGATATGCAAGCTAGGCTGCAGAGACAAGATGAAGAGATTTTCCAGTTGAGGAAACAACAAGTTCTAGTAGGGAACACTGCATCAGATGTCCCATCTGCTGCTCCAGTACCGGTCATACAGCAGTAGACAAAGTTAGAGAACCATTGGGAGTTGGTATATGAACGGTTCAGGAAACAACACCCTTTAGTTTTTAAGGGTAGCACAAATCCACTCATGGTAAAGCAGTGGATGGTTATGATTACATCTATCCTAGACTTTCTGACGGTGGCGAGTAATGAGAGAGTGGCATGTGCCAGGTACATGTTTCGGAAGGATGCCCGAATCTAGTGTGGGGGGGGGGGGGGGGGGATGGTGTCCTAAACTAGGGATGTAACCACAATGAACTGGGAAGAGTATAGAACTCTACTAAATGAGAAGTATTATAATGAGACCATTGAAGATGCAAAGGTCGAGGAATTCAGTAGACTGTTGCAAGGGAATATGTCAGTGACCGAATATGCCCTGAAGTTCGACAGATTAGCCAAGTTCAATGCAGACTTGGTACCCACTGATGGGATGAGGAAGGAAAGGTTCCTTCAGGGGCTACAACCTATGATAGCCCAGGATGTCAGAATTACCACAGTACCTGGAGTGACAACATACGCTCAGGTAGTAGAGAGAGCCCTTACTGTAGAGGGCGCTAAGAACAAGATCTAGCGCGAGAACGCGACCAGAAAGGATATGAGGAGGACGGGACCTCCCTTCACAGGATCAGGTAGGGACGGAGGCCCCAGTGACTAGAAAAGGAAGACCCCGAATACTGTTTTGGCTTCCGATCCTGATAGGAGGCCACAAGGTGTATAGATTGGCCGCCAGAATGGCAATGAGAACTATAAGACATATCCAGAGTGTGCCAGATGTAGAAGATGTCATCTAGGGGAGTGTCGGGCGAAGGCCTGCTTTTTATGTGGGATTGTGGGGCATCTCAAGAAGGACTGCCCAAGAATGAAGAAAGAGGAATCGAAGAAGGCAGACAGCTCGACTCCAGCTCGAGTGTTTGCATTGACGCAGGCTGAGGCTGAGGCTAGGCCCTCAGTGGTCGCAGGTCAACTTTTTAGTGCTGGCATTTCTTATACTATGCTAATTGACTCTGCTGCTACACATTCTTATGTTTCTAGTAGGATTATTGATAGACTATGTAGGCCATGTGATTATTATGTTGTGGGGTTTGGGACGTTACTACCCACTGGGCAGTTAGTGGTTTCCAAGTGATGGGTTAGATCACTGCCAGTGATGGTGGACGATAGGGAGTTGTTAGTTGACTTGATAGAGTTGGTTATGACCAGCTTTAATATGATTTTGGGGATGGACTGGTTGACTAGATATGAGGCAACCATTGATTGTAAGAAGAAGATGGTAACCTTTGAGCCTGAGGGTGAGGACCCATTCGTATTCGTTGGCACTGTGCATGGACCCCGAGTGCCTATGATCTTAGCATTGAGGACTAGAGACCTATTGCGATGAGGTTGCATAGGAATCCTAACTAGTGTGGTGGGTACCACTCAGGTCGTGCTAGTGGGAGCAGAAGAGACTAGGTCAGTCCGTGAATTCCTAGATGTGTTCCCAGAGGAGTTACCAAGGTTTCCACCACACAAGGAGATAGAATTTGTTATTGAGCTGGCACTGGGGACAGAGCCAGTGTCTAGGACACCTTACAGAATGGTCCCAGCAGAGTTGAGAGAACTGAAGGTACAATTACAGGAGTTGCTAGACTTGGGTTTTATCAAACCCAGTTTCTCGTCATGGGTCGCGCAGTCCTATTTATGAAGAAGAAGGACGGTTCTCTGAGGATGTGCACAGACTACATATGTAAATATGGAGTAATTTCCCCTAAAACTTCCCTCGGTGAAAGTGCGAAGAAGCTAGGTTCACGTCTCCCTCGGCCAAGGGCCTCACATAGCGAGGCTCAATCCCCATGCGCATCTCCTTTGGATTTTGTTGACCCTCGATTTGGCCAACGACATGGAGTCAGAATAACGACAAAGAAATAAGAAGGCAATCAAGAATGTAATCAAATGGTAAGAAATGACACAAGTAATTTATTGTGGTTCGACCCCAACAATGTGGTAACAACCTACGTCCACTTAGTGTTATTATTGATGTTGAATCCCAATGCAGTGATCAAAGAACTAGGGTTCTTGAGTTTCACAAGCCTTAGGAGAATTACAATTTTTCGGTGGATAATTACACTCTGCTTTTCTCTCTGAATACAAAGATTAAAAGTGTCAAGAGTCAAAAGTCCCTTCCTCTTCTCATTCATATTTATAGGCTCAAAGGGTTACATGGGCCATAATTATCCTTAATATCAGCATATCAAGGCAATAAAGAAAAAAGATCATAAATGTAGTTATTACAAGATTACATATCTTTAAAAGAAATAAACCGAAGCATGCGACCAGGCTGGTCGCATCTAATCGCGAGATCTGATGAAGCAACAAGAAGGTGGTCGATAGTCGAACAACACCTCTTCACCTTGACGCTGCCATGTGCCAACCACGTGTAATAAGTTCTTGCCACGTCATCAAGAGCCATTTTTGGGTAAACAGACTTCTTCTCGCGCAAAGACGGTAGGAACGCATCTCCTTCAGCCAAGGGCCATGCATAGTGAGGCCCAATCCCTGTGCGCGTGCCCTTAGACTCCTCGTGCGAAGGTGTTAGGCACGCATCTCCTTCAGCCAAGGGCCTCGCATAACGAGGCCCAATCCCTGTGTGCATGCCTTTGGGATTCTTGCGTGAAGGCACTAGGCGCGCATCTCCCTCGTACTTCTCGCGTGAAGACGCTAGGCTGGCTTCTCTTTCAGCCAAGGGCCTCGCATAATGAGGCTCAATCCCCATGAGCATGCCTTTGGGCTTCTCGCGCGAAGACGCTTAGGCAGACGCATGGATGTGCCACCCCCCTCGAACAAGGGCCTTGCATAGCGAGGCCCAACCTTCTTACACTCTCACATCTCGACCTCTCACAACATGCTTTCCCACACTTGACAAAATATAAGGAAGCTTGGGGGGAATTTATGCCTTGGAAATGATAGGAGGACCATCAGGTACAAGGTACACGTATGAGTATGGGGTATACGACCATAAAGGTGTCAAATTTATGATTCTGACATCCGTATCCGATAAGTAGTGGCGACATGAATTAGTACAAGAAGTGGTAGCATGTTCTGCATACCCCTGACGATGTGCCAAAGCCGACACCATGACTCTCTGCACCACTACGTCCTGCACCACTACGTCCTGCACCACTACCCTGACAATGTACGTACGTACGATCTTATCCCTTGGGACCACCTTGTATCAGAGGCCACTAGAGCTCATCTATATATAGGCTTCGACCCCTCAAACTAAGGGGTTGGAAAATTCTTTGTATGCTTAAATAATTAAGGAATATACAATTTTTGATCCATTGTAGTTTTGCATTTTTCTCCTCCAAGTTCTTTCTATCCTCTTCCTTCATAGTTTTTGCAATACATTTTGAGTTTTCTGATCCTATATCGTTGACGAGTTCTCACCGTCAACAATAGGGAACTGAACAAGCAGACCATTAAGAAAAGGTATCCTCTGCCAAGGATAGATGACTTATTTGACCAATTGCAAGGTAAAATGGTGTTCTCCAAGTTAGATCTTAGGTCTGGTTATCACCAGTTGAGGATCAAGGAGGAAGACATACCAAAGACAACCATTTGTACCAGATATGGGCATGACGAGTTCCTCGTTATGTCATTTTGTTTGACTAACGCCCCAGCAGCTTTCATGGATTTGATAAACAGGGTGTTCAAGGACTATCTGGATCAAATTGTGATCATCTTCATCGACGATGTCTTAGTATATTCACAATCGGAGGAAGAGCATGGGCAACACCTCAGGTTAGTCTTGCAGAGACTAAGAGAACATAGGTTATTTATGAAGTTCAAGAAGTGTGAGTTCTGGTTACCTCAAGTGACTTTCTTGGGTCATATTGTTAGTAAAGATGGAATCAAGGTAGACCCAGCTAAGATTGAGGCTGTCAGGAATCAGCCGAGGCCAAGGCGTGCCTTTGAGATTAGAAGTTTCCTTGGATTCGCAGGTTATTATAGGAAGTTTGTGGAATGGTTCTCAAGGATAACTACCCCACTGACAGAACTGACACGTAAAAGTCAGAAGTTTGTGTGGTCAGATAGGTGCAAGAACAACTTTTAGGAGTTAAAGTGGCATCTGATTACTGCCCCAGTTTTGAGTCTTCCGACAGATCAGAAGAAGTTCATGGTTTATTGTGATGATTCAAGACAAGGGTTAGGCTGTGTCCTTATGCAGGCAGAGAAGGTGATTACTTATGCATCACGCCAGTTGAAAGATTATGAGTAGAGGTATCCTACTCATGATCTGGAGTTAACAACAATGGTCTTTGCATTACAGGTATGGAGGCATTACATTTATGGAGAGAAGTGTGAGATATATACAGACCACAAGAGCCCCAAGTACTTCTTTACACAAAAGGATTTGAATATGAGCCAGAGACGTTGGTTGGAACTGGTGAAGGACTATGATTGTGATATCCTTTATCATCCAAGGAAAGCCAATGTGGTGGCAGATGCCCTACGTCGGAGAGGTCCAGGGCAATTGTACAGTTCGAGGCAGATATCCAAGGAGTTGGCAGAGGATATGACAAGAGCAGGGATTGAGTTGATAGTGGGCCAGTTAGCCAACATTACCCTGCAGTCTACTCTTCTAGAAAGGATAAAAGAGAGTCAATTACAAGAGCCACAGTTGATAAAGATTTGAGAGGACGTCCTAGCTGGAGTGGCTAGGGACTATACAGTATCAGATATGGGTTTGCTAAGATATAAGGGTCGCATCTGTGTTCTGATGGATATTGTTATCAGACGGGAGATTTTGGAAGAATCTCATACTACCCCATATTATTTGCATCCCGGCACCACAAAGATGTACCAGGACCTGAGAACTTTGTATTGGTGGTTGGGGATGAAGGAGAACGTAACTGAGTATGTAGCCAAGTGTCTGGCGTACCAGGATCTAATTTCTAATGGGAGATTTATTTGGATATGGGGAGTTTATTAGAAATTAGAGGGAATGATGGTAATTGACCAAAGTTCCCTTGCAAGCATTGGGGAGGAAATTCAGGTTTAAGGGTAATTGGATCTTTTTGTAGGCTTTGGGGTTGACTCAGCTAGGTTGGGAAGCTATAGAGAAAAGAAAAGAAACACTCAGAAAGTAAAGGAAGCTCTCACTATCTCTCTCTTCCATAGCTCTCTCTCTCTTTCTTCTTAGTGACTTGGGAATTTTGAGAATTTGAGGAAACAAAGCTTGGTAATTGAAGGTTTGGCGTCTAGGATTAAGCTAGGAGTAACTTGGGACCATAATCCAGCCATTGGAGGTAAGAATTTTCTCTGGTTTTGAGTTTAAATTCATGTGGTTGAAGCTTTTCTAGGACTTTAGGATTTGTTGGATTTTTGGGTTTTGATGAGTTTTCCATCAAGTTTTGAGTTGAGTTTTGTTGTTGGAAAAATATTGAATATGTTATGGGAATTGAATTGAGGTTTTAGGTTTGATTTGGGGTGATTTTGATTGGGTTTGGCTAATGGAAAACCCAAGAATTCTGGGTTCGAAGGGTTGGGCCGCAACCTTGTTCTTGGGGTGCCGTGACCCTCTTGAACCCAGGGGCTAGGGAAGGGCTCTGACACGAGGGCACACATGTTTAGTAAAAGGGGAGGCTAGAGCCTCTAACTTGGGGCGGGCTGCGGCACAGGGGCTTGGGGTTGCGGTGCTTAAGGGGTTTTGAGCCCATAAAGGGTTTTTGAGTGTGGGAACTTAACCCTAAGGGCTTGGGATTGATCATACTACCCCGTTTAGTGGAATTCGATGTCCCGGAGGCTAGGACTCGGTCCGAAAGCCTTTATTCACTCGTTATTGACGAGATCCTATATTGTGGTTATGACTAGGTCATCGCTAGGGGCTCGGAACAGGGATCGTACTCAAGGGTTGTTCATTGGTAGCCTGTACTTGGACCAAAGGTAAGAAAATTGCACCCAATATGTGATGTATATGATTAGGGCTTGGCCCGAATGCTGGATATTGTCTTGATTGGGCATTGGCCCTGTAAATGCGCATGATTATGATCATGCCTGTGTATATCCATTTTAATGTATTGTAATGCATTGTATTTGTATGTATGATGAATGTATTATGTGAATGTTTGTTATGACCAGGAAGCTCGGTTTATAAGCTGGGGATCTGCTTGTTGTATCTGGTTAAGCTCGACCCGCTAGTCGAGGGTGTACTTGGTCTAAAGGGGCTCGACCTTTAAAGTTGTGGGTCTCCACGACTCAACTTATAAGTCGAGGGTCTCCAAGGCTCGACTTATAAGTCGAGCATCTGTGAGGCTCGATTTATAAGTCGAGGATCTGCAAGACTCAGCTTATGAGTTGTGACTGGCATTATGCGTGTGTTGAGCGTAGACCGCCATGGCTGGGCCACCCTGGGAGTGCACTATGCACTTAACTGGCTCATATTCCATATTAATAAATGGGAATGCAACAGGCACTTGTGTGACCCTATGGCCGCTTGTCTGTACAATGTTTATGCTTAGTTTCAGTTATTACTGATTAGCATGATATTTTACTTTGTGAATTGTCTGAATATGTTTTCTTGCTAAGTCTTTTTGCTCACCCTTGCTTTGTAGTGCAGGTAAGGGTAAGGAGAAGCTTGGCAAGCCATGAGTTGGAAAGCGATAGCGGTGATGTGTATATATGCAGTCCGCTCGACCGCCACAGTCGAGATATCATAGGGGAGCTAGAGTTGGACCCTGTTTTGCCACCTAGGTCGACTTATTTTGTAATCTTTGGGTTGTAACCAACAACTTTAAACTTGTATTTTGGGATCCCATGTAAAGACTAAAGTTTTGTTTAATGAAAATATTTATGTCTTGACCAAAATTTTAAATACTTGAACCCTTAGTAGCTTAATCACATGTTTTATCCAAATGACTTGTTTAGCGAGTCCAGCACTAATTTTAAACACACGTGGTAACATGCCCTAATTAGTAGGGCGTTACAAGCAACCCTTATCATTGATTAAAGCTAGCTTCTCTCTGGTTGGCCAGACCTCCAAAGCATCATACTCAACATGGGATGTATATTCTTATCCCAAATGAGTTTCCAAAGCTAGTCTGCTGGTTAGAATCTCCATTCCTGTCCCGCCCTATAAGCTCTTTTCACAGAGAACAAGCCATTTCTAGATGCCTTCCATATCAATGTATCATTCCTGCCATGCGGGAGGATCTGAATGCCCAATATTTATTTTCCCAAAACCTCACCTAAAAGAGCTACCAGTCTCCTCTCATCCCACTCTCTAGTTTCCATCTTCATTAAGTCTGTCACCTTCCTCAACGAGGGGTCCTTATTCCTGACAACTTCCACGGTGGACCTGAATTCCATATAACTCATGCAAGGGATCTAAGGTTTGGGTACAAATATCAATGGTTGTGCCATCTCTGATGATTGTGCAGGATCTTTGCAAGATTGAGTGCCTCACAGATAGATTACCCTTCCACACCAAAGAGTCTGTACCCCTTGCAAGGACCATCCAGAAAAATTCCTGTTGGCAATATTTGGCCTCCAAAGCTTTGATCCATGGCTGATCATAACCATTATGTCAGGTGAGTTTGGAAAGGAGCGCCTTGTTTGTGTCTTCCATCCTTCTAAAGTCGAGTCCACCTCTAACTTTGGGTTGACATATTCTATGCCAAGACTTTGTTGCTAGAGAGCGATTCTTCTCCAAGCCTCCAGTCCACCAATACCTTATGATCAGAGAATCCAATTATCTTGTTATTGATACTCGGACTTTGAACGTCGACATGGACTTTAAATTATTGTTTATTTTAAATAACACGGGTGGCGCTGATGTGACAATGACACACCATTGACCAAAGAACCACGTCAGCATTTTGTCAGTCACATGTGATGAAACTTAACAGAAGTATCGCTTTACAAAACTGTGAATAGTTCGGGAGTAATTTTTAACGAACTGAAGAAATCAGGAGGCACAATAAGGTATAGTCCATAATGCGGGAGGAAAAAAAATCCTAAATAGCCTATAATATTCATTGTATTGTTTTGTTTTTTTAATGACAATTGATTTTTGTATTTCCTAAGTATTCATAAAATAAATTTATCTTTTTAGTTTATTCTTTAACTAAATTATTTTATAATTTTTGTTTAAGTTTAATTCACACATAAATATTTATCATTATTAATCGTATTGATCATGTCTAATTATTTTTTCTATTGTGTCTATCTTATGGTGTGTATGTTCGTGCTCTTATCGAACTGTTTTTCTAGCCTAAACTTATTTAAACACTATTAGTCTTTTTTTTGGGTAAACACTATTAGTCTTGCCCCGCTAGAATATGATCCTTCATTCGAGGAGTTATCTCATGGAACTAGACTAATTATTTTAATTATTTACTACAATTTAGATAAGGGTTTTAATTAGTCTTTAGTCTTAGTTTAATTTTTTAAAGACTTGTTATAAAGTTGACTTGACATTTGCGTGACTTTTTACAGTATATATAGGGAAATTTCACTTTTAATACTTAATGATGCCTAATATTACCAAAAAAACCCAACACTAATAATTTTTTCAATTTGATGCTAAAAATTCATCTCATACCCAAAATACCCCTCCCATTATATCAAAAAATCCTAAAACCTTCTCTTCCTCTCTCTTTCCTCTCTCTCCCTCTCTCTCTCTCTCTCATTCTCACGAAATCATCCATAAAACCTACAGATTTGTATAATTTTCTTGTCAAAATCATTGTTAGCCATCTCCATTGTCTCTGTGAAGTCGTTAATATCAAAGGCAACATCTATTTTGAGAGTTTTTGGAGGAGAAAAACCATGGGTAATACGATTGTACATTTTATGTGTTGGGTATTATTTGTTTACATTTTTTTGGATTTTGAGAGAGATTCTGCAATCTGCGTTAATAGGGGTTTCTGCAACTTTTTTGCTTGATAGGAGCTCGATAACGGTTCGATATGAGCTCGATGGTATGTAGAAGAAGGTCTTGTATGAGCTCGATGTAGCTCAATGTGAGCTCGATTATAGCTCGATAGGTTTAGATTTTATTGCTCGATTGTGCTCGATGGAAACGCGATAAGGGTTCGATTGGACCCTACAATATTTGAGCTCGATAGGTTTAGGTTTTCTCGATATGTGCTCGATAGGGTTCGATGGAGGTTTTGGTTAGGTTTTATGTTCGGTTTAAGAAATGGTAGCTCGATACTAACTCGATAAGAGCTCGATGCTAACTCGATAAAGCTCGATAATGTTCTTTTTTCATGAATTTCAGAAAAAATGACAGTTTTCCTGACAATGTTAATGTTTTTTTTCCAACACAGGCTCTATTGTCTACGTTTTTGTATCCTACAATGGTATTTATGAATTACAAGGGAATAAGTGGATTTTCAAGGACCCTCAATGCATGGTGATACCGATGGAGGATACTATAACGTACTTGCAACTTCTTGGCATATTGCACAAGGAACTTAAAGTTGATAAACAGATGTATGGTTGAAATTGGAGGTTCCTTACACTTGTGGTGACCAACCGTTTACACCTATTCATGTTGAAAGTGATCTTGGTGTCCGTGCATTCTTAGGAGTAACATCTAAAGAAAGGTTGGCCTTGTGTGTCACTCCTGTTAAAAAGATTGTCATTGCAGACCCGTATTCCACTCCCGGACCTGAGGGAGTAGCCAGTACTTTAGGATTTCCTATTGGTGACCTGAGGGACAACCAGTATGAGTACAACCCCTATGTGAATGACGATCCAGTAGCTTAACACAATGAGGACTTAGGATACAATTCAGTGAATGATGATCTAGTACCTGAACATTTACAAGTAGAACAAGCACAAGAACAACCAATACGTCATATTGCACGGGTGAACCCACCAAGTCAAGGACGTCGAACACCTGGCACCAGCTCTAGTCGTCCTGGTGGAATAGAATATAACTATACAGGGAACATTTCAATATGTTCAACAGAAGATCACAGAAAATGGAGTGCTCCCATGTTTACAAAAGAAGATATCATGGCTTGTAGTCGTTCTGAATCACCCTCATCCGGTATAGCGTTGGGGGAATTACATCTTGGGAAGACATTTGAGAACAAGATGGAATTGAAAACCAAAGCGGCTCTCTTCGCAATGAAGAATAATTTTGAGTTTATGGTTAAGAAGTCTGGTACTGATGTGTTGTATATCACCTACAAGGATCCTGATTGTGGTTGGAGAATAAGAGGGAAAAGAGTAGCGCAATCAAAGATGTTTGAGATCACTGTTTATAATAGTGTACATACTTGCTCACTAGAATTGCGACAAAAAGACCACCGTCAAGCAGCACCTTCTGTCATTGGGCACCTTATCAAGAACAAATATGCTACTGATGGCAGTAGTTATCCACCAAATAGCATAAAGGAGGATATGAAGAATAATTTTGGGATTGATATAAGTTATATGAAGGCTTGGAGATGCAAAGAGAAGGCACTCGGTTATGTCAAGGGGACACCTAAAGAATCGTACTCCAAGTTACTTTCTTACCTGTACATGCTGCAGCAAAAGAATCCAGGTACAATAACTGATTTTGTCACAGATGACGGTCGCTTTCTTTACTGTTTCTTCTCACTCGGAGTTTGTAGAAGGGGATTTACATCATGTCGTCCTATTATATGTGTAGACGGAACTTTCTTGAAGTCAAGGTACGGTGGCCACATATTGTGTGTTGTCGTATTGGATGCGAATAACCACATTTATCCAATTGCATTCACGATTGTTGACAGTGAGAATCATGCTTCTTGGAAGTATTTCATGATGAAATTGAAGGAAGCCATTGGATTTGTTGATAATCTGTCTTTTGTATCAGACAGGCATGCTAGCATTATTTATGCTCTTGAGTTGGTCTTCCCTGATGCCTACCACAGTGCATGCTACTATCACATAAGTATGGATGTAATCGCTAAGTTCAAGACCGATCACTGTCTCAAGGAGATGTGGAATGCGGCATATGCATTTCGGAAGTCAAAATTTCACAGGTTCTTCAACAATATAACGCAAATGGATCCTGCCATAGCTCAATATCTCGAGGGTATTGGCTTCGATAAGTGGACTCGTGCTTACTTTCCTGGGAATCGATACAACGTAATGACAAGAAACTACGCTGGAAGTTTCAACAACAAAACCAAAGACGCAAGAACCTTCCTAGTCACAACTTTTGTGGAATTCATTCATTTCACAATTCAGTCATGGTTTGCCGCGCGTCGTGAGGAGGTAGAGAAGTGCACATCCAAATTAGCAACAATATATGAGAAATACATCTCAGGCATTGGGGATGATGCAAGGTACTTGAAAGTTCATCCTCTTGGACAGTTTGAATTTCATGTGGTAGACCCAGAAGGTGATGGTGAGGTGAATTTGATGACCAAATCATGCTCTTGTGGTCAGTTTCAAATAATGGGTTATCCTTGTGTTCATGGTGTGGCTGCGGCCATCTTGCACAGTGTCAACATTTACTCACTGTGTTCACCATATTACACTACTGAGATGTGGAGGGAGTCTTACAAAGAAACAATTTAGCCAACTGGCAACGAGGATGATTAGGAAGTTCCCGAGAACATAGAGAAAATGCAAGTTGGGGTTCCCGTTGAAAAACAACTAGTTGGTCAACCGAAGAAGAATAAGGTGGGAAGAAGGAAGACAAACCGCACTCCATCGAATGGCAAAATCATTCGCAAAGAGCGCAAGTGTAGCATGTGTGGTGGTCTTGGCCACAACAGGGCTACATGCAAAGCTAGGCTTTAAACTCTTTTTTCCCATTTGAAATTGTTGTATTAATAAACTCTTTTTATTTGATTTTTCTTAAAAGTTAGGTTAATGGTTCGATATGAAAATGACATTGCTCAATAACAATTCGATAACAGTTCGATATAGCTTAAAATTAGCTCGATAACAACCCATGAAAGTTATAAAAAAATGATAACAGTTCGAAACTGTACATGTAAAGACCCTATATATATACAATCATCAAGGTAACAAATTTTGATAATTCGATAACAGTTCGATATAGCTTGATATTAGCTCAATAACAGCCCATGAAAGTTATAAAAAAATGTGAACAAGAAACTGTACATGTAAAAACCCTGTATATATACAATCATCAAGGTAACAAATTTTAATACCACAAGTCTGTGGTCCACTTGTTCTTGAACACCTCCATATTTTCATCGCAGATAGTTTCCAATGGAAGACCGACCATTAGATGCTCAATATGCTTGACATCATACACACCACTATCCCCACTGTAAAAATAAAGTAAACATTAAGTACACATTACTATAATTTTAGTTAGAAACAAAATTAGTATGAAGATGATGTTTGTTACCTTCTCTTTGACTAAGTGAGCTCGTGTTTCTGTTTGCGACGCCATGTGAACTGATGCGACCTCTTTCCTGCTGATGGAATCTTCAACATCAAGCTATTAGTAAATATTTTACTCTGCATTAACAGAGAAGGAAGCAAAAAGCACCATGGACTCATAATTTCCTCAAGCTTTGCGTCACTAATCACCGAGTTGTCCGAATCGTAAACAGTCAGGGTCCAACTAGAAATGGAAGCCTCAATGGCAAACCAATGTTATTGTCCATAGTTCTGGCACCAATATACATCCTCAACTCCTCCCCAAGATGCCAGAAACTGCTGCTCGATGCCGGTCAACATGGACATAACGTCAGAATCCCAAGTATACTTTGTTTTGTCGGCTGTTTTCTTGTACTGATCATATCGGGCAGGTATCACTTGTGAGAAATAATTGTTCATCACAACTGCATTCTGTCGATATATATATTGGGAAAATACTTGCGACGCATACGAAGCATGTGTTTTGCCGCATCAATATGCTACAAAGAGAGTACGATAAAAAAATTAGAAAAGACCATCATAAATTGCTGCTGCCGAGCTCCATCGAGCTCACATCGAGCTAATCTCAAACAGTAAACAACAACCATATTTTAAATCCACCATCAAACTACTATCGAGCTCCATCGAGCTCACATCGAGCTAATCTCAAACAGTAAACAACGACCATATTTCAACTCCACTATCGAACTACTATCAAGCTCCATCGAGCTCACATCGAGCTAATCTCAAACAGTAAACAACAACCATATTTTAACTCCACTATCGAACTAATATCGAGCTCCATCGAGCTAATCTCAAACAGTAAACAACCTGTTGACCCACGATTTGGCCAACCGACACGGAGTCAGAATGCGCTTGATATGAATGAAAGTAATGAGAAGGACGTAATGACAAAAGTAAAACAAGACACATTAATTTATAGTGGTTCGGCCCCAGAATCTGGTAATGACCTACGTCCACTTAAGTTGATATTGATATAAAAATCAGATGAGTGATCCAAGAACTAGGGTTCAATGAGTTTCACTAATCTCTGAAGAACAATACAAAATAACTAGGAGAATTACTATATTCTTCAGTGATTCCAAAGCCAAAAAAAAGAGAGCCCTCTCCCTTGAGCTATCTCTTGCTATTTATAGGCTCAAGGGGAATTACAAAAGATTGTTACAGATATTTTTTCCTGAATAATTGGATACTCAGGAGATTGTGTGAGACAAATTCGGGATTCACAAAGATCTTCCCATCAATGTTGCCTTGTACGCGGACCTATCGACCAGACTGGTCGCAGGTAAGACTGGTTCGTACCGCTTCTAACGTGTCTTCTGGTCGATACTCCAGCAGAACGTTTCCAGGCGTCAGCCACATGTCCAGGGATCACTTGCCACGTCACTAATACTAATTTTTTGGATAACACAACCCTATTTTAACATACCTATCGAGCTCCATCGAGCTCACATCGAGCCAATCTGAAATAGTAAAGAACAACCCTATTTTAACATCCCTATCGAACTCCTATCGAGCTCCATTGAGCTCACATCGATCCTGGAAACTCCCATCAAACTCCTATCGAGCTCATATCGAGTCAGTAAAAACAGAACATGTAAAATTGAAAACAGTCCATAATTTTTACCACTATCGAGTCATTAGGTATAAATGGCTTACCCCATCATTGAGCCACGACTGGGGTGTCTTCCACGCCAGAAACCACGCTGGACCGTGATTCCCAGTCTTTACATCCGTCGGGGTCTTGTTGGGCATGTCTCCAAGCAGCCACTTGCACATTGTCCTATACTGTTTGGGATCTGGCTTCTTGAGAGGGTCCAACACCTGTGTAGCCTCCTATGTAGCCTCCTCTGCTGGTGCAGCTGCATCAGTGCAAGGTCTTTTCCTTGTGGGATCGGTGTAGTCCTTAAACCAATCTAGCTTGCGTCTTTGGCGTCTAGCCCTCTGAAACTGAACCCCAGCAACATCATCAGGGTTGAAAATAACGACTCCCGGAGTCCCAGCATCAGGTGTCACAATGATGATAGGAGGTGTGGTTGGATCATCAACATAGTCTAGAGGAATATCCAATGACTCTGAGTCTGAATCTTCATTGGAGCCCCTCAGTTTCTCCTTAATAAATGTCAGGATCTGACTGACTACGTCCAGGATCATTGACGGGTTCTTCAGGAGGGTCTCCTGTCGACCTTCGACTCTGTCCAACTGCTTAATCGAGTCAGTGAGCTCAGGGGTTGAGGCTGGTGTTGGGGTTGGTGTTGGGGCTGACGCTGAGGCTGGGGCTGATGTTGGGGCGAAGGCTGAGGCTGGGGCAATAGAAGGGGTGGGACCTGCAACCTCCTCTCCCGGGGCAGCATCATTAAATATCTTGGCTGCCTAAGAAACTATCTCCGCGATTTTCTCAAAAGTCACATCCTCCTCCTCATCAGTCTCCGAGGGATCCTGGCCAAGCCCAAGATAAAGGGGAAGATCTCCCTCTGTCAAAGAAAAATAATAGTCTTTTTCTGCTGGTCGAGGCTTCAACATCGGAAGGACAATCAACTGCAAACACCATAAAACATTTGGTTAACTCAAATAATGATAAAAGATAAGCATATAGATAAAAAAAATATAACTTACATTCTTCTTCAATAATATCGGTGCGATGATGGACTTGGTGAAATCCTTGTTCCTCCGATGTGACCAACTAAGCATCCTCGGGACCATGTTTCCCGATCTCACAACAAGCTCCATCGCAAGCTGCTGGATAGCCTCATATGCCCAGTTTTGTAAGGCCAGGGCATAACCATACATACTGTACTTGGACTCTTGCTGCACCTTGGCATCATAGTTGGCCTTTTGCTTCACCATGTCCTTCTTACAAGATTGCAATAGCCTCCTATAAGAGTACTTCCCCCATGGATAGCTGAAGAATTACTCTACGTTCTCAACAATTTTCAGAATATCTCGCAAAATGTGCAACTTGCCCTCAATGGAATTCAGAACCCCCTCAACAAACAAACATAGACCAATCTTGTACACATCTTCCACAACCGTACATGTAACGCCCTGGATAGCCAAGACCGTTACACTGTGTGTTTATAAAGTGCTAGACTTGCTAATCAAGTCATTTAATTAAAAACCGTGTTACAGAAGCTATAAAGGAACTAGGGTTAAAAGCGTTTTGGTCTCAAAAGCCACATTATCATTAAGGAACGTTATTTGTTTACACGGGATCCCAAAAATACAAGTTTAAAGGTCGTTTACAAAAGTTACAGGGTTCAGACACAATAACCAGCCATACTAAGGCAAAACAAGCCGTTAGGTAATCCCTGTCCTGGTTCACTCCTCGACCATGGTGATCGAACAGCTGGCTATGTACATTTCACCTCGGAGCTCTCCACCTTAGGCTTGGTCCAACTTGCCTTTGCCTTTACCTGCACCACGTAGCACCCGTGAGCCAAGACCCAGCAAGAAAACACAACAACAACAACAACAGAGCATAAGCAATTAGCAGACAGGTCGATATCTCACATTGTATCACATAACCTCAACCATATAACCATACAGTATAGTCAAGTACTCCACATACTAAGCATATCAATTCATAACATGTACAATTTACAAACGATAACTAGGGCTAGCGCTCTCAGGCTGCTCCCTCCGTTATCCCGATGTTCATGGCTACCAGTGGCCAAACCACGCCCTGTGCGCTAATATCATGTACGGCACTCTCAGGCCGCTTTTACATGTCCCATGGCGTAATACCAACATTGACACGATACAATTCTCGGGAGCACTTAGTCCCATCTCAAACATTTAACCGGGTGCAGTTTTCTTACCTTTCAATTCAATAGCTTTGATCCCTCGACTCCTTGAGCACGATCCCCCTCAAGCCCTAGCGCTCACCTAAACACGATCGTGAGCCAAAGTCATTACTGATCCTCAAGTTCAAAACCTAGCCCCGGGGCTAGTCTCGAGCCCCCGGGAAGTCCTAGTTCCACCAAACAAGGTGGTGGAATCAAACCCCAAACCTTAGGTCAAAAACCCTTGCAAATAACCCTAAATCCCCTTCAGGAGGCAGGGTAGCGCTACAACGCTCTTGGGAGGACGCTACAGCGCTACAAACAGAAGCCAAAATCCCTTCAGCATAATGGCCTAGTGCTACAGCGCCTAAAGGCTAGCGCTATAGCGCTAGTCACAGACAGCCCTGCACTGATTTTTCCCTTCTGCGATTTCTTCGAACCAACCTCAACCAAACCTCTTCCAAATCTTACCCAAACTCAAAAAACAATCTCATGACCACACTCCACTCATCCCAAGCACCCCAAACACCTAAAACCCAAGCACATGCACCCACAAACTCAGAATTCACCATAATCACTTCTAAGCTCTAAAACCCAGTAAAAACCAGCTGAACATCAAAGTTTAGAGTTTAGACCTTATACCTTTGATAGAATTTCGACCACAAGCGGTCTCTATACTCCCTTGGATTGCTCCTCCTCAGTCTTAAGTCTGAATTTCCTAAGGTTCCATCCAATTCATCTTAAACACCACAACTCAAAAACCAGAATCTGAAACTGAAGAATTCTAAGTCTTACCTCAGGTGCTGATGAACCCTTGCTAAATCTCTGTCAATTCCTCAGTCTTAGGTTAGGATCCTTGATGCCTAGTTAATCCCAGCTCTCCTCTGAGCTTTACTCCAGAGATCCTCAAGAAACAGGTGAAGGAAGCACAAACCGACCTAGAGAATTCTCTATGTTTTCTCTCCTTTCTTTTCCTTTCATTTTCTTTCTTTTTCAAACTTCTGTAATGTTCTATAAATCCCACTAGCATAAAACCTCAGTAATACCCATCCTTAAAATCCAAATGACCATTATGCCCTCCCTATTAATTCTAATCCTTTAGTCCACTTAAGGGCATTTTAGTCATTTTACCCAATTCCCGCTAATTCCTCAAGTGTCTCTAATATTTCCCGCTTAATTCCCGATACCTAATTAATCACCAATAGTATTCCTCAATGTCAAGATAGCCTCCAGTATATTCACCAAATTCCCATTTATACCCCTTAAGCTCACCCCGAGCCGGGTATAAATCCCCGCCATGACTTTTCTGCTACTTTGCTCACTAGGACCATCTCGAGTCACAGATCACAGATATATCCACATAATAATGTGGTCTCGACAATTATCACATATATCAAAGCAGTTATGCTCATAATGGCCAAAATTACGATTATGCCCTTCTAACCTAATCAGGGCCTATATGCGTACTAACACACATAATCATGCATCTCAAATACTCAAGTAATCATATAACATGCTTTAAATCATAATCATGCATCTTAATCATTAAAACCACATATAATTCCCATTATGCCCTCCAGGCACACTAATCAAGGCCCTTAAGCCTTATTAGCGAATTTGGGTCGTTACAGTACAAGTCTTGAAAGCATGGTCCACCTGTGAGAGCTTTACTTTCTCAGCATCGTTGAAATACTCCTTTATCAACCGGTCGCTGAGATTACGCCCTTCCAACTCTTCTAGTGACGGGAAGGTACTGAAATTCAACCCCGTCACCAGGGCAAACTCTCCCATGCCGAATCTACAAGACTTCGACCCCAAGAAAAAATGCACCTCATCTTCGTTGTTGCTGGCGATTTTCTTCAGCAACAGTTGATGCACCAAGACTCCGGAGAAATTAAACTCCGAAGCCAAAAAGAACTGCTTGAAAGGGGATTCCTTAGCCCTTTCAAGCAGCCTGAGCTCCAAAAACCTAGTCTTAATGTGATTTAAAGTACTACTACCTCGATATGTCACTCGACCAGGAAAGTGATCACTAAACGGAACAAGCAACTTAGGCATCTGCAACAACACATGAAATTTTTTTTGGTAAGAAAACAGAATGTTAAACATAATCAGGAAAAAATTCAAAAAAATTTCATAAAAAACTGAAATAAGCTGCCATTGAGCTCTATCGAGCTATAATTGAGCTGAAACATACACTATCGAGCCTATCGAGCTAAGGCAAATATGTCTACATAAATAATCATTGAGCCTATTATCGAACCTATCGAGCCCTGTTTATTAATACCACAGATCCATCGAGCCTACTGTCGAACCCTTATCGAACCTATCGAGCCCTTTTAACCTAATACCACAGATCCATCGAGCTCTTATCAATCCACCATCGAACCATTCAAACTACCCTATCGAGCCTACTATCGAACCATAATCGAGCCTATCGAGCTAGTTTCATATATTACCCATGGATAACATCGAGCTTCTATCGAACCTATCGAGCCCTTTTAACCTAATACCACAGATCCATTGAGCTCTTATCGATCCACCATCGAACCATTCAAACTACCCTATCGAGCCTACTATCGAACCATAATCGAGCCTATCGAGCAAGTTTCATATATTACCATAGATAACATCGAGCTTCTATCGAACCTTCATCGAACTTATCGAGCTACTGGTTCAAACCCAAAAAAAACCACAGAAAAACCCAGACCAAAGAACTACTATACCCATTCCACACCACCAGATTCAAAGGGATCAAAACAACAAAAATAATCACGAGGGTTCAAGAATATACCTTGATGAGAAAATGGGTTCGATTGATGGGTTCGACCGGTTCGATGACGTAGGTATCGAGCTCTGTTGTCGCCGTTGGCTCGACAGGTCCAACGACAGTGCTGGGTGGTCGACTTCGAAGAAGAGAAAGAGAGAGCCTGAGATTGTTTCCTTCGGTTTGGGATTTTTGGGGTTTCCTTCCGTTTGTGTCCATGCGTTCGGGGGAAGATGATGAAAAAAAAATGTGTGAGAGAGTGTGAGAGAGTTTGTGTGGGAAAAAAATTGAGTGGAAAAAATGAGAGGGATATTTTTGGTACTTGGTGAAAGTTTAGCACCAATTTGAAAAATTTATTAGTGCTGGTATTATTTAGTAATTACACCTACTATTATGCATAAATAGTGAAATTTCCCTATATATATATATATGAGTAGTTTTCCAATGAGAATAAATTCAATCTAGAAAGGTGTTAAGTGAAGAAATATATTTAAATTCAAAGTATATACTCTACCTTTTTATTTATATTCCTCCAATTGTTTATCCAATTATTTTAATTTTGTAAAGGAAAAATTAATATGAAGATTACAACAAATCTTGTCACTTAGTGATGCATAGATAATAACATAAAAGGACACGTTTTTGTTGAGAAAAGAAAAATTCAATATGAGTCCTTCATTGGTTCATATTACAGTACTTGAAATAAAATTATAATGAAAACCACGTGTTCAGAAGTAAACATTTTCTTCAGGATATTGACCATAATAATAAAATAATTGTGTTGAATGCATTTCACATTTTCATTTTAAGATATAAATAAATTACTTGCAACAAATTATATTCCATTAATTATTAAATATGTTCCATGTGGATTCAATAAAAAATGAGGTGTATGTCAAACAAAATAGGAGTTTAGGGCTATAATTAAGGACTTGGTCATGACTTGTCCGGGTTAGCTGCTTGAATGACTTGACCAGTCTATGATTTCTCATTCATTTGTTTTTTCTTCTTCTTCAATTTCTATCTTTATTTTTCATAAAAATATATAAGCATATATACATTTAGATATATATATATATATATTTAGTTTTCTCTTTATTCGCCTCTGAACTAGTCAACAACTATAGCTGGTACAAACTGCCAATTACAAAATCTATAAAGTATTATCATAAGTTACATTTTGGTTCGCCGAATATTAAAAGGGAGATATATTTACATTACATACAGAATATTACTAAGATATTCTTTTTAAAATATTTTTTTATTACGTATATATTTTTAAGTAATATGGTTAAAATATATCATTTGAAATCTTTATTTTTATTTATATAACTTTTGGCTTAGTAAGTGCACTCCTATTCTAATTTTTATCTTCTATTAAATTAAAATTTTCAATTTTTTTCAAATTATATTAATTGTTGTAACATTACAACTATAAAAGTATTTTAAACACTTCAAGATATTTTTTTAACAATAAAAATATATTCCGTCCAATGGTGAAGTTTGATACAGTCGTTTATTTTACCATTAAATTGGCATCAAATATACTTATATTATAATTTAACAACTTATATCTTTTAAATGTATCAATATATATTACAAGTTCTTAAATATATCATAATGTCTCATTTGTTCAAAAAAAAAAAAAAAACAAAGAAAGAAGGAAAATGGGCCAAATTACGCCATATAACTTTGTCTTTGTGCAAACAAAATACTGGACTTATGGTATTTTTATAAGGTGACAATTACATTTTATATGGATTTTTTAATAAAGTTTTAAAAATATGGCTTTTTTTTACAAGTATTATTTTATGGTTTTTTAAAACTTGTATTCCTTTTTATGGGATTTTTTTCCCATATTTTTATAAAAAAATCATTATAATGTTATATTTTTGTAAAAAATCATTATTATGCCATATTTTTTTTTCTCATAATCTGATTTTTTTTAATTAAATTTGTCCATACAAACCAAAAATAGTTTAATTACCATATTTTTTTTCATATTAATGGCTAAAAAGCCATATTTATGAATAAATCCCAGAATTAAACTTGTGAGATGGTTCTTACGATTACTAGAGCTCGAACCTGGAAAAAGCCCATGTTAGGCTTGTCAAGGAAAGTTGAAGCCCAATTACTTGAAGATAGTAAGAAGCCCATCGAATTTAGTCAGCCCACTATGGTCTGCTCTAACATGAAAAATAAGAGAGAATTATTATTATTATTATTATTTTGGAGGGGGATTTTCCTATTTGCACTCCCAAACTACATTTGGGTATCCTCAAAAAAAAAAAAAAAAAAAAAAAAGAACCCTACATTTGGGGTATTTGTTCATTACATAAGAGAAAAGGTAATATTTACATATAATAAGATTTTTTTTATTAAAAAGATAATTTTTTTTTTATGATTTGTGTAAAAACATATATTTATATATTTAGTTTACGATCTTATTATATGTGTGACATATGTATAGTAGATGTTTTATATGTTGGGTATACGTGAAGTGTATATATATATATATACATATATTTTTGACAAAATATGTGAAGTATATATTTAGGAGAATATAATTTTATAATAAAAAACCGTAATTGAAAAAAAAAAAAAAAAAACTTTCAAAGACGGTAAATTTCTTTTATAAAAACATTAAAAAAAAGTCATTTTGAACTATCACCTTAATTTCTTTTCAACATATTTATTTTAATCTTTCTCAAAATTATCATTCTAATTCCCTTCCCCCCCACCCCCCCTCCTCTTCTCTCTTAATATCCTGGTCCAACCTCAAAGATAATATATTCTATATGTATTTAGACTTGATATTTTTTTACTTTTACTTTAATATTTTTTTTCTTTCAGAAAGTCTCCTTTTCTATTTAGTTTTTCCTAATGATGAATAGGTCTCAATATAATACTCATTCTGGAAAATCAGTATTTACGAATTCTATGGCATTTTAGCTAAAATTGGTTTATAATATCATTTTGGTTCTGTCTATATAATTTGCTAAACTGGTAGTTTTATCTCTTTATATTTTATTATTTGATTTTTTTTTAATTTACAAAATAGTTAAAAAGAATTTCTGCATTATTTGTTGTCAAATTTTTTGAATAAGTTAAAGTGACTTTCATTTTGATTATCTAATATATTAAAAAAAAATATCAAAATTGAATATTTAAAACAAAAAAATATCTATTTAGGATACTGATTTTTCATTATTGAAAATTGATTTTATCATATTAAATTCTCTAGTTGTATTATGCTTTCATTTTTAAAAATTTATTGTCGTGTATCAAATGATATTTTTATTACAAAAAAATTATTTTAAACAAGAGTTTATACTTTTTTGAATCATGTATTTTATCTTATTACTTATTTGGATTTGTGTGTTTATAAAATGGTTCAAATAGACTCCTAAACCCAATTTTGATGAAGAAAGAATTAAATATAACAACATAGTTGTTAGACAGAATAATTTTGTTTTTATTTTGAATTGTTAGTTTGATGAATTATTTATAATTTTAGTCCAGAAAACTTTGACCAAAATCGAGTTTAGGGTTCTATTTGACATTGTGAAGATTGTTTCAATTAGTTAAGTCCTTACCAACTCAGCATATTGTTATATTAAAAGGCTTCAATTAGTTAAGTTAGTTGGTTGACACTTGTGATACTTGCCCAACTATATATTGCAGTCAAAACAGCTCACTAAAGTCAAGTTTTTCTTTTGTATTCGGTTGTATCATAAATGAGAGTTCTTCTGTTGTATTTTGTATCTTTGAGTTTCCTAATTTGAAACTAAAGGCTTGTAAGGAGTGAATCTCCATTGTTGTAACATTGTTGTAGCATTGCTGTATCATTGTTGTAGCATTGACCTTGATAAATAAAGATTGCAAGCCAATACTTGGTTGTTCCCCCGTGGAGTAGACTAGAGTTCAAAACTCTAGATTGAATCGTGTAAGTTCTAATTGTTCATTTACTTTTCTGTACATTGTTTTCTATTCTTGTTCAGTGATCTACCTAATTTGGTGTTCTTGTTTGTTGTGGCTAATCATCACAAGTGGTATCAAGAGCCACGTTCGCATTGAAGCTCAAGAACAACCAAAATTGTTGATCAAGATTCATTCAAGAATGAGTACAGCAAAGTTCGAAGTTGAAAAGTTCACAGGGGAAAATGACTTCAGTTTGTGGAGGATTAAGATGAAGACACTATTGGTTCACCAGGGAATATCTGAAGCTATTGAGGCAGAGGTATTCAAGGACTCGACAGAAGACAAGAAGAAAATTCAAGAAATGGAAACAAAGACTCACAGTGCCATTCTCTTGAGCCTTGGTGGTGAAGTTTTACGAGAAGTGTCTCATGAAGAAACAACAAGTGGACTTTGGAACAAACTTGCATCGATCTACTTGAAGAAACTTTGGCAAACAAGTTGTATCTGAAGAAAATATTGTATACGTTGAGAATGGAAGAGAACAAAGAACTCAGAAAGCACTTGAATGAATTCAACAAGATCATCCTTGAATTTCATAATATCGGTGTCAAGATTGATGAAGAAGATCAAGGGATTGTATTACTGAGCTCTCTACCTAAATCCTATGAGCATTTTGTTGACACAGTGCTCTATGGAAAAGAAACTTTGACTATGTCCGAAGTCAAAGCTGCCTTGAACTCCAAAGAAACTCAAAATAAATCTGATGACAGAATAGATCCCAGTGGAGAGAGTTTAATTGTTTGAGGGAGATCAGAAAAGAGAGAATTTAGAGGCTACAAAAGTCACAACAATAACGGTTTTCATCATGGGAATTATCAGGGTAATGGTGGTAATAACAATCGTGGTGGACATCGGTCTAAATCAAGATTCATACATGGAAAGAAATGCAATTATTGCAAAAAGGAGGGCCACTACAAGGATGGATTTTATGCTTTAAAGAACAAGAAAAATCGGGACAAGAGCAGAGACAGAAATGACAAAGGGGATAGAGGTGAAGCATGCATTGCATCTGATGGCTATGACTCAGTTGATGTACTCGTAGTCTAAAGTTCAGAATCAGGTTAGGAATGGGTCTTGGACAAAGGCTGCACCTTTCACATCTGCCCAGATAAAAGCCTGTTTAGTAACTTTGAAGAAAAGATTGGTGGAACAATTTTGCTTGGTGATAATACTGCCTGCTCGATCAGAGGTATGGGATCAGTCATTATCAAGATGCATGATAATGTTCAAAGAACCATCACAAATGTCAGATATGTTCCTGAGTTGAAATGAAATTTTCTCTCAATTGATGATTTAACTAACAAATGTTGTACAGTTAAGATTGATGACAACACCTTAAAGGTTGTGAAGGGCTCTTTGGTTATGATGAAAGGAGAGTACAAAAATGGTCTATACTACCTCATTGGTGAAACTATAACATGCATTGCTTCAACTGTTACAAAAGTTGATAGAGTTTCTGACTTAACTAGATCATGGTATCTCAAATTTGGCCATGTTAGTGAGAGGGGTCTCTCAGAATTGGAAAAGCAAGAAATATTGAAGGGAAAATTTTCAGGACAGCTTGAATTTTGTGAGCAATGTGTATATGGCAAGAGCTGCAAGGTTAAATTCAACAGAAGCATCCATACAACCACTGAACCTCCACTACAAGAAAGTCTAAAATTAGAGGCGAAACAATTAGAGGCGGACTTTTTTCGCCGGTACTGTATAGGTTATTAGCGGCAGACTACTGGGTCCGCCGCTAATTTTTTTTATTAGCAGCGGACTTACCAATTATTAGCGGCGGGTAGTCTGCCGCTAATACACCAAAGAACTATCCAGGAAACAAAATGGTTTTCAGTTTTAAAAATATTAGCGGCGGGTATTTACCTTTAGTAGAGGCGGGCTGTCCGCCGCTAATATTATTAGCGGCGGGTAATCACCATTATTAGCCGCGGTGGCGGGATAATAATAATAGCGGCGAGTCCCGCTGCAAATAATCTTGCATATTAAAAATTTTTCACATTGTTTCGTCTGTTCCTCTCACATCTCTCATTTCTCTTCTCTTCTCTCTCAGACGCAAGGCAACACCATCCCACCATCGCCCCTCTCTCACTCTCTGAGACCTCACTATCCGAGCACCACCACTACCACCACGTACAACCCCCAAGTTATCAAGTATATATTGTATTAATTTTTTAATTTTGATTGTTTGTATGTAGTTTTTTTTTTAATTTTAATTGTTTGTATTTATGTTCAGAACCCCCCGCCAGAGTTTCGGACCCCACGCCGGAGTTTCGGACCACCACCAGTGTATGTATTTTTTTTAATGATATTGGTTTCATAATATTTATTGAAAAAATAGATTTATGTGTTGTATTATATTGTATTTAATTTATTGTTAAAAGAATGAAATTTGATTATTAAAAAAATATTAGTATGTTGCTTTATTTTTTTAGGAGAGCATCGAACTTTTGAAAGAAAAAAATCAGATTATTAATGTATGTTTTTATTGTATTTTTGTATTAATCATATTATGGTTTATGTTGATTTGTTTTGTAATATTATTTTAATAAATATTATGTTGTTCTAGTTATTCTAAGTTTGTTGTTTGGAGATTTTAAATTTTGGGATATGTCAAATTTAAGTTGTTATGTTGTAAAAATTAAAAAAAAAAACTATATATCTTATAATAAATGTTCTGGAATTTTCTGAGTGCAGGATTTAAATTTTTTTGAAATGATCGTATTAAACTGTTATGCTGTCAAATTTTTTGTGAAATTTTATTAAGTAAGGTCATTTTAATTTTTTTTTTGTTATATGTTATGTCAACATAATGAGAATTAAGATGAATATTATTTAATTTAGTTAATTAGTATTATTATAATTAATTGAAAATTATTAAAAAAATTAATTAGTATTTAATTAGAAGTTGATTTATTTTTTCTGTCCGGGTATGCTTATGATTGATGGTTGTTGACTACAACCATCAATTATAGGGATATCGGTACATAAATGATAAGTTTAAAATATAAATAATAAAATAATGAATGAAAAAGATTAATAAAATTTATCCAATTATTTAAAAAAATAAATTAGTCTAAAAGTTAAATAATAATTAATTTGTAAAATTATTATTATTACAAATTAAAAAATTATAAATACAGAATTAAATAAATAATCATTTATTTTTTAATTTTTAATTATTTTTAATTAATTTAATTAATTAAATAATAAAAGTTTGATATAACATTATCTAATTAAATAGTTTAATTTAATTTTTTTTTATTAAATAACAATATCTAATATTAAATAGTTATAAAATAGTTGAATATAGAAATTGATAATTATATTTAATAAAAGTTTGAAAAATTAGTAATAAATAATAATTTATTTTAAGAAAAATTATTAATTTGTTTATTAAATAATATTATCTAATATTAACTAGTATTAAATTATTTGGATATAGAAATTGATAATTTTATTTAATAAAAGTTTTAAAAATTAATAATGATTAATTAAATAAATAATAAATTATTTTAAGAAAAATTAGTAATTTGTTTATTAAATAACATTATCTAATATTAACTAGTATTAAATTCTTTGAATATAGAAATTGATAATTTTATTTAATAAAAGTTTTAAAAATTAATAATGATTATTTAAATAAATAATAAATTATTTTAAGAAAAATTATTAATTTTTTTATTAAATAATATTATATAATATTAACTAGTATTAAATTATTTTAATATAGAAATCGATAATTTTATTTAATAAATATTTTAAAAATTAATAATGATTAATTAAATAATAAATTATTTTAAGAAAATCATTAATTTATTTATTAAATAACATTATCTAATATTAACTACCAATTCACAAATTGAGTTGTGGTTTGACAGCCTTCTGCAACGGTATATACCATCACAACCTGAAGGTGGTATATCTTCTCAAAGTCCACCTCCTTGGTCGATGCCACAACAACAACAACAACAACAACATTTTCATTCACCTCAACAGAATTCTCCTAACATGTATGAAGGTACATCACAACAATTTTAGTACATGTATGGATGCTCCTCCCAGTTCCCTCCTATTTATTACCCCGGCGTCCCTGCAGGATCTCAAACATCGCATCCTAGGCATCGTGACTTTGGGGATTCATCACAGCAGCAACAACCGCAATAGAGATATGGTCAATTTGTGAGTTCGTCGCAGCAGTAGAGGTATGGTCAGTTTGAGAGTTTATTGCATCAGTCTCCCTCGGCACGACCATATACTCGACAATTTGGATCATCCTCGCAGTAGTCTCCACAACACAGTTTGCTTCACCACCATTGTCGCGCCCTAACGTTGGTGAAGATATTGACCTGAATGTTAATAAATATTTCTCCCCTGGTTGGCCCGATCCAAACAATAATTACATTTTTTAATTAAATTAAGACAATTGATATTTTATGATTAGTTTATATGTAATTAAATTAAGACAATTGATATTTTTATTATGTTAATTTTATGATTAGTTTATACGTAATTTTGTTTGATGAATATAAATTGTGTTATTAATAATTAATTTTAATTTATGTTAAATTTTATTATCTTTAAATAAGCATTATATGTATATTTATTATTAAATAAAATCAAACGAATTATTATATTTTAATATTATTAATTAATTATTGGCAGATTAATAGGGGCGGGACCTGCTGGTATTAAATGAGTCAAACGATGTTGACTATTATTTTACACTGGCGGAGTCCCGCCCCTATTAATCCACCGGTATTAATAAAATACTGGCGGGGTGTCAGTCCATCGGTAATATCCATAATCACCGGTCGATTATTACCGGCGAACCTCCGCCGGTAATATAAATTACTGACTAAATCTGCTATTATTACCGGCAGAAGCCTTCGCCAGTAATACTGTGTTCTATTGTAGTGCTCTAGCCTACATACACTCAGATCTTTGGGGTGCTTCTAGAGTTAAAGCTCTTGGTGGTGCAAGCTAATTTGTGAGCATCATAGACGATTATTCAAGGAAGGTTTGGGTCTTCTTGCTCAAGAGCAAAGACCAAGCATTCAGTACCTTTGTAAATTGGAAGATGCTAGTAGAGAATCAAACAGGAAAGAAGGTCAGAAAGTTAAGAACTGACAATGGATTAGAATATTGTTCCAAAGAATTTGATGATTTCTGTGTCAAAGAAGGCATTGCAAGGCATCATAAAATTGTTAGGACTCCCAACAGAATGGTCTCGTAGAAAGAATGAACAAAACACTCTTGGAAAGAGTGAGATCAAGCTAAATTGTGCTGGTTTGGAAAAACATTTATGGGGAGAGGCTATCAAGACAACTTGTTACTTAATCAACATGTGTCCCTCACCAGAATCAATTTTCTAACACCTCAAGAAAGATGGACAGCTAAAGCTCCTAATTGTGATCACTTGAAGGTGTTTGGATGCACTGCCTATGCTCACATTAGGTAGGACAAACTTCAACCAAGAGCTTTGAAGTGTATGTTTCTCGGATACCCTGATGGCATCAAGGGTTACAAACTCTGGTGCTTAGAACTCGGATACAAGAAATGCCTAATTAGCAGAGATGTGACATTCAATGAGATGGAAATGCCTATGAAACACAGTGCACAACAAGACTCAATCTCATAAACTAACGGTGATAGCATTCAACTTGAGGTGGAAAAGACTCACAGTGACACAAACTCAACAGAAGATTAGCAACAAAGCTTAGAAACTGAAACTGGACTTCTCAAAGTCAGCTAGATAACTATCAGTTGGCTAGAGATCGTGACTGAAGAGAAATACACCCTCCTGACAGATTCGGGTTTGCAGATATTGCAGACTTCACTGCCTTTGCTTTGACTGTAGCAAGTGAAATTGATAACTCAGAACCAACTACATACTCTGAAGCTGTCAACAGCAAAGAAAGCACAAAGTGGCTACCAGCTATACATGAGGAAATGGATTCATCAATGAAGAATTAGACTTGGACTTTGGTAGACAAACCAAATGGTCAAAGATTGGTAGGATGCAAGTGGATCTTCAGAAAGAAAGTAGGTTATTTTGGAGAAAATACAAGATATAAGGCAAGGCTGGTTGCTAAAGGCTTTACACAAAATGAAGGAATAAACTTCAATGATATCTTCTCACCAGTTGTAAAATAAACATCAATAAGGACTATCGTGTTTAAGGCTGCCACGTATGACTTATAAATTGAACAAATGGATGTTAGAACAACATTTCTACATGGAAATCTAGAAGAAAAGATCTATATGAGACAACCATAAGGCTTTGAAAGCAAAGATCCTAATCAGGTATGTCTATTAAACAAGTCTCTTTATGGTTTAAGAAAAGCTCCAAGACAATGGAATATTAGATTTGATGAATTCATGTCTAAGATCAAATATCATAAGAGTAAGTTTGATTCTTGTGTTTACTCAAATGGTTTATTTTTTTGTTGCCCTATGTTGATGATATACTCCTTATTGGAAAAGAAAAATAAGAAAATAATATACTAAAAGGACAGCTGAACAGTGAGTTTGAAATGAAGGGTCTTGGTGAAGCCAAGAAGATCTTTGGTATTGAAATTCAGAGGAAAAGGCCAGGAGGAATAACTATATCTTAGAAAAAATATATGAGTAAAGTTCTAGACAAATTCAACATGAAGAAAGCCAAATCAGTAAGTACTCCTTTAGCACCTCACTTCAAACTAACTAAAGACCAATTCCCAAAACAGAAGCTGAGAGAACCTACATGGATAATGTACCCTATGCTAGTGGGATTGAGAGCCTAATGTATGCGATGGTATGTACTCGACCTGATTTGGCTCAAGCAATGAGCATTGTTAGCAAGTTTATTTCTAACCCTGAAGAATCTCACTGGGAAGCTCTTAAATGGATTTTAAGATATGTCAAAGGCACTCTTGATGTTGGTTTAATCTATGATTCAAGGTTTACTAACAAAGATGAAGTGGCTGGTTATGTTGACTCTGATTATGCAGGATGTCTAGATACTCGAAGATCTACCACTGGTTATGTTTTTACAGCTCAAAATGGATGCATTAGTTGGAAAGCTACACAACAGAAAGTGGTTGCTCTGTCTTCAACCGAGGCAGAATACATGGCTACAACAGAGGCTATCAAGGAAGATATTTGGATTAAAGGATCGACAAAAGAGCTCGATTTCAACTATAAAAACCTCACTGTATATTGTGACAATTAGAGTGCTTTTCACTTGATGAAAAATCCTATGTTCCATGAACAGTCTAAACACATCGACATTAAACTTCACTTTATCAAAGATGTTATTGCCAGCAAAGAGGTTCCTGTAAAGAAAGTAAATACAAATGATAATCTTGCAAATATGTTCACTAAGTGTGTGACTCCAAACAAGTTTAGGCACTGCCTAAACTTGCTCTATATTGATACATGTTGACTTTGCCCTTAGGGGCTATGTGGGAACAACCATAAGCTTAGTTGGATCTTCTTCATGGACTTAAGCTAGCTGAACCAAAGGTGGATTTGTGGAGATTGTTTCAGTTAGTTAAGTCCTTACTAACTCAGCATATTATTATATTAAAAGGCTTCAATTAGTTATAGTTGGCAGACACTTGTGATACTTGCCCATCTGTATATTGCAGTCAAAACAGCTCACTAAAGTCAAGTTTTTCTTTTGTATTCGATTGTATCAGAAAAGAGAGTTCTTCTGTTGTATTTTGTATCTTTGAGTTTCCTAATTTGAAACTAAAGGCTTGTAAGGAGCGAATCTCCATTGTTGTAACATTGTTGTAGCATTGACCTTGATAAATAAAGACTGCAAGCCAATACTTGGCTGTTCCCCGGTGGAGTAGACTAGAGTTCAAAACTCTAGATTGAACCATGTAAGTTCTAATTGTTCATTTACTTTTCTGTACGTTGTTTTCTATTCTTGTTCAGTGATGTACCTAATTTGGTGTTCTTGTTTGTTGTGGCTATTACCACAGAAATATTTTACAAAATACATGGTCCAAAAATTTATTTGTCAAAACTTAAGGTCCAAACTAGGGGTGAACATTTGACCTGAAAAACCTGCAAACCCGACCCGAACAACCTGAATTTTTGCAAAACCCATCAAATTCAGGTGAAATTGAATCCAAACCCGACATGGTTCGGGTCGGGTTCGGATTTTGAAATTAAGGGCACACGGGTTCGGATGTTACCCGAACCCAAACATAATTAACAAAAATTAATTTTCGAAAAAATTAATGCTTTTTTTAAAAAAAATTACCAAGACCCAATTTGTAAAAAATCAACATTACCAAACTAACAACAAAGTTAAACAAAAATGTGAAAAGTAAAAAAGAAAATTAAAAAATTGTAAAAAAAAATGGTATTTCTGAATTTTTTTTTACCAAGGCCCATTTTCGGCCCAAAGTCCATTTTTGGACCAATCCCACCCAAAACTTGACCAAACTCGAAACCTGAAATCACCCAAAACCCGAAAATTTCGGACCGGATTCGATACCACTTTCCTTCACCCGAAACTCGCAAACCCGAACTCGATGCATCCAAAACCCGAAAACTCGACCCGTGTGCACCCGTAGTCTAAACAGATAATTGGACAAAACACAGAATACAAAAAGTTATAAACCTTTAAACAAATTTGACATGCTCTTAATCAACTTTCAATTATATACAAATTAAATACATGAAAATATCTATATCTATATCTTTATATTTAAAAAAAAAAACATAATATATACTAATCCAAAGAGTGGCTAAGAGAGTATATACTTTGATTCTCTTATTATGAAAATTACGTTAAACATGCCTATATGTACATAAATGTAATAGTTATGTATATATATAGATGAATATTAATTAAAGCAAAAACGATGTCTAATTTTTATTTATATATGATATTATAATTTAATTTAGAGGTTCAAATCATATGCCGAAGTGTACATTAAATATAGTATTAAGCCATAAACTAATTGTACACACGTATACGATATACCCCATGAAAATAAGTTGCCTATAAAAAAAATAAGATCATCAACAAATGTCTTAGCTATATATATATAGTTTATGGACTGGTCTTGTTCCCTTTAAATCATTCAAATCTCAATGGTGGTTTCGGATACAGCTACAGTAGTACTAGAAGTACTATATATAAGTATATGGCTTCTTACATGTCAATGTCTCCCTCGATCAAATCATTAAAATTATATGAAGAGAGGGAGTGTTGGAGCTGCAGATGAGGAGTCGAGCACTTCGAAGCAGTAGTCGTTCCTCAATTGACTGGGATTATGATTATTATTCTGATGAGCGTTAAATTTTGGCTCACGAGCTTCATCATCATCTTTGACATTATTATTAGTATTATGATAACCATAAGGTTGATCTGGCTGCTGCAAAGGAGCTGTAGTACTATCCATGCTCATGGTGAGGTCTAGGTTTAAATCAGGCAACCGGTGATGATCACGATGAGCAGAACATGTCGAGATGTACTCCTGATTATCTTCCAAGCAACTTGCGGCGTCCGATATCTCGTGATGATCGCCGCCGCCGTTTTCGCGGTGCGGTTTGGCCGGAGGAACTCGGTCGTTTTTAGAGCTTTTAACGACGGCCGATGAAGTAGTAGTTGTGGTTGTACGTATATCATTTTTATTATTATGATGAAGAGTTAGCTGGGGACGAGGGGCAGTAGTAGTAGTAGTAGTGGTGGTGGCTGTGTGAGTTAAGCGGTGGTTATTGGGATCAATGCCCATGTTTATGAGCTTTCTCCTTAGATGAGAGTTCCAATAGTTCTTTATCTCGTTGTCCGTACGTCCAGGCAATCTTCCAGCAATTAGTGACCACCTATAATTATTAAAAATTATTTCAGTTAACTTTTATAATAATAATAAAAATAACTTTATATAATCATTGCAGGTACATTTACGTATATTATTTGCAGATGAGTTGGGAATGAATATTTAGTGCAGTTTATAATTTACAGCGCATAAAAATACCACGTACGTCCAAAAACGAACTATATATACATTGTTAAAATCATATATATATATATTCTATTCTACAACACTCGTATATAAATGCATGCATGTCTAAAATATTAAAACAGAACACAACAAACTAAGAGGGATCGTTGATTAATTACTAATGTTGTATGTGTCATTTGATATATAATGTGTGGTATTGTCGACAACTGTTTATCAAGATTATTACATCTAATATTGTTTAATTTTAGGCATCCTTTACCTTTACAACAGATGTTGGGCATATTAACAAATAATACTGAATTTAGTGTCATCTGATCATTATATATTGGGTTAAAGTACTATATACATTATTCTTATTCTTGCCATTTTTGTCTTTCCTAATTAATAAAATTGTAATTTATAATTATTAGGAATTGGAGTTTTATAGATTACTATGCACATATATATATAATTTGTCTAATCTTTCTTTCCAAGTGATGCCTAGTATAGCTTATAATAGTACTTGTCTACCAAAGAATATTTATAATGTACATCTTGTTGCTTATGAAACTAAATTTGTGTTTTTGAAGTTATGTAAGAAATGAACCTAGCTAGCTACTTTTTGTTTTATAGGGATTTTCTACTAATTGGCATTTTTGTTTATGTTCATATATATATATATGTAATTGGAAAGCCATATGCTAACTATAATACTAAATACGGAAGTGATCACGGGACTTCTATTGCATATATACATATATATATTTATATATATGCTTGTTTGGATCTAGAATTAAGGTTTTGTTGACATAGTTAAAACACGTCACTAGAGTTATGGTATCACTCCACTCTATCAAAATATCTCTCTTTATATATGTTTCTTAAATATATATATATATATATAGATGTATATAAATATAAAAGCTTTTTAATAACACTATATTGTGTCAACATCTTAATAAATATATATGATATATACGAGAACCACAAATTTTTTACCGTGCGTTACTTTGGGAAACGCCTGTACATTTTTAAGTTTCTTTACATATATATACATTTTATTAAAAGACTTTATCTTAATAAATGTACGAGTTACCCTCATCACATAGCTTTTATTGGGTTTTGATTTTTTAAATGAGCTACTTTTCTTTGTTAGGTGAAGCTTATTCACTCTTTTTTTTTTTTTTGCCATTAACTAAAAGGTTAATTATCACCAAAGATTTTATCTTGAAGCCTTTTTTGTTTGAATTTTGTTATTTTGAAATGATTTATTCTGCACTTTCTTAATTAACACTCGTGTTGTATGTTATTTGCAACCTCTTTCAATAATTATTATTAGTTTTTCTTTCTGTCATCAATTTATGCAGTACGTACTGAATTTGAAGCCATCAACTTATCAAAAGTTAACTTTTGTATTCTATTTTTTTTCCAGGAAGAATAAAGCATATATTGAGTTTTTTTAATTTTTTTTATATGATGAATTTTAAATTAAATTTATATAACCATCATATACATCAATATATAGTGATACATGATACATCATTCGCATTAATTCTCATAAATTATTATATAGTAATTTTGTTTAGTTTAAATCTTGTTAGATTAAGAATTAAAGGGCTTAATTAAAATAGAGAAATTTATATATAATAAGGGTTCGTAGATATAAATTAGAAAAAATAAAAATAAAAATACCGGTTGCCTAGGAGTGCATGGAGTTTAATGATGAGATCTTCTTCATCTTCAGCAAAGTTGCCTCTTTTAAGGTCTGGACGCAGATAATTAATCCATCTTAGCCGACAACTTTTTCCACATCGAAGCAAGCCTGAACATATATAAAACCAAAATTAATTATATATTTAATTAACAATATAATTATTACATATATGCATGATTAATTAGTTGATAATTAGTATATATTAATCATTATATATATATATATATAAATATACCTGCAGCCTTGGGAAGGGTTCGCCAGCAACCCTCGCCGTGTTTGTTGATGTAATCAATAAGCTTCTGGTCCTCTTGTATGGACCAAGCTCCTTTGTTTATGTCTTGCTTATCACAACAAGGTTTTCTCATTCTATGATCTGATGATATATAGCTATACCTATATACGTACTTATAAGAAATTTTGATACTTATTATAAGCTAGCTAGTTTATTTCAATAAATCTAATAAGGTATATATAACTATATATATATGAATTGAACACTGCTATTGTATTGATTTGATGAATAAACTGAGAAAGAGAAAGGAAAAAAACTATGAACAGAATAAAATCAGAGGAGCACAGCAGGTATAAATATTGGTGTGGCTTTGAAAAAAAGATAATTTTTTATTTTATTTTATTTAAAAAAAAAGAAGGTTTGACTTTGGACTTGGACCGGTTGTTTTGGCCATGCATGACTAGGGTGCGTGGTTGCTGGGATGGGAAGTATAGAATGCTACTTGTTGTATTTCACAACGTCGTTGGTGTATGGTGTTAGTTGCCCCATTAGTAAATCTCTCTCTCTCTCTCTCTCTCATCTTCCCAACTATTTGACTATTCAGCTTTTTTTACTTATATATATAATTGCTAAAAAGATCGTTCTTTTATAATCTGATTACGAGGCTCATCATGATCACATTGGTCAACCATTAAAAGAATGGACGCTGATGATGATTTTATTGATCATTAGTTACATGCATTTGATGATTATTAAAAAGAAAATGGATCAAATATTATTAAGAGCAAAATTATACTATTGGAAGATTGAAGAAAATCAGCTAGAGAGAGAGAGCTCTCCCACCATGAGAGAGATGTATATGCACTCTGTATATATATATATATATATATCTAGCAATACATGTTTACACGTACGTTGACTGATAGTTCTATATATGATTCAATGCCATCCATTAAGTAGTACTAAATTGTATTTATTATATATAAATTATTGGCTACTGCATTTATTTCGTTTTTTTTAACGCAAATTTGGCTTCTCAAAATTTCTAAATCTAGGCGATCAAGACAACATATTCGTGAGACATAAATTGCCACATATATATCGAAACAACTAGTGATCAATGTGGAGGCACTCGTATTTATGTATGTTTTGTGCATATATTTAGTTTGATTGATTTTTTTAATTGCTTTTTCAATTTTTTGTGTTAAAATCTGAATTTTATTTTATTTAAAAAAATTGAATTTAATAATTTCAAAAAGAAAAAAATATTTTTTATATTTTTATTAGAATTTAATATATGAAAATTATTTGTATTAATTATTATTATGTTAATTTTGATTTAGGTAAAAAATTTAATTAGGTATTATTATTTTAATTGTATTTATTATGTTAATTTATTGAATATGTTGTGTTAGTATTATATAATTAGAAATATCTATAAAAATATGTATGTATATCAGTTTTAAATTATTATTTTTTATTATTTTAATTGATTTATGCATTTGTTTAGAATTTAATGGATTATTTGAATTGCTATCGGTTGGTTTGACCGAATTATAGTATATTTTAATTAACCCAATATATCCTAATGCAATTCCAGCCCAAATAAAAAAAAATATATTTAATCTGTCCAATGATTTTTGGCGGTTTGGTCAAGTTAACCCGCTCAAACCGATCTTCAATGTTTTCTTTTTTTATTTCATTTTTCCTAATCAAATTCAATAAACTAAGAGTATAGTGTCTATCTTTCAAGCTTAAAAATATCATTCTAAATTCATTATTAAAAATATAAGGTTTCATTCTTTTTTTTTAAAATAATATAATTTATGTAATATTATATAATATATATAACCACTACAAAAAAATTAGTATTACCGGCGGAGGATTCCGCCGGTAATAAATGGTGTGTCCGCCGGTAATATATATTACTGGGGGAAGTCCCCTGGTAATATATATTACCGGCGGAAGTCCCCCGGTAAAGGCCTGCTGGTAATAATCGGTCGGTATTAACACAATTATCGACCGACTGACACACCCGCCGGTATTATATTAATACCGGCGGATTAATGGAGGCGGGACTCAGCCGGTAATGTATAACACTATCAACCTTGTTTGACTCGTTTGATACCAGCGGGTTCCGCCTCTATTAATCCGTCGATAATAAAATATAATAATTAATTTTATTTTATTTCTTAATAAATATACATATAATATTTATTTAAAAATAATAATATTTAACATAAATTATAATTAATAACACAATTAATATTCATCAAACAAAAATAGCATTATAATTAATCATAAAATTTCGTTACACAACAGAAAAATAAAAGAAGGTAATAAAACTAATAAAATAAAGTCTAAGAAATTTAACTCCTTCGGTTGAAAATCTCATCAATATAATAAAATTCCCAACTTTAAAAAGTTAGAATAAAACCCTAACAGAGAAAAAAGAACTAAATAAAAATCAAACCAACCCAAAGCAAACATCTAAATACTAAAACGAGATTAAAGAAAGAAAAAGTGCAAAGCTGATGAATGAATCAAAGTGCCCACTTAATCGTAACATAGCATAAGACTCTTTGGAAGTCCACGACTGATTTGAGCCTACACTTCGCCAGGCCCTTCGCCTTCGCCAAGCTCTGCCACTGTCAAACCCCACCGATGCATCTATAAAGCAAGAAAAACGAAAGAGTGAGGGTGAGAACGAGAGCATGATTGAGCGAGAGGGATTGAGAAATAAACAATAGAAGGGTCGTCAGCTTTGAGATCAAGAGAAAGATGATAGGGTTATTTTTCATTTATGGGCTTGGGGCTTTTTTTCATTTACTTTTTTTGGCCAACAGTGCAGGCAAATACCTCGGGAACTACAGGGAGAGATGAGTTGGAAGCTATACTTGATATGCTTTCGAACATGTCCTCATCGGATCTATCATCACCAATGCACATCACAAAGTCTACTGGCTTCCCTTCATTGATCATCATAGAAAGAACTTTGTCTGCAACGAGTCCTTTAGTAATTCCCTGCATTTTCATAAAGAGAGAGAAGTAAGACCCCCATGGCCATGGAATAAAGAAGTACTCAAAGAGAAAAATATGATGAGAAAGAGCTTGTTCGAACCTGTGGCTTTACTTCAACTATCTGCTGTCCCCTCTTAACAACTACAGATTCATTTGCAAGGACATTTTCGAGATGATCTAACAGTTCCATAGCCTGGCAAGATCCAAAATAAGGATCAGCATCTTGATGGTGCCATACCAAGGCACTCTCCTTGGGATCTATATAAGATCCATCAGTTGCTTCTGTATACAATTTCATCACATTTTCTGCAATTTGTTTCTATTCAACGTCTGCGGCTAAGGGACTCGTTTCCCAATCGAATTTTGTACTCCCTCTATAAGAATAAAAACCATTATATAACATTATTACCGGTAGGGACCCGCCGGTATTAATATTCACCCGCCGATAATACACTATTACCGGCGGGTCCCGCTGCTATCACCATAACCCGCCGGTAATATCCCCGCTGCTAATGTCATTACCGGCGGATATAGACCCGTCACTAATGTTATTAGCGGCGGGTATTCCACCGATAATTATGAAAAATACCCGCCGCTAATAAATTTGAAACCGTTCCCGAGCATTGTATTAGCAGCGGACAATCCGCTGCTAATAATGGGAAGTCCACCGCTAATAAAAAAATTTAATTTTTTATTTTCATTTCCCCATTATTAGCGGCGGACCCAGTACTCCGTCGCTAATACCCTGTACATTACCTCCGCTGGTAATATTTCCGCCTCTAAAAACTCTTTTTCTTGTAGTGAACTCTTATTTGATTTATGTGGGTTATTCAGGTTACATTTGGCGGGTTGTAATATTTTCCAATCCATCCAATTATTAGATTGGGTGGTTTGAGTTTTTACTGGGATATTTGAGTTGTGTTTTTTGTTAGTTTATTCGGTTTGGTTTGGGTGGTTTGCAAATTTTTTTGAACAACCCCAGGAATTACATTGGAAATTGCAAAGAGGTATGTTAACTCTGAATTTTTCAATTTTTAAATTGTGTACAAATTTTAAAGTAAATTGTATAAATTTTGTGGAGTTTAATATCCTAAATTTTCATCCATAGCGAAGTAAGCTTTGAAAATTTATGTTGCAGTGATGACCGAAGGATGCAAATTTGTGTGTCATAGTGAAGTAGGTTTTGATAAAATTTTTTGTTATGGTGATATAAAGGAGAAAACTTGTCTTTTTTAATTGAAATTAGTGATTTTGCGTATATCACTAAATTATTATATGTTTATTTTGTGTTGTTGTTTGTATTTTTTTTTTTAAATTGGAGACTACATGGATAAAAAATGGATGCTAACTGATAAGTTGTAATTAGAATATAGAAATGGATAGAGTTATTATTGAAAGTCAATTTGGATAATGTCCAAAAATCCAAATTCTATTTCTTGCCCTTATCTTATGTGTGAAAATATAGGAACGATGACAATTGCTAGGGTAAGAGTGCACTTATATTTCAATGGAATTGATAAAAATTATAAAGTTTGGTATTGGCATGGAAAGTGTAACGTCCCAAATAAATTACCTAATAAGGCTTAGGGCCTTGATTAGGGGGCCAGGAAGGATGACAAATTATGGAAAATTATGTGTTTATGTGATATATATGTGTATCATTATATGATCACGTGAGTTATATTATAATATAACTTGATATGCATGTTTAGGTGTATTAAATATGCATGTGGGCCCATTTATGATTAAAAGTGTAATTTGGCCTGTTATGGGTATATTTAGCACATATGTGATATATGTGTGAGACCACATTATTATGTTGATATATTTGGGTTACTCGGCACGAGGCGATCCTAGAGATCAAGTTAGCGGGAAAGTCACAACGAGACCAATATTTGACTCGGGGTGAGTCAATAAGTATTTTGGGTATTTAGTACATTACCAGGTTATTGGGTAATGTGAATAAATATTTGAGGATATATTTGGAGTTAGTAAGATCATGAGGGAATTATGAGGATTTTGACTATTTTACCCTTGGGGATGTTTTTGGGGTACCCCGAGCCTTGGGATATGCTTAAGGTTATTTAAGCTCGAAGTAACCTATCAGAAACAAAATACATTTAATATTCTCTCTCTCTTTCTCTCCCGTTCTCTCATTTGATGTCATTAGCATTTTCGAGGGAAACTCGAGTTTTAGGGCTTGGATTCAAGCAAGGTTAAAGTCATAACGATTCTAGGGAAGATTAAAAGCTTAACAACCCGAGGAATTTAGCTGGAAAATAACATAATCAAAGGTAATCCAAGCTTTAAGTTTTGAGTTTCTTAAGTTTGATTGGATTTTTGTGTTTTAATGAGTTTTAATCCGAAGGAAAGTCAGGTTTTGTTGCACGGGATGTACCATTGATGTTTTGGGATTGAATTGTGGGTTTGGTTTGGTTTTGGGATGAGTTTTGGAGGATTTGAATTAGAGAAAAGCTGGATTCGCGGGGTCGTGTCGAGGCCCTGTTCTTGGGCTCCGCGACCCTCATGAACCCAGGGGCCTGGACAGTTTCTTGAACTGCTATCGTATCGCGGTGCCTATGGGCTGCATCGCAGCCCATGTTCAGTGTAGTTTGGGGTTGGGCTCTCTGGTTGTGTGAGCTGCGACTCTAAATATTGGGGGTGCCACGACCCTATTTGGGTGCGCTGCGACGCAATTGAGAGTTTTTGGCCAATGAAGGTTTTGAGTGCGGGAACTCAAACCTTAGGACACTGAATCGATTCCACTACCCAGTTTAGTTGGATTTGACATCCCGGAGGCCAGGAATCGGTCCAGAAGCCTTTATTTACTCGTTATTGACGGGATTCTACATTATGGTTGTGACTAGGTTATCGCTAGGGGCTCGGGATCAGGATCGTGCTCGAGGGTCGTTCATTCGTAACCTGTACTTGGATCAAAGGTAAGAAAACTGCACCCAGTATGTGATATGTGTGATTATGGCTTGGCTCGAATTGTTAAACATGAATATGAATAGGGCATGAATGCCTGAGAATGTGCATGGTTATGATTATGCTTTGGTTTGTTGATTAAGCATGTTGAATGCTTTGTAATTGGATATTTGATATATGATATATGCTAGTATGAATTATTTGATTGAGAAAATCATTGATTTATAAGTCAAGGGCGGCAATAGCGTGCTAAGCGTTGGTCGTTTTGGTTAGGCTAACAAGGAGCGCATCATACGCTTGTTCGACCTAGTGGTCGTGGAAAATTCAGCACCAGGTACGCTGGGCCAGCTCCAAGGCTGGTTATATAGAGGATAGGGCAATGGGCCCCGGGGTGACTTATTAGTCCCATATCCTAGGGCTGGGCCCCAGACATTGATTTATGAGTTAAGAACGACATCAGCACGCTGAGTGCTGGTCGAAAAGCATTGGCTTATAAGTCAAGGATGACAATAACTTTGAGCGCTAGTTGAAAAACATTGACTTATAAGTCAAGGACGAAAATAACGTTGAGCGCTGGTCGAAAAGCATTGACTTATTAGTCAAGGGCGGAAATAGTGCACTGAGCGTTGGTTAATATGGTTATGCCTAATCAAGAGCGTAACATACGCTTGACTGACCAATTGGTCGTGGGAAACAAAAACGCCAGGTACGCTGGGCCAACTCCAAGCCTGGTTATACAGAGGATAGGGCAAAGGGCCCCGGGGTGACTCATTAGTCCCATATCCTAGGGCGTTGAGCCCCAGTATGATTCATTAATCATGTATTTTGGGCAACGGTCCTCGGTATGATTCATTGATCATTTATCTTGGGCTATTGGCCCCGTATGACACTGTAGTCATTTATATGAATGATATGCATGCATGAGTAGGATTATTACTCTAGGCATGCCTATTATGATTTGGTAATCTATTATTAACTGCTTATGAGCATGTTTAAGTTTTCTTGTTGAGTCTTGGCTCATAGGTGCAATATGGTGCAGGTAAGGGGAGAAGAAAGCTGGACCATCCTTGAGTTGGAGAGCTTAGGTAACAATGTGTACATATGCGGCTGCTCAACCACCACGACCGGGGTTTCTCAGAGGAACTAGGATCAAACACTATTTTGCTGCTTAGGTCACCTGGTTGTAACTTTTTAATTGTAATTAACCTTTTTGAATGTAGTTTGGGATCCCATGTACGGAAGTAGACGTTTTTAGTGAAATGGTTGTACCTTTTGACCAAAAAAATTTAACCCTAAACTCTTAATTACGTTTAGCTACATGGTTATGGCCAAATGACTCGTTTAGCGAGTTTAACACCATTTTAAATACACAATGTAATGGTCCCTGAGTAGCAGGGCATTATAGGGAGGTACTTTCCGTTACTCATATTCATAAATGATTAATAAAGTGCAGTGTATTAGGCAATGACCATAATGATAATTTAGATGATATAACTGATGATGTATATTATGGATCAGAAGTAGACTTAACTTAGTTTGATTCCCTTCTAAATTATGCCAATAAATGAATTTGCCCAAGTTGCAAAAAATTTACATAATTATTAGTGCTGCTTAAATTATATAATTTCAAAGAAAAATACAGTAAGAATGACATAAGTTTTACAAAGTAACTAGGTTTTTTTAGGTGACTTGTCTCCTAAAGATAATGAGATGTCAAATTCATTTTATGAGAAAACTCTACGTTTATTAAGCATGCAATATGAAATAGTATATGCTTGTATAGTTATATTTTATACTATATTGGAAAGAACTGGTAGATGTGAGTTCGTGTCCTACATGTGGTTAGTCCGAGATAGAAATTTTTTTATGGAAGTAGAGGAAGGAATACTGGCAAAGGTTTTTATAGTATATTATACCTATTCCTTATTTGATTCGATTATATCGAAATGTCAAACATGCTAAACATCTGACATGACACACAATGAGATAATTGAGGACGATAAACTAGACATCCAATTGACTCAGTAGCTTGGAAGAAACTAGTCTAGAAATGACCTTCATTCGACGATGAGCCTAGGTATATTTTTCTAGGTAGTCTTTCTGCTAACGGTATTAATCCTCGTAATTCTCTCAATAGTAAGTATAGCTGTTGACATGTTGTGCTAGTAATCTATAATCTACCGCTATAGTTGTGTAGTAAGAGAAAGTTTACCTCACTGCATTATTGACATCAGGTTCAAAACAATCTGGTAATGACAGTGACATATGCCTAGTTCCTCTTATAGATGATGTATCTAAGTTCATTTGGTAAGATAAGTAAAATAATGCAGGCGAGATTACTTAATATGTGTAACGCCCTAATTTTATGAGACGTTAATTGACTCATACAATAAATAATTTTGAAATAAAACATCTTTTATTATAAAGAAATCAAACGTGAATAACAACCTAAATGTTTAAAAAGAAAGAAAACTTTGGAGTTTCATAAATATCATTTAAACAAATAAAATCCATCATTTGACTTCATAATGAGACTCATAACATCATTCAAAATCAGAATAAAACATATCTTAAAATTGAATAGAAAACATTAAAACTTCCAAGTAGGCTCGACCCCTAATGGTCGCGGTATCCATGACATGTACGCCCTTCGCCGAAACTCTCCAACTCATTGCCCTATAACCGTTTTCTTGCCTGTACCTGCAGTACAGAGTACCCTTGAGCCAAGACCTAGCAAGAAGAGTTGTGTAGGATACAACCCCTCTTAAGTCTTATCCAAGAGCATAACTCAATTAAAAACAACATAGATAATTAATCATAAATATAACATAAACAACATGTCACATCTGTAGTAAAATATACATAGTGCATTGAAGCACATAAGAACATAAGCATACATTTCCAACATACCATAAGCATGCTAATTTGTAACATAGACATGCATTTAAGAGCATAAGCATGTCAAGCAAAATATCACACATACATGTACCAACATAATTAACATTTAACATAAACTACTTAAAACGTGTAACATTCACTAGCATAACCATACATCAACCATAGGTAAATGAACATAAAAATTATACCATTAAGAGTAAGTCAAGCGTACACCCTGTGTACAAGTTTCCACTCTTCTTACCTTAAGTCCAAGTAGCAACAATAATTTAGTTCCCTGCAAGTATCCTTACCGAGCCTTAGTCACAGCATATAAATATTTACTTTAAAAAAACTTATAACTCAACCCAATATCATGCAATTAATCTTGCTCTTTATAATACCCAAACCACTCTAAAGTGTCTTTAAGAAAGTCCTAAAAATGTCCCCATGAAGTTAGGGAGGAAGTCCCAGATGAACCCCATGTGAAACAACTTCAAAACGGCCTAAAAACGACCAAAAAGGACCATGTCAAAATCAAGCGCGACGACCTTAATATGGGCGTTGGAGCCCTTATTTTTCCCAGTTTCTTAGCATTTTGGGCATTCTGGGTGCCTACACGCGCTCCTTTTGCGCCGCGGCGCTGGTTCGAAAACCAGACGCTGATTGAACTTCGATTGGTCCTATCTCCCTCAATATAAATATGTTTTTGACGATTCTTTTTGGGGTTTTCTCGTCTTGAATCCCTTATTACTTGAAGGAATAAATGCCGTTACTCATAAACGTATAAAACTCAAAAAAATTATTCACATAATCATATTTCAAATCATAACATAGTCAAATAGACCATAATCATGTATTTACATAAAATTACCAAAATACCCCTTACTAACGGAATCATATATTATAACTATCCCCTCCTAAAATTAAATTTTGTCCTCGAAATTTACCTGAACAATTTTGGGCATTGCTCGAACATAACCGATTCCAACTCCCATGTTTCTTCTTCTACAAAACCATTCCTCCAAAGAACCTTAACAGACCCGATCGTCTTATTCCGTAACACTTCTTCCCTCTTATCAAGAATCTTCATTGGTTTTTCCTTGTAAGAAAGGTCTTCTTGTGCATTCAACATCTCATAACTAAGAATATGACATGGGTCCAAGACGTACTTACATAACATGGACACATGAAAAGCATTGTGCAATCCTGCTAGCATTGGAGGCATGGCTAACTTATAAGCCACTTGCCCAATTCTCTCCAAAATCTCGAATGGTCCAACAAATCAAGGACTTAACTTTCCTTTCTTGCCAAATATTTTGTCGATCCATAGGTGAAACGCGGAAGAATACATAATCTTCAACTTGGAACTCGACATGCCTACGTTTAGGATCAACATAACTCTTTTGTCGATCCTGTGAAGTAATCATGCGAGCTCTTATCTTGGCAATAACTTCGTTCACTTCTCATACCACTTCTGGGCCTAAATACTTACTTTCTCCCATTTCATCCCAATGAAGTGGCAATCTACACTTTTTTCCGTAGAGCATCTCTTACGGTGCCACCCCAATAGTTGACTGATAACTATTATTATACGGGAACTCTATCATTAGAAGGTACTTGCTCCATGATACATTAAAATCCAATACACACGATCTAAGAATGTCTTCCAGAATCTATATTTTTCTTTCATCTTGTTCATCTGTTTGAGGATAGAATGTCGTACTGAACTTCAACTTAGTACCCATCATAATCTGTAATCCTTCCCATAACTTGCATGTGAAATTCGGGTCCTTATCCGAAATTGTGGACTTTGGTACTCCATGAAGTCTCACAATTTCCTATACATAAAGCTCCGCATACTGCTCTGCTATATACACTATTCTGACAAGTATAAAGTGTCGATTTCGTGAATCTGTCAATGATCACCCATATCGAATTATATTGCTTTGTGGTCTTAGGTAATCCCTGTTGGGGGAGAATGAGATTAAACCACCACAATATCTATATTCTATACAAAAGAATGGTTGACAGACACCAAATAAAGATTGAGAAACGTGATGCAAACCCTAGTTCCAGAACAATCTTCTTCAACCTTGTTGAAACATCAAAACCCGAGGAGAACCACCACTTTGATCCTTTTCCTTCTTCAAATGCAAAAAAACACAAAACCAAGGCTTATACACGATTTGTACCACTATCCTAATTCTCTATTTCCTAGCCACCATTGATCCTTGAGGACTTTTCTAAGAGGAAATGAGGATTGAGATTGAACAAGCCTTAAACTCACAAAGTTAACCACTTTCTTTATGAGTTTCTTGGATAAACCTAGAGATTCTTGAAAGCTAGAGAGAGATTGGAGAGAGTGATCAAATCTTCCAAAACTCTATGGTGACGTTTTTATAGTGTAGGCACCGCCATTAGGTCTAACTAATAGGATTAGAGATAATTAACAAGTCATTTGGAGCTTATTTACGTAACCTGTATGGACGCGACAGGAGATGTATCGCCTGCATGCAGGCGATGCATCGCCTGTTGGGACTTTTGAAGCCATTCGCATTTAGGCGATGCTATGCCACTTAAGGGACGACGCATTGCCACCCCCTCTGACTTTTGACCCCTCCAATGGTCCTAAAATTTCTCCAAATGTTGTCAAACTTTTTGGGGATCCTTAGATACCTCTATGTACTACTTTTAACCTAAAATCACATTTTTAAAGTGCCTACAATTGAAACTCAAAGTTCACATCTACACTATGTGAAATTCACTAAGTGTTTATACCTAGTTTGTATTTTAACACTTATCCTCTGTATTTAACTAATCATAACATTCCCTAACTTGGTTAAATACAAGCTTCAATCTCTGGCTCAAATGGTTTTGATGTATAATGTAAAGTGCCTTTCGACTTGAACTTTTCCTTAGTGAAAATACCACAAAGTCTTATCGAAATCATTGGTAGTTTAAAAGCTTGAACCAAGTATTCCTTATGATAAAACCAGTAATGCCTCACACACATCCACTAGATCTTTTTTTTTTCCCACTTTCTCACTTTAGGACTCATATGGCCATGTGCTCATCCCTTCATGAACTTTCCGGGGAGAAACTCCAACTCCCATGAGAGGGGGCACCACCTCTAAGTTCACGCAGGTAATGTTCTTACAACATCTTTTCTACCTTTAGAGATGCTTGTTGCACTCAAATGAACTTTATTAAAAGCTCTAGGCTTAACCCTTACTCGGTAGAAACCGACACTTACCATCTCGGATTGAACTCAACATAAGTTTTAGTATTGAAACCATTAATTTACCAATGACTTGTTCTTACCCATTGAACACTTTTCCTTGATGTATACAAGTTTGGAGTTGGGTTGCCATTATTGGTGAATCTATTATTCTAGGAGTTTCAGTCCCATCCCTTTTGAAGTGGAACTTACCAACCTTCTCATAAGATGTTTTGTAAATGAATATACTAAGTTCTCACTTATTTTGACATATGAGATCAATATGATTCCAACTTGAATCAATTGTCTCACATATTCATGTCTTAGACTAATATTTCTAGACTTTCCATTATACACATTATTATATGCTCTAGAAAGTGTGGATTGACTATCACAATGTATTGAAATTTTTGATACCATATTTGCGGTAAAAGGGATATCTAACATGAGATCCCTAAGCCACTCAACCTCTTTGCTGGTTGTTGCTAAAGCTATAAACTCTGCTTCCTTGGTTGAGTGTGATATACAATTTTGCTTCTTGGAGCCCCAAGATATTTCACCTCCTTCAAGAGTAAACACCTAATCGGGGGTGGAGAGATTACCTCCAACTCCTAATATCCAACTAGCATTGGAATTGTATAGTGACGACTATACTCTTTGGTACCGTTAAGGTAACTAAGAACTCTCTCAATGGCTTTCCGATGCTTGATACTTGGATTACTAGTAAACTTGCTAAATTTACTAATTGCATATGCAATATTCGCTCTTGTGCAATGAGTGGCGTACATTAGCCTTCCTATTGCACTTGCATATTCCAATTGAGCCACTACTCTTACTTCATTATGTTCAAACTTCATGTTTGAATCGAATAGTGTGTATACCTCTTTGATTATGAGATAACTAAATTTATCGAGCACTTTCTCAAAGTAGTGGGTTTGACTCAACACAAGACCCCCAATATTCCTTCTAATTTTGATACCTAGAATGGTATTCACATCTCCAAGACCTTTCATTTTAAAGGCAGAAGATAGAAACCTCTTCGTTTCTATTATTCCTCTCATGTCATTACTCAAAATCAACATATCATCTACATATAGACACACTAATATGACATAGTCATCACAAGTCTTAGAGTATAAGAAATTGTCTGCATTGTTGTGTATAAATATATTAGAAATAATGACTTTATCAAACTTCTCATGCCATTTTTTTGGAGCTTGTTTCAAACCATATAATGATTTGACAAGTCTACACACTTTATATTCATTTTCTTGAAAAACAAAATCCTCTAGTTGTTCCATATAGACCTCCTCCTTGAGATCCCCATTTAGGAATGTCGTTTTAACATCCATTTGGTGAACATAAATGCTATATATATATATATATATATGATAAGGAAAATATCAATCTTATGGAAGTAGTTCTTGCTACCGGTGCATAAGTGTAATATCTGCGTTTGTTAATAAGGGTTATTTTGGTAATCTGGCGTGGGCAAGGGTATTTTGGTAATTTGCATGTTTTATGTGATACATGATTTAAGCTATGATATGCATGATTTGAGTGTAGGATTTATTTTAGATGAACTTGTTGGTCCATCCACACATGTGTTTCTTTAAGTATTAGGAGCCAAAGTGTGATAGAAGTTGAGTTATGGGGTCAAAGTAGAAATATGAGTTTTATGGTAGAAAGTATAATTAAGGAAAGTGGAAACTATTAGTTTTGATGGAATTACAACAATGGGCTTAAGTAATTATTGAGAAAAAATTAGAGATTTAGGATAGCATGGTAAACTGGTTTTATACGATTAATTACCACAAATAAAATTAATAATGGGAATCAGGTTTAGAATTCATACGATAGTCAGACACTTTTCATTTACATTATGCGATAGTGTCAGGCTAAGAATATTCCTCTTATTCTTGATTTGAATCTTTGAGGCTTGGAGATCCAAATGAGAGCGTGGATTTTTTTTATTTGTTAGACTAAGGATCGTGTAAGGGGAGCAAAATATTGAAGATTTAACCTGGGTATTTGAAAGGTGAATTCTTTGAGTTGTGTTATTCAAGTTTATAATAGATCTAGGTTTTGATGTTAATAGAGGGATTTAATTGTATATGGGATTATGGAAGTTTATTAGAGGTTTAGGATTGATTTTACATGGGTTTCAAGGGTTAGAAACATGCTAAGATGGCTGATTTGGTGAATTATGGTCGAGATTTTGCGATTTAGGTCAATTTTTAGGTTTAAAAATTGCATTTGTGATTTCTAGAAAAAGAGTCTAGCACGACCGAGCCCAGCCCTAGCGTGACAGCACTACTCGGCTTGAAAGCCCATGCACTCTGTGGGCGCGACCGCGCCAGTTGCCCAAAAATGCAATATTTTGTGAATTAAATGCACCATTTTGATATAAATTGGTACCTTTGTGGTTTGGGGTTTAATGCAATAGAGATTTAAGACTTTATTTAGGATATTTTGGGCATTATTTAGCCTTAAGAGGGACATGGGTGTATTTTAATTTGGTTTGGTTTAGTTTGAGTTTTAAAGGCTTTGATGTTATGTGACATGTTTAAGCTCACTAAGGATACTTGAAGGGACGCGTTAGTGTGTGTGGATCAGTGCTACTATTGAGGTTAGAAGAATAGACACCTGCACACAAGGTGTATGCTTGACATACTCTTAACGGTAGAATTTTTATGTTTAAATAACCTATTCTTGATGTATGATTATGCTAGTGAATGTTACATGTTCTAAGTAGTTTACGCTAAATGTTACTTATGTTGATACTTGTATGTGTGATATGTTGCTTGACATGCTTATGATATGTTGGAAGTATATGCTTATGTTCTTATATGCTTTAATGCACTATGTGTAACATGCATTTGCCCAACATTCTCCTTGGTGGTGCTTCTTACACTTTCCACACTCCAGGTACCGTACCCATTCCTTGTTCCTAGGGTGTTTGTTTCCTTTCTTATCTTTGGCCATTTTATCCCGACTTGACTGCCCTGCATGGTCATTCCTTTTCCTCTTCTGTTCATTGGAGTTATTAGTTTGGGAGGCATTCTTTCTTGCCTCTCTCTTAGCAGAACATTCTTTCCAAATCCTGTCTTCCATTCTCTTAGCAGTGGGAGCCCTTTAAAAAACCTAAGCATAATTATTGTTGCCCCCTACCAACACAATATCCACATCTCTGTCTATCACGGGCTTGAAGCCTCGAACAAAATGATCTAATTTTGTCGCGTTAGTTGGCACTAGGTTTGTTGCGAACTTGTCAAGTCTGTCAAACTTTAATGCATACTCTGTCACCATCATATTCCCCTAACATAAAGTAGCAAACTCATCCACCTTTGAAGCCTTTACTGCAACATTATAGTACCTGTCATTAAATGGTTGCTGAAATTCTACCCAGGTCATTGCAGTAACATTTCTTGCCTGAGAGATCACTTCCCACCAGATCCTTGTATTATCTCTCAGCATGTGAGTTGCACGAGCTACCCTGTCGTTCCCTCCGACTTGCATGAAGTCCTGAATTGACCCCATCATACTCATCCATTGTTGAACCTTTAATGGATCAGCGCTCTCTTCGAATACTAGAGGATGTTACTTCCTAAATCTTTTATATAGTGGCTCCAAATGATTGCCAGCTTTAGGAATAGCTGCAATCAATGCTAAGGGTTGATGAATTTCCCTGATTACTGGTGCTGCCTGAGCTTGTTGCTACCTCTACTGCCTCAGTTATCTTAACTCTTCGGCCTACCTTCTCATGTCTTCTTGCATGGTAATAAACTGCGGTTCCAACCTGAGGTGGACAGTTTAAGGTTCTTTGTTGTGCCTATTTTCCTCATTAGTTGGTAGAGGGTTTCCATTATTGTTAGCTCGCGTATTAGACCTCACAGAAGGTTGATTGTCAAGGTTGTGGTTAACCCCAACGTTCCTTCGTACTGATCTCCTAGGAAGCAATATTTCAATTCGTTCCTGAAACCAACAACGTTTCTTAGTGCAAATTTTCCAAATCAGGAACCAAAACATGTTTTTAATCCATCAAACAGCTAATCCCCATTTATTCATAAAGCCAAAATATCATGTTATATCCATCATTAACAAAGTTCATAAACCAAATCAAAGAAAAATATCAGACTAAAACCATTTTTTCATGCCGCGAAACGTCTACAACCACATATTATGCACATGAAAATAATTTTTGAGCTTATCTAACAACTATACATAAATTCCTTGATCAAATGGTTCGTTAGCCAGCTTGAACCCTCATTTTCTTGCAAAATCCACAAGTGTGCATTTATATTTAGCGCCTTCCAAAGCTCTTTCTTGTACTTGCTTCCATGCCTCTTGAAAATCTTCATGCATCCTTCTTGAAGAATTTGTTTCTCTAAAGACTTCGTACTTTTTCTTATAGTTTAATAGTCCTTCTTCCCAGACCACGTCTTGAATGCGCTAGTTGAATGCTACATAATGATCCACTAACTCCTGGATGCTCCATACTACAAGATGCCACATCCTTATCCTTCGTACCTTTTTTATACTTCTTGCTAACTTCCTTCGTTGAGTCTTGTTCAAGCGAACCTTAGGGACTCTAAGCACACAAGCCATACTAGTTACTCTATACATGTAGGTAAAGAACTAAAATTCACAAGGTAAACAATCACATAACCAAAAAAAACTCAAATAAAGCTTACAATGCAATAAGTCGAGCTTGTCTTCAGCGACGAGAGTACATGTTAGGACATTCTACAGAAAATAAAACCATTGTTCTGATACCAAATGTAACGCCCAAATTTCTTGAGATGTTAACTGACCTATACAATAAATAATTTTGAAAAAACATCTTTTATTATAAAGAAATCAAACGTGAATAACAACCTAAACGTTTAAAAAGAAAAAAAAAACACTGGAGATTCATAAATACTGTTTAAACAAATAAAAGCCGTCATTTGAATTCATAACGAGACTCAAAACATCATTCGAAATAAGAATATCTTAAAATTGAACAGAAAACATCAAAACTTCCAAGTAGGTCCAACCCCTAATGGTCGCGATATCCATGACATGTACGCCTTCTGCCGAAACTCTCCAACTCATTGTCCTATAACCACTTCCTTGCCTATACCTGCAGTACAGAGTACCTGTGAGCAAAGACCCAACAAGAAGAGCTGTGTAGGACACAAACATAACTCAATTAAAAACAACATAGATAATTAAATCATAAATATAACATTAAACAACATGTCACATTCATAGTAAAATATACATAGTGCATTGAAGCACATAAGAACATAAGCATGCATTTCAAACATATCATAAGCATGCTAACTTGTAACGTAGATATGCATTCAAGAACATTAGCATGTCAAGAAAAATATCACACATACATGTACCAACATAATTAACATTTAACGTAAACTACTTAAAACGTGCAACTTCACTAGCATAACCATTCATAAAACATAGGTAAATAAACATAAAAACTATACCATTAAGAGTACATCAAGCGTACAACCTATGTGTAGGTGTCCACTCTTCTTACCTCAAGTCCAAGCAGCAACAATAATTGCATTCCCTTCAAGTATCCTTACCGAGCCCTAGTCATAACATAGAAATATTTACTTTTAAAAAAAAGCTTATAACTCAATCCAATATCATGCAATTACTATTACTCTTTCTAATACCCAAACCACTCTAAAATTTCTTTAAGAAAGTCCTAAAAATATCCCCAAGAAGTTAGGGAGGAAGTTCTCGATGAACCCCATGTGAAATGACTTCAAAACTGCCTAAAAACAACCAAAAAGGACCACGTCAGAGTCAAGCACCGCAACCCTAATATGGGTGCAACAACCCTTATTTTTCCAAGTTTTTGGGCATTCTTGGCGCCTAGGCGTGCTCCTTTTACGTTGCAGCACTGGTTCGAAAACCAGACGCAGAATAAACTTCGATTGGTCATATCTCCCTCAATATAAATCTAGTTTTGACGATTCATTTTGGGTTTTTCTCATGTTGAATCCCTCTATATCATCATACAATTTTTAGAGACAAATAAAATACAAAAAATTCATGAGAATCCTCTAACCTCATAACCCTAACAAATCTCATTCAATAAAACTTCTTCTTCCCCAAGCTATGAGCATATATCACAAAACCAGTCATTATATGATCACTGATTCTTCCGTAGCATGTTTATAGCATTAAAACATATTCATAAAAATACCTTAACATGAAATTCTACCAATTAATTCATAAAATCTACCCTTAAACCCCATGAACAATCATAAACATGACCTACATTGTAATGAGTAAAAAATCTTACCTTCAACTTGATTCTTAGTTCTCCAACCTTCTAGACCTCAACCTCATAGAGATTCCTCGCTTTGATCGATACAACAGCTGATAATAATACGGTAGATTTAACCTAATTTATTTTAGTTTGCAAATACTAACCCTAAAACAAAAGTACCAATTTCCCCTAATTCTAAGCCTCTCATAATTAGGATAAAGTCCTTTTTGTAATTTCACATAAAACTAATAGTTTTCAATTTCTTTAATTAACTTACCCAAAATTCCTCTAAATTTTACTCTATGGCTCGTAACTACAAAATTCATGACACTAATGCCCTTACTACTTGAAGGAAGCATTGTTGTTGCTCATAAATGTACAAAACTCAAAAAAATTATTCACATAATCATATTTCAAATTATAACATAGTCAAATAGACACATAACCATGTATTTACATAAACTTACCAAAATACTCCTTATCAATGTAAGCAGATATTACAATGTGAATGTACTCATTTGAGAAGTATATGGAGATTCTAAAAGGATATGTCAGAAGCATAAGATAACGTGGAGGATGTATTGTTGAATGCTATATTGCAAAAGAAGCCATCAATTTTTTTTCTTCAGAATTCTTGTCTAGTGTATCAAGCTTTGGTTTTCAATTGATATTAAGTAAAAATGATGGTACTTGAGTTGCAAAAGGTGGTGTTGTATGAAAAATCAGTTGACATGAATGAGATGAAGCACATTATCTTGTATTGCAAAATATTGATGTTGTATAACCTTATGTTGAGTGAGTTTACTTCAAAATTATGTGTTAGTTCATTAGTTTTGTCTTTTTTTTGTGGAACACGAACCACGCGAGCTGGATAAAATCACAGGATAGAGGCTCGACATAGATTACAAATGAAAGTAAACCCTAGAGTGAGGGTGCACGTAGGTAAGGGTGCTCTTCCTATCTGATCCATCCTTATTTACCCCTAACCAATCCAATCCAACTAAATGTTGGGTGTTGGAAATCGTTATCCAATCCAATTTGATTTGGCCTGAAAATCCAATCCAATCCAATTGTAATTGGATTGTATTGATTATTTTATTTTTGAACCTAAATTCTAATATTAAAAAAATGAACAATTAAAAATAAAGCATACAAAAAACTAGACAATGTGTAGTAATAATAATAAATTAAGTCTTTATAATTGCTACATAAGTCCTTGAAATATAAAATTTACAATATCAAGTCCATTAAATTTTTATGACTAATGTCTTAAAATAAATAACTAAAGTGTTATAATAACATAGCATGAACACAACAACAATGACATCTCCAAAGTGCTAAAATCCAACAAAAAAGATAAGAAAATTAAATATATTTATAATTATTATGATATATATAAAAATAATATATATTTTTTTAATTGTAATTGGATTGGATCAGTTGCTCATTGGATTTTCATAGTTTTATCTGCCATCCAATCCAATCTTATTAATATCCAACTTTACAAATCCAATTCAATCCAATAGTTATTGGATATCCATTTTTTTTTTTGTAATTGGATTGGTTCGGAGTAATTGGTTTGGTTTGGATTCTGAACCACACAAGCTAGTTAGAAACACGAGCCAGAGCATTCAAAGTTAGCCCTTATCTGCTACTGACTTTGGTCTTGATATGTTTTCTCAATGTGACATTCCCAAAGTTATATTCATGACCTCTAGCCTACCTTGGTATTTTAGAAGTTCTTAAGACAAGACAATGTCTCAGAAAAACAAGTTAGGTGAGACAATTTTTTGTAAATTTTCACTATGTATTTATAGTCAAGGAAAGCTATTCATGTTTGCTTGAATAAACAGAGAAAATTTCTATGGTGCATTCAAAAAAAGGGTGTACTAGTGCACTCCTCGTGTTTTCGTTGCGTGAATAGTTTTTATCTCAATTTTTTTTATATGACGATGTACATTGTAGTTATCTAGGACATCCTGCAAATTTTTGGGAAATTTTGAATAGTGACAGTGTTGAAAATCAAACAATTTGTTGCACACATGCTTGTGTTTTTTTTATACGCATGTAAACAAGTTGTTTGAACCTTATTTTCATCATTGTAAATTATTCAAAAATTCACAAAATGTCATAAGTAGCTACAATGTATACAGTCAAATAAAATAAAATAAAATTTATAACTACCTATATGCCGAAAACAGGAAAGGAGTGCCCTGGGAGTGCACCACATAATTCTTCTTATATATATGTATATTAAACGTTCTATCTTTTAATTCCAATTTGATTGAAAAGTTTATTTTGCTAAATATTTATTTAACATAATTCATATTGCTACATTTTCTTAATATCCAAAAATAACAGAAAACATAAAAAATAATACAGTTCATCCAACTCTTTATTGCCACAATTAATCCCTACTTAATTAAGAAACCAATTTGAAAAAATTAAGCATAAAGTAAAAATTTCAATTTCAAGTGTAACAAAAATATTCAAATGTAAATAATAAAATTAACACAAAATGCTTCAAGAACACATAATACCAAAATGCTCAAATCTAAATCAAATAAAACATGTCAAAAGTTTTAGATGGGAAAACATTAACTTTATATTTGTATGTGACTACATTATACCAACGTGACATGTTTATTTTTACATTATATATCGATCTTCTAAGAATGGGAATGCGATGCAATAATTATATTATATATGTTAAAAATACATATATAATTTCGTTCATATGACTCATTAGTTAATTATTAAAAGATGAAACTACAAATAAATTATAGAATTTGACTAAAGTCTAAAAAAATGTATACAAAATAAGAATGTGTTGCACATGTGATATAAATTGAATACTCGATAGGACAAATCTCCGTACAAATAATTTATGATAACAAAATGGTTGATGTAGAAAATTTAATTGGGTATTTCTAGTAAACTGATCTTTCGTTTCCATTCACTTTGACTGTCTTCTCCAATTAAGTTCTTGAATGTCTAAACTTGACAAAGCATCTGGGGTTACCTGCAAGAAAACTCATTGATTCTTAAGTCAGAAGAGTGTTTATTCAAGTAGAGTAATGTTGTCAGAAAAATAAAATGCCTTTGTTGTTCATAACATCGACTATTTATAGAAATTTCAAGAAGAGGTTTCAAATGAGTGAGAGTAAGTGATTGGTTAAAAGGTAACCAACTTTCCTACCTCTACTTTCTCCTCTTCTCGCATAGGTCAAATGTATTAATTGTTCATGATTCTTTTTACCGCTTCTATTGACGGGTTATATGTTAACTTTCGCACAGAAGTCTGGCTACTGGGTTCTCGTGAACTCAATCACTTAAACATTCAGTATTGATTGTTTGTAAAAAAAAAAAGCGTCATTTGGGCTAAACCAAAAGCTTTGGACCCCATAATTATGTTAAAATCAAATTCTAGACCAGGCAGAGTATTTTGGCGCCTAACAAAAATTATCAAAAAACACAAAAGTTATTGAACGAGAAAATAATAATAACTATAAAATCTATCTTATATAGGATAGAGGAAGATCATGAATCTGTTATTCGTATTTTTACCTCCGACACGTGGCAACCTCCAGTGATTGGCTTGGACGCGCATAGACATCCCCAGGGTATGTTACTCCCCGAGGCCTCTATTCGGGGCAAGGGTCCTGTAATGCCCCAAATTTCCTAATAAGGTTTAGGACCGTGATTAGGAGGCCGGGAGGGCCATAATTGATTTGTTATAGTATTTAATGATTATATGCATGTTTACGTGAATTATATTATTATATGATGGTGGATGCATGCATATGGGAGAATTTATCATTGTGAGGGTATCTTGGTAATTTGGCCACTGTGGGCGTAATTGTATATTTTGGGTGCATGATTGTGATTAATTAATATAGCCACACTATAAGGTGGATTGGTTTGAGCTATCGACATGAGACGATCATGAGATTTAAGTGTTCGGTCTAGTCATAACGGGTTTAAGTTCGGGGCTCTGGGTGAGTCTCGGGGTGAATTTAATGATTAGAGCATTACCGAGAATTAAAGGGTAATGAGATATGATTTAATGGAATTTGGGAATATTGAGGATAGCGGGAATTGGAGAGCGTTAATTATAATTAACGAGATAGGCGGGAAAGGACGATTTTACCCTTGGAAGCTTTTAAAGGGGTTTATTTGGCTTAGGGGCATTATGGTCTTTTGACCCTAAGGATTTATATCAGCTTTTAAGTGTTGGAAGGCTGTGGAATACAGGGGAAAAACAGAGTCTCTCCTTCTTCTCTCCCGATAGATTTTCTTACTCTTTTCTCTTTGGATTTTCGAGCTCAGTTTGAGGAATCGAGCCAAGGAACCAAGCTTAGCCAAGCTAGGGTTGTGCTCCACCATTTAAGAGGGTGTGTTGCCAAGATTAAGGTGAGTTTCTAGCCACTAGAACTCTTGGTTTTACTCTGTTTTATAAGTTAAGTTTCAGCTGGTTTTTGGGTTGGAAACTTGGGAATTGGTTGGGGTTTTGGCTAGGGTTCTTGGGGTTTTGGTCCTTAGGACATGTGGAGATGGTATTTGGGTTCATTTGGGAGTTAATTTGACGTTTAGAAGCTTTTGGTTTGGGTTAGAAATGGTAAAATCGAAGGAAGGAAAAACTGGGATTTGGCTGGCTGAAGGTAGCGCTACAGCGCCCAGTGTAGGGCGCTATAGCGCTACCTGCAGGGAGGTTGGGCGGTTTGTGTTTCTGCCTTGAGTGCTGGGGCGCTAGAAGGGCAGCGCTGTAGCGCTCCCCTGTTTCCTCTTAACCCTGTTTTGGGTGTTTTTAAGGGCTTTTGGCTTGGGGTTTCAATCCTTAAGGCCCGGGATCGAATCTACTCACCGTATGGGCATGTTTTGAGGTCCCGAGAGTGGGGTTTAGGTTAAGACCCTATCTTTGGTAATTTTCATTAATTGGAGATTGTTTTGGTTATGACTAGGTGACCGCTAAAGGATTAAGGATCGATCGTTCTCAAGGGTCGTTCTTGTTTTAACCTCTACTCGAACCAGAGGTAAGAAAACTGCACCCTGTGTATATGTGACATGCATGGTTATTATGATGCATGTTAGTTGATTATTATGTATGACATGCATGGCTATTCTTGATGCATGTTGGTTGACTATTAAACGTGACATGCATGGCTGTTATTGGTGCATGTTGGATGGCTGGATATTGCATATGATGCATGAGAAACATGTGATTAGGACATGCTTTGTATACTGAGTATGATATCGTCCAGAGCTTGAGCCTCTGTGTTTATGCATGGTCCTAATTGTACTAGAACCTGTTTAATAAGCATGCTGAATACCTTGTTTATGGATATGGAACATGTGATATATGATTGGCGGCATGACTTATTTGTGAATGACAATGACTAGTCAGGGACCGACTCTAAAGTCGAGAATCACGCATTGAATGGCTCTATGGCATTAATGCTAGACCGACCCTAAGGTCGATGAATCAAGCATTGAATGACTCCATGGAATTAATGCTGGACCGAATCTAAAGTCGAGAATCGTGAATTGAGTGGTTCTAAGGCACTAATGCCAGACCAACCCTAAGGTCGATGATCACGCATTGAATAGCTCCATGGCGTTAATGCGGGACCGACCCTAAGGTCGAAGAACTTATAAGCGCTTGCCTGGTCTACGACCAGATGACTATAGCCAAGGTATATGACCCCGGTGACTGTTTGTCACATGGCTAAGGGACGTTGTCCATAGTTTCGACTCTAGGGTCGTGAGGAAGGTTATGTTGGTGACTAATCACCTTGCACCTGTCCTAACCAAGCATATGAAAGAATCCCTTATCAGTTGAGCCCTGGTGACCCTATCGTCACATGGCTAGAGGGAGCAATGTTCATTATTGTGACTTTTGGCTATTGTCACCCATCAGTATGGATTGTTGGTTCTAATTGGTTATTTTGGTTATTGTTGATATTATATCATGATATATTATGTTTTCTTGCTGGGCTTCGGCTCACGGGTGCTACGTGGTGCAGGTAAAGGCAAGAGGGAGTTGGACCAACCTTGAGTTGGAGAGCTTAGGTGATGACGTGTACATATGCAGCTGCTCGTCCGCCACGGCCGAGGTTTAAAGTGGAACTAGGGTTGAACCCTGTTTTGCCGCTTAGAACGGCCTGTTGTAAATATTTTCTGTAATAAACTCTGAAATTATATTTTCGGGATCCCAAAGTTTAAATTAAACGTTCTAGTGAAACGTTACATCCTAACCAAAGTTTTTAATCCCTAAACCGCTAATTACACTTAGTTCACAATTTTGGCCAAATGACTCGATTAGCGAGTTTAGCACTGTTTACAAGGCACACTGTAACGGTCCCTGGAGTTTGGGGCGTTACAGGTCCTCCTAGATGAGACCTTATCTTTGACGGTAGGTCGTGGGTGCCTTATTAGATTACTCTCTGAGGTTCTCCAGCTCAACCAGTTAAGGCAAGGGCTCTCCTCTCCCAGTCATCTCCCAAGTCCAAGGTTCTGGTTCTCGAACCTAGGATAAGGCGCAATGTAATGACCCAACTATTTCTATGACCTTGGACCATTAGATCTACTATACATAACTACTATTTTGGGAAAGATACATAAGAAATAATATAACTTTATTAAATCTCTCAATATTGTATCAAATACATAATAATAGAAAATATGGCATGGGTACCCATTGTTTAAAAGAAAAACATAAACTTTAATTCAATTGTTTAAAAAAAACTAAATGCGAAAAAACATGATCTAAAAGACTAAATATAAATAACTTCATCCTCGATCGACACGCAGTCCACTCAGTCCGTTCATCCTCAACACACATGCCAAGCTTCCAAGAATCCTTCCGCCTCCGTATCTAGTTTCCTGCATCACACTAAAAAATAAAGGAACGAGCCTAATGCCCAGCAAGGAAAACCTAACACATAACTCATATAAATAAAATTCATAACGTAGCATATAATAAAACATATCATAAACATATGTCACACATACTATAATGGCCATTATATACATAAAATTCATAACGTAGCATATAATAAAATGTATCATAAACATATGTCACACATACTATAATGGCCATTATTACTTGGGGTCCCATAAACTAAACAAGTCATATGCCCATTAGATTAGTGGGGCTTGCTAGCTAAGCAAGTCATATGCCCATAATCTATTTGGGGCTTGTTAGTTGTACGGGTCATATGCCCAAGTCTACAAGCATACTTAACATAGCATATTTCATAACACAAATTCATAAGATAACATATAAAATCATATAACACATAAATCATATCCTATTTTCCTTAGCAATATACCGGGATGATGAGAACAAAGTCGGGATTTTGGAACACTCCTAAAAACCATAATATAGATATGAGTATTCTAAAAGAAATCGATGAATGAACTAAAAACCACCGAGAATATTCTTACCGACAAGAAACCTCAAGTTCGAAGAACTTAGATTCCTAACCAAGAATAGATAAGACTGAGTTAGGACTATAAAACTAATGAAACAATACTGAAAGGAACTAAAAATAGGAATACCTTTGAAATTGCTATCATCGAACTACACCTCGAAACCGAAATACACACTATGAACCTTACTTCCTAAGTGTTTATTAAGCTTATAATGATTAAGCTTGATTAAGCTTATAACCCCAACCCAAGTGTTTATCACTCTATAGTCTCACTAGCACTTGGAAGGCTCTGATCAATGCTTGAAGAATGAATGAAAAGACTTGGTGCTAGGTCCTATTTATAGAGTTCTAGGAACAAAAATCTTCTTTTTGGCTTTGAATAAAAATAATGAATTTAATTGAAAATATTTGAATATCCTTCAGCCAAAGGCTTAGGAATTGGTCAAATTTTTCAGAGAGATTTAAGGATTCAAAGCTTGATTTTTAAAATAATAAAAACAAATAGAATCCTAACTTCTAACTCCCTAAATCTCGTAACTCTAAACTCCCCTTCAGTAAAATCAATATATCTGGAGCTATAGAACTTCGATTTAGACTCTATTTATACCGTTAGAAAGATAATTAAATTATCTACAACTTTTTAGAAATACTATTTTTCGAAATTCATAACATAACTAGGTCAAAAATAGGTCAGAAGTTACTGTACCCTAAAGTTACGAAAAATCTATTTACATCCTAATCCACAAATAAATAAAATTGTGACAAATATCATGCTCCTATCAGATTTTGGTGAAGACTAAGTCTTATATTTCTCTTATTTTATCATTAAAATAATAATTCCTTAATAATCATAACCTTAGGAATAACCATGCTCATGACAAGTGTCATATTCTTATTAGCTCTATCTAAACCTTAGGTTATAATAATTATCATATTAATAACCAGCAATATTAATCAAATCTTATGTTATAATTAATATTCTTAAACTATAGGTTAAACTTATAAAATCCATAACTATTGCTAGGAGTTTCCAACTAAGTCCCGGCTTGAACCAAAATCCATAGTAATGAACATACTATAACTAATACTAGCTATTACTACTACTACTACTACTACTACTACTACTACTACTACTATCTAACTAGCTAAGTAAATTCTGGGACTCTACACGCAACGTATAAGCAAATGCAGGTTTGCAGAGACAGAGGATCGTCTGACAACCTTTTTGGGCAATTCGTCAACAATGTTGTTGAGTGTATGACTCAAAAATTCATACTCCCACTATGCCGTTTGAAATGGAGGTACTTACAGCACTCCCTGACAGTACTAGGGCATGTTCCCCATAAAGTATGTGCTTTTCTACAGTGGGTCCTGCAGATCTCGCTTGGGTCGTGGTCTCCATTCAATGCAGCCCAATGCATTGAAGTGGAATTAATCCCCCAATAATGGGAAGAATGTTTATTAATTACTGATGATTAATATTAATGACCCCAACCTCTATAAATAGGGCTGAGAATCTCATTGTAAAGAGTTTGGTATTTTAGAGAGAAAACATCTTGTACTTAGAGCAATCTAAATGCTGCCTAAGAATACACCATTGGAGCTTGCCATCACAAGCTTCCAATCCTCTTAATACCAGAGACTCGTAGACTAGGGTTCTTTTATAACCTGAACCACGTAAAAATCCTTGTGTTTGTATTGCTTCTTTCTTTACTCTCTCTTCTTAAGGTTGATAGCGAAAAAGGCAGTCAACATTTTGGTGTTTTCAATGAGAACTTGAAGAAAGCATTTGGAACACTTACAACTATGGTGACTACACGAAGAAATGTTACAGACGATATACTCCATCCTATCAGAGTTGAAGAAGGGGAACCCAGTCGGCAGGCACCTTAGGACGTACCTAAGATGGCAGAGGATTACGACGAAGACGTTGAATACGGCGACGAAGATGACAGCGTCGACCAGGGTATTATGAGGAAGAATATCCTCAGCCCATGGATGCGAAGGAGACACTGGAGGTGGTGATGCTAATGGCAGTGCACCAGCTGGGCACTCAACTGGCGTGCCTTCTGTGCACCCCGTTGGAATGCCACATGTTAATGCAGTTGGCGTGCCTCCTGAGCACCTAGCTTCAAAGGTACGAGATCTACCAACTGGGATGTCCGCCAGGCACTCAGCAAGAGTTGGAACCCCGAAGCCACCACATGACCTTGGTAAGGGAAAGGCTAACAATAATCTTGCTCCAAAGCAAAAGAGGGCTCGTCAAGAACCCGAAGGCCACTAGGTTCCTCAGTAGGCTAGCAAAGGTTGTGACCTAGGGTCCCGAGGGCACCACAAGGCAGTTAGCGCCCATGGAGCTCGGGGTGTTCCACTCCGACGCGCCCATACGGACCGCACGAGGTCTGGAGCTGGTGTTCCCTTAGGACCTAAATAGCCCCATAGGAATAACGATCTAGGGATCCGCCCGAGGAATGCCCCCACAAAACCGAGAACATGGCATCAATATCTTGGTAAACGAAAAATGTTGAGTCCAATGGAGAGACCGAAGTGGCTCGTCCTGAGGGTGACCTGAGAGACAACCTCAATGCCCAAAGATGCAATAAGACAGGAGGACGTGAGTCCTCCGGGAGAGGTCTGTCAGACCTCCGGGATAATCTCAATGCTCAGAGAAGAGATAGCCCAGCTTAGAGCATCAACTGGGACCGTGACCCGCTCCGTGAAGAATTAGAAAGTTTAAAGTGGATAATGCTCAAGATGGCCAGGCGACAAGGCCATGAATCTGACTCGGAGGATGAAGAGGTGGAGCCATATGCCCCTCACATTGTTGAGGCTCCTCTACCACCAGGCTTCAAAATGCCATCTATACCGCCCTATGACGATGGCTAGGATCCTGCAGATCACCTATCTAAGTTCAACAAATTAATGTCAGTGCATCGTGTCTCCAACGATGCTAAGTACCATGTGTTCCTGATCACCCTGATAGGGCCAGCATATGAATGGTTTAAAAAGCTCCGACCAGGGTCCATTCAATCACCGCATCAGTTATCGTATGCCTTCAGAAAACATTTAATAGGAGTTCGGAATGTAAGCTGTAAGGTCAACACTTTTGCCAACATAAAGCAAGTGCCCTTCAAGACCTTCAAGGCTTGGATCAAATGCTTCAAAGAGGAAGCAGCGAGAACCAAAAGGGTTGATGATGGTCAGTAATTGATGGCGTTACAAGCTGGCATTCACACAAGGTCCCCGCTTTGGGATGATCTCCAACGTAGGGGATGCCGACGTCTCGATGACTTCATTTGTCGAGCGCAAGAATATATCAACTGGGAGGATGCCTAGATCAGGGCATTAAGAGAATCCACCATTTTCCTTACTTTGGCTGCGCCCAGCCCTGTGGCTTCGGGAATCCAATATTCCCCTTTTTTTCCCGTCCAACTGAGCTTGGGCGGAGTCCAACCCAGCTAAAGTGCCCCCCTTTTGGTTATAGCGTCGTGCCTACTCCTGGATTTAGTATGGCTCCAGCAGGGTTCGGGGCAGTGCCCACTGGATATAGCGCTTTTCAGCCTACGTTTAGTGTTGGAGTTGTTTCCCCCTCCCAGCCTGCCGAATCCACAACCCATCCAAAGAGACAGGGATAGGCAGGACCCTGGAAAATTTTGTGATTGTAGACCATACCAATGAGTGCCGCCAACTCAAAGATGAGATTGAGAATCTCATCAAGTTGGGACACCTCCATCAATATACATAGGGTGGAGTGCCTCAAGCACAACCTTTCGTGGCAGGACCAGTGATCCCACCTATTGCACCGCAGGTCCCAGCCGTAGCTCATGTGGTTCCCCAACATCCAGTAGCCCAAGGACCTCCTCCAGTGAACGAGCAGATAGGAACCATCTTAGGAGGTCCTCACTTGGGAGGCACTTCATGAAGCTCGTAGAATAGGTATGTGCGAGCTTTAAATCATGATGATGAGGTAATCGCTTTGGCCCAACTGCCTGCCCAAATTCCATGGATGACTGACCAAGTCATAACATTATCTGAAGAGGAGGCTCAGAGAGTGCATTTCCCACCTCATGACCCGTTGGTGATTGAGAACCAAATCTCCAACAAAATGGTGGAGCAAATTCTAGTAGACAACGGGAGTTCGGTGAACATCCTGTTTAAGTCAGCCTTCAGGAAGATAGGGCTGACCACAACAGAATATTACCCATGCGCCTCGACACTCTATGAATTCTTGGGAGAGGCCCTCATCCCAATGGGACAGATAAAGCTCCCTGTGATGCTTGGAGAGGTGCCTTGCTAGGCCTTCAAAAACTGCACCTTTGTGGTGGTGGATTGTTCCTCGGCGTACAACGCCATCTTGGGAGAACCTGCGCTGGTGGAGTTCGGAGCCGTCACCTCCATCCGTCATTTGTGCATGAAATTTCACACGGATGCAGGAATTAGCATGATTCGTGGAGACCAAAAAGAGGCAAGACATTGTTACAATGTCTCCCTCAAGGCTCCCGTGATGATGGTAAAGGAGGTAGGCCCCAAGAAGTCCGAGGCCTCGGAGGTACAAGTTTTCCAAGGGACGGGGCTCGACGAGTTAGACCCAAGGTTTCAAGAAGAGAGATCCATCCAACTGATAGAGGAGGTGGAGGGGATAGTTCTTGATACTTCCACCCCAGATAGAAAAATAAAGGTCGAGGGAGGCTTAAAAACGGAAGTCTGAGAGGCATTGGTGGGCTTCCTCCTAGAAAACCAAGATGTGCTTGCATGGTCCCATTCCGACATGACTGATATTGATCCAAATATCATATGCCACGCCTTAAATATTGATCCTATATTTGCTCTCGTCCATCAGAAGCGACATAAATTTGATCAAACTCGGAAAGAGGCTCTCAAGGCCGAGGTGGACAAGCTCCTGTCCAATGGGTTTATCCGAGAAGCCCAATACCACAGGTGGCTATCCATCCTATTCTCGTGCCCAAGCCAAATGGTACTCGGAGGACATGCATCAATTTCTCGGACCTTAGCAAGGCTTTTCCGAAGGACTGCTTTCCGCTCCCCAAGATAGACTAGATGGTCGATGCCACCTCTAGTTACGAATTGCTATCTTTCATGGATGCATACTCGAGATATAGCCAGATATCCATGCACGTTGCAGATCAGGAGCACACAACTTTTCAAACCGATAAAGGTGACTATTGTTACATTGTGATACCTTTCGGGCTGAAAAATGTTGGCGCCACCTACCAGAGGTTGGTTAACAAGATGTTCAAGAACCATTTGGGGCGAAACATAGAGGACTATGTGGACAATATTTTGGTCAAGTCCAAGACCACCACAGACCATGTGGGTGACTTGACAAAGGTTTTCATAGTGCTCTGCCGGTTTGGAATAAAATTAAACCCCCAAAAGTGCACATTTGGGGTCACCTCTAGTAAGTTCCTAGGCTACATTGTCAGTGCTCGGGGGATTGAGGCAAACCCCGAGAAGATCAAGGCCCTAATCGAGATGCCATCTCCTAAAAAAACATAAATACATTTAGTGCCTGACAAGGAGGATCAAAGCTTTGAGCCGTTTTGTCTCAAAGGCCACAGACAAGCTTCAATGCTCTCTGAGGAAGTCGGAGGTTTGAATGGATAGAAGATTGCGAACAGGCATTCCTACAACTTAAGGTGCACATGGAAAATCCTCCCATTCTGTCCAAGACGATAGATGGAGAGCCTTTCTTGCTCTACATGGCTATCTCGGAGGATGCCATCAGTGCCGTGTTGGTGAGGGAAGAAAGCCATGTTTAGCACCCCGTCTATTATTTTAGCAAAAGCCTCCTCGAGGCAGAGTCTAGGTACTCTCCAATGGAGAAGATAACTTTTTATTTAATGATGGCCTCTCGAAAGCTAAGACCCTACTTCCTGGCGCATCCGATTAAGGTTCTCACAAACCATCCCCTCAGACAAGTCCTTCAGAAGCTTGAGTCGTCAGGAAAGCTCTTGAAGTGGTCGGTGGAGTTGAGTCAGTTCGATATCACCTACCATCTGAGCATTGCCATAAAAGGTCAGACACTCGCTAATTTCATCACAGAGTGCACAGGGAATCGAGAGAAGAATGATGGTACTCCAGTGGTCGAACCAGCCTGGAAGTTGTTCGTCAATGGGTCTTTGAACAAAAAACAGTGTCAGGGTTGGACTTATTCTGGTTTCCCCTGAGGGTCATAGAGTGCATAGCGCCCTTCACTTTGGGTTTAGCACCTCTAACAATGAAGCAGAGTACAAAGCCTTAATCGCTGGGCTCCGGGTGGCACTGGAGCTCAAGGCTGAGGGACTCAAGATCTTTAGCGATTCCCAACTTGTTGTGAACCAGATTCTTAAAGAGTACCAGGCCCAGGGAACAAAGATGGCAGCATACTTGGAAAAGGCTTAAGAAATGTTGCATAACTTTTGAAGATTCAATATTCGGCAGGTACTGCGAGAGTAGAATTCCAATGCTGACACCCTGGCTAAGCTGGCCATGACCAACGATGCTGATTTAATCAATGTGGTCCCCATTGATTACTTGGAGTCTCCGAGTATCTCAGCTTCAGACAAGGCGGAGTCTATACAACCCCAAGATGGGTGGATTTAGCCAATGGTCAAATATCTCCTCTCCGGGGAGCTGCCCGAAGACAATAAGGCAGCCCAAAAGTTTTTGTATCAAGTACCGAGGTACATAATCATGGATAATAGGCTTTACATGTGAGGTTACTCCATGTCGTTGCTTCGGTGCGTGTCCAAGCAAGAAGTCAATCTGATACTCTGAGAAGTAAACGAGGGTTTTTGCAGAGATCACGCTGGGGGGCAGAGCCTTTCCAAAAAAATATTAAGGCAAGGATACTTTTGGCCAACCATGAAGGGGGATGTGATGGATTATGTCAAGAAATGTGACAAATTCCAGCACTTCGCCAACATTCCCCGAGCGCCTCCAAATGAACTTATGCAGATGACCAGCCCATGACCTTTTGCTATTTGGGGCATCGACCTTATTGGGTCCTTGCCCACAGGGAAATGAGGAGTGAAAAATTCCATAGTGTTCATTGAATACTTCACTAAGTGGTTCGAGGTCAAGCCACTTGCTATGATCACCTCTAAAAAGGCCTTGGACTTTGTCATCAAAAACATTGTTTGCCGATATGGGCTCCCGAGGAAGATAGTCTCCGACAATGGATTGCAGTTCGACAGCAAAGTATTCATGGACTTTTGTCAATGGCATGGAGTCATTAAGAGCTTCTCCTCCATGGCCCATCAACAAGAAAATGGCCAAGTGGAGGCAGTTAACAAGGCACTCAAGTCCACTTTGAAGAAAAGTCTGGAGCAGGCAAAAAGAGCTTGGTCTGAGGAGCTGCCTAGGGCATTTTGGAGCTACAACACCACTGCTAGGACCTCCACCGGCCATTCTCCCTTCTCAATGGCCTACGGTTATGAGGCTATGCTCACAGTTGAAGCAGCAATTTCCACACACCGACGGGATACGTATGACTCGACCACGAAACATGCTTTACTTTGGGAGTCCCTGGACCTCGTGGAGGAACTACGCGAAGCTTCTCAGCTATGAGTAACATCCTACTAACAGAAGGTAGTCAGATATTTTAACTCTAAAATGGAGGATAGAAAGTTCGGGGTCAGAGATCTGGTGTTGCGAAGATCTTCTTAGCCACCCGAGACCCCAGTACAGGAGTGTTGGGACCTAACTGGGAGGGCCCATACCAAGTCGAGAGTGTTGTGTGTCAAGGAACATACGAGTTAGCTCGACTAAGTGGGGAGATGATTCCTTATGCCTAGAATGCTGAGCATCTCCACCGGTATTACTAATAATGTGAGTAGTAAAAGTTCTTTATTTCTGTAACACCTCTTGTAGCCTTTGGGCATGTTTAATAGAAACCATGTACAAAAAACACGGTAAGAAATTTATTTTCTGCATATATATGTAATAGTTTCCTTTGTTCTATTAATGTTATGAAAGAGCACCCACTTACTTGGACAAGTGACTAGTCTCCGATCAATTGGGGGGCATGGAGTTAGGGCAGCATTACACCTCACAGAGAACAACCTAGGAAACTAAACTTTTCAAGGAGTAAGCCTAGCGTTGCCATCCCGAGAATAGAAAATCCTAGGAAACTAGTCAAGTCTAGCCTAGAAGGCAACTTGTTCTAGGCAGAACTAAGCTTAGCACCTAGGAGCTAGAAAACCCAAGTAGCGCGAGAATAGACTTTTGTAACCTCCCGTGGACACCGAGCCCAAGGAGTTCTGACCAAGTCTCTTGATCTCGAGATGCGAACAGAAGGCCGAGTGCCCCATACTCGACCCCGAGAAAGCCGTGATATGGGGAGCTTGGTTAGTCGACGAGCGAAGCGCCCCTAGTGTCACTATATCCCATAGCTAGAAAACCCTATATAACACAGACTTAGGAATTCAGGTTACCTCCCGAGGACAGCGCGTGCCTGGATAGTAATAACCAAATCCTAATCTGTAAGACACAGGCGGATGGCCGAGCTATTCATGCTTGGGCACCTCATTAACATCACCTCCCAAGGAGGTGTGAGATGATCTGGAAGTGACGAGATGTGCACCCAAGGAGTAGGGCTAAAAACCCCGACCAAACTCCCGAGTAGTGCGTACTTTGGGGGCAGGCAGTTTCATGTGTAGAGACACCTGGAAGCTCGAACCTAGGACTATGAGCCTACAAAAGACTAAATGCTGGAACCACCCTTAAAATGGTTTGATTTCTTGTTCTCGTGGCATTCGTGTTATGTTGAATTTATAGAACCAAGTGTATAAGACAGTTTGAGTTCTTGTTCTCGTGGCATTCGTGTTACGTTGAATTTATAGAACCAAGTGTATAAGACTGTTTGAGTTCTTGTTCTCATGGCATTCGTGTCACGTTGAATTTATAGAACGAAGCGTCTAAAACAGTTTGAGTTCTTGTTCTCGTGGCATTCGTGTTATGTTGAATTTATAGAACCAAGGGTATAAAATGATTTGAGTTCTTATTCTCGTGGCATTCGTGTTATGTTGAATTTATAGAACCAAGGGTATAAAACGATTTGAGTTATTATTCTCGTGGCATTCGTGTTACGTTGAATCTATTAAACAAACTATTTAAAACAGATGATGTGAGTTCTTATTCTCGTGGCAGTCGGGCCACGTTGGATTTATAGTTACAAGTGGTTAAAGAGGTTCGAGTGCTTATTCTCGTGGCAATTTAGGTAACGATGAATTCATAGAACCAAACCAAACAAAATATCAAGGAAAACTACATAATTCTTAAACGGGAAAATCATTACAACTATGCTCGGGGGATCGAGTGATTGTTTGTTTGTACCCCAATAATTTATGGCACTCAGGCCTAAGTGTAAAAATTACAGGTAGTCCTCGGGGACCTCCGCCACCAGTTCAATGATTGGGTCTCCACTCGGGGCACCCTATGCCTGGGCCATTTTAGCAGCTAGAGTCGCCTCAATTGGTTGAGTGGCCTCAGCGAATGGGATCGCCTCGGTAGCTGGAATTGCTTCTACAGCCCGAGTCACTCGGAGGCACTCTCCGAAGAGGAGCCTATACTTCTTGGGCTCTACAGTGAAATCCAAGCTCATGTCTTGGTTGTGATACCAGGCCACGTAGAATGCTTCCTTGACGATTGTCTCAGTTTCTCTTTCTAGCTTCTCTACCTGACGCCAAATGGACCTATTCAACTCCATGGCTTGGAGGGCTTTTCTCTCTCCTATCTCAGTTCGATCGATGACCTCCTTAGCCTGCTCCTGGAGTTAGGAGTTTTCGAGGACCACTCGAGCAACCTTAACAGTGGCCTTCTTAGCCTCCTCTTGGGCTTGCTGCATACTCTCAATGATCGTCTTTGTCTTCTCTTTTTCCCGCTACATGTCCTTGGTGGCCTTCTGGATAGCTTCCTCAAGTCGCTGACAGTGTTTCCGCTCAGCTTCGAGGGCAGCCTTGGCCTGGGCAAGTTCTTCCCAAGGGCCTTGGATTTTCTCCTTGAGGGAGGCTATTTTTTCCTGGGATATTTGCAGTGCATACGAATTCTCCATCACAATGTCTCTCAGGCAGTGGCAGGCCAAGGCGGACTGCAAAACGAAAAAATAAAAAAGAAGGAGAAAGTTAGCCTAATAAAGTCTTACTGAATTGAATTCAAGCACGAGGATGAATAACTTACCCAGATAGAAGCGTACCAACATGAGGCCATGGGAGAAGCCTCGTTACTGTCACCTAATTGGGAGAACCTCTGGGTGGTCAACTCGACATAGTGGAGCTGACCCCCTGAAGGAGCACGACAGAGAGAGGAGCAACGATCTCCCCTAGCTTGGCGGAGAACAAAGTCTCCATCTCAGCTCAACTTATTGGAGGGATGGCTAGCCTTTCTTGGGGTGGCTTGGGTTGGTGAAGGGCCTCGACTGTCTTGTGCAAGGCCTTGTTACCCTCCTTCAGCCTTGCTTCAAAGTGTTGAAGCATCTTCTTGTATTGCTTCAGCAAGGCCCCCTCATATTTCTTGGGGTACACCAAAAAATGGATTTGGGGTGGCACCGCCTCTTGCTCCGAGTCTTGGACCGACTCGTGGTCTGAATCTTGGACCTCCTTTTGCCTCTGCTCCTGAACCTCCTCTTTTGACTCGGGTAAGGAAGGGATCTCCCCGATTGGGGGCAAGTCGACCGCAGAAACCTTTGCAGGGGGAGTGGGGATTCTCTGCCTCTTGGCCGGAGGAGAGGGTTCTGGTTGCTTTCGAGGACATGACGACCCCTCTTCCGCCGAAGAGCTTGGGGGCGCTCCCAGCCTTAAGGCAGACCATGAAATGTCAGCCAATCCCATGTGAGCTGCAGGAACAAACTAAACAGTTAGCATACATCCTCCACAATAGGGTAATGTAATAACATAAGCTACTCGGAGTCCCACAGTGCGTTGAGCCGCGGTGCACACAATGACGGTGTATTTTCCTATTTCTGATCTCACAACTCATGTTAGTGCCATATTGGCAAAACCAGTTCGAGTTAAAAGATGTCACTCAGTCTAGAGAAACTAAGCCACGAGAATTTGACTGCATCCTCAGGCAGTGGAGATACACGTCTATTAATTCTATGTAATCTTAAAATTCTTGCTTAGTCTAGCGCCGATGTGAAATTTCACCACAATGGAGGAGGACTGGAGAAGCCCAAACGTGCTCGGGACCTCTCCTATCACCTACTCGAGAAGCATAAGTCAAGGTGGAAGGTGATTTACCTGAGTCAAGGTGGGAGGCTTCCATCCCTGCCTGAATCTCTTCCTCAAGCTCCCGGTCCTCTTGTGCCTCTCGGGCCTCTTTCGCAGCACGTGCATTCACTAGCCTTTCCTCCGCCAGCCATTTTTGTAAAGCCCTTTGGGCCAACCCGTCTATGTAGCTGTTGTGACAGGACGCCAACTCTCGAGGCTTTTTGGACTGACGATACTTGGTTAGCTCCAGGTTGCTGATTCTTTGTTCTACGCTGAGAGGCACCAACCTAATGAGTTTTGCCTCAGTTACCAGGACGCTAAGGTCTAAATCTCAGTCGGGGAGAGCCTTCGTCGCCTGGAGATGGTCCTCGAAGAGTTGGACATAGTGGATTCGGCGAAAAGGACCTATTCAAAAGAAATTGACTAAGTGTCGAACACAAAAAAAAAACCCTAAAAATGTGAGATAGTGTTTGGTTTTATGCCTATATAAAACCATGTCGGACATGTAACACAATTTCATATTTTCAATAAAGGTAGTAGAAATCATTTAGTTTAACAACCATGTTGCTTGCTTGTTTTATTACATGATTATTGAAATAATATAAACATTTATAAAATCTCAAACATTTGCATAATTAAAATTATAGTGACTAGGTCATAGTGGATTATAGTTGTAATTATATGTCCAAAAGAAAGAGTCATAAGATTAGATCAGTGCATTGGATTTTCACTGATTAAGGAATCTACGATATGATCTACTTACACATTCGGGGTGTGATGTCTTGTCCAAGGTATTGACCAAGTAGATAAGATCAGATGTATTTAGTTACATCGGACTAGGACCGATATTGATTATTGACCGATAAATAAGTATCGTTGTTATCGAATCTAATCAATGTCACAACGTTGACCATAGGTTAAGTCGATCTTAATTCTGAGTGATAATATTCTGCTAATTATATTATTTAAATATTTTGACTTGTTCATTACCATCTTACACTATGGCCTAGCCCATAGTTATATCTTGGAGATTTAGTAGTGTAATTTAGTGGGAGTATTATTCATAGATATGAAATCTATAACTTCTGTATGAGAAGTGAAAAGATGACTTCCGTAATTGCTTTGTTCAAAAGGTTACATGATTGAGATCTCATTTCTATGATTAAGTTCACAGAAATATCATTTGTAAGGAACTTAGTGGGAGTTAAGGATAAAATACTGATGAGGGGTAAAATGGTAATTTGCACCCAGCTCGTTAGTAAGTCATTGATAGAGGATTGACTGACGACAATGGTTATAACAATGGATAACATATTTATGGTTTGGAAAATACGTTCTATGAATTCAAGAGTTCAATTCCGAGTCTATAGTGGAGTCACGAGGAATTAATAAGGTAGTGAAATTATTCGTAAATAAATTCACGGTAACTTATTGGAGCTTGATTTCATGGATCCATGGCCCCTGCATCACCTTTGAGTAAATCATCTAGAATGTTTCAATTAATTAATTTAATTATCAATTGGGATTTTTAAAGTTGATTAGGTCACTTTTGGAAGATTTACATAGATATGAGATTTAGGGAATAAAAGAGAATCTTTCGGTAAATTTATTAATATTGATAAATTGGTGTCAATATAAATAAATAATATTAAATCAAGTTTCAAATTATAATTAGTTAATTTGAATAAGGATTTGATTAATTAATTAAAAAAAATGTTTTGAATTTAGGCCCAATTGAGATTTAAATTCAAAACAAAGAGATTGGGCTTAAGTTCATTTGTGGGAGCCCATGGCTTTTATCTTTTTTTTTATTATTTTAATTAATTTAAAATTAAATAAAGCCCATTAAGTTGCCTATATAAGGAATATGATATCTATGGTTTTCATAAGGAAGTCAGTCTCAATTGATTCATTGGGTAAGTGAAAACCTAGACAGTAGTAACCCTTTCTTGGCCACTCTCTCTTCTTCTTCTCTTCTAGATCTCTATCTCATGTGTTGAGAACCATCACATACTAGTTCTAGGTTGATCAAAGGCTTGGTGAGGAAGATTGTGTTGCTGATCTAGTTCATTCTCTTGATAATACTCTGCTACTAAAGGAATCAAGGGTTAGAGAGATTGAAGGAATGAGTTGTTCCAGTTCCGCTGCTTATATGTAAGTTTCTGTACTTAACTCTATTTTGTATCAATTTCATAGGAGCATGTTTTAGGAATTTACATATTTGATTGATCAACACATTCTCGATTAATCCCGAGTGAAATAAAAGAATAAGCCGAAAACTTATGGTCAATGTAAATTAGTACTACAAGCATAAATAAATATTATATATTAATAAATCAACTACGAAACTATTATTATTTGAAAATAAATTTAATTTTACTTACGTTTAGAAGAGACATGATATGATATGTGACATGATATATGCATCTCTTATAATCTAGCCTAAATGAAATAAAATATCATATCCAAGTGATTAATTAGTCACTATTTTGTTTTAATGTAAAATAACAAATAAATTTTAATGATAGAATTAGGGACACAAATCAAACCAAGTCCTACATGCATTAAAAGTTAAGAACAAAGGAGGATTATTGAGAATTCAAATAAAGTGCCACGGAGATTGAAAGTGGAGAAGAAATGAGATTAATAAGTATAGACACATCTCTATTGGTATGATGTCTTTTGAGTATAGTCCAAAAGCAAAGCCATGTGTTAGCTAGATAGGTGATCAGTACATTTTTAGTAATATCAGCTCAGTTGTTTCATGCATCTTAAGATAATGCATTGTTAAGGCAGCTGATTCTGATGATAATGGTTAGAGAGTTAGTTATAGAGGCAACTTATTATGTTAGATAATTTGTTATTGAGTTTGTTAGTACAGATGGGTTGTAACCATTTTTCTGTTAGTTTCTGAAGCTTCTAATAGCTTCCTTTATCTTGTATAAATATAATTCTTTAGTGAATTGGAATAAAGTGACCAGTCTTTGATCTTCTTCTCTTTCCAACTCTTTCCCACTCTTTCTTCACTTTTTCTGCTATGGCTAAGAGTTTTCATATGGTATCAGAGCATTTCCCGCCGTTAATGGCGAATATGGCGACTACATCTTCCAGTTACGATGTTTCGACAAATCCTGGTACTCCGCCGAATCCTGGCATTTCGGCGAATATTGGCGTTCCAACAGTAGGACGACCAAAAGAGAAAAACAAAGCCACATATGAGTTCACTCCGATTTCTTTCCATCATAATCTTTCAGTTAAGCTCAATGAGCATAATTTTCTTTTGTGGAAACAACAAGTTCTTGTTGCTATTCGTGGCAACAGATTACAAAGTTATCTTCAAGGCGTAGCTCCAAAGAAATACCTTACTGTTGAAGACGAAGCTTCAGATACGATCAACACAACTTTTCTTGATTGGGAGCAGCAGGATCAACTTCTCATGTCTTGGTTACTATCTTCCATGACTGAAGGCATTCTAACACGAATGGTTGTATGTGAAACCTCAAGTCAGATCTGGACTACTCTGGAGCAATATTACACGCTACAGATCTGAGCTAAATACCTGGAGTTCAAAACAAAACTTCAGAATCTGAAGAAAGGATCCATGTCCCTCAATGACTATCTTCTCAAACTGAAATAGTATGTTGATCTACTTGGGTCAGTTGGACACGCTCTTAGTGTTCGCGATCATGTAGATGCAATTTTCCATGGCATAGGCAATGATTACGATCCATTCATTATCTCAGCCAATACGTGACCTGAGGGATATTATGTGGCCGAAATCGAAGCTCTTCTTCTTGCCTCAGAAACTCGCATAGAGAAGTCTGATAAAGAAGTTGAAGTTAGTGCTAATGTGGCTACTACTGGCGTTGATCCTCTCATACCGGCCGAAGCTAATCTTGCTCAAGTGAGAGGGAATTTCCAGTTTAGCGATCGATCCCCTTATCCACGATACAATAATGCTCTATTTTTGTCAAATAGAGGTGGCTACCGTGGAGGTATTTCTCGGGGAGGTGGATCTGGTTCCCCCCCCCCCCCCCCCCCCAATTTTCACAAAGTTATGGTGGTTCTCGTGGTGGTGCAAGCTCCAGCAGAGGCGGACGTTACTGAAATGCCAACAGTCGACCTCAATGTCAACTCTGCTTTAAGTTTGGACATGTGGTTCAGGACTGCTTCTATCGTTTTGACAAGACCTTTGTCGATGCTCAAGGAGGTCAATCGACTTAGATGCAAGCCAATCTAACTACACCACACACCGCTTGGGACACAAATTGGTACCCAGACTCTGGAGCAACTAACCATTGCACTCCTGATGCTCACAACATTATGCATAGTGCTGAGTATGAGGGACCTAACAGAATGTATGTAGGAGATGGTACATGTTTGTCTATTAAGCACAATGGTCAATCTTTTAGTACTCAGCCTTTAGTACTCAATAATCTTTTGCATGTTCCTGAAATAACTAAAAGTCGTCTAAGTGTCTCTAAATTTGCAAAAGATAACAAAGTCTATTTTGAATTTCATGCTGATTTTTGTTGTGTTAAGGACCAGGTGACTCATACTACTCTGTTGATGGGGAAACATCAGAATGGCCTGTATATTGTTGACTCATCTCAGCTTCATTTTCTGACTTGCACACTGCCAAATACAAACTCTTCATTCAACTCTCATGAGTCTAACAATCGGAAACCTTCCATAACTGCTCAAGTTGTTTCTAAAGCTTCTAGTTGTGTCCCTGTTGTTCATTCTTGTTTTGATAGTTCTTGTTCTAGTTCTAAGCATTTTTCTGATTTTGAGTTGTGGCATAATAGGCTTGGCCATCCTTCTGAAAAGATTGTAAAGTCTGTTCTTAGCACTTGTAATATTTTTGTTGATAATAAAATGCCACATTCAATTTGCTCAGCATGTTGTCTTGGAAAAATACATAAGTTCCCCTTTCCCACATCATCTACCACTGTTTATACTCAACCCTTACAACTTGTTGTATCTGACTTGTGGGGACCTTCACCATCTATGTCTTATAATGGGTACAAGTATTATATTCACTTTGTGAATGTGTTCTCACGGTTTACTTGGATTTATATGTTAAAGAATAAAGTTGATGCATTCAAAGTATTCCAAAGTTTCAAAGCTGAAATTGAACTTCAGCTTGGTACAAAGATTAAAATGCCTCAAATAGATTGGGGTGGGGATTTTAGATCATTTTCTTCATATCTAAGTCAACATGGAATCATTCATAGGCACCCTTGACCAACAACCCATCAACAAAATGGCCTAACCAAGAGAAAGCATAGGCATATTGTAGAAAATGGTCTCACATTGCTTGCTCAAGCCTCCATGCCCTTAAAATTTTGGGATGAAGCGTTCAGAGCAGCTGTATATATATACAACCGGTTACCTACTCCAGTTTTAGGCCACCAATCACCTATAGAGGTCCTGTTCAACACTAAACCAGACTACACTTGGTTTAAGACTTTTGGGTGCACATGTTATCCTAACATTCGGCCTTATAATCGACATAAACTTGACTTTAGATCCACTCCATGTACATTTTTAGGATATAGTTTGAATCACAAGGGGTATAAGTGTCTTGATTCCAATGGAAGGCCTTACATCTCAAGAGATGTCAACTTCGATGAGCATAGTTTTCCTTATGCCAAAACTGTCACGTGTACCTCACCCACTCAACTTTCATTTCAAGAATTATTTCCTTCTTCAAAAATTCCATCTACTTTGAGTGCTTCTAAATCAGTTCAGCCTGAGTTTTCCTCTTACCCTATGCCCCTTGGTCATTCCTCTCATTCTCCCAATCTTGAGTTGTCTAGTTTTTCAAGTCCCTCTATTGACCATTGTGCTTCTACTGACAAAATTGTTTTATCTCCTCCCATTTCTGCTGATGTATCTCATTTTTCTAGTACTAATCATGATGTTTCAGTTGAGCGGGAACATGATGTTGCAGGTTTAGTTTTGTCTCAACATGGAAATGACTCTAATATTCAGCAACTACATCAACAACAACCTGAATTACTCACCAACAAATATAGTATGCAGACAAGGTCGAAGTCAGGAATTTATAAGCCCAAGTCTTATATTGTCTCCAAGGAACCAGCTACTATACATGAAGCTTTACAACATGAGCAGTGGAAAAATGCAATGAGAGATGAGATTTTAGCTCTTGCAAGGAATGGCCCTTGGTCTTTAGTTCCGTTACTTGACGGTCGGAAAGAAATTGGCTGCAAGTGGGTGTTTAAAGTTAAAGAAAATCCAGATGGCACAATCAATAAGTACAAGGCTAGACTTGTTGCTAAGGGGTATCATCAACAACCTGGGTTTGATTTTACTGAAACATTTAGTCCAGTAGTGAAGCTGGTTACAATAAGAGTTGTTTTGACTTTAGCCTTGTCAAAGGGGTGGGGTGTTCGGCAATTGGATGTGGATAATGCATTCCTCAATGGCACTTTACAAGAAGAAGTGTTTATGTCTCAGCCACCTGGTTTTGAAGATCCCACAGCTAAGCATCTCGTTTGTAAACTTCATAAGGCTCTCTATGGCCTGAAACAAGCTCCAAGAGCCTGGTTTGAGAAATTGCATCACTGTCTGCTGACTTTCGGGTTCATATCTTCCAAGGCAGATCAATCCTTGTTCATTCATCATACTCCACACCATGTTACATTTATTTTAGTGTATGTAGATGATATACTTATCACTGGCTGTGATCAAATATTGGTAGCAAAGCTGATTGCAGACCTGAATTCAAAGTTTGCTCTTAAAGATCTTGGCGAGTTAAGTTACTTTCTTGGAGTTGAAGTGAAATATACTCAAGAAGGAATGCATTTGTCTCAAACTAAATATGCCAAGGATGTTGTGTAAAACTAAAATGCAATGTGCCAAAGCAACATCCACACCAATGACTAGTGGATTTCGACTATCTGCATATGGAAGTGATAATGTTGAGAATGTGCAGCTATACATGTATGTAGTGGGAGCTTTACAATATCTCACAATTACCAGACCTGAAATCTCTTTCAGTGTGAACAAGGTGTGTCAATTCATGCAAAATCCTCTTCAATCTCACTGGCTTGCTGTAAAGAGAATATTGAAATATTTGAGTGGGACTTTGGAGTATGGTTTACACTTGAGGAAACCTGTTCATCTTGATCTTGTAGCATTCTGTGATGCGCTGATCCCGACGATTGAAGATCAACTTCAGGATTTACCATTTCTTTGGCTCTAATTTGGTTGCTTGGCAGTGCAAGAAGCAACATACCATTTCCAGATCTAGTACAGAGGCAGAGTACATGAGTTTAGCTAATGTAGTTGCTGAAATGTCTTGGCTTTGCTCTTTGTTTTCATAATTGCACGTTGGTTTGTTCAGACCACCTATCATATGGTGTGATAATTTGAGCACTAATGCTCACTGTCAATCCAGTTCTTCATGCTAGGACAAAGCATATAGAACTTGATCTTTATTTTGTTCGTGAGAAGGTGTTGCAAAGATTGATTGAAGTGAAGCATGTTCCTGCTCATGATCAAGTAGCTGATGGTTTGACTAAAGCAATCTCTAGCTCTCGGTTTGCTGAATTTAGAACCAAACTTAAAATTGAGGATGCTTCAATTCTAAGTTTGAGGGGAGGTGTTAAGGCAGCTGATTCTGATGATAATGGTTAGAGAGTTAATTACAAATGCAACTTATTCTGTTAGATAATTTGTTATTGAGTTTGTTAGTACAGCTGGGTTGTAACCATTTTTCTGTTAGTTTCTGAAGCTTCTAATAGCTTCCTTTATCTTGTATAAATATAATTCTTTAGTGAATTTGAATAAAATGATCAGTCTTTGATCTTCTTCTCTTTCCAACTCTTTCCCACTCTTTCTTCACTTTTTCTGGTATGGCTAAGAGTTTTAATATGCATCCAAGTTATCATCGTGTTTATTGTGAAATGGTATAGAAAAATTAAGTTGTGGTATAATAAGACACCAAATAATATAAAATTGTGGAAAGGAGTAGGACTTTGGACCGCTTGATGACCACGTGATGTTGGTGCAGGAGGATGGTCCATTTACTCGAGAAAGATGGGTGAGTGAGGAGTGCGGCTTAGCTTAGCTACCCAACTCAGATACAGATAAGGACATGTGTGCACATGTACACAAATTTAATTCACTCATCAATTTTTGCAGACCATTTGGATATGCTGGTTAAAAATCAACATTTAAGTCAATATTTGTATACTTGTAAAAATTTATATAACTATCTCACTCTTCAAAAAATGACGATACACAAATGTCTTACTCACTAGCAACAATATCAATGTAAGCCATAAATACGATGGTGGGTCGAAACTCGAAAACCAGCTATTTCTTCATGGAAAATTTTGACGTAGAAAATAGCTAACTATATAGATTTTGGACAATATTTATTATGATTTTCTTGGTTATCAACAAAAATGAAGAAATAGGCTGCAATGTGGTTGAATTATTATTTATTGCTAGAAAACAAATTAGCTAACCAATAAAAGTAATTCCTCTCAAAAGAAAAAAAAATCAATAAACGTAATTACAGTCAGTGGCAGAACTAGAACATTTTTTGTTGAAAAGTGAGGTACAAAGAATTTTTTAATATATAATTATCATACAAAAATCATAAAAAAGATGAAAAATTAATACTGGCAACGAGCATAGTTCCTACAGTTATTTTTTTGGGTATATTTTCGTCAATTGGCAATTGGTATATTATATCATATATATTTTACAGTAATAAAAATATAAAACTAAAGTTAAGATCAATTTAAAATATTAAAATTCTAAGAAACTAAAAACTATAAAATGCACTTGTATATAGAGATTTATAATTGACTTGTTATTTACTCTTTTTTTAAGCATATATCCTACTTTAATGGAAGCTTCAAGTTTGGAGTATATTTTCTTATATTGAAAACAATAAGAATGTAAAAGTTTCAGAAAATAGTGTGAATATGTAAAGTTATTGTCATTTCTTTTTCCTTTTAAATTAAATTATCACTTGATGTCTATTAAAAATATACAATTTTCTAAAAATTATTATCTTGTTGATGTTGATAAGGTATAATTGAAAGAAAAAAAAATAGGGGACTAATATAATTGAATTAAATTATATTTATATAAAATAATTATTAAAAAAAATTCAAATGGGGGCCATGGCTTCCACTCGCCCCCCTGCCCCTGATTACAATTAAGATTTCAGTTTGCAAGCATGAACACTTAAAATTTTATGGTATATTTTTTTTATAAGTACCTATGTAGTTTCTACTAAATCTTGACTAATGTATTTGTAATTATATATTTTCCTTATTATATTTAATATGGAGAGTTCATTACCACACAAAAAATGGAGAGTTCATAAATAAATGTATAAAGATATCATATTTTTCAAAAATAAAAAAATCATATATTTATTTTTAAGTAAAATAACTAGAACATACAATTTTAAATTTAGTTAGTATACCACATTTATGATAGAATAAAAAAATCTATTTTTTTCTTCTTTGAATTTTTTTTTTTAATTTCTTAAAATTATTTAACAACGCAACAATAAAAAAAATTTCATTAGATTCCAAATTTTGTACTGTTAAGAACGAGTCTCGCTCCCAAATTTGGCCCTCATGGCCTCCAAAACTACAAGTTATGCCCTATTTGTTAAGATGCTCATGGCGTACCTTCCATGCTCTATACTCTATAGGGTTGTTTTTTGAAAGGGATATTGAGAATGACTATACACAAATTCTTTCAAAAATTACATTTTAATACCAAAATCTATAATTTTGGTGCATCCGTTAGTATTCATTGTTAACTGTCTGTTAAGAATCAACATGGCAAATTTTTATTAGTCTAGTTAGGGATACTTAATGGACAATTAACGATGAGTACTAACGGTTGCACCAAAATTGTAGATTTAAGTATTATTACCGAAAAAAAAAGGTATTAAAGTGTTAAGAATGGTTAAATATAATGGTTAAGATGTTTACACGTTGAGGTACAAAACACTTAACGTTATTCACTTAAGGAGAAGTGAAAATAAGAGATTATGTAGAAGGCATCTAAAAGTAACTTTTATGGTTCTAAAGTGATACAATGAGGAATCTCAACATTTCCAAAAAGTTTGGTAGCATTTGGAGTAATTTTAGGACCATTTGAGGGGTCCAAAGTTAGAGGGAGTGGCGATGCGTCGCCCCCTAAATGGCGTAGCATCACCAAAATGCGAAGGGTTTCAAAAGCCCCCAGCAGGCAATGTATCGCCTGTCGCCTGGGGTTTTTTTTTAGCGTCGTACAGTTATGTAAAATGCTCCAAATAATTTGTTTTAAATGCTCTAATCCTATTGGTTAGACTAATGACAATTCCTACACTAAAAATATGAGTTATTAGAGTTGTAAAGCCTTGATCATACTTTCAAACTCTCTCTCTCTCTCTCTCTAGTTCGCAAAAATCAAAGTTTCTCCAAGAAACTCATCAAGCTTTGCTTGACTTTCATGAGTTTTAAGGCATGTTAAATTCCAAATCTCATTCTACTTAGTTGAAGCTTCAAGCAATTAGGGAAGGGTTGGAATAGAGATTTTGGACAACAATATTATTATTGTGTATAAGCCTTAGAAGTTCCCCAAGTATGAAGATTCAAGTTGCTCTAAATCAAATATTGTATCTATTTAACCCTAACTTTGTTTTGTGCTACTCTATTGTATTTTTTCATTGTTAGTATTGATGATAAAATGTTTCTAAGTTCATCTTATCATCATGTAATCATTTAGTTTCTTATATTCAAGATTGACATTCATATTATGAATATGTTTATTTGATTATCAAGATTTGTATTCATACTTTAAATAAGGTTCTTGCTCTGCATTTAGGGTTTCAAATATTGAACTACTCTCATTATTAATTGCTGATTTGAAAAGTGTAAAGTCATATATTCTGAACAATAAAAATATCTAGTTCTAATTACTTTCAGTTTTGTGTTTTGCATAATCAACAATGAGGGAAATTTGTTCTTCTTCTACAACCTTCAAATCATTGCTTCAAGATTTGGTTTGTGTTTAACACATAACGATTAAAGATCAAATAAAGTTCAATTTGGATATGCTCTACATGAATGTGGATATGGATTCAAAGTCTTCATCAACAAAGGATGAGACAACACAATGAGATTACATACTTAAGGAGAATGGTATCATCAAATTCCTTATTCCTAAATGTGTAGATTTCAAGAATTTGAATGAAATGTGTTTTCTGCCATATTTTTGTGAGTTTGAGTTTATTGTTTATGTTAAGAGCACAATGGAGAATGTTAATAAAAAATTCGAGGATTATTATTATACTTGTTTTGTTTGTAAAGTTATTGATCATCATGTGAGATATGATAATTGTAAAGTTAACCATAATGAGATTGGGGTTAATACAATTGATGATGAGATATTTGTGACCTTAATTGAATTTAATGCATTCAATAAGGAATTTATGATAACCCTAAAGATAATTGACATAGTTCACACATGTAGTGATGAGACTAATGCAACCTTAAGAGAAGGTGAACATGTCAATGCAATTGATGATGAGATCATTGCAAAAAGAAAGTGAAGATACTAAGGTCAATGTGTTTGATGTTGAGATCATTGCAAACCTAATTAAAGCTACAAAGGCCAATGCATTTGATGTTGAGATTATTGCAACCTTGAGTGAAGTTAATGCAACTCAAGGGAAGGTGCAAGGATGGTGGTATGATACTTGTGCCTTCATTCTTGCAACCTATGATAATACTCTTTTCAAAACATTTGAATGTGCAAAGGTGAGACTTGAAGTTAAAATGAGAAATGAAAAGAGATCCAAGGTACTTGGAAGGGGTTGCGTTGATGTGTTCTTCACTAATAGAAAGAAAGTGACCCTAACTAATGTTTTCTATGTTCCTGATATGAATATAAACATTGTGAGTGGAAGTCTATTGAGTAAATATGGTATCAAAATTGAGTTTGAATTCGGTAAACTCACTTTGACTAAATCAGACACTTTTTTGGGAAAGGGTTATACATGTGATGGAATGATCAAACTTTGTGCTCTTGATAGTGACAATGATGATATGGCATCTAAATCTTGCAATGTGGTCAATTCAATTTCTATTACTTTGTGGCATAATAGAAGTAACACCCTCCTAATCCAAGACTGTTACACTATGTATTAAAATTAGTGCTCAACTCGCTAAACGAGTCATTTGGACTTAAATCGTGTAATTAAAACTAACATAGGGTTTAGGTGCTAAAAATTTTGGTCAAAAGACAACCATTTCATCAAAAGAGTTTAAGTTCAATACATGGGATCCCAAAAGAGTTTATACTCTAAACCAGATACAAAATAGTTACAGGGCCGACCTAAGCGGAAAAATACAGGGTTAATCCCTAGTTCCAACAGATATCCTCGGCGGTGGCTGTCGAGTAGGCTAAATATGTACACCCCGCCCTTGAAGCTCTCTAACTCATGGTTGATTCAGCTTTTCCTTTCCTTTACCCACACCATGTAGCACACGTGAGTCAAGGCTCAACAAGAAAACATAAACATGCTCATAATCAGTAAATCATCAGATTACATAATCATAATTAGCATGCCTAGTAGTAATAACCCTACTCATGCTTGTATTCAGTCTAGATAAGTGACTATAGAGTCACATTGGGGCCTCTTGCCCTATTCCCTATATAACTAGCCTTAGGTCTAGCCAAGCATACCTGGCGCTTTATATTCTTGGCGGCCATAGGGTCGTTCAAGCGTATATCACGCTTTTGGGTAGGTCTAACCTCATCGGCTTGCGTGCAGCATGTTATTGCCGCCCTCGACTTACAAGTCGAGCTTCTCAATCATATAAAATAGATAACCCTCGACTTATAAGTTGGGCTTTTAGGTCAAATATAATAGATATACTGTGGCGACCCAAATTTGCTAATAAGGCTTGGAGCCTTTGTAACGACCCAAATTCGCTAATAAGGCTTAAGGGCCTTGATTAGTATGCCTGGAGGGCATATTGGGATTTATGTGTGACTTTATTGAGTAAAATGCATGGTTATGATTTAAAGCATGTTATATGACTATTTGACTATTTGAGATGCATGACTATGTGTATTAGTATGCATGTAGGCCATGATTGTGTTAGAAGGGCATAATTGTAGTTTTGGCCATTTTGGGCATAACTGTATTGATATGTGCTGATTGTTGAGACCACATTGTGATGTGGATGTATCTGTGATTTGTGACTCGAGATGATCCCAGAGAGAGCAGACTAGCGGAAAAGTCAAGGCGGGGATTTATGCCCGGCTCGGGGCGAGCCTGGGGTATAAATAGGAATCTGATGAGTATATTGGGGTCTATTTTGATATCGAGGAATATTATTTGGTGATTTATCAGGTATTGGGAAGCAACGGGAAAATATTAGAGACACTTGAGGAATTAGCGGGAATTGGGTAAAATGACTAAAATGGCCCTACATGGACAAAAGGGTTTAGAATTAATAGGGAGGGCATTTTGGTTAATTGGCTTCTTAGAGATAAGTTTATTGAGGCTTTATATACTTAGTGGGATTGATAGAGAGAGTTAGATGGCTGTGGAAAAGGAAGAAAAAGAAAAAGAGAGAAAACAGAGGGATTTTTCCAAAAGGGGCGGTTTGTGGATTCTAGCACAATTTCTCTTCAAATTTCTTGGAGCAAAGCTCAGTGGAGAGCTAGGATAGGCTGAGCATCAAGGATCCTAAGCTAGACTTGAAGATTTGGCAAGGGATTAGCAAGAACACATCAACTTTTGAGGTAATTTTTTTAGGGTTTTCAGTTTTTGGGTTTTGCTGGTTTAAGTTGTGTAATTAAGCTGAATGATGGGAACTTTAGGGGAATTTCTGGGCAAGCTTTGAGGAAGAGCAAGCTAAGGAGGTCTATGAATTGAATCAAGGTCGAAATTGCATCAACTGTATGAATTCTAAGCCTTTAACTTTGATGTTTGACTGAATTTCTGGGTTTAGGGTTAATCATGGTAAATTTTGCGATTTGGGATGAATGTTCTTGGGTTTTGAGGATTTAGGATGCTTGGGATGAGTGGAGAGTGTTTATAAGCTTGATTTTGAGTTTGGTAAAGATTTGGGGAAGTTTAGGTTGAGATTGGCTTAAAGAAATCGCATAAAAAGAATTTGGTAGTTGCCTGCCTGCAACTAGCGCTACAGCGCTAGTCTTTGGGCGCTGTAGCGCTAGGCCCTGTTTCTGGGTGGTGCGGTTCTGTTTGTAGCGCTATAGCGCCCTCTTTTGAGCGCTGTAGCGCTACCCTGTTCCCAGAAAGGGGTTTTTGGGTTATTTTTAAGGGATTTTGACCTAGGGTTCGGGGTTCGATTCCACCATCTTGTTTTGTGGATCTAGGACTTCCCGGGGGCTCGGGATTGGTCCCGAGGCTAGGTTTTCGGACTTGAGGTTCGGTGATGACTTTTACCTATCGCTGTGTTTAGGTGTGCGCTAGGGCTCGAGTGGGATCGTGCTCAAGGAGTCAAGTGATGAAAGCTATCAAATTGACAGGTAAGAAAACTATAGCACCCGTAGGACAGTGCATGGGCCCATAGTGTGATTGCAGGGCACGACCCTATATTGCATTACATGTTAGGGTGCATACTTAATTGAGTTGATATCAGGGCACGACCCTATATTGCATTACATGTTAGGGTGCAGACTTAATTGAATTGATATCAGGGCACGACCCTATATTGCATTACATGTTAGGGTGCAGACTTAATTGAATTGATATATGTTTGAATGTTATTTGAGTTATGCTATTTGTGATTATAGTAAGAATGAATGGCAAAGGAGCCGGGAACGGCAACGGAGCCGGGAATGGCAAAAGAGCCGAAACGGCAAGGAGCCGAGAACGGCAATGGAGCCAAGAACGGTGAAAGGCCGAGAACGGCAGCTGGGCCGGAAGTAACACTTAGCACGTGAAGTGCTTGTAGACATGGTGGGACCCCAATGGATACAGGGGATATCCTTACGGTGAGGACCGAGACCCCAGGCTTTGGTAATGCCTCTGGGACGGCATGGTCGTGTTTGTTTAGTTTGATGGAATACTCATTTATTTGTGGATAATCTGATATGTTAACTATATAATCGGCATATGTTATATACTGTATGAGTTTTCTTGCTGGGCTTCGGCTCACGGGTGCTCTGTGTTGCAGGTAAGGGCAAAGATTGAGCCAACCAGCCATGAGTACGGAGAGCGTGAAGCGATGCGTACATGTTTGGCCTGCCCGACTGCTTTGGTTGGGTGTTATTTGAGAAATGGCTGTAATAATCTGTGATTTTAATAATTAATCGACTGTAAACTTATTTTAAGTTGTAAATAGTTTTCAAACCTTATTTTGGGATCCCAAATGTTAAATACTAGAAGTTTTCAATGAAACAACACATTTTTAAAGATTACAGCCTTAACTTTTTCTTAGTCACACTTTTGTTTTAAAAACCTCGGTTAGCGAGTTCATTGCACATTTTTCGTTTTAAAACTCACTTAGTAACGGCTCTAAGGAAGTAGGGCGTTACAGCCTTGATTAGTGTGCCTGAAGGGCAATAATTGTTATACTGTGTTAATTTATGTGAATTTAATGAATATGTGATTAGAGTGCATGTTTAGGCGATTAAATATGCATGTGGGCCCCGTTTAATTGTTAGGGGAAAATTGGTAATTCTAGCCCATTGAGGGCATAAATGTAATATATGTGATATAATGGTAATATATCTGTGATGCATGTTCCGAGACGGTCCTAGAGAGCTATTCTGCTTAAAGTCACAACGGGATTTAATACCCGGTTTGTGAGGAGCCTCGGGGTATTTCGAGATTATTATAATTTAGTTGGGGACTTTTTGGTTAATGGATGGTATTTTAGTAACTTCGGTAACCATAGGTGACCATTGAGGATAGTTACTTTAATTGAGAAAGTGGTATTTATGTAAAAGGATAGGAAAGGTCTAGGCTGCCCTTGAGGTTTAGCTAGAAAGAGAGTTAGATGGAAGGGCAAATGGGTCTTTTGGCTTGGTTATAGATAACCTTGGCTGAGGGGAAAGGCTGGAACGTACCCATCCTTATGGTATGCAAGAGCTTGGCTTTGGGAGATCTAGAGGAAACTAGGGAAAACAGAAGGGAAGGAGAGGAATCTCTGAATTTTTGTGGGATCAAGAAGGGAATTGAGGCTAGAAAACCTAGAGGATTGCTCTACATATTGAGGTAAGGGAATTGTGTTGTAGAATTTAGCTAAGAATATCATGGTTTGAGAATTGAATTGTGTGTTTGGTTTGGTGAATTCTTTGGATGAATTGTGGTTAGGTTCAGCTTGAATTTTGTGGAATTAAGTTTGGAATTTGATTGGGAAAGCAGCTCAATGTGGAATCTCCACTTGAGGTAAGGGTTTCATGCATCTCTGTTTGGTCGATTGCTGGTGTGGTTTAAGAATTCTGAGGGATGGTTTAAGTTTTATAAGTACTGGTTTAAGTTTTGAAAGGCTTGGTTTAAGTTTCTGAAGTTTTAAACCAAATTGAGAATTGTAGGTTTGATTGTGTGATTGAGTTTATTGTTGAGGTTTGTGAGTTGTTAGGTGGTCTATATGGGGTTTTGAATTGAATTTGGGACTTAGGTAAGTCTTGGTAATGATTTGGGAGTGTTTTGGCTCGGGGAAAACATTTGGAGAAATCCAAAATTCTGGGTTCGCGAAGGGGCGCCGCGGCGCTAGGCTGCAGCAGAGGACGAGGGACATTATGGGCGCCGCGACGCTAGGCCATTTCTGGGCAAGGGAAAATTGTGGTTTTTAGGCTTTTACCCAGGGGGCTCGAGGGATGCTTCCGCCACTTTGTGTGGGGTTCCAGGAGGTCCCGAGGGCTCGGGTTTGGTTCCGGAAGATGCTTTTAAAATAGTTAGTAATGGGAGTGCTATTTATGTGTTGTGACTAGGTTCTCAGTGAGGCTCATACTAGAGGATCGTGCTAGAGGATTCAGTGCTCAAGAAGCTCGGGACACAGGTAAGAGAACTGTTGTACCCACAGAGCAGGGCGAGGCCCATGGTTGTGTTGCAGGGCACGACCCTATATGATTATGTGTTGGGTGTAGCCCATTGATTGTGTTAGTATATGTTTAAGTTATGTTTTGATTATGCTATGTATGCACATATGTGAGTGATCGGCAAGGGCCGGTACGGCGAAGGCCGAGAGCAGCAAGGGGCCGGGAGCAGCGTTTAGCACGCGGAGTGCGAGTTGCCAGGGTTAGACCCTAAAGGATACCTGGGATATCCTTACGGTGAAGACCGCAACCTAGGGCCTAGTAAAGCGCTAGGGACGACTAGGTCGTATATGTTTAGCCGGTTGGCGAATTTGTTGTATGCTAAGTGGTTTATATGCGTATGTTATCTATTTATGTGGAGTTTTCTTGCTGGGCTTCGGCTCACGGGGGCTCAGTGGTGCAGGTAAGGGCAAGGAGAAAGTCAACCGACCATGAGTATGGAGAGCGTGACGCGACGAGTACATGTCTGGTCTACCTGGCTGCCACGGCCAGGGGTATTTTTGGGAATTGTTTGTAAAGAACCTTATTTTGTCATTTAGTGGACTTTAAATATATTTTGAGTTGTAAATATTTATAAACAGTATTTTGGGATCCCAAATGTTAAACATTTTATGATTTTCAGTAAATTGAATTATTTTCAAAGTTTAAGACTCTGTTTATGGTTTGATTACACGTTTGCCTTAAAACCTCGATTAGCGAGTTAAAAGCACATTTAAAACTCACTTAGTGACGACTCTAAGGAAGTAGGGCGTTACATATACATTCATCATTTAGTACAAATATGTACAGCGCAGTCAAACATGTTTGATAAAACATACTAAGCATGGTTATAACCATGTTCGATAACCGAGCCAAGCCCTAAGCACAGACCGGGTGCAGTTTTCTTACCTGAAGTCCTTAACGAGACATGTATAGCGACCTCGAGTGCGATCCTTTCCTCCTAAGCCTAACTATATCCTAGTCACAACCAATACAAGGTACGACTATCAAGAAATGGATCTATAAAGGCTTCCATGCCAAGCCCTAGCCTCCAGGACCTTGAATTCTACTAAACCGAGTAGCATAATCATTCCTAAGCCCTTAGGTTTGGTTTCCCATAACCCAAAACATAATTTATAACTTTTTCCCTACTTTGAGCCACGACGCACCCCTAAAAGGTCGCGACACTCAACTAGGCAGAGAGCCCCGAGCTCAAAATTGTTGGACACGCGCCGCAAAGCAACCCGCCTAGTGCCGCAACGCAACCCTAAGGCAGTTCGAGGCACCACCTGATCCACTAAGTTCATGAGGGTCGCGGCGCCCCAAGAACAAAGCGCAGCACGACCCCGCAAACCCATATATTCTTGCGATTTCAGAAATTGCAATCTTTCCAAAACCATCCCAAAGCATAGTTTTACTCAAAATTGACCATGGAAATGGTCTCAATAGCTCAGAAACATAAAAAATGACTTCAAAACTCCATTATAATTCAAAATTCAATAAAACTTTAAAAACAAAAAATAAATACTTAGAAACTGGAATTTACCTCTATAAAAAATGTTTTCCCAGCTGATTACTAAGTGTACAAGCTTCCAAGCTCTACTTAGAACCACTTCAATTCCTTAGCAAGCTTGCTTCCAAGCTTTAGGATCAAGAACTCTAGAGTTTTGCTTCAAAGTGAAAAAGATGAGAGAGATAGAGAGAGAGAGAGAGAGAGAGAGAGATAGAATATTGCTTCTAAGTTAATCAACTCTGCCAGCTCAATTAAGTTTAGTGTTCTAAAAGACCAAAATGCCCCTAAGGCAACACTTTCCTCTCAACGCCCTTCAAGTGCAAAAACATCATTTCGACTTTCTAACTACCGCTCTATACTTGAAATTCCTAGATAATTCCGCTAAACCTGGAATATCACTATTTTCCCAAAATACGACTCATATTCCAATGAGTCCCAATAACTCACCAAATTACCAAAATACCACTTGGCTCACCCCAAGCTGGGTATTAATTCTCATTGTGACTAAACTGCTACCTTGCTCAAAAGGAAGGACTCTTGCCGAATATCTCAAATTTATCCACATAATAATGTGGTCTCACTCATATACTATCATATATTCACAATTATACCCTTAGGGGGTCAAAATTTCAAATATACCCATTTAAATAAAAGCGAGTCTATTTCGCACATTTAATACACTTAAACATGCATAATCAATCATATCATAATATAACTCATGCAATTCACATAATTAATCAATTAAATCACATAATAATCAAATAATGCCCTCACGACCCCCCAATCAAGGCACTAAGCATTATTAGGAACTTTAGGACATTATAGTAGACTTGGTCATATAATTTATAGCACAATTAAAAGAGTTCTTAAATGTGGATTTATTAATTGTGATGTGAATGAGCATGACAAATGTTATTTATGTGTTAAATCTAAAATGGTAAAGAAACATTTTCCAAGAGTTGATAGATGTTCAAACTTACTAGATTTGATACATAGTGATTTATGTGAATTGAATGGCATGTTGACTTGAGGAGGAAATAGATACTTCATGACTTTTATAGATGATTGATCTAGGTATACTTATGTGTATTTTTTTAAGAGTAAGGGTGAGACATTTAATGCATTTAAAATCTATAAAGCTGAAGTAGAAAATCAATTGGAAATGAAAATAAGGACTTTTAGAAGTGATAGAGGTGGTGAATACTTTTCAAATGATTTCAATGTGTTTTGTGAACAACATGGCATTAAACATGAATGCACTACACCATCCACTCCACAACAAAATGGAATAGCTGAAAGAAAGAATATGACTTATCATGAGATGATTAACTATATGCTTTTACATATTAAATTGTGTTATAATTTATGGGATAAATCTTTGCTTGTTGCATGTGTAATAACCAATGTTATTATTGTCTCCTTAATTATGAGCATAGGTTAGTTTTTATTATAGTTTATAGCTTAACTTGAGTGGTGGAATTTAAAAAGATTGTTTTAAGTTTTAAATTAATTATTTTAAGTTATGATTTCTATGACTTAGAAAATAATTATAATTACGTTAGGATAATTATAATTATTTTGGTTTGTACTTATAAGATTTTAGCATATGATTAAATTAAAGTATAGTTTTAAGTATTTATTAAAAACATGTACACATATTACTTGGAGACTTGATTAGCGAGTTTTAGACTTGTTTTAGTGTGTCTACTTAGGAAGTATTTCAGAGGTTTAGGGTTGTTTTGTTCTATTTTACGCTTGTTTTGTGTTGTTTTTGTTTATTTTCAGGTTTTGAAGGATTGGGATGATTTAGAATGAAAAAGATGCCAAAAAGCACAAAAATTCGTAAAGTTGTCAAAAATGCCTTTTCTGAGAGAGTAGAGCGACCGCTCTAGGTTGCTGGAAATCGAAATTCGGCAGATTTTTAAATGAAGGGCATTTTGGTCCATTCTCTGGGGATAATTTAGGGTAACGAGTTCTGATGCGATTTGGAGGGGGAAAACATGAATTAGAGAGGGGAGACAAAAACAAGTGGACAAAAGAAGAAGAAGAAGCTTGGAGCAAGCGTGGGCGATCTATGACGATTCCCAATCTAGTTTTATTCTCTTTTTCTTTAATTTTCTATGTTATTGTTTATGTTTAATTTGATTATGGATATGAATACTGAGATTATGAGCTAAACTCCTATTTAGGGATTTGATGGATATTGACTGAGATTATTCCATGGATTAATGTTATTTGATTATTCCTTCTTCCTTGTTATTGTGATTTGTTCATTTTTGTGCTCAATACATGTTTGAGATTGATCACCTTAAGCATGATTCATGATCCTAATATGAAATCTGAAAATTGAATATTAGGAATGCTCTAAATGAATAAACATAGGTTTTGATGTGAAACGAAAGTATTCGCATAGCTTATGTGACTTTTAGATTATTGCTTAATGCGAATTGTTTGTTGTACTATCTCAGAGATGCAATAGTTGACAATGCAATTTAGTACCTTCATGATCTGAAAAGAGTTTAGGTGATTTTATAATCTGTCATCTCATAGGAGGAAGAAGAATAGTTTATTAGCATTAACAATTGGGTAATCAAAGCAATTGAAATCATATTCCTAATTTCACATTCATTGTTAAACCCTTTTTATTTATTGTTTTGCTTGTTGTGTTTTATGCATTATAATTTTTAAAAAAATCAATTTTTATTGTTGCCAAATAGAAATATAAATCCAATTTGATTAGTACTTAGCTGCAATTCCCTTGGGTTCGACCTCACCTGTGTGAGTTACTACTTGTATGATACGTGTACTTGCGTGTAATAAAAATATCGCAACAAGTTTTTGGCGCCGTTGCCGGGGAATTGTTTAGTTAATATTACATTAATTGGATTAAATTCTAATTTGGTTTTCTTTTCACTTTTTGCTAACTTGTTTGTGTCCAATTCTTCTTATCTCATCTCAGGTACCATTGGTTTATGCGACGTCAAGGACCAACTGCAAGAGTGCCTGTTGATCCTGAGATAGAGAACACTTGCCGGCAAACCAAAAAAAAAAAAAAAAGGTTGGAAAGAGTTGTGCAAAGGATTGAGCAAGAGGAAGTTATGGCCAGCAACAATAATAATGGGGGTGCCATAGAAGACCAGGCTAATGGTCAGAATCCACCCGACCGTAGCCTGAGGGACTATGTGTTGCCAACAATGACGGGGGTCCAGTCTTGTATAAGACCACCTGCCGTAGATGCAAACAATTTTGAGATAAAGCCAGCCATACTTCAGATGGTTCAATCCACAGTCCAGTTTGGGGGACTACCCACTGAAGACCCAAACATGCATCTCTCTAACTTCATGGAGCTCTATCAGACATTTAAGATGAATGGAGTCAGTGATGATGCTATCAGACTTAGATTATTCCCATTTTCTCTGAGGGAGCGAGCCAAGAGTTGGTTGGTATCTTTGCCACCTAACTCAATCAATACATGGAATGATCTTGCACTAAAGTTTCTCTCCAAGTTCTTCCCTCCAGCCAAGGCAACTAAGCTAAGGGGGGAGATCAACAACTTCTACCAGCTGGATAATAAATCTCTATATGAGGCGTGGGAGAGATTTAAAGACTTGATAAGGAGGTGCCCGCATCATGGGATAGAGAGATGGATGTTAGTCCATAACTTTTATAATGGGTTGTGTGGTACCACTTGCACACTCATTGATGCAGCAGCTGGTGGGGCATTTATGAGGAAGAGCGCCAATGAGGCGTATGATTTGTTAGAAGAAATGGCCATTAATAATCAACAGTTGCCAAGTGAAAGAGGTAACTCGAAGAAAGTGGCTGGTTTGTATGAGATCGATTCAATATCTAAGTTAACTGCTCAAGTTGAGGCTTTGACTAAACAGCTGCAAGGCAGTACAATGGCAACCCCCGTGATGCAAGCTCAAACTATGTGTGAATTATGTGGGGGTCCTCATGCTTATGAAAAATGTCAGTACGCGGATGTCAATAATATGCCATTGGAACAAGCTCAAGCCATTGGGAATTTTCCTCGTCAAAATAATAACAATCCTTATTCAAATTTCTATAACCAGGGTTAGAGGAATCACCCCAATTTTTCTTGGAAGAATGACCAACAAGGCCAGTCTTCAGTTCAGCTGTCACAGCAACCATTTCAGTAGCCACCTCCTGGGTTTTACCAATTGCCCATGCAACAACAACAGAATCCTATGAGACAGCCTAATACTCAGTCTGATGTTCTTAATCAATTCATGACTGAAACGCGGTCTTCTATTAGAAATTTGGAGAACCAGATTGGGCAATTGGCTACTCTTATGGCCAACCGTGCTCAAGGTAACCTTCCTAGCACCACTGAAGTCAATCCAAAAGAAGAGTGCCAGGCTATTACATTGAGATGTGGGAAGAAATATGAAGAACCAAGTGTGGAGCAGTCAGATGAAGACAAGGTTCAGGATCAACAAGCACAGGGCACAGTGGAAAAGAAGCAAGGTGAAAACAAGGTTACTGAATACCTACCAACCAAAGAAGCTACACCACAAGTGAGCATAGATCACCACATCAAGATTCCCTACCCACAAAGGCTCTGCAAGAACAACCTTGATAAGCAATTCTCAAAGTTCCTTGAAATATTCAAGAAACTACATATCAATATCCCATTTGTGGAGGCCTTGGAGAAAATGCCAAGGTATGTTAAATTCATGAAGGATATTTTGGCCAAGAAAAGGAAGTTGGAGGAATATGAGACAGTGGCACTTACTAAGGAGTGCAGTGCAATCTTGCAGAAGAAACTACATCCCAAGCTTAAAGATCCGGGTAGTTTCAATACTCCATGTTCTATAGGGGGCTCAGTCGAAACAAAAGCTTTATGTGATTTAGGGGCAAGTGTGAATCTAATGCCTCTATCTATTTTTCGAAGGCTAAAATTGGGAGAAGCTCGCCCTACAACGGTTTCCTTACAGATGGCTGATCGCTCCATTAAACATCCTCGTGGAGTGATAGAGGATGTCTTGGTGAAGGTGGGTAAATTTATTTTCCCCGCTGATTTCATAATTCTTGACATGGAGGAAGATGCAAACATTCCCATTATTTTGGGAAGACCATTCTTAGCCACAGGACGAGCTTTAATCGATGTACAAAAATGGGAGTTAAGGTTGCGAGTCCAAAATGAGGAAATAAGTTTTAATGTCTTTGCAGCAACTGAAATTCCTACATGTTGTAGAGTTGATGTGGAGAATGATTGTCAAGAATCAATTGCTAAAAAGAAGAAGAAGACCAAAGAACGATTTCGAACAGTTCGACGTCGTATGAAAAGATTATTGTGTGGCAAGTTTGAAGGTTTCGATGACATTGGGGATAATTTCAATATTCTCAACAGTAGAAGGGAATTTTCCTCATATGACACGATGGCTCTCAAGGATGCAAGGGGTGGACTTGACCCAAGTTGAAGGTGTAGAGAAGTGAGTGTTCGGCTATATGACGTTAACGACAGCGCTCTTGGGAGGCACCCCAAGTTTTTACAGTAATTTTTGTTCAGTTTGAGACATTCTAAGTTTTAATTTTTCTTATTTATTTATGTAGTTTGTTTTTATGTAATGAACAAAAAAAACAAAAAAAAAATTATGGGCCATTAGCGCGACCGCGCTCACAGAGAGCCAGGCCAATCTGGGCCATCAGCGCGACCGCGCTAGGAGCGCCGCGACCGCGCTCGACACCGAACATACGCGGATTTGGAGGGCAGTAGTGCGATTGCACTATATATGCCGCGACCGCGCTGGAGCGCATTAGAGTGTTTAAAACACGATTTTTTCACTAGTTAGTTGCCCCAGTTTCCTTAGCCACCGCATTTTGGTTATCCTCCACCTAAGGGAGATGGTGGTGAGGGTCCTTCATCGTGAGATGTTTGAGTTGTCAGGTAAGTTTCTTTTTCCTTAGCTTTTCTTTAAAACATTGGGGACAATGTTTAGATTAAGTTTGGGGGAAAGGAATTTATTGTTGTTTGAGTGTTTGTCTTTTATGTGTGTCTTGTGCTAGTGTGTCTTGTTTAGGGTGTTTGTGTCTTGTTTAGGGTGTTTAGAGTGTCTGATAAATCAAGTTGATGATGATTAGCTAATGATAATGATTGAATGGATCGCTTGTATAGTTGGATGAAATGAAAGCCATAAAATTGAAAAAAAAAATCTATGTGCTTGGTCGAATGTTTCTTTGAGTTGCTTGGGTCTATCTAAATATGTGAGAGCTTGATCATGATTTTTAGATAAATCTCATGCATTTGATGATATTTATGCTTGCTTAATTTTGGTTTAAGGAAAGATGGATGATTATGCTTAGAACTTGCTTGCTTGCTACTTGAGGCGAAATCATAGACAATGCATACTTAGGAAGATGATTTAGGCGATTTTTTTTTTAACGATTGAGCCTTTCAAGCCAACCTTGATTAATTTAATCCCTAGTTGTCCTTTTTGAGCCTAATGTTACATTCTTTGTTTTGACACCTATTTTGAGCTTACTTTAAACATGTTATTATATTTCCTTCCCTTGAATGATTGTCGTGAGCATACAAGTGAATGATGATTGGGGATTGGTTTTGTAATAGGGTGTATTGTGGAGTGTTATAAATAAAAAGATTGAGATTTGTTTAAAAAAAATATAGATAAAATTATTGGAAGTAAACTACACTCCCTTTAAACATATAGTAAAAAAAAAAACAAAACAAAAAAACAAGTTTGGGGGAGTGTAGTTTGAAAAAAAAAATCTAAGTGTGAATTATCTCAATCTTGAAAAAAAAAAAAAAAAGGAAATACTGGGATTGTTTGCGAACTGTAATGTGGATATCAAGTGTGGTTTGTATGGTTTGTATGCATATGGTAATTTTGAGCCTAAATGACATCTCGTCTACCCATGCCTAAGCCTATCGTTATAAGCTATAAAAGCCCTATTGATTCTTGAGCATGTGTTGTCTATATTAGTGGAGAGTAGTAAGTGATGCAAGCATATGAGATAATAAGATTTGATGGTTTGTGGTGAGTAATTTGGTAAGTTTAAATAGATTCAAATGCATGTTATTTATTGATCATGATCAGGCGAACATATATTTGTTTGGAATTGAGTGAGTTGAAGAAATATTTTGATCGAAATTCTAGATTATCATGATGGCTGGATTTTCTGAAAACTATATGAGCATGACAAACATAATTTGGAGGCTTGATTTTTTGTTGTCAATTTGATTTGTCTTTGTTTAGTTGTTTGAGGATTTTAGGATTGTTTAGAGTTCTTTACTCGAGGGCGAGTGAAGATTAAGTTTGGGGGAATTTGATTAGCGAGTTTTAGACTTGTGTTTAGTGTGTCTACTTAGGAAGTATTTCAGAGGTTTAGGGTTGTTTTGTTCTATTTTACGCTTGTTTTGTGTTGTTTTTGTTTATTTTCAGGTTTTGAAGGATTGGGATGATTTAGAATGACAAAGATGCCAAAAAGCACAAAAATTCGTAAAGCTGTCAAAAATGCCTTTTCTGAGAGAGTAGAGCGACCTCTCTACTGTAGAGCGCGACCGCTCTAGGTTGCTGGAAATTGAAATTCGGAAGATTTTTAAATGAAGGGCATTTTGGTCCATTCCCAGGGGATAATTTAGGGTAACGAGTTCTGATTCGATTTGGAGGGGAAAAAACGTGAATTAGAGAGGGGAGACAAAAACAAGTGGACAAAAGAAGAAGAAGAAGCTTGGAGCAAGCGTGGGCGATCTGTGACGATTCCCAATCTAGTTTCATTATCTTTTTCTTTAATTTTCTATGTTATTGTTTATGTTTAATTTGATTATGGATATGAATACTGAGATTATGAGCTAAACTCCTATTTAGGGATTTGATGGATATTGACTGAGATTATTCCATGGATTAATGCTATTTGATTATTCATTCTTCCTTGTTATTGTGATTTGTTCATTTTTGTGCTCAATACATGTTTGAGATTGATCACCTTAAGCATGATTCATGATTCTAATATGAAATCTGAAAAGTGAATATTAGGAATGCTCTAAATGAATAAACATAGGTTTTGATATGAAACGAAAGTATTCGCATAACTTATGTGACTTTTAGATTATTGCTTAATGCGAATTGTTTGTTGTACTATCTCAGAAATGCAATAGTTGACAATGCAATTTAGTACCTTCATGATCTGAAAAGAGTTTAGGTGATTTTATAATCTGTCATCTCAGAGGAGGAAGAAGAATAGTTGATTAGCATTAACAATTGGGTAATCAAAGCAATTGAAATCATATTCCTAATTTCACATCCATTGTTAAACCCTTTTTATTTATTGTTTTGCTTGTTGTGTTTTATGCATTATAATTTTAAAAAAAAAATCAATTTTTATTGTTGCCAAATAGAAATATAAATCCAATTTGATTAGTACTTAGCTGCAATTCCCTTGGGTTCGACCTCACCTGTGTGAGTTACTACTTGTATGATACGTGCACTTGCGTGTAATAAAAATATCGCAACAAGACTTAAGCACTGTGCATGTGGGATTAAAATAAGTCACAAAATTTGAATTTTAAATAGACATAGCTGAAATTCCCTATCGTTTTATTAAGTGAAATTTTTGTGAATTAATTGAATTAAGTATTAGAGCTAAATTGAAGGCCTAGCTTAGTCATAGGCGTGTGGAGCATATTTAGGCTAGGATTTGGACTAAATTTTAAATTTACAAAGGTGTCACACTAAGCTTGAACTAAGTAACTATGTTGGTGATAGTTGAAACCATTTGAAGAGTTTTGAATTTGAAATGGTACATGTGTAGGCGTGGGAATGATCTTAGAGAAACAAGTGAAGACATTTGACTACTTTGGTTACTTGTTGATGTATGTGTCATATTGAGAGATGTTATAGCCACATTGAATGAGTAAAACAAGGGCTGGGCGAAACTACATAGTGGAAGGAATGTTTGAATTTTAAATACTAGTCGAATGATGGTGGAGAAGTTTAAGGAAAGGAGTTGGGGTTGGAGCCTATAAATAAATCCTTTCATGATTCATTTTTCACTCTCAAAACAAAGCTTTCAAAAGCTCTCATTTTTGAAAAATCACTCTCCCAAAAGCTCTCATAATTTTGCCCTATAAACACACCATAGTCGAAATCACTATAGCATTTATAGTGCTTGGGATTTATTTCTTCTTCTATTTTCTTAAATAGCCTCAAACACTCTAGCCATTATAGACCCTAGATAGCTGAAATACCAATCTTTTTAAAACACTATATAGCCGAAAATACCCCAAGTATTAAAGCTCTTAATATCATTGCTGGAGATAGGCAATATTGTGAAGGTACGAATTTATAAGGTTTAGAGTTATTGGAGCTTTAGTTTATTATAAGCCTCTAATCTTAATTTTTTTTATGCCATATATAAAGGTTTTGGGCGATTCTCTATAGCAAAAGCAATCTCTTTTCTTCTCTATTTCCACACTCAAGGTAAGGAAAATTAGGCATTTTAGTTTATGACCTAGTTTGTGATATGTATGACCCTAACATTTTAGGTACAAAAAGAAGATAAGTTTGGCTGGACCTAAGGTGTTCAGAAATGTATGACGAACTTAAGTTGATGTTCGATAGGCTCAGTTGCAAAAATTATATGATGGACTTATGTCCAGGGCTTAATTGCCACCCCTGTATAAGCACTTATCTTTTTCTTATACCTGTCTTGTTATTATGACCTATGATTATGATTATGACCTCTTATGACCTATGGTTAAGATCTAGATTATGTTTATGTTTTAGGGTATTATGAACTTTTGTATGATTTATGATATGTCTGTTATGATTACTTCTTATATGAATTTTGTTTGTATTTTCTTTACCGTGCTTAGAATCTCACTCCTTATTATGTTAGTGTGCAAACAATTAAGGATAGAAAGGTCGGTGGCGAGTGGGACCTAAGAGCTTAGTGATGTATTCGTGGGGACCATATAGCCGATGAATGATCTAGCGGGCCTATTTTATTTTTACATCTTAATGTTGCTTTTTTTTTTTTTTTACAAACCTTATTTTATTCTTGTAAAGACATTGGATCCCTATGCTTATTATGACTTTCTTAAATAAATGAGCAATATTTATGTTCATAATCCTACGTTGTGTTCTCGATAATATTTTGAGAAATTATGGCGTTACAAGTGGTATTAGAGCCACAACTATATTGGTCATGAACGTTCTCACGAAATACACACGACAACTACAAATGACCAACTTGCTACCAAGTAAGTGTACTCATTTTTTAAATATCTTTGTAATGTTTCTCTTGTATTATTTATTTTCAGAATTTAGCACAATGGACCCAAGTGTTGTTAGAAAAGTTAAGGCAATAAGGAATATAACCGACCCTGATGGTGAGGCTGAGTTCGAAAAAATGTTTCTTAGAATTAACCGAATTCACAAGGAGATAGAAAATATTATTGGTAGTCATGCAGCCCTGTTAAAATCACATGAGAAGTTCATAGTTCTCATGCACTCAGCCAAATTACCGCTAGCTTAACCGAGTTTAAAGATAGCATGGAATGAAGTTTTATTTGATCATGGTGTACCTATTGAAGATAAATATAACATATTTGTGGATAGGTTTGCACGAAATTTTAGAATATTCAAAGATGTCATGTTACCAAATGGAGAAATAGGAGAAAAGGTTCATCAGTTAGTAGACAGCCTTAGGGAAGGATTTTTTAGTAATGTTCATTTCACTTCAAGATTTATCTACACCCAAGATGATTATAAGGACTTCACTCAGGACATGCTAGAAGATGGATCTGGTGTGGAAGATTAGATGAATATATGAACACATCAATAAGTATTATTTTATGTTATTTTTAGAAATTGTTTGCTAGTTTGTAAATAATTTCTTATTTTAATAAAACATGTTATTTTTTTTATTTTCATTGTTTAGTAAATGTTAAGAAATTTGGATAAAATCGAAAGTGTAAAGTTTAAATTCCTCTCTTATGAGTTAGACCATTTGTGAAGGCCCATTTACTTTGCATTATTAGAATGAACCTAATTAAAATGAATAACAATTAATAAAAGCAAGGGTTTAAATTCATGTCTTTTGGGTTCAAGTGGAAGTTAGGGGCCTGAGTAGTGGGTACGACATACTGAACCCAGCCCTCCTCCATGGAGAATTCAATTGCTAAGTCCCATTTACCCGAGATGGACTTAATTGTAATAGGGTAATTTTTAGTATATAGATGGACCTAATAGACAGTAGTACAATAAGTTATAACTTCTTCTTGTTTCGTTTGTCTTAGCTTTTACAATTTTCTCTTTTGAGGAAACGGAAAAGAAATATGGAGCAAGAATCAAGAAGATCTAAAAGACTAAATGGCTAAGAAAGAGGACAAGGAAGAGGGCGAGGAAGAGGAGTACCCGCCACCCCCATATATGAAGAATTTCCAAACATGCCAGCAGCCTCGGGAGTGCCAGAAGCACCTAATGTAGTGGAAGAACTAGCAGCTGATGCAGCTCTAGAAAACTTGGAAAGGGAGAATGCCCGTCTTAGGGCAGAGCTAAGGAGGAGAGAAGAAGAATTCCAAATAAACCAAGGACAAGAACAGCAAGTGGTGCAATAAGTCATTCTTTTAGCATAATTATTACAGCTGGCAGAGCCTCAGAAAATAACAATCACCAAACTTTGATGGCGTATCTGATCCAATAGAAGCTGAAGAATGGTTTCGCTCGTTAGAATCTATCTTAGAACATATGCGACTGGGAAATGAGGACCGAGTCTCGTGCGCCTCGAGTTTACTCAAGAAAGACAACCGCATCTGGTCGGATATAGTGAAGCAAACCTGAGATGTAAACATTATGGCATGGGATGAGTTTGTCCAGGTGTTCAACAAAAAATATTACAGTCCTGCAATTCTAGTCATAAGGGTGGACAAATTCATCGTGCTTACTCAAGGGAATTCGACTGTGACAGAGTACGTCAGAAAGTTTGATTGACTAGTTAAGTTCGTGGTGCACATGGTACCCACTGAGACGATAAAAATTCAAAGATTCATGAAGGGACTAAAACAAATGATAGCCCAGGACGTGAAACTAATTCGAGGAATAACTACGTATGAAAAAATGTTGGAAATAGCCTTGGAAACCGAACAGGTGGAAGACTAGATCTGGAAAGAAGGTGCGGCCAGGAGGGACGCTAGAAAGAACAATAATGAACAGAATGATCACAAGCGGAAACATGATGGTGGTCACAACCAAAAGGCGGACAAGAAAGGAAAGACTATGTCGAAAGGCGATGGAAATAAGAAGCCTTGTGTAAAATATCCCCAACGCAAAATTTGTAAGAGAAAGCATTCAGAAGAATGCAGATACAAGACTAAAGGTTGTTTCAATTGTGGAGAAGAGGGTCATCTCAAGAAGGACTACCCAAAATTGAGAGACCAAAAGAAGGATGAGAAGCTAGTACCAGCCAAGGTTTTTGCTCTTATAAGAGATGAGGCAGAAACTAACAATACAGTAGTATCAGGTCAGATCACTATCTCTGACAAACCATGCAATGTTTTATTCGATTAAGAAGCTACACATTCTTTTGTCTCTATGAATATGATTGATAGCTCTGATAAACCATGCGAACTATTTAGAGATAAGTTAAAATGAGGAGAAAGAATGATATCTAGTAGAAGGGTGTGTAGCGTTGTAGTTAGAATCAAAGGAAGAGAGTTACCAGTAGATTTGATCGAGTTAGACCTTAAGGACTATGACGTAACATTAGGCATGGACTGGTTAGCAAAATATGGAGCAACAAAAGACTATAAGGGCAAGATAGTCAACTTTCAAACAAAAGGTGGAGAAAAGTTCACCTACAAAGGAGAAGTTTTCTGAACTCGCATACCAATAGTCTCAGCTCTTAAAGCTCAATAGTTAATCGGTAGTGGTTTCCAGGCATTTCTAGCAAGTGTGGTGGACAAGTCGCGAGAGACACAACTCGAACTAAAGGATGCACATATAGTATGCAAATTTCTCGAGGTGTTTCCAGAAGATCTACCAGGATTACCTCCGAGTAGGGAAATCGAGTTTGAAATAGAGTTGGCACCAGAGATGGTACCAATCTCTAAAGCTCCCTATAGAATAGTGCCTACCGAGTTAAAGAAGTTAAAGATGCAATTGCAGGAGTTATTGGACAAGGGTTTCATCCGACCAAGCTATTCACCTTAGGGTGCACTAGTGCTTTTTGTTAAGAAGAAGGACGAGAGCATGAGGATGTGCATCGACTAATGAGAGCTAAATAAAGTAACAATCAAGAAAAAATATCCTTTGCCCCAAATAGACGATATTTTTTATCAACTACGAGGATTCACGGTGTTTTCGAGGATAGATTTTCGGTCAGGGTATCACCAGCTAAGAGTACGAGAAGAAGATATCCCAAAGACGGCTTTTCGAACCAGCTATGGACACTACAAGTTTTTAGTAATGTGTTTTGGCTTAACAAACGCACCAGCTGTAACGCCCTCAGCTCCAGGGACCGTTACAGTGTGCATTTTAAACAATGCTAAACTCGCTAATCGAGTTATTTGGCCATAATCATGTAACTAAGTATGATTAGCGGTTTAGGGTTAAAAATTTTGGTTAAGATATAACGTTTCACTAAAATGTTTACTATATACATTGGGATCCCAAAAATATAATTTTAAAGGTTAATTACAACAAAATATTTACAACCAACTGACCTAGGCAGCAAAATAGGGTTTAACCCTAGTTTCTCTTTCAACCCTCGGCCGTGGCGGTCGAGCAGCCGCATATGTACACATCGTCACCTAAGCTCTCCAACTCCAGGATGGTCCAGCTTTCTTTTTCCTTTACCTGCACCACATAGCACCCGTGAGCCGAAGCCCAGGAAGAAAACTCAATATGCTCATGAACAGTAATAACATGTTACAAAATCATAATGTGCATGCCTAGCAATGATAGCCCTATTCACGCATGCAAATAGGTTCAGATAATGATGGGGTATCCAGGATAAGGAACCCTACTCTCATGAATGGATGACTATCAAGTCAATCCTAATTAGATGAGTGATTTAACACTTGAGGTTCAGTTAACCATGATGGAGCGTATAGCTCTAATTAGATGAGTGATTTAACACTTGAGGTTCTGTTAACCATGATGATTGACTGATGAGCAAGTCACTACGGGGCTCAGCACCCACAACCATGTGACAATGCAGTCCGCTGGGCCTTCTGGCCCTGGCTCTAAGTGACTAGCCATAGGCTAGACAAGCGCTTTTAATTTTCATCGAAATTGAGGTCGGTGCAGCATTAATGCTCATGATGAGCCATTCAATGCAGATGTCGATTAAATCTAATCTTTTCGGCTTGCGTTAAACACGCTAAGGCCGTTCTTGACTTATTAGTCAATACCATGTGACCAATGCTCAGTACTACTGCTGAACTTGACTAGTGAGTCACAGCTTCACATTTAATATTGACACCATTGCCAATACTGACTAATTAGTCAGTACCACGCACAATTAAGCAATGCAACCAGGCATATATCATATGTCAAATATCCAAATGTAGGGCATTCAACATGCTTACTTAACAATTACTAACATAATTAGGATCATGCACAAACATAGAGACTCAAGCTTTGATCAATCTCATATTCAACATTCATGGCATGCCCTAATCACATGTTTCTCGTGCATCACATGCATCACATACTGGGTGCAGTTTTCTTACCTCTGGTTCGAGCGAGAAATAACAATTGAACAACCCTTGAGAATGATCAATCCTTTAATCCCTTAGCGGTCACCTAGTCATAACCAATTATAACTTCCATTAATGAAAATAACAATAAAAGGGTCTTGACCTAAACCTCACTCCCGAGACCCCGAATTGTACCCAAATGGTGAGTAGATTCGATCCCGAGCCTTAGGAATTGAAACCCCGAGCCAAAAACCATCAAAAATGCCCAAAATATGCATCGGGAAAAATAGGGTAGCGCTGCCCCCCTAGCGCCTCAGCGCTACAACCAGGGGAATTTTGCCATGGCTAGAGCTATAGCGCTAGGACCAGGCAGATTCACCTTGGTTTTAGCCTCCTTTGAATCCTCCATTTCCAACCTGAAAATCAAGCTTCCAAACCTCATTTAAACCTTGAATTGAACCCAAAAACCATCTACACATGACCTAGGCTTCATAACCCAAGTAACCTTTTCCAAAAACCCCATTGAATTCTCAACTTTCCAACTCAAAAATCAAACTGAAAACCAAATGAAAACAGAGCAAGAACTAAGGTTTTAATGGCTAGAAACTCACCTCAATCTCAGCTTAGCACCCTCTTCAATGGTAGAACACAACCCTAGATCATCAAGACTTGGTTCACTAGCTTGGTTTCTCAAAAAGAGCCTCAAAATCCAAAGAGATATGAAGAGAAGAAGAAGAACGGGAGAAGAAGATGAAGTGCTCTGTTTTCTTAAACTTTCTACAGCTTTTCAATGATATATATCCTTAAGGTCAAAAGACCAAAATGCCCCTAGGTTATTTAAAGTCTTCTTAAGGCCACCAAGGGCAAAACCGTCATTTCCCGCCTATCTCGTTAATCATAATTAACACCCTTAAATTCATGTTATTCTCAATATTCTCAAATGCTAATAAATCATATCCTATTACCCTTTAATTCTCAATAATTTTCTAATCCTCAAATTACCCTGGACTCACCCCGAGCCCCAACTAGACTGAAACTTGCATTCCATGATCGTCTCATGTCGAATGGTTCGAAAAAATCCACATATAATGTGGTATTATTCATAATTCTCCAACATGCATGCAAATACACAATTATGCCCTCAATGGGCTAAATTACCAAAATGCCCTTATAATTAAAAATGGACCCATATGCATGCACTTATCATCAAATTATAATATAATTCACATAAACATGCATATAATTATTTAATGGCATATTAAATCAATTATGGTCCTCACGGCCTCCTAGTCAAGGTCCTAAACCTTATTAGGGATTTTGGGGCATTACATCAGTAGTGTTCATGGATCTTATGAACTGAGTATCTAAGGACTACTTGGATAAGTTTGTTGTAGTGTTCATAGATGACATATTTATCTACTCAAAGACGAAAGCCGAGCATGAAGAGCACCTGCGACTAACGCTGGAACGACTCAAAAATCATCAACTATATGCAAAGTTTAAGAAATGCGAATTCTAGCTAGAGAATGTGGCATTTCTATGACACATCATCCAACAAAGATTGAAGCAGTGAAGGACTGGCCCAAGCCCAAGAGCGTCACTGAGGTGAGGAGTATTTTGGTTTCTCCAAAATAGCTACACCCTTAACAAATTTTACAAAGAAGCAATAGAAGTTCACATGGACGAAGAAGTGTGAATAAAGCTTTCAAACATTAAAGGACAAGCTCATATCAGCCTCAGTTCTCTGTGTCCCAAATGATAAGAGCAAGTTTGTAGTATATTGCAAGGCGCCAAAGCAGGGACTTGGATGCGTTTTGATGCAAGACAGAAAGGTGGTCGCATATGCCTCGAGATAGCTAAAATAGTACGAGCAGTGGTACTCGACCCATGACTTGGAATTAGCAGTGGTGGTTTTCGCTCTAAAAATTTGGAGGCACTATCTGTACAAAGAAAAGTGTGAAATCTATACAAACCACAAGAGTTTAAAGTACTTCTTTACGCAAAAAGAGCTCAATATGAGGAAATGGAGGTGGCTGGAGCTAGTAAAGGACTATGATTGTGAGGTTTGTATCATTCGGGAAAGGCTAATGTCCTGGCAGACGCGCTTAGTAGACAGAGTTACGGAAGAATATCAACACTTAAGAGGATAGCACAACACTTACATGATGATATTAAGAAGTCCATAATTGAGTTAATAATTGGACAACTAGCTGACCTCACGATCAAGTCAACACTGATGGAGGAAATTAAGGAGAAACAACAAGAAGGTGAGTTTCTTCTTAAGAAAAGGGCCACACTACAATTCTCAAAAAATGCAAACTTTTCAATGACATAGGAAGGCATACTACGATATAGAAATCGCGTGTGTGCCAGAAAAAGGTGAATTAAGAGACAGTATTATGAAAGAAGCGCACACTACTCCGTATTCACTTCACCCGAGGTTGACCAAGATGTACAATGGTGTCAAGTCAATGTATTGGATGCCAGAAATGAAGAAGGACATAGAAGAATTTGTAGTAAAATTCCTTACATGTCAAAAAGTTAAGGTCGAACATCAGAGACCCGCTGGAACATTGCAACAATTAGAGATTCCCGAATGGAAATGGGAAGATACAGTGATGGACTTCGTGACGGGGTTACCAAGGACCACCAAGCAGCATGACTCCGTGTGGGTGATTATAGATAGACTTACAAAATCTGCTCACTTCTTGCTAGTAAGAACAGTTTACAACGCAGAGCTTTACGTGGCAGATTTAGTAAGACTATATGGAGTTCCAAAGATGATAGTCTCTGATAGAGGATCGGTTTTACCTCAAAGTTCTGGGAAAGTCTACAACTTGCAATAGGCTAAGTTAAAGTTAAGTATGACATTTCACCCTCAAACCGATGGTCAGTCAGAACACACCATACAAAATTAGAAGATATGCTGAGGGCTTGTGCATTAGACTTCTCAGGATCATGGAGCAAGTATTTTCCATTAGCCTTGATTACACTTTCCAACCCTCTCTAACCTCTCTCTCTCTCTCTCTCTCTCTCTCTCTCTCTCTCTCTCTCTCTCTCTCTCGCTCTCTCTCTCTCTCTCTCGCTCTCTCTCTCTCTCTCTCTCTCTCTCTCTAGCTCTCAAAAACCAAAATTTTCTCCAAGAAACTCACCAAGCTTTGTTTGACTTGCATAAGTTTTAAGGCTTGTTAAATTCCAAATCTCATACTACTTAGTTGAAGCTTCAAGCAATAAGGGAATGCTTGGAATAGATATTTTGGACAACAATATTCTTATTATGTACAAGCCTTAGAAGTTCCTCAAGTTTGAAGATTCAAGTTGCTCTAAATCAAAGGTTGTATCTATCTAACCCTAACTTTGTTTTGTGTTACTCTATTGTGTTTTCCATTGTTAGTATTGATGATTAAATGTTTCTAATAAGTTCATCTTATTATCACTTAATCATTTAGTTTCTTATATTCAAAATTGGTATTCATATTATGAACATATAACGAATTTTTCGTTAATTTGGAAGAAGTTTTTTCTTTAATTTTATTAAATGAAAATTTCATTCTAAAAATTAGAAAATAAAAAAAAATTAATTTCTCATGTTTATTTGATTATTAAGATTTGTATTCATACTTTGAATAAGGTTCTTGCTTAGCATTTAAGGTTTCAAATATTGAACTACTCTCATTATTAATTGTTGATTTGCAAAGTGTAAAGCTATATATTCTCAACATTAAAGTGTAAGTTTTGAAAAAAGTTGGGTATTATCGCCGCCAATGTCCTTTTTTGAAATGAGGTATACAAGGCCAAAGAGGGAAGACCGAGTCACAACTATGGCTCTCATTAGAGAATAAAGGTCAAAGATGTGGCTCATTCTTGTTTGTTTATTTGGAGGCTTTTGCCCGTGTTAGTGTATTAAATTTTTTTTCCAAATTAAATAAAATGTTCTCATTAGAAAAAGCATATAATATAAAGTAAATCTATTGTATTTTTTAATTTATTTTATAAATTTGTATTTGAAATTTTATTAATTAAAACTTCATTTTTTATTATGAATTATTTATTTTATTTATAAAAATTTAAATTTATCATTTTAAAATTTTAATTTCTAATTTTTAATAAATGAGGTATATTATTTAAAAAAAAATGAGTATACGGGAAAGAAATGGGAAGGTATAATTATAAATAAATATTTTTATTTATAAAATGCGGTACATTCGACACCTTTATATTTTTACTAAATTATACCATACTTGACTTTATAATTTAGAAAATCCCAATGATATTTTGTTTTTTATTTTATGTTAACTCTTTTTTCATCAAACAATCAAAGAATAATTAAGAATAAATTTGTGAAAGTAGACTAAAGTATTTGATGTGTGATAACTGTTATAAAGTAATAAATGAAGAGATTATAGTTGTTTGACCCACAAATGAACCTACATCCACTTAGTCATTTTTATTAATGTATAAATTTGGAAGCTTTTATTATATTTGATGACATGAGAGCTCTAAAAAATGGAGCTTCTAAGTGTTGGCACTAAGGGGTGCCTCTAAATATTTGGCTCTTTTTTCTCTCATGAATTACATTGTGGTATTTATGATGGAAACGGCAGGGGAAATCGGGGACAGATAGTTGTTTGTCAATCCAGCTAATTCTCTAAAGTTGTAGAAATATTGTAGGTTCTACACCCACCAAATGGAGTAATGAAGTTTGTCCGCATCATTTGGTTGCACAAATCTGGTGTATGTGGTGAAGGTGCACACGACGAAACCTTAATGATGTGACCTTGGAACTTGAGAGCGGGACTGACTCTAGCCATTCGGAGGCCTTGGGTGAGATTAAAAATATGACTTTTCGCAAAGAAAAATTTGATTTGATTACTAAAATATGTACTATAAAAAAATCATCATAAAATAGCTTAATATTACAAATTAACAAAAAAAAAAGACCTACAAAATTTTTCCTATTAGCTGTTTTTTTTTAAATATGCATTTTACTTTTTGATATATTATTAGTACATAAATACTAAGCCCTAGCCTTATAAGTGGATGAATAAAAATAACTAAAAAAAATAGTGAAGGGCTCTTAAGATACGTAAGCTTAGGCTTATTATATATAAATAGCTATTTATGATTTTTGTCCCCCGAACTATGACTTATACATTATCGTGCCTCCTAAATTTTTTGGGTCGTTAAAAACTCCACCTCAACTATTCACTGTATTGTAAAGTGGGGCTTCCGTCCAATTTTGTCCAACATGGCCAATGACATGCTGACGTGACTCTTTACATGTTGATGTGTCTTGGTCATGTCAGCGCCACATGTGTATTTTAAACAAAATTAATTTTAAAATATTAAAAACACTTTTTTTATTAAAAATTAATCAATTTGAAATAAATCATTAAACTAAAAATAATTTAAATTAAAACAAATCTATTTCAAATTTATTAATTTTTAATAAAAAAATTATTTTTTTAATATTTTTAAATTACACAAATAACACTGACGTGACCAAGACACATCAACAAGTATAGAGCCACGTCAGCATATGTCGTTAGCCACATTGGACAAAATTGGATGGAAGTCCCACTTTACAACACTATTAATAGTTCAAGGGAAATTTGTAACGACTCGAAAAAATCAAGGGGCACGATAATGTATAGGTCCTAGTTCGGGGGGGCAAAAATCCTAAATAGCCTATATATATAAAATGGCCTTGGGTGACCACCCCCAGTTGCCCCACCCTTGGGCCAACTCTGCCTGCGAGGGAGGGAGACAAAAGTAAGCGACCCTAGTATGTAGTGAGGTACCCAAGCCGATGAGGATGTATGTCGAGGATGAAAACCCCATCATTAGGCAAGACACGAGCGAGGTGGTTCCCCCAAGAAAGTTGGGGATCTCAGATTAAGCAATGTATGCCGAAGTGAATGACCCTGGAGCATGGCAACATGGGCCAAAAGTGAGTGACGCTGAAACATTATGACGTGGGCCAAAGTGAGCGACCTTGGAGCATGGTGATGTGGGCCAAAGTGAGCGAGGGTGTCACCATCTTCTGACCAGCAAGGGTCTTCACTGAAACAGTGATTGCATTTTGAAACCTGGTTAAGGTGTAATGCCCTAATTTGACCTCTCTCAATGCAACAAGTATATTGAAACAAAACTTACTTTAAACTTGAAAATGGAATATTTATTCATAAAGATAATTAAAAACATGCAATAACATTCGGATGTCTCGTTTAAAATAAAATATAATATAATTTCAAGCAATAAGTATTTGTCCCAAAATAAAATAACTAATAAAAATATCATTAATAGAACCTATGGCGTTCTTGATCGCTTTCGTTCATAAGGCCCCTCACAGCATTCATACGTCCCTTTGGAAAGGATCTCAACCCGCCATTCATCACAAAACATGCATTCACTTATTACCTGTGGGGGGAAAAGGTAAGGGGGGAGGGGGTGAGCTAACAGCCCAGTAAGGAGAATTAAACCAAACAAGAAACATAAACGCAAACCTTATATAGCAAACCATAAGCTCATATCACAACAAAACATGGAATCATCATATAGAAAACATATGCGCACACTACGCATGTAAATGGGAGAGATACTACAAGGAAGCAATGTGGTCCTCTCTACGACCACTATGGTCAAAATTGTGGCTACCTTTGTCAACCTTTTACCTTCCCAAGTACATGCCTTGAAACTTTTAGCATACAACATGCATACCATAAACATTTGCAATCAAGCAAACATATTTAACCTCCTTATCTTGGTGCGAGTGTGAGTCTTGACAAGGAAAAGATCCTACTTCAATTATCAAAACCTAATCATAAAATAAGAACCTTATTGTAAGAACAACATCATGCCCAAACATCTAAGCCACACGCCCATGGCCCATGCAACACGTTCACCAAACCCAAAATCATAAAAACATGCTCATAATGGTCAACTCTTAAACATAGAGCAAACCCTAATAGAAAATCAAACTTAGAAATACCATGGTAAGATTAGAGTATGTGTAGACCGAACCCTTAAATGTTCACCACCTTGGAACCTCGAAACCCTAGCCTACCATAGATATGGACCAAACTTCTCCAGTGATCATCAAGTATAAAGAGAAGAAGAAGCTTAAGAACTAAAACATAGAACCAAGAATCTCACATTAACCTTGTGTCAAACCCGAACCCTAGATGTGAGCTTCACCTCTCAGCCTTCTCTCTCTCTCTCTTTCTCTTCTCTCTCTCACGCCCTCTCCTTCTTCTTGGTGTGCACGAAAAATGGGAGCTCTTATCCCACTATATATAGTCTCTAAAAACTATCACCATCAAATCTACTTTAACGATAATTTATTCCAATCACTATTAAAGTCGTAGCGTCTCAAAAATTTACTTAGTAGCAGTAGCAGCAGCAACAGCAGTAGCAGTAGTAGTTTGTAGTGTTTTAGTTTTCGTGATTATTGGTTCAAGTCGGGATTTAGTTTGAAACTCATAGAAATAGTTATGGATTTTACAAGTTTAACCTACAGTTTAGAAATATTAATTTTAATATAAGGTTTGATTAATATAGCTGGTCCTAGAAGTAATATTTATTATAACCAAAAGTTTAGATAGAATAATTAAGAGTGTGACACTTGTCACATGCATGTTTATTAAGGATTTTAGATGAATAAATTAACAAAATATAGATCTAGAAGCTCTAAAACCTTCCAGCAGCAATTAGGATCACGTTTTATTCCGTAAAAGTTGTTATAACAAACTTCAAGTGTGCTGAAAGTGTACAAAAACGTGTTTAACATATCAGTGTATGCCGATATATCGCAGCTATAGGGGCCGATATGTTGCCTAAGGTTGATACGGAAAACACATCGACTTCGCACAAATGAAACCATGAAGGCATGGGACATAGGGGCAGGCGATATATCGCCTATATGGGGCGATATATCGGCCCTTTGTGATGTTTTTGAAATTTTGTGGAGCCGAATTAAAACAATCCTCAACAACTTGGACTTGCTCCTGAACGTTTACGACTGAGTTTTGGGCATCTGTTGAACCGAAAATTCAAATTTATTCAATTAATATTCTTTATTTATTCTTTTTAAAAGGGGTTAGTTTCACTCCTTGGACTCTATAAATAGGACCTAGTACTCGTCCATTTCATTCATTATTCAAGCATTCTTCAGAGCCTCCAAGTTGCTAAGTTTATTCTAGAGAGAAAACACTAGGGTTTTGGGATTAAGAGCTTTTCAATATAAGCTTTTCTAAACACTTAAGATGTAAGATAGAGTGATATTTCGGTATTGAGGTGTTGATCGAAGTTCTAAATCTATCAAAGGTATTCTTATCCTCAGAGTTAGTTCATTATAGTTATTTTATTTTCCTTCATTTTCCTTCAGATCCTGACTTGTTATTATGGCTTTTGGTTAGGTGTTTAAGTTTCTTGAAACTTAAGGTTTTTTGGTAAGTTTCTATCTTGATGGCTTAGATCTCATTTTCATCTCCATTTCTTTAGAAACTCATGATTCCTATTGTTGGTTTTAGGAGTCTTCTAATCCCATTCTTGTCTCCAATATCCCAGTTTTGGTAAGGAAAATAGGTTAGATTATATGTGTTATGATATGTTTATATAATATGTTATCTTATGTATATGAATATGTTTTATGTTATAGTCGCTTGGGTATTTTTGTTGCTTAGATAGCAAATCAATCCCAATATTTTATTTTATCATTATCGTAGATTAGAGTTATGATTTGCCCTGCCTCGATTAGTAGACAGAGGACCCAGATGAGTTATCATATACTATTTTGTGATCTAACCTGCCTCGATTAGTAGACTGAGGACCTAGATAGTTTTATCACATACTACGGTAATGAGTTAATGACCATTAATATTGTAGTCCTATGTTTATATGATATATGTTTATACATTATATGTTTTATAGTGTATGCTTATAGTTTCATGATTTATGTTATGTTTTAGTAGATTTTCCTTGCTGGGCATTAGGCTCATTTCTTTTATTTTAGATGGTGCAGGAAAATAAGCTTGGATGGTGGAATGGATTCATGGCAGCTTTGGCATGTGTATTGGGGATGGACTAAATGGATGGACTGTTGGAAGATCGAGGATGAAGTTTATATTTTTAAGTATTTTCAATTTATGCATTTATTTTCCGCATTTAGTATTTGAACAAATAATTAAAGGTTATGTTTTCTTATGTTTTTATATAATAACAATGGGATCTCGTATTTTGGATTTTAAATAAATTTCTATTATTTCTTGATGTATTTTAAACTAGTAGCTATGTCTTAGTAGTTTTTAATGGTTTGAGGTCTTAGAATTAGTCGGGTCATTACAGTTGGTATCAGAGCCCACAGGTCATAAGCATGAAGTTCTCCTTGATACACACACAAAAGCTCTGAATCTACCGTCAATGTAAGTGTTTATATTATGATTAGTATGTTTATGTTAATAGCTAACGTTTTAGTCATTATCTTTTCAGTCAAAAATGAATGGAGCATTGACCTATCATGATATCCGAGCCATTATGGCATTGAAAAGGATCAGAGAACTAAGGAATACAATAGGAGTGCTAGAAAGAATCACTCAAAGATTGATCCTATTCCACAAGGGGATAGTTCACCTTCCAACCACTAAGCAAATTATGATGAGAGCCATGGAACAATATGTCTTAGTAATTAGGCTTTTTAAGGATTTTCCTTTTGTAGTTTCAAAATTGGAAGAATTATGGGAGACTATGGATGATGAAGATAATTTATCGGTAGCCATGAGATATTATTTTCTTATACTTAGGTTTACCTCTAAGTTTGAGTTTCAATTCACTAATGAACAAAAGCATAATATCTTAATGAATATTCCCCGATAGTTTCGAGGCTCATAGTAATGATGATTATGAGGAGATAGATGATGATATGTTAGATGAAGGGTCAGATGTAGAAGATCCTGATTTTTAGAGATTTACCCTAGTTATTATTATTAGTATAGTTTCTTAATTTATTTATTTTTTCGAATTTGTGATTGTAATTAGTGAAAATCTTTTTCCAAATGAATAAAATTGTTATTTTTGAATGACATGTATGAGTTTGATTTTTGTTTACAATCATAATAAATTTAGAATAAATTCAATAAATAATGACTGAGTTCAGTGAGCATGGATACAAATCAATGTACTGGGTTCTGTATTGAGAGTATAGAGGGCCATAGTAGTGGGAACGATTTTACTGATCCCAGCCCTCCCTCAATATGGTTAACTTTGGAACAGCGACAAGTTTCGAGAGTGAGAATTAAGTCATATAGGGTGATTAGAAACAAACTTAGAAAATAATAAAGATGACTTAATGTTCTAAGTTTAGAAACACACCCCAAATTATAAAGAAGGCTTACATAATTTTTCATAAGAAATCATAACTAGTAGGTCCGAGTTATGTTTACTTAGACTAAGTTTTGCCTTAGAACCTATTAGGGTAAGTTCTAACGTGTTTTCTCAACTATTAAAACTTTGCTGAAGATGTCGCTACGAAGGTCTGCATGCACGAATGGCAATGCACCCAGCACTGCCAACGAGGCTCACGAAGCCCCTCCAATCAGAAGAAGGGAAACGCGTGCTACCAATGTTGCTGCTAATAGGAAATGCACCACCTCCGGTCGACAACACCACTGAAATTATCTGGCTACGTCAGCAAGTAGAAGAACTACTGCAGCAACAATGAAAAAAACCTCAGCCACAACCTCAACCACAGCTTCAGCCGCAGCCTCAACAGCGGCTTCAGCACCCCAGTAAGAGCAGAACATAGGATATCAGTATGGGGGATGGCCGATGGCAAACTACATGTCTTATACAGCTCAGTACATAGAGCCAATCTATGGGCATTTTCGTAAGCAGCACACTCCAAACTTTGAAGGGACAACCGACCCCTTTGAGGCAGAAGAATGGCTTAGGAATGTAGAGCCGATTCTAGCACACATGAACATCGGCAACGCGGATCACATACCATGTGTTTCGTCTTTTCTGAAGAAGGATGCTAGAATTTGGTGGGATTTAGTATAGCAAACTCATGACGTCGCCACCATGACTTGGACTAGATTTGTGGAGCTGTTTCACAAAGAGTATTCCAACTCGGCTGTTATCGCTACGAGAGTGGAAGAGTTTGCCAGTCTGAAACATGGAAACTTTACGGTAGTCGAGTATGCTCGACAATTTGATCATCTAACCACTTCTTACTTCGATGCTCTAGAAATGGATATAGAGGTGGAAAGGCTCCAAGAAAACGTTAGTAAAGAGGAGGCCAGCAAGTCTGAACCCAAGTAGTAGAGTCAGACTCAGAATGGTAGAAACAATAATAACTACTAGCACAACAATAATGGCCAGAAAAGAAAGCATCCTGACAATAAGCAAGCCGATGGTGACAAAAGAGCACAGACTAGCATTATAAATAATAGGTCGGGTTATGTAGAATACCCTCGGTTCTCCAATTTCTAGAAAAGACACCATGGGGATTGTCGTGCAAACACCAAAGGTTGTTTCAATTGTGCCCAGGAAGGTCATCGGAAAAAGGAGTGTCCGCAACTCAAACAAGAAGAAAAGAGAGACAACAAGATGGTTCCAACCAGAGTCTTTCCCTTGACCCAGGGAGAAGTCGAAGCTAGTAACAAAGTGGTCACAAGTCAGCTTCCTATCCTTAATAATATATGTTCAGTATTGTTTGATTCGAGTGCAATATACTCGTATATCTTGTTAGTAATGATAGAAAAATTAGACAAACCTTATGAAAGATTTAGAACTAGGTTTGTTACGGAATTGCCTTCAGGCGAAGTAGTTCTATCATCATAAATAGTACGAGGAGTACCGATCAAAGTTAAAGGCATGGAACTAGAAGGAGACCTAATAGAGCTAGAGATCAAGGACTTCGACGTAATACTGGGCATGGACTAGCTAGCCAGGCATGGCGCAATTATCGACTTTAGACGTAAGCAAGTGACGTTCGAAACTCCTGACGGTCAGAAACTATGTTTTATGGGAAATGTTTCAGGACTACGGATACTGCTTATCTCATCTCTCAAAGCTCAAAGGATGATAGAGAATGGATGTCACGCATTCCTAGCAAGTGTCACGGGTGTGGCACAAGAAACACCATTGAAGGTTGGAGACGTCCGCATTATAAAGGAATTCCCAGAGATATTTCCTGACGACTTACCAGGGTTACCGCTTACTCGGGACGTTGACTTCACAATCGAACTAGTACCAAGAACCGAGCCTATCTCAAAGGCACCATATAGGATGGCACCAAACAAACTCAAGGAATTGAAAACGCAGTTGCAAGAGCTCTTAGACTTGGGTTTCATCAGACCGAGCCATTCGCCATGGGGAGCACCGGTACTATTTGTGAAGAAGAAGGATGAAAGCATGTAGATGTGTATCGATTACTGCGAGCTGAATGAGGTGACAATTAAGAACAAGTACCCGCTACCCCAGATCGATGACTTATTTGATCAACTCTGAGGAATGACTGTATTTTCAAAGATTAATCTACTGTCCAATTATCACCAACTCAAGGTACGGGAAGAGGATATACCAAAGACATCTTTTAGAACTCGATATGGACATTACGAGTTTCTAGTTATGTCTTTTGGTCTTACCAACTCTCCAGCCGCATTTATGGACTTAATGAATCGGGTCTTCAAGGATTACTTGGACAAATTCATCGTAGTGTTCATTGACGATATTTTGGTGTACTCCAAGGACAAAGTCGAGCATGAGGAACATTTAAGATTGACCATGCTGCGACTAAAGGAGCATCAACTTTATGCCAAGTTCAAGAAGTGCGAATTTTGGCTATCGTAAGTGGCGTTCCTCGGCCATATAGTATCCAAGGATGGAGTCGTCGTAGACCCAACTAAAGTAGAGGTTGTGAATGATTGCCCAAGACCTAAGAATGCGTCAGAGATTAGAAGTTTTCTCGGGCTAGCAAGCTATTATCGTAGATTTGTAGAAGGCTTTTCAAAGATAGCCACTCCGCTTACCTAACTCGGAAACAGCAAAAGTTCAACTGGACGGATAAATGTCAAGAGAGCTTCCAATTGCTTAAAGATAAACTATGCTCAGCACCAGTACTTTGTGTACCGACACCCAACGACAAGTTTGTAGTATATTGTGATGCGTCAAAGTAAGGTTTGGGTTGTGTGCTGATGCAAAATGACAAAGTGGTAGCCTACACCTCAAGGCAACTGATGGAATACGAGAAATGCTATCCAACACACGATATGGAGTTGGTAGTGGTGGGCTTTGCATTGAAAATCTGACTCGACTATCTTTATGGAGAACGGCGTGAGATTTATACGGACCACAAGAGCTTGAAATATTTCTTCACGCAGAAGGATCTTAACATGAGGCAGGGCAGGTGGTTAGAACTAGTAAAGGATTATGACTACGAAATCTTATACCACCCAAGAAAAATGAATGTAGTTGCAGATGCGTTAATCCAAAAGAGTTACGGACATCTAGCAGAATTATCTGGGATAGAAAAGCCACTTCAACAAGAGTTGATTAGTGCTAGAATAGAACTAGCCATGGGTCAACTGGCTATCTTGTCCATCCAGTCAAGTCTATTAGAAGTTATACGGATTGGACAAAGGCATGACGACACGTTAGTATCGCATATGGTTGCAGTCAAAGAAGGCAAGACTACAGATTTCTCTATATCAGGACAGGGGTTCTTGAGATATAAAGGATGGGTGTGCGTGCCAAATGACAATGGAATTAAGATGAAGATTTTAACTGAGGCACACACTACCCCGTACTCAATCACCTGAGGTCGACCAAGATGACTCGCGACCTTAAGGCACTATATTGGTAGCCGGGAATGAAGAAAGACGTAGCAGAGTATGTGTCCAAATGTCTTATATGCCAACAAGTGTAAGCAGAACATCAGCGACCTGCCGGCGTACTGCAACCGCTTAGTATTCCAGAATGGAAGTGGGAAGACATAGCCATGGACTTCGTGACAGAATTACCATGAACAAATAAGCACACGACTCGGCTTGGGTAATGGTAGATAAACTAACCAAGTCAGCTCACTTCCTAACTGTCAAGACTACGTACACTGTAGACCAGTACGTAGACATTTATGTTTGATAAATAGTACGACTGCATGGAATCCCTAAGACAATAGTATATGATAGAGGATCGGTGTTTACATCGAGATTTTGGGGAAGCTTGCAGCAAGCCATGGGTACCAAGCTAAGTCTCAGTATGGCATTTCATCCTAAGACCGACGGTCAGTCCGAGCGTACCATACAGATTTTAGAAGATATGTTGTGCGCGTGTGTAAAAGATTTTTTAGGATTGTGGAGTAAGTATTTGCCACTTATAGAGTTCACCTACAATAATAGCTACCAGGCAACGATCTGTATGGCACCCTATGAGTTACCTTATGGAAGGAAGTGTCGATCCCCGTTACATTGGGATGAGGTAGGAGAAAGACAACTTCTTGGACTTCAAGCTGTTACAAAGGCTCAGGATGCAGTGGATTTGATTAGAAAGAGTATGCTCGTTTTCAGAGTCGACAAAAGAGTTATGTAAATGCCAAGAAATGAGATGTGGAATTCAAAGTCGGAGATCAAGTCTTCTTAAGAATATCTCCTATGAAGGGAGTAAAGCGGTTTGGGAAGAAAGGCAAACTTAGTCCCCGGTTTATAGGTCCTTTTGAGATATTTGACAAGGTGGGACCAGTAGCATATAGATTAGCGCTACCGCCAGCTCTAGCAGATAGCCACAATGTGTTTCACATCTTGATGTTGCATAGGTATGTGTCAGACTCATCCAACGTTCTCAAGTATGATATGTTAGCACTGTAGAAAGACCTGAGTTACGAGGAATGGCCAGTTAGAATCCTAGAGAAAGGGATGAAGGTATTACGGTCGAAGAGTATTTTGATAGTCAAGGTCCTATGGAGTAATAGTTCAGAATGGGAGGCAACGTGGAAGTTGGAGGAAGACATCCTAGCACAGTATCCGAAGGCAACGTGGGAGTTGGAGGAAGAATTCCTAGCACGATATCTGGAATTTTTTGGTAAGTAAATTTCAGGGATGAAATTCTTTTTAGTAGGGGAAAATTGTAGCGTCTCAGAATTTTACTTAGCTAGATAGTAGTAGTAGCAGTAGCAGTAGCAGTAGCAGTAGCAATAGCAGGAGCAGTAGCAGTAGCAGTAGCAGGAGCAAGAGTAGTAGGAGTAGGAGTAGGAGTAGTAGGAGTAGTAGCAGTAGTTGTAGCAGTAGTAGTAGCAGTAGTAGTAATAGTAGGAGTAGGAGTGTCAGTAGCAGTAGCAGTAGCAATAGAAAGTCCGGATTTAGTTGGAAACTCATAGAAATAGTTATGGATTTTACAAGTTTAACCTACAGTTTAGAAATATTAATTTTAATATAAGGTTTGATTAATATAGCTAGTCCTAGAAATAATATTTATTATAACCTAAGGTTTAGATAGAATAATTAAGAGCGTGACACTTGTCGCATGCATGTTTATTAAGGATTTTAGATTAATAAATTAATAAAAGATAGATCTAGAAGCTCTAGAACCTTCCAACAGTTATTAGGATCACATTTTATTTAGTCAAAGTTGTTATAACAAACTTCAAGTGTGTTGAAAGTGTGCAAAAACGTTTTTAAAATATCAGCGTATGCCGATATATCACAGCTATAGGGGTCGATATGTCGCCTAAGGTTGATACGGAAAATACGTCGACTTCGCACGAACAAAACCACGAAGGCTTGGGACATAGGGGCAGGCGATATATCGCCTATAGGGGGTGATATATCAGCTCTTTGTGATGTTTTTGAAATTTTATGGAACCAAATTAAAAACAGCTCTCAACAACTTGGACTTTCTCCTGAACGTTTTTGACCGAATTCTGGGCATCTGTTGAACCGAAAATTCAAATTTATTCAATTAATATTCATTTATTTATTCTTTTTAAAAGGGGTTAGTTTCACTCCTTGGACTCTATAAATAGGACCTACTACTCAGCCATTTCATTCATTATTCAAGCATTCTTTAGAGCCTCCAAGCTGCTAAGTTTATTCTAGAGAGAAAACACTAGGGTTTTGGGATTAAGAGCTTTTCAATCTAAGCTTTTATAAACACTTGGGAAGTAAGATAGAGTGATATTTCAGTATTGAGGTGTTGATCGAAGTTCTAAATCTATCAAAGGTATTATTATCCTCAGAGTTAGTTCATTATAGTTCTTTTATTTTCTTTCATTTTCCTTTAGATCCTGACTTGTTATTATGGCTTTTGGTTAGGTGTTTAAGTTTCTTGAAACTTAAGGTTTTTCAGTAAGTTTCTATCTTGATGGTTTAGATCTCCTTTTCATCGCCATTTCTTTAGAAACTTATGATTCTTATTGTTGGTTTTAGGAGTCTTCCAATTCCATTCTTGTCTCCAATATCTCGGTTTTGGTAAGGAAAATAGGTTAGACTATATGTGTTATGATATGTTTATATAATATGTTATGTTATGTATATGAATATGAATATGTTTTATGTTATAGTCGCTTGGGTATTTTAGTTGCTTAGATAGCAAATCAATCCCAAGATTTTTTTTATCATTATCGTAGATTAGAATTATGATTTGTCCTACCTCGATTAGTATACAGAGGACCTAGATGGGTTATCATATGCTATTTTGTGATCTAACCTACCTCGATTAGTAGACTGAGGACCTATATGGTTTTATCACATACTACAGTGTTAATGGCCATTAATATTGTAGTCCTATGTTTATATGATATATGTGTTTTACGTTATATGTTTTATAGTAAATGTTTATAGTTTCATGATTTATGTTATGTTTTAGTAGATTTTCCTTGCTGGGCATTAGGCCCATTCCTTTTATTTTAGATGGTGCAGGAAAATAAGCTTGGATGGTGGAATGGATTCATGGCAGCTTTGACATTTGTATTGGGGATGGACTAAATGGGGAAGATCGAGGATGAAGTTTATATTTTTGAGTCTTTTCAATTTATGTATTTATTTTCCACATTTAGTATTTGAACAAATAATTAAAGGTTATGTATTCTTATGTTTTTATGTAATAACAATGGGATCCCGTATTTTGAATTTTAAATAAAGTTCTATTATTTCTTGATGTATTTCAAACTAGTAGCTATGTCTTAGTAGTTTTTAATGGTCCGAGATCTTAGAATTAGTCGAGTCATTACAAAAATTGATTGATCTTAATGAACCTAGTGTTATTCTTATACCATTTACATGATTGATTTCCTTCATTCACCATGATTTTCAAAATCACAAACTAACAATCAACCATGAATGCTAATTGATACTAATCCTTATTAATGCTAATTGATTTAATTGCTCAATCACCATATGCCTTGATTTGATTTCCATAAATAATTCACTCAAATTATTCTATTGTGCTCACGCACCTAGTATTTTTCTCAACCACATTCTTGATTGCTTATCAAACCCTTAATGTCGAAATTTATTGAGATGATCACCATTTGATCATTTTATTCATTCCTCAAATTAACTATATCAATTAATCATTAATAACCCTAATTTTTTAAATTACTAGTCATCAATCCACCATTGATTCTCTACTTAATCTAAGAATGTAGACTCACTTTTGGACCTTATTCTCGATTAAATATTAATCACCTTTGATCTTTGAAAATCTCCTCAAATCAATAAAAAATTATAAGGCCTTTAGTCACCTCTTTTTTTTCAAAAATTAGCGCTCAAATACTAGCTAATTAAGTCACCAAACTTTCCATAATTTCTTACCTTAATTCCAAATGATGTCCATGATCCAAACAAGAACATAATGTCTCATTTCATTCCCACACACACCCAAGGTGTTTGCATATACACATATAAATGGCAACTGACATCTTCTACTAATAAAATAAACACTTATTAAATTTATAAACAAACAATTATTAAACAAATAAATAAACAACTATTAAATTGTGTGACTAGATATTACAATATACCCTCCTTAAAAAGAATTTTTTCCTGGAAATTCGACTCACAAAACTGTTCAGGCTATTGCTTTCTGATGTCATCCGAACAATTCTTCCACAGGACCTTAACTAGTTTAATCTTAGTTCCTTAATTCCCTTTTCTATAATTTTCACCGGATGCTCGTCATAGCTGAGGTCCTGCCTTAACTTTAACGGCTCATAACTCAACACGTGGGATGGGTCTGACACATACGTTTGTAGCATAGAAGTGTGAAAAATGTTGTGTGTATCTGCCAGGGCTGGCGGTAAAGCTAAGCGATAGGCAACTTGCCCAACCTTGTCCAACACTTCAAATGGACCTTTTTATCTTGGGCTTAGCTTACCCTTCTTCCCAAAATGCATCACACCTTTCATGGGTAATACCCTTATACACAAGGTCAGCTACTGCGAATTCAACTTCCCGGTGTTTTGAATCTGAATAACTCTTCTATCTACTCTAGGCAGTTAGCATCCTCTTTTTTATTTTCTCTACCGCCTCACTGGCTTCTCTAACTGCTTCGGGACCTAGTATCTATTTCTCACCTACCTTGTCCCAATGAAAAGGTGATATGCACTTTCGTCCATAAAGCATCTCATAGGGCGTCATCCCAATAGTTTACTAGTAATTATTGTTATAAGAAAACTCCATCAATAGTAAATAACGACTCCAGGACTCTGAAAAGTCAAGCGCCCATGATCTTAGCATGTCTTCTAATATCTAAATCATCCTTTCAGAATTCCCATTAGCTTGAGGATGAAATGCGGTATTAAATTTTAGCCTGGTACCCATGGCCCTATGTAGACTCTTCCAGAAATTTGAGGTAAATACTGAACCTCTGTCTGATATGATGATGGACTTTGGTACTCAGTGAAGCTGCACGACTTCCTTTACATACAACTCTACATACTGATCCGCAATATAAGTTGTCTTAAATGGAAGAAAATGTGCTGACTTTTTGAGTCAATCAATTATCACCCAAGTTGAGTCGTGTTGCTTTATGGGCCTTTGCAATCCCACCAAAAAGTCCATGGTTATGTCTTCCCATTTCCATTCTAGGATATTAATAAGTTGCAGTCCTAGTCTCTGATGTTCGACTTTAACATGTTGACAAGTTAAGAATTTGGCAACATATTCAGCTATGTCCTTCTTTATCCTCGACCACCAATATAGGGTCTTCAGGTCGTTATACATCTTAGTAGACACATGGTGTATGGAATACTTTGAGGTGTGTGCCTCTCTCATGATATTTTCCTTAATCTCCTTGTCATTGGGCACACATATCCTATCGTTGTAACCCATCAATCCCCCACTAGACATAGTGAAATCACTCTCGTCGTCCTTCTGAATCAATGCTTCTTGTTTTACTAACGCTTCATCACCTTTTTGTTCATCCTTTATTTGTTCCAACTAGGTCGATTGTAAGGTGAGGCTTGGCATAATCCTAGTCACTAGCTCGATCCACACCCTCACAATCTCCTTTTGAAGTGGCATCTCTATCTTATTGAGCACAAAGATGCTCCCATAGTTGCGCCTACTCTATGCATCTACCACTCCATTGACTTTCCATGGGAGGTATAGGATTTCACAATGATATTATTTTCCATCTCTAACCATATTTGTTGCCCCATATTCAGCTCCATCAAAGTGGAGACGTACTTCAAGCTTTTGTGGTATGTGTAGATTTTGCAATTTTCCCCATACAAATAGTGCCTCCAAATCTTTAAAACGAAGACCACCATTTTCAACTCAAGGTCATGAGTGGGGTATGTGTGCTCGTACCCCTTCGGCTTATCTTGATTCATAGGCTACTACTTTATTGTGTTACATCAAAACACATCCCAATCCTAGTTTTGGATGCATCTCAGTATACTCCAACTTTTCATCGTTACTATGTACACAACAACACTAGAGTTGAATCAACTTTTTCTTTAGTTCTTACTAACTCCATTCGCATTTTTCTAACAAGGCTAACTTCTGTTGTTTGTGAGTGAGATTGGTTAGTGGCGTTGCCAAATTTTGAGAATCCTTCTATAATCCTCCAAAAATAGCCTACTAGCCCAAGAAAACTTCCAATATCTGTCGTGTTATTTGGCTTCGATCAGTCTCTAACAACTTCCATCTTCGACGAGTCCATCGTCACTATTTTCTTGGACACTATATGGCCTATAAATTTCACTTCTTCTAATCAAAACTCGCACTTCCTCGGCTTTACATATAATTAATGTCCTCTAAGCCTGCTTAATATCATTCAAAGGTGCTCCTTATGTTCAGCTTCATCCTTTGAGTAGATCAGGATATCGTCCATCAACGCTACTACAACTTGTCCAAATAATCTTTGAAAAATTTATTCATTTAAATCCATAAATGCTGGTGGGACATTAATGAGTCCAAACGACATCACTAAGAACTCATAATGTCCATATCGAGTTCTAAATGTTGTTTTGGAAATGTTTTCTTCCTTCACCTTTAGCTGATGTTATCCTTGTTGGGAATTATGCCCTGGAAGCATATGTAGTAGACATTGTTTTATGAAGTAAATAAATAAATTGAATTTGTTATGCATATATTTTATGGACTATATTATTCTGTGATAATATTATGTAAATATCAGAAAAAATTCCCAAGTTCATATATGTGATCTCAAACACGTATTGGTACGGGGGAATTATGTGTGAGATAAATGAACTTGAATAGTTCGCAGTAAAATAAAGTTATGGAATCTTTAGATTAATTACTGCAAGTACGGTCCACTCCACTAGTATTATGAATACATGTGATCTAGATCTGGATCACTAGTGTGGTAGGACACTTTAGTGGAGGTGCTTTATATATTAGAGAATATATAAAACTAGACCAAATATGTTTATTAATACTTAGTTAAATACCGTTTCGAAGTATTAATTAAATATATCAACTAATGATCATATACAAATAGATCTTAATCCTAAAGTTACTATGAACTTCTGTTTATGTTATATGAGTTCTTTGATTCACTCGTTAGGGTCTATCAGAATGATAAGGCTAGAAACTTTTGTTTTGGGAACTCATTAATATAGATGGCTGGGGACATAGTATACAGATATGGAATCTATGCCTTCTCATAAGAGATTGAATAATGGTTCTCTTAAGGGTGGACTTTTAGAAATGAAAGGTTATTGAGCTCAAATTCTTAATTTAGTTATGAATTAACCTTCACTGGTAAAGCCAATGGTACTTAAGAAAATAAGAGATAATTAAAAGGGTAAAACGGTAATTTTATTCCTGATTAATTATGAACCATTATTAGAGGGTTAATTTGTATGCAATGATTATATCAATGGGCACTTTATAATTATAAAGTACCCAATAAATGAAATGTCTATAATTACAAGAGTGCAGTCTCATATTTATAGTGGAATAATCATGAGAATAATAAATTAATATTATTTAATTAAAGAGATTAATTAATAATCTCAAATTTATTGGAGCTTTGAATTATAGGTCCATAGGTCCCCATAGCAGCTCTATCAACACTATTCAAGGTAAGAGTTGATATGAAGGGAAAAATAGTTTAAAGACATATTTAAGAAGAAATTCGTTCTTCGGGCCAAATATAAAATTATATGATAATAGTGATTAATTAATTAATTACAAATTAGTTGTAGTTAACAAAATTAATTAATATTTAATTATTGTATAATTTTAGAAATTATATTAAATAATTAAATTAATTTCAAAATATAATTAAATAATTAATTGATTATAATTTTCTAAATTATAATAAATTAAATATTTATTTTCGAAAATATTGGATTTAATTAATTGGTAGATTTAATTAAATATCTTTATTTGAGTGAGAGATAATAATTTGATAAGTTCAAATTGGATTTGAATTTAAAAAATTAATATTTACTCAAATAATTAATTATATTTGATAATTAGTTAAAAATATATTTAATTTAAATTTGAATTAGTTATCAGGTTGTTAGATCTTATCTGACAAACTAGTTTGAATAAATAATTAAATAAAAATAGAAAAATCAAATATCCCTAAAAATAGGGGTGGTACACGTGCACACACAGTCCAGTGTACTGCAATTTTTTCAGGAATAGGATTTTCATTTTTATTTATTTAATTAATTAATAATTCAAAAAATTAGTTTTTGGATATTTTCATTAATAAAATAATTAATTAATTAAAAAGTAAATTGTAAGTTGGTTACAGATTTATTTTTTAAAATTTGAATATTTTCTTTTAAGTTTGACTAATAAAAAAATATACAGATATCTTAGACAACTAAATTTATTTGCTCTATAAAAAATAGAACGATACTTTTCTCTCTGTGAAAAATAAAGAACCAATTCTCATGCCTATTCTCTTGATCTCACGTGTTGAGTACATCACTCCTCTAATTTAATATGTTACAAAAAAATATGTTACAAAAAAAATTTGTACACCAGGCCAACCCCACCACCATTCCGCTATGTATTAGGAAACTCATTCCTAACAATCCTGACTTTAGATCTATTTTGAAGAACATTAATGCTCCTTGTAATTGGTCAAAAAGGTCGTCAATTTGTGGTAATGGATACCTATTTTTAATACCAGCCTTGTTGAGCTTTTGTAATCGACGCATATCTGCCTGCTCCTGTCTTTCTTCTTGACAAACAATGCTAGTGCGCCCCATAGAAAATAACTTGGTATTATGATACTTTTGTCCAACAACTCCTACAGTTATAGCTTTAGCTTCTTTAGCTCTGCCAGTGTCATTCGATACTGTGCCTATATATTGGTGCATTCTCTGGTGCTAGTTCAATTACAAACTCGATTTTCTCCTATTCGAAGGTGAATTGGTAGGTCTTCTGGGAATACTTCTGGGAACTCGTATGCTTATTCGAACATCTTAGGGATTTAGTTGCGTCACATTTGTCTTATCCAAGATATTTGCAATGTATCCCTGACATCCGCTATGGATCATGTTCCTTGTCTTTGGTGCTGAGATAACCAGTGTTCGGAATCCTGACATTTCTTCCTTGAAGATGAACAACTCTCCATCATCCATCTTGAACACCATTGATTTCCCTCGACAGTCGATGGTTGCTCCATACTTCTCTAGCCAATCCATCCCAAGAATTACATCGAAGTCCATTATGTTCAATTAAATCAAGCTTTTCTGGGAAATTGTCTCCGATCATGATTGGAACTGCCTGTAACCACCATAGATGACCACATGACCTTTCCCGAAGTAACTCCGTCTTTTAGCCCCTTTTTTCTTGTTGATAATGCTCCATTCTTTCAGCGTGGTTGTTCGCGTCCAGCTCATTCAAGTCTTTAGTTATCACACATATCTACCAAATTAACGGTATCACCCCCTAAATGGTAGGTACCGTGGAGAAAATCTTCCTAAATACCCTTAAAGGTATAAATTCTATCTATCTATAAACGGAACTTCGCTCTAAATCGTAAGTATATCCCTTGTTAAAGTGTTGACCTTACATCCTTGCGTTACTTGTTTTCGCATCTATACATGTCCAACCCTAAAGTTATACATCTGATCGTGAAAATATGTATATGCGCAAGTGCACGAAATCGATTCAAGTATATGATAAGTAAAGTATCGTTCCATCGAAGACTATCTTCCAAGTACCACTAATTGTTCTTTAAATTTTTATTTGGCAACTAAGAATTTGATTTTTTAATTTAATTTTAAATTTGAAAATACTTTAAACAAAAACAACTAAATAAAAGATTTAAATCACTATGAAAAAAACATACGGTGTTACTTTCATCAACTTTTCATTCTACTAATTGTATTAATCAATTCTAGATTTCTTTCTTTCTATTCTAATAGCAGGTTAACATAAATCGATTCATATTCTTTTTCAAGATATAAGATCTCAACCTATATGCAGGTTTTCTACATCTCTGTGATAAACTTAAACATATAGAAGGCATTAAGCATGGAAACCTAATTGCTACACAAGCCATACAGGTACTTTCGTCCAATATGCAACCTATGTCTATATAATGATAGCATATTCGATTCTCATCTTTCGAATTTTGAATCAAAATCATTAATTCAAGCAAATAAGATCAAGTATTTACTAGCATTAAACACACATTATATAGATTATAATAGAGAAGAAAAATCAATAGAACATCAAAATTCAATTAGATAGAAATCCAAGTGACTACATTAAACCCTAGATAACAACTGTTTAGTTCATATTGGACATGACTAAATCAATCAAATAATAATTAAAGAACATAAGATTCATAAACTTAAAGAAGAAAGAAAAATATAAAATTGCATAATTACTAGCCTAAGAAAACAAAATTAGTCTCTAAAAATGTAATTAATAACTGACCTAATGACTTAATTAAACCCTAAATACAAATTTATAGTAAAAAATTAAAAGAATCTGTGTTTTTTCGTGTGCGGGCTGCGAATTGGTCTTCTCTAGGTCGCAGCTCGTGTCTGTTTTGGGGCTTTTCCTTCTCGTGTAAAGTCTTCAAGCGCCACGACTCAAGAATCTCAAGTCGCTGCCCGTGTCTGAGTATCCCCTTAGCTGAGCCTTTGTTTCCCTCTTGAGTCACGACTTGTAAGCCCAAGTCGCGACATTAATTCCTTCTAGCAAACATATGCGCCTCTGACTTCACCTTGAGTCGTGACTCATAAGTCCAAGTCGCAACTTTAATTCAATTTTTTCTCATATTAGATCTTTCAGCTTATCTCTTCATCAAAAGCCGTCCTTTAAGAATCCTTAGTATCATTTTTAGTCCAATAACCGCCAAGAGCCTCGTTTTTCCACCGTTTTCTCTTCTTTTTGCATTTTTCTCGTGATTCATCACACCAACCTACAACAAAGACAAACATAAGCGTAATCTTGCACAAAACACACATAAAAACTCAAGATTACCACAAAAAACACCTTCTAAAATGACCCTCAAATGAAGTTATCAACCTCATGCATTCTTTGTGGACTATCTTTCCTCAGCAAATATGATGCACAAGACACCCTGTCCTCGTCATTCTGGCGCATATGCTCCAAATAGACTCTAGAGTACTGAGCCACTCCTCTAATTTAATAGGGCTGGCATTCCCTACGAAACTGGGAGGAGCTACTTCTTAAATCTTTCATACACAAGTTCAAACTTAGGTGTAAATTGTCCTATTATGTGCCCTCTTTGCCCCCATCGACTTTCCAATAGGCACATGTTGCGGTGGTGCTTATACCGGAGGTTGCCCTCTTCAACCTCGAGTTGCTTCCTCCTCTCTAAGCCTTAGTTGTTCCTGCAGCCTCGCTATCTCTGCATGAGGATCCTCAATTTCTGGCCCAGCTGGATTTCTAGAGGCATTAGCAACGTCGAGGGTGTCAGCTGCATTAGGAATGTCAGCAGGGGCATTGGCTACTCTTCTACCCCTTCCTCTTCCCCTTCCTCTTCCTCTGCTAGTCGCGGCATGTGTTGTCCTTCCTGGTGCCATTGTAATATACTACGGTACACAACTTAATTTTAAAAAATGGGAAGATAAAAAATCACAAATAAGGAAAAATAACAATTTATTCATTTATTCAATTAAAAGAAGCAAACGTTCAATACCTCAAAATAAGAAAGACAGAAAACATAAAAGGAACTTGAACTATTGGATGTCTAATCTACTCCTCATCAGATTCCTCCAAAAATAGGCTCTCATGGACTTCTGGGTAATCTAGGTCTAGGCTTCCTCAAAAGGTTTCTGGCAGAATAACTAGTATGGTCTTTATCACTTGCTCACATGCCTCTAGGCTAAGTTAGTATTCTAAAATATCGCTTTCCTTGGCTTATATTCGTCTGCTTTTCCTTTAGTCGTAACTCTCACCTTGTTTACTCCATATTCATATGCTAAACGACTAACAAGAACTTGATACCTATCTAGGTATTCTACAGGATCGCCCATTATTTCCTTCCATAAAGATTCAATATTTTCCCTGGCTTTAGGATCCTTGTTAATGATTTCCCTAAGCGCTAGGTATTTCTCTTTTCCCATAACTAAGGCTCATCTTTGGTTTATAATCTCCTACATTGCATAGTTGACTTTCCTAATTTGATGAAAGAGCCTACTAAGTAGGCAACTATCATTCAAGTTTTCCTTTATCTATTGGATATCTTTGATCTGTCTAAGGATAACTTCCCTAGCTGCTCTCAGAGTAGGGGGCATGGTTAACTGCACACAATACAAATAATGACCAAAGACACATACAACAAACGATCATATAAAGCAACTTTACAAACAATGAGTTGAGCTCTTTCCAATCTTCTGTATGTATTTTGTGAGAGTCCTTCAGGATTATGAACGACCGACTACTAATACCACTTGTAACGCCCTAATTTGACATCTCTCAATGCAACAAGTATTTTGAAAGATAACTTACTTTAAACTTGAAAATGGAATATTTATTCATAAAGATAATTAAAAACATGCAATAACATCTGAATGTCTCGTTTAAAATAAAATAAAACATAATTCCATGCAATAAGTATTTGTCACATAATAAAATAGCTAATAAAAATATCATTAACAGATCCTATGGTATTCTTGATCGTTTTCATTCATAAGGATCCTCACAACGTTCATACGTCCCTTTGGAAAGGATCTCAACCTGCCATTCATCACAAAACATGCATTCACTTATTAACTGTGAGGGGGAAAGGTAAGGGGTGAGCTAATAGCCCAGTAAGAAGAATTAAACCAAACAAGCAACATAAATGCAAACCTTATATAGCAAACCATAAGCTCATATCACAACAAAACATGGAATCATCATACAGAAAACATATGCACACACAACGCATGTAAATGGGAGAGATACTACGAGGAAGCACTGTGGTCCTCTCTACGACCACTATGGTCAAAATTGTGGCTACCTTTGTCCACCTTTTACCTTCCCAAGTACATGCCCTGAAACATTAAGCATACAACATGCATACCATAAACATTAGCAATCAAGTAAACATGTTTAACCTCTTTACCTTGGTGCGAACCTTTTTGCATGGCCCATGCAACACTTGCACCAAACCCAATATCATAAAAACACGCTCATAATGGTCAACTCTTAAACATAGTGCAAACCCTAATGGAAAATCAAACTTATAAATACATGGTACCTTTAGAGTATGTGTTGGCCGAACCTGTTAAAGTTTCACCACCTTGGCACCTCGAAACCCTAGCCTACCTTAGATATGAACCAAACTTCTCCAATGATCATCAAGTATAAAGAGAAGAAGAAGCTTAAGAACTAAAACATAGAACCAAGAATCTCACATTAACCTTGTGTCAAACCCGAACCCCAAATGTGAGCTTCACCTCTCAGCCTTCTCTCTATCACGCCCTCTCCTTCTTCTTGATGCGCACAAAAATGGGAGCTCCTCTCTCACTATATATAGTCTCCAAAAACTATCACCATCAAATCTACTTTAATGATAATTGATTCCAATCTCCATTAAAGATAATTGATCTTAATGAACCTAGTGCTATTCTTATACCATAAACATGATTGATTTCCTTCATTCATCATGATTTTCAAAATCATAAACTAATAATCAACCATGAATGTTAATTGATACTAATGCTAATTGATTTAATTTCTCAATCACCATGAGCCTTGATGTGATTTCCATAAATAATTGACTCAAATTATTCTAATGTGTCTCACGCACCTACTATTTTTCTCAACCACATTCTTGATTGCTCATCAAACCCTTAATGTCGAAATTCTTTGAGATGATCACCATTTGATTATCTTCGTAATGTCCTCTTAATCCAAGACAATTACACTGTGTAATTAAATAGTGCTTAACTCGCTAAACGATTTATTTGGATTTAAAACATGTAATTGAAACTAACCACAAGTTTAGGTACTAAAAATTTCTGTCAAAAGTCAACCATATCATTAAAAGTGTTTAACTTCAATATATGGGATCCCAATAGAGTTTAAAACTTTTACAAACTCAAAATGCATACAGCAGCCGACCTAGGCAGCAAAATTAGGGTCCAACCCTAGTTCCAACTGATAACCTCGGCAGTGGCGGACGAGCAAGCTGCATATGTACTATCTGCCCCTGAAGCTCTCCAAGTCATGGCTGGTCCAGCTTTTCCTTTCCTTTACCTGCACCATTTAGCACCCGTGAGTCGAGGCTCAGCCAGAAAACATAATCATGCTCATAAGAAGTAAATCATCAGACCACAGAGTCATAGTTAGCATGCCTATCAATAATAACCCTACTCATGTTGCGATCAATCCAAATAAGTGACTATAAAGCCACGCCAGGACCTATTGCCCAATTCTTCGTATAAGCAGCCTTAGAGCTGGCTAAGCGCACCTAACACTTATTATTTCAGACGGCCTTAGAGTCGTTCAAGCATGTATCATGCTTCTTGGTTAGCTTAACCACACTGGTCAGCGTTCAATACGCTATTGCCGCCTTCGACTCATAATTTCAGCATTTAAACCTTAGACTTAAAAGTCGAGCCTTATAAAATTTTGACTTATAAGCCGAGTCTTTTATAACTTCGACTTTTAAGCCTAGTCTTTTAAACCTTCGACTTGTAAGCCGAGTCTTTTAACCAGTTATATCATTGACTATTAAGCCTAGCTTTTCATCAGACATCATAGATGAATCCTCGACTTATAAGCTGAACTTTAGTTAGATACCATAGATAGAGCCACGAATTATAAGTCGAGCTTTTCAATCGAATATAATAAATAAGCTCTCGACATATAAGCTGAGCCTTCCAATAAGATATAATAGGTAATCCTCGACTTATAAGTCAAGCTTTTCAATCAGATATACAAATAAGTAGTTATTACTTAACACAAGTAAACACAACGCAATTAACATGTTTAATAAAACATTCACAGCAGAGTGATAACCATGTGCTATAACTAGGCCAAGCCCTAAACACAAACCGGGTTCAGTTTTCTTACCTCATGTCCTGAGTAAATAGTGTCTGACGACCCCCGAGTACGGCCATTACCTCCCGAGCCTCACGATTCACCCTAGTCACAACTGTAATAATTAATAACTATCGGGAAATGAACTAATAAAGGCTTCCGAACCAAGTCCTATCCTCCGGGTCCTCACACCCTACTAACTCGGGTAGTAGAACCATTCCTGAGCCCTCAAGTTTGGGTTCCCAGCTCCCAAAACCTACTTTTTATCATTTCCCAATTGAACCACGGTGCCCCCCACTAAGGATCGCGACACTCAACAAGTCAGAGAGCCCATGCCCCAAAATCACTAGACACGCGCCGCGGCACAACCTGCCTAGCACCTAGGCGGTTCGAGGCACCTCCCCTGTTCTCTGAGTTCATAAGGACCACAGCGCGACACTGTGAACTCGGAAAATCAGCGATTTTTAAGAATCTCAATCTTCCCGAAACCATCCCAAAACATGGTTTTACTCACAATTGACCAAGGAAACGATCACCACAACTCAGAAATACTAAACTCACCCTTAAAACTCAATCAAAACATCATTGAAACTAAAATTCCAAAAAGAAGTTTAAAGCTCAAAACTCCAAAAAAATTCAGAACTCAATCTAAGTTTTACCTCTATTAGTGATCAATCCCAGTTGTTTCCAAAGCTTTAACAACTTTCAAACTTGCCCCAAATCCCCTTAATTCCTCTATCAAGCAAGCTCCTAAGCTAGAAATCAAATTTCTCTTCAACACTAAGAGAACTTAGAGAGAGAGAGAGAGAGAGAAGAGTATTCTGATTTGATAAACTCAGTTGGGTCTACCTAAGTCAAGGGTCCAAATGACCGAAATGCTCTTAAGGAAACTCTTACCTCTCAACGCCCCTCAAGGAAAAAATTGTCATTTTCACTCCCATCTCACTATAAACTTAAAATTCCCAGATAATTCCCCTAATATCGGAATATCACTATTTTTCCCAAATATAACTCAAACTCTATTGAGTCCCGATAATGCACCGAATTACCAAAATACCCCTTGGCACACCCCGAGCCGGGTATAAATCCCGCATTGTGACTAAACCACTATCTTTTTCGAAAGGACTGACTCCTGCCAAATATCTCAAATATATCCACATAATAATGTTGTTTCAACCACATAATATCATATATTTATAATTATATCATCAACGGGTCAAAATTACGAAAATGCTCTTTCAATAAGAAACGGGCCCACATGAATATTTAATACACTTAAACATGCAAACATAGCCATATCATATTATAACTCACATAAATACATAATTAATCCAAATATTTCATATATAAGCACATAGAATTTCAATATTGCCCTCCTGGGCCCCCTAATCAATATTGTCCAGGGACTGTGTCATGCATGTAAGATAGTGCAGATAAAGTATCTGTGTTGTTTTTATTTTATTTATTTATTTAATAATTTGAAAATATATTTTTTCAAATTTGGTAAGTTAGATATTTACCTAAATAAATTTCTATCATCATTATGATATTAGTATTATATTACTATTATTATTAGGAATAATAATGTAATATATAATCTCTAATATATATATATATATTATGTAATAAGAAGAAAACAAGAGAATGATAATTCAAAAAAAAATTAAGAATTTGTCGGACAAGAAATTGTCATCCTCTTTTTCTATTATTCTAACCCTTCTATAGTCATAATCAAAGTTCTCATGTGTTGAGATATACATTGTTATATTATTTTAAATAATATAATGTTAGATTAAATAATGTGACAAAATGTGATTTGTTACACAAATATGATTTGTCACACCTTGTAACATATTATTGAGAGTCACAAAATTGGACACATGTGTGTGCCCAAATGTGACATATTTTGGAGTTACAAAATCATTTACAAATTTTTAACTCCCAATATCACCCAATAATGTGTAGATTTTATGTTACACATTTGATTTGAATTTCATAAGAGTCATTGTGTAATATGATTGTTGGAGAAATGTTTTTAACTCCCACTAGGTGTATGGAGGTTACAAAATCATGTGAGAAATGATTTGGGATGGTTTTGGAAAACTGATATTTTGGTGTTGAAAATGGTGTATGGCCGCAGTCAAGAGCATTGGTGGCCACGGCCTGGTAGGCAGCGAGCCACAGCCGCGGCCAGGCATGCTAGTGGTTGCAGCCAGAGATGTGTGCAGCCAATTTTCAACCATTTTTTCCACTTTGAACGGTTCTAACACCTCAAGTAACTCCCAAAACTCATTTTTACTTACATAAACATCCAATTAATCATTGGTAACAGTCATGGGGGTTGGTGGAATTCGAAATTCAAAGGGTGTCTCAAAACTCTATAAATAGGAGCCTAATGCTCACTTGTATGACACACCATTTTCTATCCACAAAGCACTTGGCTGGAAAATACACCATAGAGGCTTGATAATTCTAGAGAGATATTTCCTTGAGAGATCCCTTAGTGCTTAGAGAATAGGTAAAATAAGCTTTTGGACAAAGGTTTTGAACCTTGTTCAAGTTTGTGATCCCCATTACTCTACACTTTGGTTGTGAGAGAGTTTGTGTTCTTATTATTGTTCTTTTCATTCTTCTTGTTCTTATTTACTTGTATTAGTATTGTTTTGAGTTTGTGATCTTACTCTTCTACATTTTTCTATTTATTTGTATTTTGAGCAATAGAATTTTAACACTTGTTTAAATATTACCTTGTCTATTGTATTTTTTGCATATAGTTGTATTTTGGTTTTACCATTTTCATTGAGCAATATAATATATTCTCTAACAATCAAAAGCTTAATCCCTTGTTTGTTTTGATGGAAGGTGAGACCATCAAGATCATGAACCAAGACGTAGGGAGGTTGGATAGGTTTGATGGATCCAATTTCACTAGGTGGCAAGACAAGGTGAAGTTCCTTTTGACAACACTCAAGATAGACTACAACCTTGAGTCATCCTTAGCACCTTTAGCCGAGCCATCCGACAAAGACACTCCCGAGGTGGTGGAGAAAATAAGGAAGAGGGAAGAGGACAATCTTCTTTGTAGGGGTCGTATCCTTAATGCCCTATCTGATAAGCTATATGACCTCTATACCAATACCAAATCCACGAAGGAGATTTGGGATGTCTTGGAGAGTAAGTACAAGTTCGAGGAAGAAGGTACAAGAAAGCTATTAATTTCTCAATATTTTTCATTTTCTTTCATTGATGGAAAAACTCTTTTGCCTCAAATTCATGAGTTACAAGTGATTGTGAACAAGTTAAAAGTTCTCAAGATTGAGCTTCCAGAGGCCTTTCAAGTTGGTGCAATAGTGGAAAAATTACCACCAACTTGGAGGAGCTATAGGAAAATAATCCTCCATAAGAATGAGGATTACACTATGGAAGAGATCCAAAAACACATTAGAATTGAAGAGGAATCGAGAATAAGAGACAAGGGTGTGAATGAGTCTAAAGATTAGACTTCCAAAGCCAATGCGGTTTCACACAAGCATCCCAAGGGCAACAACTACAAAAAGGGTAGTGGGAACTCTTTAGGTTCAAAGAAAGATCATGGACAATTCAAAGATGTGAGAGCTCATTGTTTTATTTGTGGGAAATACGGGCACTATGCTAGAGTATGTAGGTACTGAAAGGACCCACGTGAGAATGAGGTCAATGCTATACAAAAGTAAGAAGAGATCCTACCATGATTACCATGTTTATGTGCCTTGTTGGGAAATGGTTATTTTCATGTAATAAAGCTTGTACTCTTGAAAGCTATCAATAAAATTAAAGTATTATTCTATGATAATTCTTTATTTTGTTATGAGATTTGTGATATGAGACATTTGTGTGAGATATTAACAAAGCTTCAAAATGAACTTGTTAAAATAATAGGTAAGAGTGTAGACCTATTATTTCATAATGTGATTATTTGTTTGAGAAATTCTCACATTACATTGTGTTTGCATTTTTTATTTTGTGAAATATATAAAAGAAAGAAACTAAGTGAAAGTTACCTTCTAAGGAGTGTGTCTTGCTTTAGCAAGTAAATAAATCAAGATAAGCATTGAGGTTTTTATCTTGATCTATTGAGAGTTTATCATGTGGCTTAGAGGACTCATGATGAACTTTGAGAATTATAAGCCTGGATTTATCTTGGAGGATAAAGGACTTAATAGAAATGAAGAGATTTCTATTTTAAAGTGATATTTTATTATCACTATGGGAGAAATGTGGGGGTGATCTCCAAAGTTAATCAATTTATTTTGTTGATAGTAATTGATTAATTTGGTCATCCTATCAAATTGGTAATTTGGAATTCCACATTCTAAATTACTTTGGCTATATGTGTATAGAACGGATAAATCTAGATATGCTTGGTGTCTAAAGTTATTGTTTGAAATATTTTGATTCAAGAAGGAATCAATTTAAAACATAAAGTAGAATTTTAAAAACAAAGAGGTTTCTAGAATTAATATTCAAGAAAATGTTTATCTTGGATATTGAAGTATAAAATAGTGGGGGTGTTGACTATGGTCAAACTCACTATTTTAATGGGGTAACTATTTTAATCAAACTATACCTGACATTAAAGTTTGAATAAAATAATGAGAGTGTTTAAGTATGCATGCATGAGAAAAGAAATGACTCAACTGAAATCATTTCTACATCTCAAAGGATGGGACTTAGACTCCCTAAAGAGATTCACGATTAATGGTAACATATCTTAATACTAGTAACCAAACTAGTATTAGGTTCAATAGGTAGTAACAAGTTAATCAAGTGAATAGTAGTAGTACTCAAATTTTGTCCCATCTGAGATATGAGTACTAGTGTGTTACCAAAATGAGGGTTAAAACCAAAAGGTTTTTAATATAATTTGGTCTTGAAAAGACAAGTATTTTAGGGTAACAAAATGCTATAAGAGTTCTACCTATATAGACCTAGTAGTGGTGCCACCCCTCATGATAATTGGGAGTCATTCTCAAGAAAAGTCTATGAATGGAATGTGCACATGGCAATTAACGGTGAAAAAGCGAGACAATGAGGTCTCAAGTGAATATAGCAAAGGTGTGTATGTTATCACCAGTTTGTTATCAAGGGATAGTGGTTCAATGCTTCGGCAACCAAAATTTCAACAAACTTTGTAATAATTACACTAAGGTAAAATTCAAGTCAAAAGACATTTTATTTTATGCATCAATGCAAAGGTTTCTATAGACAGTGATTATTTAATCAAGTGGGGGAATATTATATTTTAATATAATGTTTGATTAAATAAGTGTTACAAAAAGTGATTATTTAATCTAGTGGGGGAATGTTATATTATTTTAAATAATATAATGTTAGATTAAATAATGTGACAAAATATGATTTGTCACACCTTGTAACATATTATTGAGAGTCACAAAATTGGACATATGTTTGTGCCCAAATGTGACATATTTTTAGTTACAAATTTTTAACTCACAAATATCACCCAATAATGTGTAGATTTTATGTTACACATTTGATTTGAGTTTCATAAGAGCAATTATGTAATATAGTTGTTGGAGACATGTTCTTAACTCTCATTAAGTGTATGGAGGTTACAAAATCATGTGGGAAAGGATTTAGGATGTTTTTGGAAAACTAATATTTTGGTGCTGAAAATGGCCTATGGCCGCAACCAAGAGCATTGGTGGCTGCGGCTTGGTGGGCAGTGAGCCACGGCAGCGGCCAAGCATCCTAGTGGTTGTGGCCAAAGATGTGTGTAGCCAATTTTCAACCCTTTTTTCCACTTTGAACGGTTCTAACACCTCAAGTAACTCACAAAACTCATTTTTATATTCCATAAACATCCAATTAATCATTGATAACAGCCATGGGGGTTGGTGGAATTTGAAATTCAAATGGTGTCTCAAAACTCTATAAATAGGAGCCTAATGCTCACTTGTATGACACACCATTTTCTATCCACAAAGCACTTGGCTGGAAAATACACCATACAGGCTTGATAATTCCAAAGAGCTATTTCCTTTAGAGATCCCTTAGTGCTTAGAGAGTAGGGGAAATAAACTTTTGGACAAAGGTTTTGAACCTTGTTCAAGTTTGTGATCTCCACTACTCTACACTTTGGTTGTGTGAGAGTTTGTGTTCTTATTATTGTTATTTTCATTCTTTTGTTCTTATTTACTTGTATTAGTATTGTTTTGAGTTTGTGATCTTCCTCTTCTACATTTTTCTATTTACTTGTATTTTAAGCAATAGAGTTGTAACACTTATTTAAATATTACCTTGTCTGTTGTATTTTTTTCATAAAGTTGTATTTTGGTTTTACCATTTCCATTGAGCAATATAATATATTCTCTAACATACTTGTGATTTCTAAATTACAAACCCTTATTCTCTATGTGCCCACACACATCTTGAGGTGTAGAGAACACTCCGAAAGATCATGGTTTGAGTACTCAAATCATTGGATAGGAAGATCGTTATTTATACGAAAAGACTCAAGGACACTTGATAGGCTTCAAAAGGTAAATGTTTCTGTTCTTAAATATTTGTATATATGTGTGTGTTGACCCTCGATTTGGCCAACGACACGGAGTCAAATATACGACAGGAAATGAGACAACAATTAAGAGTTTAATCTAATGGTAAAGAAGAAGACATCAACGATTTATAATGATTCGGCCCCAAAGAATGGTAATGACCTACGTCCACTTAGTGTTGTTATTAATATTGAGTCTCAAAGCCGTGATCAAAGAACTAGGGTTCTTGAGTTTCAACAACTTTGGAAGAATTACAATATAACGATAGATAATCGCACTATAGCTCTCTCTCTCAATATTCAGGGAAAAGATTTAAAGATCAAAAGTCCCTTCCTTGAGCTATTTCATGCATACTTATAGGCTCAAGGAGGGTTACATGGGCCAATGGGCCTTAACTTTCCTTAATAACTGCGTATCAAGGTAATAAACAGGAAATAATCAATGTAATTATTATAGGATTACAATCTTAGAAGGAAATAAACCAAATTATACGACTAGCCTGGTCATATCTAATAGTTAAGCCTAACGAAGCGATGTGTAGCTGGTTGATAACCGAACAGTACCGCCTCATTTCAATTCTGCCACGTGTCATCCACGTGTGAAAAATACCTGCCACATCATAAGCAATTGTTTTTTGGTAAACAATGTGCATAAGATATATATAAGTATGTGTATAATTATATATATGTTGCATGATTAATGATATTGCATATTAATGTTTCTGTATGGATGTTTTCTTGAACATAAACTGTTTATATGAGAGATGAAAATTTTTTGTGTGTTTTCACACTGGGCCCATCACGAGAATTTCATTGTGCACTCTAATTGTTTTTCCAACTAGAACCTGCTGCTGTCTCAATAGGTGGATCTCTTCTTCATGCCTCTGTAACCTAGCTTGAATATCAACAAGCACATGTTGCCAATTCTCAGGAGCTGGCGGAGGGTTCTGACCCTGGTCGTTCTCCCTAACCTTACTTCCAAAACCGTCTGGTTCATTTGATCACCCTGGAAGCATACTTCCATGTCTATCAGCAATCAATGACTCGGCACATCTAGCAAAAATAACGGTGCCCCAGCACCACCCCACGGTCCAAGACCGAACAATTAAGTATACACATGCTGCAACAACAATGCTAATAAGCAGTTCAATAGCTTTCACACACAAAAATCATGCTAAGAAGCAAGTCAGTTCATATTCATGCTCACTTAGGGAGCTAATAAGCACATTCTTAGTATTCATAGGCGTATAAGAAAGATAATAAGCATTTCTTCAATATTTATAGCGGTAATAGTGCTAATAAGCACATCCTTTAACATTCACTTAACAGTCAAGGGCCAGGCCCAATCAGTATAACTCATGCTTCCTAATCAAGCATGCAAATAAGACATTCATCTGTCAACTAGGCAGGTGAAAACAGATTAATATCAATAGTTAGCGAATCCTAAGTTGAGCTTGTCTTCAACGGCAAGTGTACATGCCTATCCAATCTTCAGAAACCTTTAAACCTAAACCACTCTATACCAAGTTGTAACGTCCTCCTAATATAGAATCATTACACAGTGTAATAAAATAGTGCTTAACTCGCTAAACGATTTATTTGGACTTAAAACGTGTAATTGAAACTAACCACGGGTTTAGGTACTAAAAATTTTGCTCAAAAGTCAACCATATCATTAAAAGAGTTTGACTTCAATACATGAGATCCCACTAGAGTTTAAAATTGTTACAAACTCAAAATGTATACAGCAGCCAACCTAGATGAAAAAATTAGGGTGCAACCCTAGTTCCCACTGATAACCTTGGCCATGGCAGACGAGTAGGCCGCATATGTACAATCTTCCCCTGAAGCTCTCCAACTCATGTCTAGTCCAGCTTTTCCTTTCCTTTACCTGCACCATTTAGCACCCATGAGCTGAGGCTCAGCAAGAAAACATAATCATGCTCATAAGAAGTAAATCATCATATCATAGAGTCATAATTAGCATGCCTATCACTAATAACTCTACTCATGCATGTGATCAATCCAGATAAGTGACTTTAAAGCCACGCCAGGGCCTATTTCCCAATTCCTCGTAGAAGAAGCCTTAGAGCTTGCCAAGCATACCTGGTACTTATTATTTCAAGCGGCCATAGGGTTGTTCAAGCGTATATCATGTTTCTTTATTATCTTAACCACGTTGTTCAGCGTTCAATACGCTATTGCCGCCCTCAACTCATAAGTCGATCCTTTAAACCCTTGACTTATAAGCTGAGCCTTATAAACTTTTGAATTATAAGCCGAGACTTTTAAACCTTCGACTTTTAGGCTGAGTCTTTTAAACCTTCGACTTATAAGCTAAGTCTTTTAAACCTTCGACTTATAAGCCGAGTCTTTTAACCAGTTATATCCTTGACTAATAAGCCAAGCTTTTCATCAGACATCATAGATGAATCCTCGACTTATAAGCTGAGCTTTAGTCAGATTACCATAGATAGAGCCTTGACTTATAAGTCGAGCTTTTCTATCGAATATAATTATAAGCTCTCAACTTATAAGCTGAGCCGTCCAATCAGATATAATAGGTAACCCTCGACTTATAAGTCGAGCTTTTCAATCAGATATACAGATAAGCAGTTATTACTTAACACAAGTAAACTCGAAGCAATTAACATGTTTAATAAAACATTCTCAGCATAGTGATAACCATGTACTATAACCAAGCCAAGCCCTAAACACAGACCGGGTGAAGTTTTCTTACCACAGGTCCTAAGTAAATAGTGTCTGAAGACCCCTGAGTATGGTCATTTCCTCCCGAGCCTAACGGTTCACCCTAGTCACAATCATAACAATGAATAACTATCAGGAAATGAACTAATAAAGGCTTTAGGACCCATTCTTAGCCTCCAGGACCTCGCATCCTACTAACTCGGGTAGTAGAACCATTCTTGAGCCCTTAGGTTTGGGTTCCCAGCTCCCAAAACCTACTTTTTATCATTTCCCCAATTGAGCCTCGGCACCCCCCCACTAAGGGTCGCATTTCTCAACAAGCCAGAGAGCACGAGCCCCAAAATCACTAGACACACACTACTGCGCAACTTGCTTAGCGCCGCGGTGCCAAGGCGGTTCGAGACACCTCCCCTGCTCTCTAAGTTCATGAGGGTCGTGGTGCCCCAAGAACAAGGCCACAGCGCGACACTGCCAAACCAATGATTTTTAAGAAACTTAATCTTCCCAAAACCATCCCAAAACATGGTTTTACTCACAATTGACCAAGGAAATGGTCACAAAAGCTAAGAAATACCAAACTCACCCTTAAAACTCAATCAAAATATCATTGAAACCAAAATTCCAAAAAGAAGTTTAAAGCTCAAAACTCTAAAAAAATTCAGAACTCAAACTAAGTTTTACCTCTGTAAGTGATCGATTCCAGATGTTTCCAAAGTTGTAACAGCTTTTAAATTTGCCCCAAATCCCCTTAATTCCTCTATCAAGCAGGCTCCTAAGCTTGAAATCAAATTTCTCTTCAACACCAAGAGAACTTAGAGAGAGAGAGAGAGTGAGAATGAGAGAGAGAGAGAGAGAAGATTATTCTGAGTTGATAAACTCACCTGGGCTTACCTAATTTAAGGGTCCAAATGGCCAAAATGCGCCTAAGGCAACTCTTTCCTCTCAACGCCCCTCGAGAGCAATAATGTCATTTTCACTCCCGTCTCACAACACACTTAAAACTCCTAGAAAATTCCTCTAAACTCGAAATATCACTATTTTTCCCAAATACAACTCATACTCTTGTGAGTCCTGGTAACTCACTGAATTACCGAAATACCTCTTAACTCACCCCAAGCCGGGTATAAATCTCTCGCTGTGACTAAATCATTATCTTGTTCAAAAGGACCGACTCCTACCGAATATCTCAAATATATCCACATAATAATGAGGTCTCAACCACATAATATCATATATTTATAATTATACCCTCAACGGGTCAAAATTATGAAAATGCCCTTCTAATAAGAAAAAACCCACATACATATTTAATACACTTAAACATACAAACATAGCCATATCATAATATAACTCACATAAATTCATAATTAATTTGATTATTTCATATATAAGCACATAACATTCCAATATTGCCCTCCTGGGCCCCCTAATCAAGGCACTAAGCCTTATTAGGAATTTTGGGACGTTACAATCTTATTCATTCCTCAAATCAACTATATCAATTAATCATTAATAACCCTAATTTTCAAAATTACTAGTCATTAATCCACCATTGATTCTCTACTTATTCTAAGAATGTAGACTCACATTTGGACCTTATTCTTGATTGATAAATAATCACATTTGATCTTTGAAAATCTCTTCAAATCAATCAAAAACTATAAAGCTTTTAGTCACCTGTTTATTTACGAAAATCATCTCCCAAATGCTAGCTAATTAAGTAACCAAACTTTCCATAATTTCTTACCTTGATTCCAATTGATGTCCATGATCCAACCCAGATCACTATGTCTCATTTCCTTGCCACACACGCCTAAGGTGTTCACACATACACATATAAATGGCAACTAACATCTTTTACTGATAAAATAAGAATTTATTAAATTTATAAACAAAAAATTAAATAACAATTATTAAACAAATAAATAAATAATTATAAAATTATGTGACCAGATATTATAGAGGGCCACCTCTTTGAAAATGAACGAGAGTGACATTCATTCACTACACCAAAATACTCATTTTGTGTCAGTCAAACGCGTCAATCAATGTAGTTGACTGACGTCGTTGACCGAAAATTATCATTTTGTGGCAGCTGAGCACTATCACAAATGAAAGGGTATTTGCGTTAGTTGTAACATTGACGGTTTTAGTGGGGACCGTTTGCATCAGTGACCACATGACATTGTTAATGACATCGTTAGCATCATTGCCTAACTGATGCTAACGCCCTTCACCCAGATTTAATTAAGCCATTCGTCCCTGATAGCCCATTTTCCATAAAAACTGCATTTAAATTTTCAGCGCGAAAACTCTCCAAACCAGCGGCGGCTCCAACACATTTCACCCATTTTGTTGAGTTTTTTCTAATTTTTTTTTTCCACTTTAAGGTGAAAAGAATGAATTATATATGTTTATGAACCTTATATAAAAAATAAAAATTTAAAAATTGTGTAGATTTTCGATTCTTGAAGATTATTGTTTGAAAACCTAAAAAACTTCATAGTTTTTGTGGTTTCCTACTTCAATATATTCCACATTACTCAATTACGACAAGTGCAATTTATATTTTGGATTTTTTTTATTTTTGATTAATTTTATATTAATGATTATGAAATTGTTTTAGGTTTAAACTTTGTGTTTTAGTATTTTATTTTATTTTATTTTTAGAATATTTTTATTATAATTTCTTTATTTTTTGTTAACTTTTTCAAATTTTGATTAGATTTAATTTCGGATTTAAGTATGTAAATGGGTATATATATTACATTATATGTATTCTATAAGTTCCACTTTATTAATTATTTAGTTTGAATATTTTTAGTAAATTTTTCTTTAATTTTGTTAACTTTTTTTTTTAAATCGAGTTTAATTGTTTAAATGTGTATATATATATATCAAATTATTTATTTTCTTTAAGTTCCATTTTATTATTTATTTAGTTAGAATATTTTTAGTAAATTTTATTTTATATTTTGTTAACTTTTTCTTTAAAAAAATAATTAGTTTCGGGTTTAAGTATTGAAATGGGTATATATATATAATAAATTATGTGTTTTCTTTAAGTTCAACTTTATTATTTATTTAGTTAGAATAGCTTTAGTATATTTTTCTTTATGTTAACTTTTTCATTTTTGTATTGGTATATTTGAATAGGTTTTTTGTTGGTGAGATCAAGCTTTGTAGGATTTTATATTGGAGGTAATATTTTTTTACTTTAATATATAATTAAGATATTGAACTTAGTGGAATATAGGATTTAAAAATTAGTGGAGATAGGTTTTGGGATTGTGTTCTGTGGTGATATAAGGTTGGAATTATGCATGTTTGATTGATTAATTGGTTTGTTGTATTTATGTGATGAATATAGGTTGATTTAAATTTGGGAAATGTGATAGAAATAGAGGAAATGCTGCCCAAGTTTTTTGTTTGGATTTAGTAATATGAGATTATGCATGTGTTGATTGATTTGTTGAATACTTTTGTTTATTATGTGTTGTATACATGTATGTTTTAAATTTGGAAAATGTGATAGAAATAAGGGAAATGTCGCCCAATTTTTTTTTTTTTTGGACATATTGTTTTCTTTATTTACTTGTCAATTAGGTAATTCATGAATCTAATTGTTAATGTTTGTTGCTTTGTTTGTGTGAAGTTTAACAATAGATAGAGATTGGATGTCAGCGGGTAGGTTATCTGTGAAATATAGGAACGGGGTTGAGTTTTTCTTGCAGTTTTGTGCAAGGAACACTTAATCTCCTAATAGTATTCATTGTCTGTGTTAAGTGTGGTAATGTTGTCAGGATGACAATTGTTAAAATAAAAGATCATTTATTTAGGAACGGAATAGACAAAAGTTATAAAGTGTAGTTTTTGCACGAAGAAAGAATGAAAGTCACTGATGAGGGACTATATTTAAGAATAATAAGTATTTTGATGTGGATTATGAAGTTGATGGTATTGCAGAAATGACTGATGAAGCACAATATGAATCACATGTAGATCCAGTTAAATTTCAGTCCATCTTAGAAGATGCTGAGAAACCTACTTTCCCTAATTGTACAAGGTTCACTAAATTATCAACACTGCTTAGATTGTATAACTTAAAAGCCAAACACAGGTGGAGTGCAGGGCATTGGATCAATATGATGCACACCAAAGACAAAAAGAGTCTATTAAACTAAAATTTTGTGTTCATAAAGTAAGTAAATTATTACTTGTCTTATTAAAGTTTTGGACATATTTTTATTATAATAATTTGCTAATAATGATACTTACATTTGGATAACTATGTTGTAATAGTGTCAAAATCAAACTGGGCCTACCGAGTGTGGCTATTATATTATGAAGTTTGCTAGAGAATTGATTTCACAGCCTACACCGAAGACCTACTTGAAAAATGAGGTATTTTTTTACCCAATAAATTTAATTTAAACTATCACTTATGATTTTATTTGGATGAATTCTATCTATTATTTTAAATATTTCTTAAATAGTTTAAGAATACAGCACCATATACGGCTGACAAAATTAACGAGATACGGGATGAGTGGACTGAATTAATTTTGGCGTATCTCAGTTAGCAAATGAGCAAGTTTGGCAAGGAAATTTTAGTTTGCGTGTTTAATGCTTAGAAATTTATAATACAATAGTTATAACTCTATACATAGATTAACTTTTAAATCTGAATTACTTTTATAATTTTAATAACAAATGTTAATTATATACAAATATTTTATTGATTTCTGGTGCTTTTATTATGTTTATGCTGTTGTTTTTCTGTTTTTGCTGATGTTTTTAAGTTTCTGCTACTGTTTATTTTATCAAATAGGCCAGGGAAATGGCATAAACATTTGTAATTTCCGTGGTTAAAACATTATGTGACAGTTCTTAACTAATGCAAAAAATTACGTTTTTTAGCATTTGTGGCAGTTCTTCACTGACGTAAACCAACCTGGTATTTGCATCAGTGCCCAACTGTCACAAACTTGGAATTTGTGGCAGTTTTCCACTGATGCAAACGCTTGGAATTTGCGTTAGTGCCCCACTGTCACAAATGTGGAATTTGTGCAAGTTAGGCACTAACACAAATGTCAAGTGTTTACATTAGTGGAAAACTGCCACAAATACCAAGTTTGTGATAGTTGGGCACCGGCGTAAATGTCAGGCTGGTTTTCGTCATGGGATTTCACATCAGTTTTAAAACTAACACAAAAAATCAATTGTGACAGTTGGGAACTGACACAAATGACCATTTTTTTAGTAGTTATTGTAGTCACGAGGGCCACACTTCCACGAAAGTGGTGATGTGGGTGTACTTAGCGAGGTGGTGTCCCTAGCAAAGGTCGCCTTCTTGGAAACCAGCGAAGGTCCTCTTTGGTATTCGGGGAGGTGGATAATTGGGTGACCCTGATGTTGGTAAGGTGAGCCAAATCAGTTAGGGTCTCAAGTTGGCGAGGTTGGTGTTTCCTACAACACCCTCTTCAACAACTATATACTCTGTTGATGTGGACCTACTTTGTACTTTCCTTACTAAGCCCTTGGCCACATCATTTTTCTAAAAATTGGTATAACATTCCCCCCCCCCCCCCCCCCCCTCCCCAAGTCAGGTCTCATGCAAGCATAAGACTAATTTGATTAACGATCTCTCTTGGTAATTACTTGCCTATTGGGGAACCGTAGCTTTGTGTGGCTAATTATTGGTGTTGGTTTGACATCTTGTTGAATAAATGGCACCTCGCCAATGTTAGTTTCATTTGGATGAATGATTTCCTTTTGGATTAATGATTGGCAACGTATTCGTATAAAGGCTCCTCATTGATTGCCCCTCACCATTTGCTTTGGCCGATGAGCTAAGTAACGAGGGCTGTTTTTTTTGTTTGGTGACATCCTATATTGGTGAGGATCATTGTTTGATTGAGCAAACAAAGTCTTACACTGGTGATGGCGGTCATCCCTTCTTTTTGGGGTGACCTCGCTCTTCTTTGCTTGCTTAACGAACTCCCAAAGCATTTCTTCCTTTTAGGTGATGTCACTAGTTAAGGTAGTAGTGGCGACGTCACTTCTTTAGACAACCTCAGGTGCCCTCGCCAATTTCGAAGAGCGTGCTTCCAATTTATGGTTTTGATAATGTTGTCATTCGAAGTATGACATTGTTTTGATGACGTCGTTATTGCCGATGTTCAACTGATTTGAGAAATTAGTGCCTTAGTCAATTTTTCTTTTTGTCGAACTTGCTTTCTATTGGTGATCTCGTCCTTACAATTGTTCTCTGGTCACTTGAGAATTTTTAGGCTTCCCTTTGTGGGCATCTAAATTGGATGACTAGGCTTGTTTTTGGTCTAATAAAACATTTTTATCCTTATTGATAAAATTTTAATTATTTATTAAACTAAAAAAAAATTGAATCTCATATGACACTTTTTCAATATTTTTTCATTATTTTACTTTTTCGTTTCAAAAATATAATAAATTGATAACAATTATATTAATTCTATTAACACAAGACAAAAAATTGTTTTTTAAAATAAAATAAAAAAGTTTGACCAAATCACAAATTACTTTTAATATATTTTGTAAAACAAAAGGTTATTTTTACTAAAATTTTCTAAAATAAATAATCAAATATGATATTTCGCTAAAATAGATTTACTAAATCAGTATTTTAACTCATTCATATCTGATGAACTTATTTAATAAAACTTAGTTAATAAAAGTTGTAACTAATCATGATATGTTAATTGCTATATATATCATATACATATCTATAGGCGATGGATGCAGTCACGCATCCACCTCTTTTCCGGACTGGTCCTGCATATAATAATAATAAAGTAATATTATGTATATCTGTATAATATATTAAATAAATGTTTTTTTTTCCTGATAGATGTACTATGGGTCAACTCAAATGTACTTGCTTGATAAATGTTACCTGCTATAGCATGTTTTAATTATCGGCTGTAGTGGCACCAAAATATTATATTAGTTAATAGATGGACAATTTAGTCAATTCATGTTATATGTGTAGGGATAAAATTATAATTTAAATATTGAAAGCAAATGAACTACTTTATTGGGTGAATATGGACCTTCAGCAAGTAATTTACTTACTTTTAGACGCAACAATATAAGTAAATTAGGTAATGAGTTATATCCAGAGTAAAAGTAATTATTACTCGTGTAATATTGTTGACAGTAAAGTTTCACGTGAAGAACTTATTGTTTTACATTGTAAATATTGTACCAATTTAATATTATGACTTATAATTATACATTTAAATTTTGTACCACTTTAATATTTGTTAATAGGTAGGAAATTTACTCAAATCATGTCATATGCATATATGATATTATAATTAATTAATTTGCGGCATCCTTAATTTGATTGTTGTAAACAATTTAATCAAATTATCTCTCTATTACAGATACCAATATTGAAAGGGTGGCATGTATCTATTGAGAAAAGGGTTTCAAAAAACTGAATAATGGTCCATGGATTTTGGGTCAACAACATACAAACTAAATCCAGAAACTTGAAATAGGATAATGAACTAAAGTGGTGACAAATGGTTGAAGCAAGTCATACTAACTAGATTGGAAGGATTCTTGTGTCGATGGCGTTGGAAAGTTTGTGCCATTCCTTGTGTAAGATGATGTTCCTGCCCGAGCTGTAGAGTCCATTTCAGACCTCAAGTGACACGTTCGCCTGTTATGGTCCCGACCTCTGCAAAGTAAGCATTTCTGACCGCCTTGTACGCCATTATTTGGTCTTCTTTTAGAATTGTTTGGGGTACCAATGCCTTTCGTCCTCGCCCTAATAGGATCTTGTACAATATTTGGATTATCATGATGTGTATTAGTTATTTTTTCAATACCTGTTTCAGTACTTTGGTCCTGCTCGTAAGCCTCTTTAAATATGGTCATCAATTTTGTGAGCTTATTCTTTGCCATAAATGTGGTGTCGTTGTGTGGTGCATAAAAACTCAATATTGTGCTAAAGAATTGAGTGCCTCAAACTTGCGATCAATTATAAAATTCTGTATTACAACACGAAGATAAAAATGTAAAATTTACTTAACATGTAGTTCATAAATAATGAAGAAAGATTTAGTTTTTACCTAGAAGCTTGAATCATCTTTTGACGGTCAATTGAGGGTTCAGGTAGTGATATATTGGAATAACTCTTAACATCCTTCTGCCAATGAGTTAAGATTAGGGACTCATCTGGTATAACTTGCATGTCAAGTGTAAGGAATACCATCGAACTCAAATAACAAACACGAACGCTTGAACTCATTGGTCAGTCCAGTGTAATGAACTTTGTGCCTTGATTCACAACACTAGAATCTCACGAAAGAGAACTGTTTGTAGTCCTCATGATTCTCCTTATCTGAAATTGAATATGCTGCCTTCTGTACAAGCTCTTGTTCTACTTTGTAATAAATATATTGTGTGAATATTTCAGAGGCCTGTTTGTAATATGGTATCAAGTAATTATTTTTACCGTTTGGAATATGAGGAATGGTGTGTATGCTTTTGTAGTCATTTAAGGCTTCGTTGTTGCGCATCGTGTTGATGGCTAGGTCAATTTGTGCGACAAAATATCGCAATGAATAATTAGCTTTTAGAAATTTCTTCAGTTGATTGTTCATTGATTCAAATCTTTGATTTGTATGCATGCCTCCATAGAACAGCCCTCTCAAGTACGTCTCTCACCATTGTTCTCGTGTGTTGTATTTAGTACAACACCAAGAATTCTCTTGAAGGTCAAACCTTGCCAACAGCTCAGCCCATTTTTCTTCAAATTCTTCCTCTGTGTAGTAGGTGTATATTAAGTCATAGAAGCCTTGGTTGAACTCAGGAATCTTAATGTTCTTCGTTGCATTCTTTCCCAAATGCCACGCACAAAGTCGATGAGTAGAATCACTTAAAAGTTGGTTGACAGCAAATTCAATTCTTTCATCATTGTCAGTGGGCACTACTTTCGGCTTTTTGTTGGCCATGCAGTCAAGGAAAACCCTCAAGAACCAACAATAGGTGTCATCTATCTCATCCACTATCACTGTGCACCAAAACACACAAGTCTCAAAGTGTTGATTGACGCCAACAACGATTGCCAATGGCTTATTACACTTGTTGGTCCTATACGTTGAGTCGAATGTAATGACCTCACCAAATAACATGTAGTCCCTTCTACTCACTCCATCAGCCCAGAAAAAATTTGCCAAGCGATTTTGGTCATCTAACTTGTACTCGACATATATATCGGGATCCTATGTTGATAGGTCGTAGGGTCATACTCATGTCACATTCCATTATAATTATTATAGCATAAAATATACCAATATTTATATTGAAAACGAAATAATGCTTCGTGAAGACATATATTTATATTCAAAAGTAAATAATGCTTCCTGAAGACCTATATTTATACTCAGCAATATTCTCATTCATACATAATGTACAAAGTTGAAGATAGTGTTGAAATACATACCTTGAAAGTGCTTCATCTAATGAAGAGAATGCTTGATAAATTTATTAAGTGTTGGACTTATAACTCATTTGTTCATAGAATGACTTAATGAGCTTGTATGGATTGTATTTAGTTCAAATGAAATGGTAGATATGGTGGCAGGTAGCATCATTTATTTTTTTGTCTATGTCTTGTAGTGCACTTAATTAAAAGTTTAAGAACTGCACAATTGTTTTACATTGATTATTGTTGTTAGTTAAATTAATTAATCACATAAGGCCCAAATACCTAAAAGCCTAATTTAACTATTGTTGTTGGGCTGACTATGTAATACAGCCTAATAACATTTAACTAATCATCAAGTGTGGAACATGAGCATGTTTGTACTCAGTTCGTAAGTAGGATACCAAATTGTTTTTTTATGAGATATAAGAGTGAGTATATAATTATATAAAAGATATCACTAAGTATATAATTACATGCATGAATACTCATAAGTATCTAAAAGTTAATTGGTGTCATGTAGTATATGTCGTATGTAAAATATCATGTAGTATCAAAATGTGTAGATAGAATACCATTTACCATTTAGTATTAAACTATATAAATATTTTTAAGATAATGTAAGATTATATATGATACCTGTACGTCTTGAAATTCAACACGAGTCTTTTAGATAGCTCGGATACAGCTGGCTAGCCAAGAACTCTAATAGATGATCCACAAGTTCATGTTTCCTTTGTAAAGACAACGCAATTCCCCAGGTAAATAGCACGAGCTGATGAATACAAAGCAATAGACACGAGCTGACGCTACACTTAGCTCGGGGTATGCTAAAGATCTGCCATTTCCCTGGAACTTTATAAAGCTAGATACGTTATATAGACGTGCGTAGACATGCATTACATGTCCACAAATCCCTGAAATCCCGAACACGTAATATAATCGTGCGTGATCAGACATCACATGTCCGATTATCCCTGATGACCCATGATCAGTTTTACCTAATGATTAGACCATACCTTAATATAAATTGTAATATTCATCATTAGTGTGAGACAGGTCACACGAGGGATTTGGATTCACGTGATGACCCCAATGCCTATCCAAGGAATTTCTCTATAAATACTAAGACTTTGGATGGGGAGAGGGGTAGTGGTTTTTCTCTGTAATACAAAATCTCTGTCAAAATTGAGAGAGAGATAAACATTAATAACACAAACTCGTGGACTAAGGGGATTTTAACCTCCGAACCACATAAAAAGGGACAAGTGTTCTTGATATTTCGTTTCTAGTGTTTTTAAGTACCATTTATTTATTACGGTTTACCATTAAGAACTAATCCATCCTAGCTATTTACATAATTCACTATTGGTGAAAAATCACATCAACAGTTTGGTGCTTTCATTGAGAGCTGCAGATTAGTGCTATTGTGAAAGATTCAGATCAAAGTTCATCATGGTGGTTACTCACTCGAGACATGGTAATGAGACAGGTCATCCTGGTGGGCAGGAGGCTCACCATACTGCTGTTTCCGATGAACAAAACCCTGAGATCCAGCAACGATCAGGAAAACAACCGATGGGCCACGGCGACACTGGGAGTTCAGCGTCATTGTCGCCAAATCCGAACTCAGATTAGTTGACTGTGGTAGAGTTGGAAAACATGCAGTTAAGGAGCCATTTATCCAAAGCAAACAAAAAAATCGAGGAAGTTCTGGCTCGACTACCCCCTCTGGCAACAGACGTTAACGTTGGAAAGAGGCAAGGTGGAACTCATAAGTCTCATCGCGATAGTCAACCCAGAGCAAGTCGGTCGATTAGAACCTTGACCCCGAGTTCTACGCCCATGGCACAAGATCACCAAGAAATCCTGTTTGATGGCTTCCCAGGGATCATCGGAAAATCAGTCGGTTGGTTAGGACCTCGACTCCAAGTTCAGTAACACCGTCAAATGCACCTGGAAATGCCCATAACAACCCATGAAGAAGGTCTAGGGAAAACTCGCAAAGACGGCATGTTCCAGCCGACCCCCTATGCCACGATCAAATCGCCAGACACAGAGAGTCAGAAATGGCGGAGCAGAGCGACCGTAGGCTAATTTGGTACGTCCTGACGGGACAAGAATCGCCTCGCCAGTTAGGCATCCCCCGTTGCCCATAAGGCATCCTACACCACCTCATTATGCGCGAAACGTTCCTACCTATGGGGACAACAGGAGAAATCCTCCTCCCGCTACCCCTGCGTATGCCCCACGGGCACGCGGGAATATCCCAGATCCTTATCCTCAACCACGAGCTCTAAGTTTCTCTAATGGAAGTTATTGGACTGAGGGCCGTTGAAGTGGTAGGTCCGGTGCAGATTTGAGAAATCAGCTGAGTTTGGTTCAGAGCCCTCGGGTCGATCCACAAACTGATCTACGAGTTCGCTTGAATTCGCAAAGGAGAAATCCAGCTCGCGATGGAGTCAGTGGCACTCACCACGAAGGAGGTCCTTCGGAAGTACATGATAACGGGAATGTCCCACCCAACCAAGCTCAAACTTGGAGGGACAATAACCCGCCAAACGCGTATGATTGAATGGGAGCTGTTGAACAGCCCCAGGGAACCAAGGACCAAACCCTTGAGAGGTTATCCCAGAAGAGGAGCTAATGAAAAGACTCCTATCAAAGAAGGAAAAAGATGAATATGACTCAGGAGATGAGCTCAAACTTTTCACCCCTAACATCGTAGCAACAACATACTCGTCGAGTTTCAGGATGCCCCATTTGTCAAAATTTGATGGAGATAGAGATAGAGATTCGTCCGACCACTTGGGAATGTTCAACACCCTGATGATGGCCCACAATATTGGACCTAAGCTGAGGTGCCTGGTATTCCCCTCGACTCTGGTTGAGCCAACTAGACAATGGTTCAAGCAGTACAAGAAACATTCTATCAGCTCATGGAAGAGTTTCTCCGCTGATTTCAAGAGGGCAATCCGGGCTTCTCAGGCGGCTCGCATCAAGGTGGACTCCCTTGCAAATGTAAAGCAGCAGCCCAGAGATCCTTTGAAAGCATATCTGAGTAGGTTCGCCAATATTTTTGCGCAAGCTAGAGACGCGGACAAAATTTCTAGGCTCATGGCGATGAGAACAGGAATTCTTGTTGAGGGTGACCTATGGAAGGAAATCCAAAGAAAGGGGGTCAACACCGTGGATGAGTTCCTGAACAAGGCTCAAAGGTGGATCAACTTGGAAGAGGCACGAGCTTCGGTTGCAGGAACCAGCCAAGTCCCTACCCAGCTCGTTGGAGCGATAACGGATGTTGTAGCTACAGACCAAACTGTTATCTAGAATAACCAAGGAGGAGGTAGCAAGAGGAAGGAAAATGGTGAGGGTAACCAGAGCGGTTCGAAGAAAAACAAGCCCATGGAGAAGTTCAAGCCGATCTAGGCGACTTACACCGACGTCACGGATACTAGAGAGCACATTTTCTTGGCAAATTCTGCCCGCCTTCCGTGGAAAAAGCCAAAGCCTTTAAAAAATCAAAGGGCGAAGAGAGATCCTTCAAAATTTTGTCGATTCCACAATGACACTGGTCACAACACTGATGATTGCAGGCACTTGAAGGATGAGATCAAAACACTTATTAGGGTCGGACCTTTGGCTCAATATGCCTGGAATCAAATAACTCCCAGTCAACTCCCTGGACAAAACACTCCATCAGCTCTGGAGGCCCCAGCGAATCAAACCGGAGCTCATGTGAATCAGGATACCCCTCCTCCGATAACAGGGGGAGAGATAACAACCATCTCCGGAGGCCCTCATCTGACAGGCACGAGCAGAGGTGCCCAGAAGAGGCATATCAATGGGCTGAGGTCTCACAACGGAGTTGAGTTTGTCCAAGAGCAGTGTTTGTCTAACCAACAACGATTGGAGAAGAAACCAATCAGTTTTACTGAAGGCGATGCTAGCCATGTCCAATTCCCGCATAACAATCCTCTAGTTATAACTGTCCAGCTCGCCAATCGGAGAGTTAGGAGGACACTAGTGGATAATGGAAGTTCTGTGAACCTACTATTCAGGTCCACGCTGGAAAAAATGGGATTGTCTATGACCGAGCTGAAGGAAACCTCCATGATGCTGTATGGGTTTTTTGGTGAGGGATCGGCAGCTATTGGAACAATCGAGTTAGTGATAACCTTGGGTGAAGGACCACGAACTGTTTCCAAGCTTCTCGAGTTTGTGGTCGTCGATTGTCCGACCGCGTACAATGCAATCTTGGGTCGACCTACGTTGATGGCATTCAAAGCCATAACATCTGTCCGTCACCTGGTGATCAAGTTCCCTTCATCTGTGGGAATATGTACTATCCAAGGTGATCAGCTTGCTGCCAGGGAATGCTACAGCATTTCCATGAAGGGAAAATCATAACCCGAGCAGCAAACGATGGCCATACAGGATGATGGCGAGGAATCCCAAGAAGTAAGGACTGCTCCTGGAATGGAAGAACCTTAGCAAGCCAGTGGCAGGGATCCTATCCCGAGTGACGATATCAATTCGCAGGTAGGCAAAGATAGATTTGAGCTCCGAGCTATTGAAGAGCTTGAAGAAGTAAACATCGATCCCAGAGATGCTTCGAGAGTCGTTAAGCTCGGGAAGAATCTTGGTGATGAGAGGAAGGCGGAGCTGATAAATTTTTTACAAGGGAATCAAGATGTTTTCGCCTGGTCTTATGAAGACATGGTAGGGATAAGCCCAAGTGTGATCATGCATACCCTGAACTTAGATAAAAACGTGCCTGCGAAATCCCAGAAATAGAGACGTTTGGGTACAACCCGAGCTGAGGCCCTGGAAGAAGAAGTAGCTTGGCTATTAAAATACGGGTTTATTCGTGAGGCTAAATATCCAATCTGGGTTGCAAATCCTGTCCTGGTCCCAAAGTGCTGCATCGATTTCTCCGACCTAAACAAAGCTTGTCCCAAGGATTGCTTCCCATTGCCAAGAATTGATCAGTTGGTGGATGCCACTGCAGGGCACGAGCTCATGTCCTTCATGGATGTGTATTCTGGGTACAACCAAATCGCGATGAACCCCGCGGACCAGGAGCATACCAGCTTTATGAATCCAACAAATGTTTATTGTTATAAAGTTATGCCCTTCGGGTTGAAGAACGTTGGGGCTACCTACCAACGATTGGTCAACAGAATGTTCCTTGATCATATCGGGAAAAACATGGAAGTGTATGTTGATGATATGCTGGTCAAATCTAAGACTGATGATAACCATGTTCCCGATCTGAAGGAATGTTTTGAGATCTTAAGAAGATATAACATGAGGTTTAATCCCAGAAGTGTACCTTCGGAGTGGAATCAGGAAAGTTTTTGGGATTCATAGTCAATACTAGAGGGATAGAGGCGAACCCCGACAAAATCAAATCGTTATTAGAAATGCCTTCGCCCAGGTCACGTAAGGATGTCCAGAGTCTGACTGGAAGAGTGGCAGCCCTTAATTGGTTCATTTCTAAGTCCACTGACAAGTGTTTGCCATTCTATAATATGTTCCGAGGACATAAGAAGTTTGAATGGACTGAGGAGTGCGAAGAGGTATTTCTCGATCTAAAAACACATTTGGCCGAGCCACCATTATTGTCTAAACCAAAGGCAGGGGAGCCTCTTTTCCTTTATTTGGCTGTTACGGAAAATGCAGCCAGTGCCGTGCTGGTCCGGGAAGAGGACCGGGTTCAAAAACTGGTATATTATATAAGCAAAAGACTTCTCAGAGCTAAATTGCGATGTACCTTAATGGAAAAGGTGGCAATCTGTCTTATTCTAGCCTCCAAAAAGCTTAGGCCGTACTTCCAGTCCCATTCAATCCACGTCATGACCGACCAACCTTTAAGGCAGGTATTACAAAAACCTGAAGCATTGGGGCATCTCTTAAAATGGGCCATCAAACTCAGCCAGTTCGAAATTCGGTACATACCATGGACTACGATTAAAAGTCAAGCCTTGGTTGATTTCATGGCTGAGTGCACCGGGTTTCAGGAGGAGCTGTTGAGAGAACCGGTACAGGCGTTGTGGAGAATATTCATGGATGGTTCGTCTAACGAGAACGGGTCCGGATCTGGGATCATATTGATCTCTCCGAAAGGCCATCAATTCCACTCTGCACTACGGTTTGGGTTCGAGGCATCCAACAACGAAGCCAAATACAAAGCTTTATTAGCCGAGCTTAGAGTGACAAAGGAGTTGAAGGCCAGAGCGTCCAGTGTTATAGCGATTTCCAACTTGTGGTAAACCAAGTGTCAGGGGAATACCAAGCGCAGGGGGCCAAGATGGCGGCTTACCTAGCCAAAGTGAAGAAAGAGCTATCAGAATTTGAGTATGGCCTAGTCGAGCAGATTCCTCGCGAGCAGAATGCCAACGCTAACACTTTGGCAAGATCGCTACCTCCAAGGAAGTTGAGACTCTGAGCATAGTACCGGTGGAATTCGTGGAGAGCCCAAGTGTGGCAGGAAGCACGATGGAGGTCGAGATGATCGACACCAAGCCGATCTAGATGACTCCCATAATAGAGTATCTTACAACAGGGAAGTTACCTGATGAACGAAAAGAAGCGAGGAGGATACTCTATCAAGCTCCAAGGTATACAATCGTGGATGGAGTGTTGTACCAACGTGGCCATTCCTTGCATCTTCTACGATGTGTTCTGCCAGGGGAGGCCAAAACTATTTTACAAGAGGTGCATGAAGGCTTCTGTGGCGATCATGCTAGGGGGCAAAACTTGGCCTTAAAAATATTAAGGCAGGGATATTATTGGCCCACTTTATCAAAGGATTCCATCTTCTATGTCTGAAAGTGCGACAAATGCCAGCATTTCGCTGCAGTCGCCCGAGCTCCACCAGTCGAGCTGAAAATGATCTCATCCCCATGGCCATTCGTGGTATAGGGAATCGATTTAATAGGAGCTCTGCCCATGGGAAAAGAAGGAGTTTGCTATGCGATAGTGGCCATTGATTATTTCATGAAGTGGGCAGAAGCCGAGCCCCTAGCAACAATCACCTCAAAAAGAGTCCTCGACTTTGTAGTCAAGAGTATTATGTGTTGATTCAGACTGTCCAAGAAGATTGTATCAGATAATGGAACTCAGTTCGATAGCGATCTCTTCACCGAGTTCTATGAAAGGCACGGCATAATTAAAAGTTTCTCTTCAGTTGCCTACCCGTAAGCCAATGGGCAGGTCGAGGCCTTGAATAAAACCCTCAAAGAAATCCTTAAGAAGTGGTTAGACGAGGTCAAGGGAGTCTGGCCTGAGCAGCTCCCACAGGTACTATTAGCGTACCGGACCTCCCACCGAACTTCTACAGGGCACACCCCTTTCTCCCTGACTTTTGGAAGTGAGGTCGTCCTTCCCGTCAAAACGAAGATAGCCACGCACAGACTCCAGACCTTCAACCAGGAGCGTAATGATGAGTTGCTCAGCACGTCTTTTGACCTAATTGATGAAAAATGAGAGGATTCGCAGCTACAGCTCGCGCATTACCAGCAAAAAATCACTCGTTATTTTAATTCAAAGGTCAGAAGGCGTATCTTTGGTTTGGGCGACCTGGTACTCCGAAGGGTCTTTTTGGCAAGCAAGGACCCCAAAGACGGTGCCTTGGGTCCGAGCTGGGAAGGGCCCTATCAAATAGTGGAGGTCGTACATGAAGGAACCTTCAAATTATCTTGACTTAATGGAGAAACAGTCCCACGGACCTGGAATACTATGCACTTAAAGAAGTATTATCAATGATGACACCACCCGTCTATGTAAGGCTTAGTTATAAAATCCGTTTAATTTAAGAAATAAAAGAACCATTGTATATTTCTTGTCTTTCGTATAGTTTCATCTATGTATTAGTTCGTGTGATAGCGTTTGTCCAAAGCAACCAAGAAAGTTCACTTTCTGATTACTTGGGGGCATATAACCCGAGAAGGATTAAAACTTGGAAGCTATTTTTCTTTCGGGATAACGTGAGGTGTCAACAAATCTAGCACGAACTAAGTTTTAAATCATCAAAAATCTTGGATATAACCAGGTATAAAAATATCCTGGATACAACCAGGTCCGAAACTTGGAAGTTAGTAGAATTGATTAACTAGTGTTTTTTCTAAAAAACGCGAGGTGTCAAAAAACCTAGCACAAACTAAGTTTTAATTAAATATCCTAGATACAACCAGGTCCGAAACTTGGAAGTTAGCAAAATTGAAGATCCAATGGCTTCCTCAGAAGCTCGGGATAACAATAAAACCTAATAAGAACTAAGTTTGGAATATTCAAAATCCCAGATATAACCGGTTCCAAGGCTTGATATTTAATAGGTGGGATATAAATCAACATTAATTTTGGTTGTAACCAAATTTAAAATATCTATCCCGATCTAAAAGTCATTTCCTAAGATTTTGAATGTACAAGTCATAAACATAAGAAAAAATCAAGGAAAAGACATAGACAAAAAAGTAGATATTGGAATTATAAATAAATTGTCTCGAGGAAAAATAACCTCACACCGGGCCAACACGGCAAATGTAAAATAATAATAATAAGGTGAACAAAGACAGAAGAAAATTAAGACCCTCCAGGGCACTCTGAGGACGTCACCTCCTCGATCTCCTGCTCGCCAACGGTGGAGGCCTCCCCAATCTCAGACTGCTCTTGTTGAATTTGAGCCTTGAACTTCTCGAGGTAGGGATCCCACACTTCAGAGGCCAGGAAGGAGAAGTTTCCATCCTGGTTGAAGGCCCAGCAATGGTACAACATGCCCTCCATGGAGGTTAGCAAGGCCGCCTTCTCCTCCTTGACAACAGTCTCGGCCTCCAATTGCTTGGCTTTGGCCTCCACGAGCTCGGTTTGCAAAGCAGCCAAGGCGGCCTTTTAAGCCTGCTCACCCTCTTGAGATGCTGCAAGAGCAGCCTTGGCGTCCAACTCGCCTTGTTGAGCAGTTGTAAGGGCAGTCTGGGCGGCAGTCAAGGCCGTCTGAGCAGCCTGGAGCTCGGCCTGAAGCTCGTCATTCCTGGCCCTGGCCCGAGCTATGCTACGGTGCTGAGCCAAGACCGCTTGCTAAAAGTAATGAAGCAAGTTAGACACGCGCTGAGATAAAATCAAAAGAGTATGTTTGGCTAAGGAAAGTTGGCTTATTGTAAGGTTCATCCCCAGCGCGAACTCCATAACGTTCTCTGGGCTCCTCTCCTCAATCACCCTCAAGTCCTTCGGATTGGCCTTGTAAAAATGCTCCACTGTATGGTTAGACATCTCGTAGAGAGTCCCCCAAAAGGTATCTGGGATCTTCTCCAGGTCCTGGGCATTGACCAAAATACATACGGAGGCGGTGGGGACTATAGGCGTTGGGGGATCAGCTTGTGCTGCCTAATCCAGAGCAGAGGCGGGTGGAAATCGGGGAGGAGGTGGAGGCGGACCCTTCTTCTCCTGAGCAGCGAGAGCTGTCGAGATCTAGCCTTTTCCCTTAGCTGGGGATTTGGAGGTCATTCCTGCCGCAGGAGGCACCTTCTTTGATGTAAGCTGGAGCTTCTTTACGAGTGGCCCCGAGCTGGATTTTCCCTCCTGGAAAATCATGCGGATATCAGGAACCCCTTGTTGTGCCATCTCCTCGCTTGAAAAAGAGTGGGAAGAACGTTAATATACATACAAAGTCATCAGTTTACATAAAATGTATATACGATATAACAAAAAGTCCAACCCTCCGAGCTAGAGGAGGAGTCTATTGCCACGACCTCCGGCCTCAGAACCGCTATAGGAGAAGGGGAGCCTAAGTCTACAATTTCTTGGATTATGGGAGGTTCAGGCTCAGGTTTTATCTCGGGCCTGGATTCCTTTGCGTATTGCCTAAGTCCAAGGGCAAGGATACCCTGGCGCAGGGAGGCCCACGACCTAAGGTTGGTTCCATACTCTTCAAAAAAGACTGACCTAAAGGATAGGATGTTGTCTACAACTACGGGGCCCCTGGAATGGCCCATGTCGTGACGTAACACTAAATGTTCCACGCACTGAAGCAGGGTTATGTTACGGTCGGGGTCATTAGGGTGACGATGTATGAGCTGTTTCGGGTTAAACCTAACTAGCCTAAGGTCGGCGACAGCCCTATCTAAGTCCCTAAAGGGGTATGGGTTACCTTGGCCGGAGGGGCTGGCTACTTCCCCCGATGAAGCTCGCTCTACATCAGGGTCCCGAGCAGCCTCGGGAGCTTGCCTCTTCCACACTAGAGCTACCTCGTCCTCTTCTTGCTCCTCGCCTTCATCTGCCTCAGCACCACCTTCGGGGATAGGTGGGAGCTCACGAACTATCAGGATGTTAGCCCGTGTTCTTCTCAAGGCCAGAGTCTGGCCCTCAGTAATTAATTTACACGCCAACATCATGTCGTCGGACACGAGCTGGCGGTAATCCTTCTCGCTAGGCGGAAGCCTCGACAGAGTATCATATTGACCCCCGAGGGTCACAGATTTGGCCATCCTAGCAAAAATGGCTGCACGAAGTACCTACTCGATTAGTATACACGCGAGAGATAGCTCCAGATATAGAGGGAATAATTTCATGAGAAAAGAGAGAAAAGAAAACTTATGAAGATAATTGAAGTAGCGATGTTCGCAGTTGCGAAACCCATTCGACATAAAGAATTGATCTTTATAGTCGTTGGAATGGCTGGGCAGCTCGATGACTGCGGGCGAGTTAAGGAATCGGGTCAAGTAATAAAACCCATCACCTTTCCCTCGTTGATTCGGGCTGGCCTTAAGGCAAAAAAAGTAGAGAATGTCCGCGGAGGTGGGGACTTCCCACTCGTGCTTCAGGAAAAGGTACTTCAACCCCGCCAGCAGTCAGTACGAGTTCGGGGGGAGCTAAAACGGCGCCAACTTTACGTAATTGAGGAAGTCGGCAAAATATTGATCGAGGGGAAGGAAGGACCCTACCTATAGGTGCTCATCACTCCAAGCCGCAAAGTCTTCCTGGAGTGGTGCGCAGCTCCATTCCCCTTCAATTGGAGGCTGAGCAATGAGGACGCCAGTCCCGACCTCAATGTTGTGGGACGGCATTGTAGAGTCCAAGAACTTTACTTAGCTAAGATAGATAATAGTATGATAGTATTTATAGCATTATCTTTGTTACTATGGATTTTTGGTTCAGACCGGGAATTATTTGGACACTCATAGTAGTACTTATAGATTTTCTAAGTTTAACCTATAGTTTAAGAATATTAAGTATAACCTAAGGTTTGATTAATGTGACTGATATTAAGGATTATATTTATTATATTATAAGGTTTAGACATCAACCAATAGGATTTTAAGCACATGTTATGAATGGTAATTAAGGATTAAGTATTTTGGAGGATTAAATTAAATAAGGGTAAAGTTTGAATGATATAGGGTCAGTCAGCAGCTTTAAATACGTTAAAGTCTTAGTCAAGGCTGTTTACTCCATTCAAACTTAGCTAAAAATGTGTAATTTCGTGTTTAAATATTCAGCGTGTGCCGATATATCGCAGCTATAGGGGGCGATATGTCGCAGCACGTAGATACGGAAAACACGAAACGATGCACGGTCGCCTCGGGCATACTGGCCCAGGCGATATATCGCCTACAGGGGGCGATATATCGCCTCCTTCAGCATATGTTCAATTGTTTTTGAATTCTTTTCCTTTCAGCCATTCAAACTTCTTCATAAGTCTAGCATCTTTTGAACGAGTCTTCAGCCTCTGCTGAACGATTATTCAAATGATTTTCACTTAAAAAGCCATTATTTTTATTCAAGTAAAATCAAGATATTTTCATTCCCAAACTCTATAAATAAGACCTAGTACCCAGCCATTATTCACCATTTGCTCTAAGTTCAGAAGCTGCTAGTGTTAAGTGAGTGTGAGAGTGTAAACACCTGGTTTGGGGAAAAACTATAAGGTTAAACATCATAAGCTTATCAAACACTTTGGGAAGTGAGTTCTATAGTATTTCGGTTGAAGTTAGATTGATCTTGCAAATCTTTGAGGTAAACCCAAAACTCTACTTCATTTATTTCATGTTATTTCCTTTCTCAAAACCTTCTACTCAGTCCCCTAACCTCATTCTTATTTTGGTTAGGGAATCCAAGTTCTTAAGCATATAAGTCGGTAAGTATGTTTTTATGGTTTAGTCTTTCCATCTCTTTCATTTCATCTCCTTTCTTTAGACTCACTCTTTCTTATGGTTTTAGGAGTGTTCCAAAAAGTCCCAACTCAGTCCATTATATCCCGGTAACTTTGGTAAGGAAAATAGGCCAGAATCTATATGTTTATGTTTATGTTATCTTATGTGTTATGTTATGATATGATATGAGTATGTTATGAATATGTTATGCATGTGTTTGTTGTAGGCTTGGGCTTATGCCCTATTTGACTAACAAGACCCCAAAAAGATTGTGGGCATATGCCTATTTAGCTGGTAGGACCCCACTAATCTCATGGGCATAAGCTTTTTTAGTCTATGGGACCCCAAGTAATAATGGCCATTATAATAAGTGTATTATGTGTTATGATATGTCTTTACGTTTATTATGAAATCTATGTTTATGGCTATGTGTTAGATTTTTCCTTGCTGGGCATTAGGCTCATTCCTTTCTGTTTATGTGCAGGAAAATAAGCTTTAGAGGTGGAAAGATTCGTGACGCTTAGAGGATGTGTATCGATGGTGAATGGAGTCAAGGGGCCGAGCGTTATTCGATTCGAGGATATAGTCTTGTTTATGTTTTATGGTTTTAAATGTATTTTCCGCATTTTCTATGTAACTCTTTTTAGTTTTTAAGTTATTTTTGTTTTAAAGACAATGGGTACCCATATCCTACTTATTTTATGAAAGTAAACTTTGTTTCTACAAGTTTCTAATAAATTATGGTATTTTCGCAAAAATGTAAGTTTTATGTATAGTTTCGTTAATGGTCCAAAAATTCTAAGAGTAGTGGGTCATTACAGGCATTATCTTGTTGACCCTTCCTTGGGTCGTGATCTTGGAGACTATTCTCTCTGCCTCGAAAAAGGCATCAGGTCTGACCACAACCTCCTCCTCTACCACAGGGCTGAACTGAGGGATAGGGGATTCGGAGGCGACCTCTTTCCCCTTGTTGGCTCGTTAAGACGATGTGCCGACTGTACTCTTTTTGGGAATGCTCTTCTTGGGCGCCATTAGATCGCCTGGCGAACAAGAACGATGGAACACTTAGTAGGCGACCTAGAATTGTTATAAAAGCAAGAAAGCACGAAGGAAGGCTGAGGCTTTTAACGCGCGAGATGAGGTAATCTCAGCCCGTGGTGTGATGCCACACGCTACCTACGATACACGCCTAGGTTTCCCAACAGACCCTTGATGTTTAGGGATTTGTGTATCAGAAAGTCAGGCCACTACTCTCCTTGGGGAGCGGTTTAGAGCAAAACCACCCAAGAAGCGTAACCCCTAAGCAACCTGGTTTCGAACCCTAAAAACTCCTCATTTTCTAAATCTTGAATGGGTATTTCCTTAAATTCGCCAAAAATTGCCCAGAAATTACCCAGTTTTATGATATCACAATTCTAGAGATATTTTAAGACCTACTCAGTAAACCTAAGTCGAAGCATATGTTCCAAAAACATTTCGAGTACAACCTATTATTGACTACGGTGAAGTGCAAATGAGCATGATATAAAAAAAGAAAAGAAACACAGAAACCAGTAAAGGAAAAATTTCTTCAAAACCAAAAGACTTAAAGTGTGTTCTCCAAATAAAGAAGTAGACTTTGCAGGGGTGAGTTCCTGGAAGACTCCTGAGTAACTGGGTTTCTGAGGGTTTTTGCAACAAATGGTTTCTGGATTTTTCTGAGAAGGAAGAAGGGTTCGGAAGTGCAGAAGAGAGAAGATGTAGAAAGATTTCGAATGAAAGGTGGTGAATCCTGGAAATTGCCAGCCCTATTTATACGTAAAAGGCATAAAACGATGTGGACCGTCCGATCAAACTAGTGCAAGATCCGAGGATAGTGTTTCGAAAGACGAAACGGCGGAAAAAACTGGCCTCGCCATTAATGCAATCCTCGAAACCCGAACAGACGCCAATCGCGGCGTTCCACATGTCTAGTACTCAAGTAATGGACAATCCTAGATAATCGCGACAAAAGTTTAAAAGTCTCCGCCGTGTAAGTCAGAAAATGACGTCATAGAACACGAGAAGGGACTTGGGGGGAAAATGTACGTCCTGAAATTCAGCACGAGTCTTTTAAATAGCTCGGATACAGCTAGCTAGCCAAGAACTCTAATAGATGATCCACAAGTTCATGTTTCCTTTGTAAAGACAACGCAATTCCCCAGGTAAATAGCACGAGCCAATGAATACGAAGCAATAGACACGAGCTGACGCTACACTCAGCTCAGGGTATGCTAAAGATCTGCCATTTCCCTGGAACTTTATAAAGCTAGATACGTTATATAGACGTGCGTAGACATGCATTACATGTCCACAAATCCCTGAAATCTCGGACACATAATATAATCGTGCATGATCAGACATCACATGTCCAGTTATCCTTGATGATCCATGATCAGTTTTACCTAATGATTAGACCATACCTTAATATAAATTGTAATATTCATCATTAGTGTGAGACAGGTCACACGAGGGATTTGGATTCACGTGATGACCCCAATGCCTATCCAAGGAATTTCTCTATAAATACTAAGACTTTGGATGGGGAGAGGGGTAGTGGTTTTTCTCTGTAATACAAAAACTCTGTCAAAATTGAGAGAGAGATAAACATTAATAACACAAACTCGTGGACTAAGGGGATTTTAACCTCCGAACCACGTAAAAAGCGACGAGTGTTCTTGATATTTCATTTCTAGTGTTTTTAAGTACCATTTATTTATTAAGGTTTACCATTAAGCACTAATCCATCCCGGCTATTTACATAATTCACTGTTGGCGGAAAATCGCGTCAACAATACCAAACCCCCAAAAATTAGAGTGTGAACACTCTCTTTCAAGATACCAAATCCGAGAAAGGCAAAGATGTTGTTTGTATTTTCACCCAAGGACACGTGATCGTCCAAATAGGACATGTGACAACCTGAGTAGGACATGTGCTTCTTTTCATGAGGCCGCACCCCGAGGATAAGTCCTCAGGAGGTCGCCTCTACAATCAGAGATCATTCCCCTCGGATAGAGGGAGGACTTCAACATCTCCCCAGGGGCATGTCCCGAGAGCTACGAACGCTGTCCTAGGGCTATGTCCCGAGGGTGCTTGGCAGTCCACGGGTTGGTTCTTGCCATCAGTTATATTCCAGCCTAAGGACCTTGTCATCGGGATCTAGAGGATAAGCTAGGTGTCAGCTAATGCGGGTTAGCAGCATCAGAGGGAGACCTGACAAACCTTTATGGGTGATCCGTCAACAGTTTTTTCGAGTGTACGACTCAAAAATTTGCACATCCACTACGTCATCTAACATGGAGGTACTTGCAGCACACCCTGATAGTACCTGGGGTATGTTCCCTATAAAGTAGGTACCTTTTGTGCAGTGGGCCTCACAAATCTCGCTTGGGTCGTGGTCTCTATTCAATGCAGCCCAATGCATTGAAGTGGTATTAATCCCCCAATAATGGGAAAAATGTGTATTAATTACTTATGATTAGTATTAATGACCCCAGCCTATATAAATAAGGCTGGGAGTCTCATTATAAAGGGTTCAGTTTTTTAGAGAGAAAACACCAGGTACTCAGAGCAATCTAAACACTGTCTGAGAATACTTCATTGAAGCTTGCCCTCACAAGCTTCCAAACCTTTTAATACTAGAGACTCGTCACTAGAACATACAAGTAAGAAAAAGAAAAACAATGGGTCATTAGACACTGTTACATACTCTTTCTCACCTTACTTTTGTGATAGGTGTGAAGAGTACAGGGGATGAAACTCAAAATACAACATACACTTAAAAAGACATAAACTTAAAAGAAAATACAAGTAAACACATTGAAAATGCAACATCAACAAAAGAAAAAAACTTGGTCATGAAGTGGTGACACAAGCAATGAAGATGTTCAGACCAAGTAGTAAGTCCACAAACGGGACAAGCTCAATCGAGCTCAATAACCTCCTCGACGTTCCATTCACGGAGGAAGTTCGTAGCTGCCTCAATGAAAGCTTCAACACATTTTACCAATTCTTTTTCTTGAGTTTGGAACTTTCCCTGCTGAAACAACAACGATGCCAGCTCAAAGATCCTCTTATGAGCCTCGCCCATAACACTACAGCCTACGCTACATTTGGAATAGGTCAATAACCTCCGAATAAGTTCTTGTGGTACGAGATACCCCCAAACTACGTTAGGTGACTTGAAATGGAAGCAAGGAGGAAGGTTAGACTCGTTCTATAGTGCGTTGACCACTTTGACCGTAAGCATTCGTAGCGAGCCCTAGAACACTACAGCCTTCGCTACATTTGGAATAGGTCAATAACCTCTGGACACGTTCTTGTGATCCGAGATACCCCCAAAATACGTTAGGTGACCCCAAATGGAAGCAAGGAGGAAGGTCGGACTCGTTCTATAATGCGTTGACCACTTTGACCATAAGCACTCGTAGCGAGCTCTAGAACACTACGGCCTCTACTACATTTGAAATAGATCAATAACCTCCGTACACGTTCTTGTGGTCTGAGATACCCCCAAACTATGTTAGGTGACCTCAAATGGAAGCAAGGATGAAGGTCGGAGTCGTTCTATAGTGCATTGACCACTTTGACCGTAAGCACTCATAGCGAGCCTTATAACACTATGGCCTCCGCTACATTTAGAATAGGTCAATAACCTCCGGACACGTTCTTGCGGTCTAAGATACCCCCAAACTGCGTTAGTTGACCTCAAATGGAAGCAAGGATGAAGGTCGAACTCGTTCTATAGTGCATTGACCACTTTGACCGTAAGCACTCATAGCGAGCCCTACAACACTATGACCTCCGCTACATTTGGAATAGGTCAATAACCACCGAACACATTCTTGCGGTCTGAGACACCCCTAAACTACGTTAGGTGACCTCAAATGGAAGTAAAGAGGAAGGTCAGACTCTTTTTATAGTGCGTTGACCACTTTGACAGTAAGCACTCGTAAAGAGCCCTATAACACTACGGCCTCCACTACATTTGGAATAGGTCAATAACCTCTGGACAAGTTCTTACAGTCCGAGATACCCCTAAACTACGTTAGGTGACCTCAAATGGAAGTAAGGAGGAAGGTCGGACTCGTTCTATAGTGCATTGACCACTTTTACTGTAAGCATTCATAGCGAGCCCTAGAACACTAGGGCCTCTGCTACATTTAGAATAGGTCAATAACCTCTGGACACGTTCTTGCGGTCTGAGATACCCCCAAACTACGTTAGGTGGCCTCAAATGGAAGCAGGAGGAAGGTCAGACTAGTTCTATAGTGTGTTGACCACTTTGACTGTAGGCACTCGTAGCTAGCCCTAGAACACTACGACCTCCACTACATTTGGAATAGGTCAATAAACTCCAGACATGTTCTTGCGGTCCGAGATACCCCCAAACTATGTTAGGTGACCTTAAATGGAAGCAAGGAGGAAGATCAGACTCGTTCTATAGTGCGTTGACCACTTTGACCGTAGGCACTCGTAGCGAGCCCCAGACCTTTGAGACAAACGACCCCAAACTCGCCACTCGTTGGCCTTTCCAATAAGTGAGCGGAAGTCCATGGTGTGGGGCATAGGCATGCTTCCATTTTATATGATTCCAATAGAACAGCTATAAAAAACAGTGAGTTAAGTTAAAATCAACACCAAATTTTATAAAGAAAAAAATGCTAATGGTTGAGAAATTAAAACCTAAAGAAAAAAGGTGCATCCTAGGAGATAGTGATGACCCTTGCTGTCCTCGTTCTGGGCAGCCTTCTTTATGCATAAACGGAGACCAATCACACTATCATGGTGGAATTGCACAACAAAAGAGCCCCAATTTAGCTTCTTTATCTTGCCAATATCTTGGAGCACATTTAAGTGCTCCTTACGAACAAATGTTCCAAAAGTGGGTACTAAAAATGTGCCCATCGCGATGAGCATAAATCGTGCGAAAAAATATATGTCGGCAACATCTGATTCCATGACTTTGACCATTAAGTCACTACATTTGGTCTGCTAGTCAGTGAGTATTTCCCCATGGATGTTATGCTCTTCATCACTGATTAGGTCAAAGTATATATCTCCCCCACCCCAATCTTTGATTCTCATGATGCCTTCAAAAGCCTCCACCATTATAGGGTAGCTGACCCCATCAAACTTTAGGTCAAAATTGTCTATATCCATATTGTTGTAGAGGTACCATATCAGCCCGCCCCTAACACTAGGGACATTTGTAAAAAGAAGGGAGTCAAATCCTATCTCACTAATGACTTCCTTCTATTCAGGAGTCATACTATTGACGAGCTTCACCAGTTTATCCACTTGACAACAGCACCCAACTGTGTCATACATCTTCTCCTAGTCTTGCATTGTGGGGTCAGCCACCGGTTCGCTTTTGCTGGGTTGACCACTTTCCTTTGCCATTGACTGCTTGACAAGCTGTCTAATAAGTGCCTCCACAGATATCGTCTCATCTACTTGTTCCTGCCATTTAAAAAACATGGGTCAGTCCACATGTATGCATATACTCTTGTGATACAGCAAGCTAAAGAACATATATATATATATAAATAAATAAGTGTGTACTTTTGATTATGTGACCAATATTACTAGCATTATTTTGTTAAAGAAATTACATTAATAATCGAATTTGGTCAGTTCAGTGTAGAATGAAACCCCTAACAAGCATGATATTTATAAAAAAACTATTATATGTTAGTTGATCACTAACCTCATCTTCAAATGGAATTTTTCCTTTATCCTTCTCACTTGACCTTTTTTGCTTCACTTTGGACTCCATTGGATCTTCAACCTTTCTTTTTCTTGATGACATCTAATTGGTTTCAAAATAAAATCGAAACAATGTTACAGCAAGGGAAATTTACTATGTTTTTAAGCAATGCAACCTCAACCAAAGATAAATTGAACTTAATTAAGCAATATACTCTGACCATAGGTAATCATCTATCCACTGAAATGCACATAACCCATATATATACTATACATCACTTTATTTTCTCATGCTACACTTTATTTATGTCAATGATAGGTTATAGTCGGTGATATGATATGGTATAGTTGGTTTATCAAGTGAAGTGTTATTATTTAAAACACATTTTAATGAAAAAATGATTTTAAACTCTTCAATCATGCTCAATACAATATTATTTATAGAAACAAATATATCTATTCAAAAAAGATTGCTTCTACTAACTTCTAATTATTATTTTAGAATAGAGCTTAGAAAAGTTGAAATTAGATTGGGAGACAAGTCGATTACTAAGTCACTCTCATAAGATTTGATTGGTTTTGGTATTTGTAGTTTAGTATTATTTTTATTTAAACAAACTACCTTAACCAAGAACCACCACTAACAAGTGGTGAGGACATCATAAAAAATCTAAATTACAAGAAAAGAAAAGCACCAAAACTTGAAATGAATTAATAATCAATATAATATATAATAATTTAATGACTCTGACTCTAGTGTATTCAATTCAACCTCTATTCAACACATCCTTACAGGACCACCAGTTGAGATGCCTCTAGATAAAACCTTATGACCCTTTAATGAAATCCAGGGGAGCTTTTCAAGTCTAACTTCACAAGTTTTAAGATATAAAGAAGGAAGCTCATTGCATCTCCAATTTTTATCTCATACATCACCTTTTAAAGCTATTAATGTCAATGGTAATGTCAAACAAATCCATGGTCACTCTCACTTAAACCATTTTAAGTGAGCAACTTGCCTTGTGAATGTCAAGACTGCAAAGTCCTCTATTTCAACAAAATATATATTTCTTTTCAGCCTCTCAGAATTGACTTCTATTTGGTTTTTTGGCCTAAAAATTCTATCATAAGATCTAAATAATAAAACAAGCTTTATCTTATCAAAAAGAAACCAAAAATGGTGATCACAAGTAAAATACAGTTGTAGAACAGGTGGCTTGTAGAAACGTTTATTATTAAGATGCTATGCTTATTTTTAATCATTTTGTTAATACAATAATTATCCCTTGATTCCAACGTTTCCACACCATCAATCTCTTTCTTGGCCTTTTAAAAAAAGAGACCAATCCAATCCAATAATACCATTACAACATTTTGCATGCATATTCAACTCACCATTTGAATTCAATGTCTCAACCTCTAAAGCACAAAATGTTAAAATTTAAACCCAAATGTCATAGTTTAATCATAATTCTCTTCCCATTTCCACTCCAAGCTAAGCTCAGAGGGCATCAAGGACATCAAAATTAATTACTTTTTTTAATATGAATGAGTGGCATGGTATCCAACATTTTGCTCTCCTTTCAAAAACTAGAAATAAAACAAACAATGATGAATTGGTTTGCGCTATAAGTGTTTAAATATTTGACACTAAGTGATAATTTTACCTTCTCAAATATTAGTTGTGTTATAATTTATGCAGTAAAAGATTATAAGCAATGTACTCTCAATCAAATGAACATTAAACATTATCAGGCAATACAAAGGCCAAGTTGAAAAAGTTTATTAGCTTACCAAGATAATTACTAAATTTTGTTCCAACATTACTATACTATTCAGTTTATATATGGGATAGTTCAATCAATTTATCAAACACATGCAATGCATTCTGTTTTCAAACTCAAGAAATGATAAAATAAAGACACACCGATCACACATAAAAAAGACATAAAATACCTAAATGAAATCACTTAACAGAGACAAAATTAAGCAACTGAAATCTCACCTTAACAGATTTTTTATTAACCCCCTTTTGAAATAACTATAATGACCCTAATTTCCTAATAAGGTTTATGACCTTGATTAGGAGGCTGGGAGGGCCATAATTAATTTATTAAGTTATTAAATGATTATATACATGATTATGTGAGTTATATTATTATACGATGGTAAATGCATGCATATGGTCCACTTTTCATTATAAGGGTATTTTGGTAATTTGACCCATTGAGGGCAGATTTGTATATTTTCATGTATGTTGGTGAATTATGAATAAGAATATGGATTTGTTCGATCCATCCGACACGAGACGATCTTTGAATGCAAATTATCGGTTTGGTCATAACGGGGTTAATTTCGGGGCTCGGGGTGAGTCTCAGGGAAATTTGAGGATTAGTACAGTACCGGGAATTAAAGGGTAAGAGGATATGATTTATTGGCATTTGAGAATATTGGGAATAACAGGAATTGAAGGGTGTTAATTATGATTAACGAGATAGACGGGAAAGGACGATTTTGCCCTTGGTGGCTGTTAAGGGTTTTATTTAAGCTTGGGGGCATTTTGGTCTTTTGACCTAAGGATATATATATCAACCTTAAGAAGCTGTAGAAATCTTAAGAAAACATAGCTCTCCTTCTTCTTCTCCTGTTCATCATTTCTTCTTCTTTTCTCTTTGAATTTTTGAGTTCCTTTTGAGGATTCAAGCTAGGGAATCAAGCCTTGATGGTCTAGGGTTGTGTTCATCCATTGAAGAGGGTGTAATGTTGAGCTTGAGGTAAGTTTTAAACCATGGAAAACTCTGGTTTTGCTCTGTTTTCTTATTGAGTTTTAGTTGGAATTTTGAAGTTGAAAGTTGAGAATTGATGGGAGTTTTTTGGCAATGATTGATTAGGTTATGATGCCTAGGACTTGTATGTTGGGTATTTGGGTTCATTTGGGAGTTTGAATGAAGTTTGGTACCAATTTTTGGAGCTTGGAAGTGGAGAAATCGAAGGAGGGAAAGACCAGGGCTGGTCAGCCTGGTCCTAGCGCTATAGCACCCAAGTGAGGGCGCTACAGTGCTGTCCAGGGCCAGTCAGTTCTAGTTGTAGCGCTGGGGCGCTAGGGGGGCAGCACTATAGTGCTACCCTATTTTTCCAGGTTCCATTTTGGGCACTTTTGAGGGATTTTGGCTCGAGGTTTCAATTCCTAAGGCTCGAGATCGAATCTACTAACTGTTTGGGTATGATTCGAGGTCCCGGGAGTGAGGTTTAGGTCAAGAACCTTTTATTGTTGATTTCATAATTGGATTCCATATTTGGTTATGACTAGGTGACCGCTAAGGGATTAAAGGATTGATCGTTATCAAGGGTCGTTTTAACGTATTTCTCGCTCGAACCAGAGGTAAGAAAACTGCACCCTATATGTGACATGCATGGTTATTAATGAGGCATGTTGAGCGTTTTAAATGTTGACTTTGATTACATATTGATAGCAATATTGCTTATCTATGAATGGCACTGACCTATGAGTCAGGAATCAGCAATGGTGTCAGTATTAATTATGAAGTCGTGATTTATTAGTCAAGTTCGGCAGTAGTACTGAGCACCAGTCGTATGGTATTGGATTATGAGTCAAGAACGGTATTAGCGTGTTTAATGCAAGCCGAAAAGATTAGATCTAATCGACATAAGCATTATCATCAGAATCATGAAATGCGTGACCGACCCTAAGTTCGATGAAAACTAAAAGTGCTTATCTAGTCTAAAGGCTTGTTATTTAGAGCCAGAACCAAAAGGCTAAGGTGACCTACACGTCACATAGCTATGAGGGTATGGGACCTCAGAGATAGACTTATCAGTCATCTGACCGAGATAGACTTATCAGTCATCTAACCGAGATAGACTTATTAGTCATCTATACGGAGATGGACTTATTAGTCATCTATTTAGAGAGTGACTTATTAGTCAACTATTCAGAGTGACTTATTAGTCAACTATTCAGAGAGACTTATTAGTCGTTTACCTCAAAGAGAGACTTATTAGTTATCTACCTCAGAGCGAGAGACTTATTAGTCATCTACTCAGAGCGCAGGACTCCACAAACATTTATTTGTACATGCTTGCATGCATGAGTAGAGTTATTACTGCTAGGCATGCATATTATGACTTAATAACATGTTATTACTTGCTCATGAGCATATTAAGTTTTCTTGCTGAGCTTCAGCTCACGGGTGCTATGTGGTGCAGGTAAAGGTAAAAGAAAGCTGGACCATCCTTGAGTTGGAAAACTTAGGTGACGATGTGTACATATGCGGCTGCTCAACCGCCACGGCCGAGGGTTTAAAGAGGAACTAGGATTAAACCCTATTTTGCCACTTAGGTCGGCTGGTTGTAAATCTTTTGTTGTAATTAACCTTTAAATTATATTTTTGGGATCCCAATGTATATGGTAAACGTTTTAGTGGAACATTGTATCTTAACCAAAAAAAAAATTAACCCTAAACTGCTAATCATACTTAGTTAAACGATTATGGCCAAATGACTCGATTAGCGAGTTTAGTACTATTTAAAATGCACACCGTAACGGTCCCTAAGTAGTAGGGTGTTACAATAACTGTGAAACTTGAACTCCAAATGGTGCTTGAGGAACCAAACTCACGAAAAATGACAGTTAAACCTATTAACAAACCAAAAAACTTAAATAAATCATTTCTTATAATATGAGGAACTTAAAAGCCCTAACAATGGCAATAACTCACGAAAACTAACATACTTTACTAATAATGACTGAAGAAATTAAAAATTGATACAAAATAACATGACATTGATGATGATGATGATCGAAGAACATAAGTTACTCACCTTTATTATTTTGGTCCAAAGGTGCCCACGCAGTGGTGGAGAAGGTGGGTTTTTTTTGCTCCGAAATGGGTTTCTGAAAATAAGAGAGAAGAGAGGGAATGAGTGAGAGAAGAGAGTGAATGAGAGAGAAGACACCTTAACTGGTTACTAAATCGGTTCCCCCTAAATGCCCATGTAATTTTTTATTGTTTTAAATTAAAATATATATTAAATATGTTAAATGATTATTACCCGTCGGATGCATTCCTATTACATTTAAACGGCTCAAATTGCTTGCAGGACCAGTTACGCTGCGTGACTTCTTCCATATCCTATAAATATATATATATAAGATTTTTCAATAGTTACCACCCATAGATGGGTACTAACAATTATGATGATGTGAAAACATAGTGACTTGGTATAGCAAGTTACCAACAGGTAAATATTTTTTTCTACATTAATTTCGAATTTAGTTTTTTTTTTTGTATAATTAATGTTGTTTCCAACCAATAAGAGACACTAATTATATTTAGAAATTAACATGCATTTGAAAAATGAAAAGTTACAATATTATATTTTTATAATAAATACATATTTTTTATCAGGTAATTCTTCCAAAATTTTAAAAAAATTAAAATTTATTTTTAAAAATATTAATTAACAACTATAAATATAGATTATTAATCTTAATCTAATGATTAATATTAAAATAATCATCAATAGACACTAATCTTAATTAAGATTGTACTCTTGAGATTTTTCGGACACATGAGAACTTCTATAAATTGATTATTAGGTACTTACGGATGATATATAACAATATTTATAAAAGTACGTTCGCATCGTCTCTCTTCATCGTACCATAATATATAAGACAAATAGTAAATATATTCGTACGTATATAACTTGAGTTAGAATTTAATTAATCAGAACTCAGCAGAACCTCAAATATAATATCATAACAAATCGATAAATATCCGTGGCTATACAAATAAAACATAAATAAGCACCACACAAGTTATACGTACTATATATGTAATGATGACCATATAACTTTTTTTAATTTGATATAGCTGGGAAAAGAGAGAGGGGTATAGAAATCTCAGTAACTTTATATATATATATATATATAGAGAGAGAGAGAGAGAGAATAGTATGGATAAGCTTTTCAGTTTCGATATATCTTTTTCTATATTGTTTTTCTTTTTGTCTTTAACGTGTATTTTTAGGTGCTAATATTGTAAGAATTCTACCAACCAATAAATCCAAATTATTTCATATAATAATATTATATTCATACATCCATACATGGCTACTTCATTTTAAATTTGTTTCACATATAGTTTTTTTTTTTTCCTTCCTAACATGCAGTGCTGACTCAATCGTTATCCAAATGATTCAGTTAGGTGGAGGAAAAAAAAGAAGAAAAAAAAGAAAGAAAGAAACTCCTTGTCCCAATTGCAGCTCAGTTATATAGACCAAGACAAGTTACTAATATATAGTCTTTTAAGATCGAATCATATTAATTAATTTACCAGAAATTTGATTGGAGTAATTCGTCTAAATGTAGAGTAATTTGGGACAGATATTTTGTTAGGTAAATAAAAAGGATATATTTCTATTTTGACTGTTGGATTAATGTGTATGTGCATGTTTGACTGTTTGATTAAATTATATAAATATATTGTATTATCACCATTTATTCAAATTATACCTTGTATTTCGACTATAACGATTACACCTAACATTTTTCTTATCCCTAGCTACAACAACCTCAACTACTTCATCTATAATTTTCTTTTGAAAAATTGAGTTTACCATTTTTTTCCGCATACCAAAATACTCTTTTTAAACATTTAACACACCAATTAATGGTATTTAATTTTTGTTGTAATTCGTATTTTTTAGCATTATTTCACTTACATATTTTTACCATATAAATTCAATAGTATTTTAAATTATATTAGGATTATACTATTTTATTAGTATTCTATTATTTGTCTTAAAACCAACTTGACCCCTAGATCGTGAAGAAGGTGTCCCTTACACCGGACTGGAATCCTCATTCCGATTGGGAACCAAAAAAGTAGTGGCTATCAATGGCTGGTTGAGCTCAAGCTCTTGCTTCTTGGTCACCACATGAACAGAATCAAAGCAAGCAGGAACAGTACCCTTAGTTGTTCTATACCTTGCAGGAGAAGAAAATATTACATTGTTTAATTAATATTATTTTAATACCTAATATATTATAAATCGGTTTACAATTTTAATTTATCACTAATTTTTAAAAAAATTATTAGTATGTTTTAAATTCTTTCATTTAAGTTTTTTTTTTTTTTTTTTTTTTTTGAGAAAAACTTATTTTTAGATTTAAAATATTTTTTATCAATAAAAAATATTACTAAAATTAGTGTAAGAGTATAATTTTGAACTAATTTACAATATATAAGATATTAAACGTAATTTAATTGAACAACGAAATACTAAGTTTTTTTTGTATAAAAACGAAATACTAAGTTGGTTCCAATTAAAATAATAAAATATTAAAACAATATATTCCCTTTATAATATTTAATTCCCCATAATTATTTTTCATAAAAAAAATTAAAACTCATATTTTCCAACCAAAAAAATGCAAGCATGTGTTCTACTAGTCAAATTTGACTTAAATATTGATTTATGTAATTATGTATAGTTATATTAGAAACATTTGTAATCTATATCTGCATTAAATTATGCTTAACCTTAATTGTAACGAAAGAAAGATCCATACGATTTCTCAGGCCCTCCGAATTTAGTAGGCTAACTAAACTAACATATTATATTGCAAGTTACGCTTCCGTTTTATATTAATGGTTTTAAAAAATGAAATGAATGATGAAGATTTCATGAACAATAATTTAAAGATGCTGTACTGTATTGGTTTATACTTTTTTGGATCCTGTGTTTTTTTCTATTACCTGTTTGAACCCTGTGTTTTGATAAATTACTTTTTAGAGCCTCTGTTTTGTAAAATGGTTAAAATAGAACCCTAAACCTGATTTGGGTCGATGTTTTTTCAACTAAAATCACAAATAATTTACCAAACTAATAATTCAGAACAAAAATAAAATCATTCTACTTAAAAACTGTTGTTATAGTCAATTTTTTCTTTATCAAATTTGAGTTTAGAGTTCTATTTTAATCATTTTACAAAACATAAGGTCCAAAAAATAATTTGTTAAAACACAGGATCCAAACAGATAATGGGAAAAAATACAATGTCCAAAAGAGTATAAACCCAAATAAAAATGTACATCATGCAAACCTTAAGTGTTTGAGAGTGCCTTTTGTTTACAGTTTACACAATATATTTTTTTCCTGTTTAACCCTCACCCATTTAACTCCTTTCAATGTGCCACTTTTCCTTGTGTTGGATCTCGATTTTAGGAGAGAAAAAAAATTTCTTAAATATGGTATAAATTTATAAAATTTAGAACAAACATTAATAGCAACAAAATAATAATAAGTATTATCTAAACTAAATAAATAAAATAACAATTGTACTTATTTGGATTGTCTACCCAATTTTCGTATTGGTAAATATAATATACATTACAAAAGGAATATTATTGATAATAAGGATAAATAAAATAGAAACACGCCCTGATTTAATTATCACAAATCAGCACACTTACTTTTCAGGTCTGCACACGTACGCCATGATTAAATAATTACACACAAAAAGGTATTATTAAATGCTATTTGACATACTTTCAACAACAACAAAAAAATGCAGTTTGACAGGTAGCTCCATCAATAAAAAGATCATTCCAAGTAATTTCTCAATACTAAGAAACAGTTGGTTGTCATTTTCACGTAGAAGAAATAAGAAACATAGTTGTTAAGAATTTTTTTTCCTCATACTATTTTCTTCAAATAGAGATAATTACAAGGACAGGAACCAACAAGCAAGCATTCTTAAAGTAACTGTTGCCCAACAAGTGTAACACTTTAAGGTAATTCTCAAGTAGTCCCCCTAAAAGGGGATTATCGATGCACCATTTTGTATTTTCTGCACCTGCACAGTTATAATTTTAATTTTTTATATGATAGTTTATATTATAATTACAATAGCCAATCTCACCAAATTTTGAAAAATTCTTAATAATTTATGGTGCTGAAATTAATATTCAAATATTTTATTGCACACGTATAAAAAAATACACGCATGTAACAAAAATGTCTGAACTATGTTTTTGATATCTTAAATTATTTAAATTTTTTCAAAAATTAATAGGATGTCTACTATAACTAACTATCCACATAAATAATATCGAGAATCGAGATTCTAACTATCCAAATACTGAAAATATAAAAGGATATACCCTAGTCTCCATTTAGGAGGGGTTACCGGAGAATTTCCCAGCACTTTATACTAAGATTCCTAATGTCTACTATAACTATTCACATAAATAATATTGAGATTCTAACTATCCAAATACCGAAAATATAAAAGGGTATACCCTAGTCTCCTTTTAGGAGGGATTACCGGAGAATTTCCCAGTACTTTATATTAAGATTCCTATTGAATTATCCAAGTTCTTATCCTCTTCAAAAGAAGTTGACCTTTTCATTCGGATTAGAAAGATGAATATTAACCATTGCAAGACAAGATATGACTAGTTGGTTTATGTTCCATCATCTATTAACATAATAAATTTCTTGTAAAGGTGTAATAAAAAATTTAACTTACCTGAAGTTTTATTTTTATTTTTTTCGGTGCTGCCTTTGAAGTTGTAATGATGCCCTATTATTTCAACAAGAAAATGCCAACTCAAATTCCTCTGGTCAGGCGTTAAAAGTGGCTGCAAAGTCAACCTGTCCAAGCCCCAATATAATGGCATAGCATGTGAATATATGCATACCAGTCGGTAAAAGCCCCAATATAGTAGCAGGGCATGTGAATATATACACTTTCTTTTCTTTCAAGCAATCATAAAGAACCACACTGAATTTTTTATCGCAAAAATTGACCCTACATTTTTTAATGAATGTACCAAAAAAATCAATGGGCACTTGAAACTGCAAAACCATTAGCAGGCTTAAGAGAACCTCCCTGCAGATTTTTAATCCCGTCTCTTCGAAGAGAATGGGGATTTACTCCAGCCTTGTGACCTGCTACAACGCCAATTGCTTCCCAATAGTTTGAGACTTTTACCTGCATGAAAAATTCAATAATTCGGATTCAGCTTTTCAAAGCAATGTTATTCTCAAGGATATGAAGTCCATACGTCATTATATGGTGGAGTAAAATATAAGTGCATATCACAGGCAATGTTAATTAAAAAATTCCTAATTCCACTAGGATATAGCCAGTTGAAATTAGGAATGGTTTTTATGGGATTATAATGGGTGGACAGTACTAGGATTCTTAATAGAATTCATAAATGTAAGGAATTCTTTTAGGATTAGCATTCCCAATACTGTTGATTCCAGTCTACTTTAGAACAGTATACATAGACCTTGTATTCAGTTATATATTGAGAGAGGAGCAGTGAAGAGAGTAACAATGCATTCCTAATTGTAGGTAGGCAAATAACAATTCCTAATTCAAATCACAGAAAATTACTCTAGGTTTTTAAAACATTTACTAAAACTCTAATTACTCACAACTTGATAAACCCTACTAATAACAATAAAATATAATTACCTAAGAATCCTATCAATCCTAATTATCCAGTACGTATCATGCATCAGAGGGGTCCTTGAGTTTTCAGGTGAATAAAGACTGGAGAACTTATAATCAATGATCTTGGAGTGAAAATTAGGTTACTAGAAGTGTATTTGTATAGTCTTTTCTAGTGTAAAACTTGCTGATGATCTCTTAGGACATAATCAATTTTGTCATGAACCACATTAAATTATTATGCTATTTATTTTTGGTGCGTATGATTAAATCTACAATCTAGAATTTCAATCAAATTGTGTTCTTAGAAAAGAGTTTGTTTCAACAATTGAAGGTTAGGTCAAACAAATGTAATTGGTGTGCGACAAGTGAAAAAATGTTGTGATGGTCAAACTTTCCCTGTAGGTTGCTTGAATAAATAAATAGTGTGCAGCAATGCATACCGCTTCAATCCCAAGATTATCCGGTGTATCATCAAGAACTGTTTCATTCTCCTCCACCACAATTATAAGTGGCTGCAACAAAAATTCTATTAATTGTAAATGCTATCAGGTGGATCTGCTACGCTAGATAAAACAAAAAATAATCAAATACAAAACAAAAGACATTACAAAATTTTGTTTGATACGTACCTTTGTTCTTTGATTTCTAGCAAAAGCTAGAGCACCATCTCCTCCACAAGCATCTATTGGAAGGATGACACTATCAACATCACTTGCCAAAATGCAACCCTTCTCTAAGGACGCAGAGTTCATTTCTAAGTACTGTGGTGCATTACTAAGCCCAGCAAGTACACATGGTAAGAATGTGTATCCCAACTATCATTGAGGGAGAAAAAAGAATGCAAATTACGATACATGTCTATAAGCAAAAGATTAGAAAGGCCGGGCATGTGGGCCTGTCCTGTTCAAATATAAAGAGATCAACGATAAAGACTGTTAATGTCATTAAGACTAATTGGTTTTTAAGAAACATTATGCCAACATACATCTACACAGGCTGCTTTCTAATTCTCACAGGCAAACACAAAATAATGCATCTACATGCACTGTATTCATACAGTAATAGGCAACAGGTCTTGGTTAATTTTTAAGAGATTACTAACCTCCTCAGCAGCTGATTTTGGGCAAAGAGATGGACAAAGGGAAGGAGGTGATAAAGCAGGAGCATGGGCACAAGGAATACAGAATTCCCTCACTACTAAATGACTAATAACTGCCTCAACTCCTGCCAAAATGTCAACTCCCTGCGAAGAGAAATTGCAAGGTGGTATTAGATATGAAGTTTATGGTACACATTGAACTAATTGTGAAAGAAAACCTTTACAGATGCTAAATGCGTATAACTCTACGTCGGCAACTCATGTAGATTTAATAAACAAAATGTCAAGTCCCATGCTTAATAAATGAAATCTGGCCGGTAACTCATGTAACCAAAAAAAAGGCCTCGTGTGTACTTAACGAAAGGAAGAAACACAGGGCTTTTACTGCAACTTAGTGGTCCGTGCAGCATAAAAATCTTCACATGCCTTCGCTGATAGACTTTTCTTAGCGGAGAATCAATCTATCAGTAGTTAGGCCAAGACGTGATGAATAACCTCCAGAAAATCTTTATTGAATGATGAAAATAGTACACAGAAATAGCTAGCATTTGAGAGGCTAGTCTCTCCTATTACAACCAGTTCGAGAGGGCTGTTCTCTCCTTAGTAACTCAAGTTTCAATCTCTCTTTCTACATGCCTTACAAAATGAAAAACACCCTCTATTTATACAAGTTGATTGGTTAAGTGATAATGCCACCTAGGACTAAAAATAGAACAAAAACTAAGCAACCCTTACAGGAAACACAGCTAGCGAAATAAAACAATAAAGAGTTAAAATACATAACACATGCTATGCTAGGTGTCACGTGGCTTCCAAGTATAAACAAACTTGACTGGGGATTTATCAATACCCCAAAAACCTTCACCTTGTCCTCAAGGTGAAATAGAGGGAATTGGTTTTGGATAGTAGGGAAAGGTTCCCATGTTGCTTCAAAATATGGCAAGTGTTTCCACTTGATGAAGACCTTAGATGGAGTGGTTGCAGCAGCAATGGAAAAACGTAAGTCCAGCATTGCCTCGGGTTCGACTTGGAGCTCTAGATTTGGTGTGAGTTGCAGCGGAATGGTAGGTGCGGTTGTGGAGGTGCCAATGGCTCGTCAGAGTTGTGAAATGTGGAATACCGGATGTATGTAAGCATGGTCTGGAAGCTGGAGCTTATAGGCTACTGAACCGATTCATTGTATGATGGGAAAAGGTTCGTAATAGCGAGTGAACAACTTCTCATTGGAGCGTTTTGCAAGGGATTTCTAACGGTATGGTCTGAGTTTGAGGTATACATAATCTCCAATGGAAAATTCGTCGGGCCGTCTCTTGAGGTCAGCTTGTAGCTTCATGCGATGTTGGGCTCAGAGGAGGTGCATACGTAAGTCATCCAATATGTCATCCCGTGTGGCGAGGAGTTCATCAACAGCAGATACTATGGTCGTGCCTTTGTGGTACGGTAAAAGTGGTGGTGGTTCCCTCCCATAAAGAGTACGGAAGGGAGTACTCTTTAGAGAAGTATGATAGGAGGTGTTGTAGGAGTACTCTGCCCAAGCAAGCCACTTTGACCATTGTTTCAGGTGCTGGTAGGAAAAGTACCTCAAGTAGGTCTCAAGGCAACGGTTAAGGACCTCAGACTGTCCAACGGTTAACGGAATTCGTAATGGCCATCATGAGTGCAAAATGTCGTCTTGTGCACATCTTCTTGTCGTACCCTTATTTGATAATACCCTGATTTAAGATCCAATTTAGAAAAAATTAGAGCACCATTTAATTCATCTAACAGTTCATCAATGACAGGTATTGGAAACTTATCTGGAATGGTAACTCTATTAAGAGCTCGATAATCCACACAAAATCGCCATGAGTCATCTTTCTTTTTGACAAGTAGAACCGGACTTGAGAAAGGGTTGGTACTGGGTTGGATTATTCCCACTGTCAGCATCTCCGAAATTAGCTTTTCAATTTCTACCTTTTGGAAGTGTGCATAGCGATAGGGTCTCACACTTATCGGTGTCGTTCCGGGCTGTAATGTAATAGTGTGCTCATGGGAACGGATTGGGGGGAGACCTGCAGTCATATTGAATACATCAGAAAATTCAACAATTATTTCGGTCTTCAAAGTCTCCAGGTCTTCCTCGGATACAACAGGAGAGTCGCTCTTCTCCACAGCCTTCTTGGGTCCCATGTCCACGCTCACCGCACCAATTTCATAGACATTTCTCAGCAAATAATCAATCTATCAGTAGTTAGGCCAAGAAGTGATGAATAACCTCCAGAAAATCTTTATTGAATGATGAAAATGGTACACATAAATAGCTAGCATTCAAGAGGCTAGTCTCTCCTATTACAACCAGTTCGAGAGGGTTGTTCTCTCCTTAGTAACTCAAGTTTCAATCTCTCTTTCTACATGCCTTACAAAATGAAAAACACCCTCTATATATGCAAGTTGATTGGTTAAGTGATAATGTCACCTAGGACTAAAAATAGAATAAAAACTACACAGCCCTTACAAGAAACACAACTAGAGAAATAAAACAATAAAGAGTTAAAATACATAACACATGCTATGCTAGGTGTCACGTGGCTTTCTAGTATAAACAAACTTGACTGGGGTTTATCATTCGCATGGTGATTATATGAAAAAAAATTACATACCAATCCTTGTCGATAGTCATCCGTTTCTTCTATATCTTCATCTGGGAAGCGTCCAACAACTGCTATGGCATTCACTCTTGATCGATTAACTAGAGTTTTCACGGCTCTCAATAGCGAATCAGGGTGCTTAATTCTCCCCGTAGATTGCCCACCCTTTGGATCAACCCACATTTCTACCTGTAAAACTAGTACACTTCAATCTGCTGCAGCAGCACTAGCAGGGGAAAAAAATTAAACTCATTTCTCGGTGCTGTGCTATATCACACTAGATACAGTACATAAATAAAGATAAACGGTCTACTCCATATTGATGGCGCTACTAACATAAGGTTTTATATACTTTTGAGTATAACATATTAAACTCCTGATGATATGTGAGAGTAATAATTGCTGTCTTGTCAGCTTATACTGAAACAGCTTCTAACCAGACATCAAAAGCCATGTTTGTTATCAATCAAGTAAGCCATGTTATCAATCAAGTAGGCCATGACTCATAGGGGGGAGTATAAAAGGTGGAATTGGAATATCATTGTGTCTAGTCATACATTTGGCATTCCAGTTGGATAGGAGTCCTTTTTTTAGTAGACCGAAATGATTATGTTCAGGAAGGGATAATAATTACCTTTAAGGCTTAGTAATAAATTGCCCCACTCATAAGATAACACAAAAACAAAGCCTCTTGAGACTTAAATTGGTTTTTCAGTCTTCCAACCACACGATGCACCAAAAATTGTAGAAGTTCATATCATCATTATATGAAAAAATAAATTATCAACACTATCAACATAGCAATTAAAGTGAGGTTTTTGAGAAGATTTATTTTAGAAGTAGAAGGAAAAGCTTTTAAAGATATAATTTCTGCTATGTTTCGACTTTCAGTATTCCATGGTGAACCATTTCTAGCTTCAGTAAATTGAATTCTTCTCATTAGGTGATTCTCACTCTAGGGACCTTCAAGTACTACGAAATCTGAATGAGATGGAGGAGACAATGCAAGCTACAAATCTTTTGTCTCTGTTGGAAGCAGTTAGGATTTGCAATGGGTTGGAGGATAGTAGGACTGGGACACTGCTTTCATTCAAAATCACTATTTTTTGTGAGCTTTTTTGTACAGTTAGTCCCCTACATTTTTTCTCGTGGAAAGTATTCACTGCACCCAAAGCTAAGTTATTCGTTAGTGGGCATCTGCGGGAACATTGATAACATTTTGGGTTATGTCCATGTTTTGGTGGGTGCTGCAATTTCTTATATAAAAAAAAAAAGAATGAAAGAAAGAAAGAAAATACTAGCTTACATCTATCCAATTCTAATGATACAATCTAAACCAATACATATAATGATGGAAGAATTGAAATTCATTGTCAATTATCTAACAAGTTAGGCAATTTAGCTTATAGAGTTCAATCACATCAATTAATTTGGATAGTAAACAGTCTGATCAGCTTATCATGTAATCTCAAAAACAGGTGGATCGGGTGCAAATGGAATTTATTTAAAACAAGAATTCTAATAAACGCATGTTCTTTTATTTAACAGATAAGATGAATATGAATACCTCTAAAGGTGTATCAGTGACAACATATTCCACAACATTTAAGCCAAGAGAAGCCCTTGCAGCATCAGCCACTTGTAAATGGCGAAGCCTAAGATCTTCCTCTATTCCAGCGTCAAGAACCAGTCCCACCTGCTCCCCCAACACAAAACTTTTCATTTTTCACTCTTCACTACATCAAAAATAAGTTTATTCAACAATCAAATAAAGAAAATAAATGCAGACCCTATTCTGGTGAACAGGCTGAAGAGCCCACAAGCCTTCTGCAAAGCGGTCAAGAGCGTAACCTTCAACATATAATGTGTTCGGCATAGGCCAGTAGAGCATTGCAGCGTTTAGAACCTGAACGGACAGCCTCAGAGTTAAAAAAAAAAAAAAAAAGTAGAAACCGAAATTATCATATGCACACGCAAGAATGAAACGATATGACTCCATTTACGTTACGTTTGGGTGAGAAATTAGGCAATCCACCACCGATGAGAGAGCGCGAGCCACAGGCAAAGCATCGCCGGCGTATCCACCTATGGCTGCTCCGACTCCCGTCGGGACTATCATTACGCTCGTGTAATCCCTCCTAAACTGCTTATCCAAACAGAGTTCAAAAATCACAAACACTTTTTAAGAATTTAGATTCTCATTTTCAGAGAAGAAAAAGAAGAGCTAACCTTGGTCGAGTGATTGAGACTGAGACATGAAATGGTACTACCACCACTACTCCGCTTCCTAGTGAACGGTATGGATTTTCTGGCGACGAACGACGAGAATGGACGGCTGAGATTACAGACCGACATATTTGCGAAGTAGTAAAGACTCCCCAGAGTGTTCGCTTCACCTATGGCGCGCCGTCTGCTTGAATTTTGGTTTGTTGAGCATTTTGACCCTACTAAGATCATGCTTTAGATAGTGCTTACTGATATAAGTGGGTCCTACTAAGATCATGCTTTAGCAAAGTTGATCATTGTTTTAAAAAAAATTTAAATAAATATAATTAGCTACTTATAATAAAAAATTAATATATAATTTTGAGAAGCAACTTCCATTCCATTGTTAACTACGTTGGATATGCTCTAATCCTCTAATTCTTACAAATGGTATTTTTTTCCTCAAAAATTAAAACTTAAGGGTCATTTGATTAACTTTATTAGGAAAGCTCGTAAGCCTAATCTCAAAAGTTATATTACTATTTTTTATTATGTACTCAAATCTTATCATAATAAACTTGTTTGGATGGACATAAAGATTTATTAATTTAAAATTTCTATAAAATTAAAAAAAAAATTGGGTATATAAGTACAACAATTTAAACATACTGAGTATATTTATTGCCAAAAAAGATTAGGTATAAAATTACAATATTTTGAAAACAATTGATATTTTAGTCATCATTTACTCTTTTTTTTATTAAAATCATAAAATAATATAATCCTGACAGTGCCATCCCACAGCTTTAGCTTTATTCTTCCTTTACCAACAACATCACAAGCATGATTGTTGCCCTTGAGTACCTTGTTTCTCTGAACTGTTTTGTAGTCAATAAATCATTCCCTTCTAGATGTCATATGAAAAGTACACTCAGAATCTAAGATCCACTCATCCTTTGAATCTGCATTACTAACTGTTAAAACATCTGAAATGACGGTCAAAACATCGATTGTACCGAACTCACCCGAGACAGCTGCTGTGATTCCAAAAGTCTTTTTTCCTGACTTTTGATCCTTGTTAGACTTCTACTAAGGACATTGCTTATTGTAATGACCCTCCTTATTACAAATCCAACAAACATTTGATCATTGAGTACCATTTCTTAACTGTGACATAGACCTTCTGTAACGACCCAAAATCACTAATATGGCCTAAGGGCCTTGATTAGTGTGCTGGGAAGGCATATTTGACCCGTGAGTGAATTTATTGATTTAATGCATGATTATATGATAGGCATGATTGTATGATTATTTGAATGTAAATGTTATATCTGTGAGAACCACATTATTATATGGGTAGATTTGCAGTGAGCGACTTGAGGCGATCCTAGGGAGCTAGATAGCGGGAAAAGTCACAACGGGGCTTAGTATTTGACTTTGGATAAGTCAGGGGTATTTTAGGTATCGAGTAGTTATTTAGACTATCGAGTTATGGAAATAAATATATGGAGATATATTTGAGGATAGAAAGCTTAGGCGGGAATATAGGGGAAAAATTACCGTTTTTCCCTCGGGGACATTTCCGGTACCCCGAGCCTTGGGATTGACTTAACTGGCCAGGATTAGATTAAGTTAATAAAAAAAAACAGGGGAATAAAACACAAACCGACCTCAGCTCTTCTTCTCTATTCTATTCTCTTCCTTCTCCTTTCACTTTCTAAAAACTACAGAAAATTCAAGAAAAACCAGCTGGGAATTTAGTGATTTGGGTTGGAAACCTGTAGGTTGAATCTAGTGCTCAGCTGAGGGAACTCAACCAAGATTAAGGTAAGGGCTGAATCATACCTCTGAGCATTTGAATTTTGAGTTTTGGCTGGGTATTAAGGGTGTTTATGGTTTTCATGTTCAAGGGTTGAATTAAGCTGAGAAGCTTGGATTTTAGCTCAGGAGTTTGTCAAGGAGGTGGTTCAGCAAAAGAGGTAAGCTTCAATTCGTAATTCAGAGGTTAAAATATGAGTTTTGCATGACTGATTTTGGTGTTTTGAGATGCTGGTTTTCAGAGAATCAAAATGGAGTTTTAGTAGGTTTGTAGGCTGAATTTTTGTTGGATTATGTTGTTAGAGTCATAATGAAAGTTTTGTGATTAATGGGTTTTGAGTTAGGATGCTTTGGAATGGTTTTGGATGGGGTTAGGATGCTAGAAATGGTGGATTTTCTGGACACGAAGGGGAGGGCCACGACTCTGTTCTAGAGCGCTGCGGCCCTACGAAGCAAAAGAGCCAGGGAGGCTCGGCCATGGGAGAGCGCCGCGGCGCCCTTGGGCAGGGTCGCGGTGCGTGTCTGCTTGCTAGGGGCCTTGGGCTCTGTTTTTGAGGTGGGTCACGGCTAGGCTTCAAGGGTCCCAGTCCTTAGGTACATTCTTGAACATTCAGGGATTTTAGGCACCGGAGTCTAGCCTAGGGTGCTCAGGATCGATTTCCCCACCGTGCCTGGTGGAATTCGATGTCCCGGAAGCTAGTATTGTACCCAGAAACCTTTACTTGAATATTAATGGAATCCAAACCTTGGTTGTGACTAGGTGTTAAAGCTAGGGCTCGAGAACGGATCGTGCTCGAGGAGCGTCGCTCGTAATCAGTGAACGTAAAAACTAAAGGTAAGAAAACTGCACCCGGTTGTATTACTGTAATGGGACTAAGGGCTCCCTAATATGTATGCTTGAAATGATGGTATTATGGCATGTAGATAGTGAACCAACGGCCTAAGAGTGCCAAGGGTTACACTAGCGCACAGGGCGCGACTTGGCCACTGGTAGCCAAGGACAACTTATAATGCATTGAGCTCGGTTTAAGCGGGCCAGAGTCAGTGGAGTAAACAGAGGGTGCGGCCTAAGTTGTCGGCCCTGAATATTATGTGACCTAATTGTTAATTGTGGTTAGTTGCATTATTGGTTATGTATAAGTGATGAGTGGTTAATGTGGAGTATTAAGTGTTTGAACATGCTTAAAGAGTTGATTATCTGTTATTGTTGTTTGTGTTGCATATTATGTTTTCTTGCTAGGACTTGGCTCACGGGTGCTACGTGGTGCAGGTAAAGGCAAGGGCAAGCTTGATCAGCCCTGACTTTGAGAGCTCTGCAAGCTAAATGTACATGACCAGCTGCTCAACCGCCACGGTTGAGGATTAGGCAGGGACGTGAGAACCAGAAATGTCTATTTTACCTTAGTATGGCTGATGGTTGTCTGTATTTTGGAGATTATGTAAACCAACTTTTAAACTTTGTTTTTTTTGGATCCCATGTATAAAACTGTTTAATTATATAAAGTGTAACTTTTGAGACCAAAACCCTTTTTAACCCTAGCTCATACATGTTTAGTGACACATTTTTAAATTAATGACTTGATTAGCAAGTCCTGCACCTTTATAAGTACACAGTGTAACAGTCTTGGCTATCCAGAGCGTTACACATTCATTTTCCTTTCTGGTGATTTCCCCTATTCTTCGACCTTCCTCTTTTTGGAAAAAGCTTATACAGGATCTTTATTTATTTTCATGTATATCTAATATTAAACAAATTAATACGAGATAGCCTAAAACATGTTTCTAAAATTGAATTCAAAGAGAAACAAATAATATAATACTTACAGTATACGCAGCGGAATTAAGAATCCTTTCTTCAGTTTCTCTAACTCTTGTATCCTTTCTGTCGCAGAGTATTATCAAAAAACTGAACTGGTCTTCTATTTTCTTCACGATCTTCCAATGTATCCTTAGAACCACCTAGACTAGTGTGGGCAATTCTCAACACATGAGATAGATATAGAGAGAAGATAACAAAGTGGCTTAGAAAAGGACTTGTGTTTAGAGATAATATAAAACTATCAGAAAATCTAACTTGTGACTTATCTGTCGTCTCTAAAATCTTCTCTCTAAGCACTCCTTTTATAGGCTCAATTAGACCATTTAATTTAATTAAAAAATCAATAAAATAACAGCCATTTTGAAGCCCTAGGTCGAAATTATTATGGGCTATAGGCTCGTGAAATTTCCCATTTGATTATAAGCTCATTGGACTTAAAATCAAGGCCTGTATTATTTTCTATTGATTTAATTAATTAAATAATTATTTAAATCATTTATCAAATTAATTATTTATAATTTGAACCTTGATTTAAATTTATATATTAATTTAGATATCAATTTATCTTAATTAATAAATCTGCCATAAATTCTCTTTTCTTCTCAAAATTACACAACTCTGTGAAACTATCCAAAATTGACCTAGTCAACTTTGATAATTCTAATTGATGATTAAATCAATTAATTGAGACTATCTAGATGATTTTATCCAAGGTACAATGGGGACCATGGGCCTATGAAATCAAGCTCCAATAAGTTATCATAAATCTAACAAATAAATTTACTAACTTATTAATTCCTCGTGACTCCACTATAGACTTGGAATTGCACTCTTGAATTCATAGAACGCTCTATAACAAATATAGATACGCTATTAATTATCCATTATTACAACCATAATTGTCACTCAATCCTCTATAGACGGTCTATAATGAGATAGGACTAAAATACCGTTTTACCCCTCATTGTATTTTATCCTTAAAACACTTAGTTCCTTGTAAATGATATTTCAGTAAACTAATTTAATTACTGAAATGAGATCTCTATCATTTAACACCTTGAACCAAACTAAAAGGAAACCATCGTTTCACTTCTTCATCAGAAGCTATAGATGTTCATATCTGTGATTAACACTCCCACTCAATTATACTACCGAGTTCCCAAGATGTAAGTATGGGCTAGTCCGTAGGGTAAGCTGGTAACGAACAAGTCAAAGAACTCAAATAATACAATCAGTTAGAATACTAACCACTCAGAATTGAGATTGAATTGACCTATGGTCAACTATATGATATGACTAGAATAGATAATAACGGTATGTTTACTTATCTTATCAACTGTCAATATCGGTCCTGTCCGATGTAACAAATACATCTGATCTTATCTACTTTGCTAATGTTCTGGAAAGAACATAACACTGTAATGTGTAAGTAGATCATATCGTAGATTGGCAAGTCAGTGTAAATCCGGTGCACTGACTAATCTTAGGACTAACTTATTTTGAACATATAATCATATTTATATTCCACTGTGATTACGTCACTATAAATAAGATTAGCTATATGCTCGGGATTTAATAGAAGTTTATATTAAACAAATAATCATGAAAATAAAACATGTGAGCAAAGTGATTGACCAAGTCAAAAAATGATTTCTATTCTTTTATTGAAAATAAAATGAGATTACAAAGAATTTGGGTTTTAATTAGGGCATAAAACTCCAACACCTCTAACACTCAAACATTCTCCATTATGTTTGGATTGCTTGCCATTAACCTTCAAATCCAGCTCTTTGGAGTAAGCAACTCCTGTCACTTCCTCTAGAGTGAGAGTGTCCTTGATGTACTTAATAGTGTCCCTAAGTTGGTCATATTGCCGAGGGAGAGAATTCAAAAGAAAAATAGCTTGGTCTTCCTCATCTATTTTAACTTCAAGATTCTCCTGAACTGAAACTAACTTGGTGAATTCATTTATATTTTCATCAATGGACTTATTCTCATCCATCTTGAAACCATAAAAATTTTGCTTCAAATAAATCATATTTGGTAAAGCTTTGTCATATACAATTGTTCTAACTTATCTCACATTTCACAAGCTGAAGTTTCTTTTATTACCTTTCTTAGAACTAGATCGCTCAAACTTAGAATAATTGTGTTCCTTGCCTTCTTGAGAATCTCAATCTTGTTCTTAATTGAATCCCCCATCTTGGACTCACCTTTAAGAGCATCATCCAACCTGAGATTTCTCAAATGCGCCATCTTCTTTTATCGCCATAGATTGAAACCGTTCTTGCCATAAAAAAATTTCTACTTCAAAATTAGAGGTTGACATGATTGAAGGAGCTTCTGGCCAGGAAGTCTTCAACAAAATTTCTTCTAGTAGAACCCACCTTTTGACACTAAGAACTTGTCTCTTTTGAACCAAGAACTTCAATCTTTCAGCTGATTACACCAACCTGGCTCTTATACCAGTATGTTAGGATCAAACCTAATGACAATAAATGAAAGATGAACATAATAAAACAGAACAAAAGCATAAACAAACAACACCAAGTTTACTTAGTTCAATAGACAAAAACAAGATGCTTTTGCTACCTACATCCAAGGCAGGGCAACGCCCTAGACGAAATTCACTATGAAAATACAAGAGATTACAACCATCAATGTAATGTACAGAGATCTAAAGAACCACTTTCAAACCCCAATTGTGTATCAAGAACAATTAGAAGAAAGGTACAAACCCAAGAGACTAGTTCCTCTCTCTCTCTAGAAATCTCTCTCAATTACAAAATGCACTCTTTGATTCGATTTGAAACATTCTCACCAAAATGGGTAAATATAACTCTAATAAGAGAACCAACCACATTAGCAAATCTCGTCAAAACTGATTTTCTGATATAAAACCCAGAAATGTCGAGACATCCAAAACGCGCGTTGAGACATGGGCACAGGCCGCGACCACTAATAATCCTAACCGCATCCGCTACTCTATGACTGGAAGGCCGCGGCCAGACATGAACCAGACCGCGGCCAGTGTACAAAAACGAGGCAGCTCTTCAATAATATAATATATATAATCTTAATTTTTATAAAATTTTGCTATAATAAATATTTAGTAATTATATTAATATAAATTCAAATATTATTACAATAATATTTAATACAAAACTAGATATTTAATAATAATATTAATATAAATTCATATATTATAAAATATTATTATTAAAATAATATATAATACATAATAAATACATTATATATAAGTGTCGTGTGTGTACAAATAATATGAATGTGTAATTAAATAAGAAATTAGAATAACATTTATCTTCTATCAAGAATAAAAAAAATTCTTCTCCGATCATTGAGGTGTGATTTGAATAATATCATGAATGTTTTGTACCTTAAATATGGTATTTTGTGATCTAAAAGGTTATCATAATTCTTTTTTTTTTTAAATCATAAACAATGTATTGGTTTAATTTTTCTTTAATATGCTTATATGTCATTCGTTTATATATAATAATTTTTATTTATTTAAAATTTATATGGTAATCATTAAATCTCAATAAAAATAATTAATAAATTTTCTAAATAAAACTAAGGAAACATACATTACATGTTGCTTGCACCAAGTATATATATAGGGAAATTTCACAATTTATGCATAATAGTCTCTCTTATTACAAAAAAAAATACCACCATTATTCACTCTTTCAATTTGATGCTAAACATTCCCCCTCTACCAAAAATACCTCTCTCATTTTTACACCCCAAAAAAATTGAAACTATCATTTCTCTCTCTACACTCTCAGTTTCTCTCTCTCTAAATCACTCTCTGAAACCTAACAAAAACCCCAAAATCCCGAAGAGCCCCAACCCCCGTCAAGCCCCACCACCATCGAGCCTCTCATTCGACTCATCTCCCCCATCGCCCAACCCCCGTCGAGCCCCACCCACAGCGACTCATTCCCTTCAAACCTGAGACCCACGGCACATTTTTCCTCCCACGGCGACAAGCAAAGGTTAGATATCGAACCCAAATCTATCTTTAAGAAAAATGCATGTTGAATCTGTGATCTGTGGAATGGGTTTGTCAAATTTGTAGTTTTTTTTCTGGGTTTGAACCAGTAGCTCGATAGGTTCGATGGTAGCTCGATAGGGGCTTGGTGGGGTAATATGAATGCTTGGATATAAGCTTGATAGAAGCTCGATATGAGTTCGATAGGATGATATAAATTTCTTGATGGGTCTGTGGTTTTAGATAAAATGGGCTCGATAGGCTCGATAGGAGCTCAACAATGGCTTGATAGGTTCGATGGTAGCTCGATAGTATGCTCGATAGGAGTAGTATGAATGCTTAGATAGAAGCTCAATATAAGCTCGATAGGAGATCAATATGAGCTCGATAGGATGCGTATAAATTGCTCGATGGGTCTGTAGTTTTAGATAAAACGGGCTCAATAGGAGCTCAATAGGATGCTCAATAGTCTATATAGTTTTAGGGATAATATTGCTTGATTGTAGCTCAATGCATGCTTGATGGTTCTTTATGTAGACAGATTATGATTTTCTCGATAGGCTCGATAGTGGCTCGAAAGGGTTATGGTGTAGCTCAATAGGAGCTCGATGACAGTGTTTACTTCAGTTTTCTTATAATTTTTGCCCAATTCTGTTTAACATTCTATTTTCTTACCAATTGTTTTCATGTGTCAAGGCAGATGTCGAAGTTGCTTGTTCCGTTTCAAGATCACTTTCCTGGCCGAGTGACATATAAGGGTGGTAGGACTTTAGTCGATATTAAGAAAAGTTTTGTGGAGCTCGACCCGATAGAAAGAGTTATGAAATCCCCTTTCAAGCAATTCTTCTTGTCTTCAAAGTTTCATTTCTCAAGAGTTTTGGTACATGAGCTAATGTTGAGGACAATAGCAAGTCAAAAAGAAGATGAGGTGCATTTCTTTTTGGGCTTCAAGTCTTGTAGATTTGACATGGGAGAGTTTGCTCTGGTGACGAGGTTGAATCTCAGTTCTGCACCATCACAAGTAGAGATGGATGAGCATCTGAGTAGTGATCTCTTGATAAAGGAGTATTTCAACGATGCTGAGAAAGTAAAGCTCCTGTAGTTGGAGAATGCTTTCAAAACTTCTACTGTGGTCGAAGATGTGTACAAGTTGGGTCTATGTTTGTTGGTTGAGGGGGTTTTAAATGACATAGAGGGAAAGTTGAATATATGGAGAGATACACTAAAGATGGTTGAGGACATAGACTACTTCTTCAGTTATCAATGGGGGAAGTTCTCTTACAAGAGGCTATTAAATTCTTGTAAGAAGGACATGAAACGTCCAAAAGGCTAACTATGAAAAGAAGAAGGATGCAAAGGTCCAACAGGAGTCAAAGTACACTTTTTATGGTTATGCCCTGGGGTTACAATATTGGGAAAATGAGGTCATTAAGCAACTTGCGACGGATTTCATTGTGAGCTCGGGAAATATGGTCCCGAGGATGCTTAGTTGGTCGCATCGGAAGAATAAGGATTTCACCAAGTCTATCCTCTCGTTGATGTTATCAAAGAGCACTATAAGTTATATTTGATTGACGTTAAGCAATTATGTTTAGCTATATGTTTATCTTTTATGATTATTTGAGTTAAATCAATGTTTTATGTTGTTTGTAGTTGATCGTCCTTCCTTTGTTGAAGCCCCGACCATCAAAGGTCGATTATTACAGCTCCTTGACTCTGGAAGATGTTCCCCTATATCCCAGGCTTGGCCAGGATCCTGAGGAGTTTGATGGGGAGGACAAGGTGGCCATGGCTTTTGAGAAAGTGGCTGAGATAGTTTCTCAGGTTGCCAAGGCAGTGAATATTTTTTATGATGATATCCCTAAGGCGGAGGAGGTTCCCACCCTTCCCGCTGCCCCTTTTGCAGCCCCATCCCCAGCCTCAGCCCCAGTCCCTACCCTAGCTCTATTCTAGTCGATATCAAAGAGCTAATGCAGCAGTTGGAGAGAGTCGAGGGTCGACAAGAGACCCTCCTGAAGAACCAGTTAGTGATCATGAACGCAATCAATCAGATCTTGACATTTATTAAGGAACGACCAAGGGACTCCAGGGCAGATTCAGACTCAGAGTCACTGGATATTCCAGATGACTTTGAACTTGATCCAACCACTCACCCCACCATTGTTGTGACACCTGCTGCTGCGACTCTAGGAGTCGCTATTGTCAACCCTAAGGAGGTGCATGAGGTTCAGTATAAGAGGAGAAGACATAGGCCAGAACGGTTTGAGGACTACACTGATCCAACGAAGAAGAGACCTCGGGTTGATATAGGTGTAGATATAGAGGAGGCATTGGTGCTCGACCCTCTCAAGAAGCCAGATGTCAAACAGTATAGCACATTGTGCAAGTTGATGCTTGGAGACATCCTCAACAAGACTCTGAGGGATGTGAAGGCAAGGTGTCACGATCCAGCATGGTTTCTAGCGTGGAAGCCATCCTGGTCATGGCTCAATGATGGGGTAAGCTATTTATTAAAAATGTTAACAAATTCTATCATGTTTTGAAAATTGTAAGTTCTATTTTGACTAGCTCGATATGGGCTCTATAAGGGCTCGATATGAGCTCGATGGGAGTTTCTATGAGCTTGATAGGGGCTCGATGGGGGAAAAGGTAGGTCTTAAGGTTAGATGTGTGAACTGGCTAGATTTGAGCTCAATAGAAGCTTGATAAGAGCTCGACATGGCTCGATAGGGGGTTGTATGAGCTCGATAGGGAACTTGGAGAGTCTTCAAATGAATTGTTTGAGAGCTCAATGTGGAGCTCGATAGGATTCGATAAAGTTTTATAGCAGCTCGATAGGGGCTCGATGCATGCTTTTCAAACTACATTTCAGTCATTTTTACTGATTTTTGCTAACCTTTTTCTTCTATCTTCTCTTTGTAGCATATTGATTTGGAACATCACATGCTTCATAGGCGTCGTCAGTTATTCCCCAAGACAAATCGTCGAGGTGTTGTTGTGATGAACGTGATGTTCTCACAAGTGATGCCTGCTAGATATGATCAGTACAAGAACAGTACTAACATAGAAAGGCACCTTTGGGATGCTGACATCATGTCCACAGTGACCGGCCTCGAGCAAAATTTTCTAGCGTCTTGGTCAGGAGTTCAGGATGTATATTGGTACCAAAACTATCAACAATCTCATTGATTTTCCATTGAGACTTCTATTTCTAGTTGAACATTCACCATATGTGATTCAGACATCTCTGTGATTAGTGACGCATAGATGGAGGAAATTATGACGCCATGGTGCATGTTGTTTCCTTCTCTACTGCTGCAGAGTAAATTGTTCAAGGATAACTTGATGTTGAAGATGCCTGCATCATGAAAGAAGCCACATCAGTTCATATGGTGCCGCCTACAGCGAAACGAGCTCACTCATTCCAAGAGAAGGTAAATAACATCATCTTTATACAATGTTAATTTCTAATGAAATTTATAGTATTGTACCTTTAATGTTTATATGATTTTTTACAGTGGAGATTGTGGTGTGTATGCTATCAAGCATATTGAGCATCTCATTTCTGGCCTTCCATTGGAAACCATTTGAGATGAAAAAATAGAGTTGTTTAGGAATAAGTGGTTGACATGTGGTATCAGAATGTGCAACCTTGACTGGCTTCCACACCATCAGATACTTGTATATTTTGTTTTTTTATTGGACATATTTTACAAGAATGATTATGATAGGGCTCTTCATTTTTGATGATGACTATATATATATATATATATGTTCTTTACATCTTCTGTTTGTGTTTTGGGTTTTTTTGTCATAACTATAGAAATATAACTGTTGTAAAGGTATTATCAAGTTGTTATCAAGCTCTATCAAGTTGTTATCGAGCAACATACACATTCGATTTTAAATTTATTTTAATTAGCTATTATCGAGCAGCAATCGAGCTCATATCGAGTAGCCATCGAGCTAAGAAAATAGTCAGGTTTAAAATTCATTTTGACAAGTTTGTTATCGAACAATTATCAAGCTTCTATCGAGCCTATATCGAGCCATAATCGAAACATATCAAGTTTATATCAAGCTACACAATTTCGGCAAAAGAAAAATCAAGGGAAACCAAGCAAAGTTAATAATAAAAACACGTCCAAATTGATACAAATAGTTTATTGTCTAGCTTTGCATGAAGCCCTGTTGTGGCCAAGACCACCACACATACTACACTTATGCTCTTTGCACAACACTTCGCCTGTTGATGGATAACGTTGTGTCTTCGTTCTTCCTACCTTTTTATTCTTCGGGCCACCAACTAGTTGTTTCTCAATGGGTACTGTAACTTCCATATTCCTTATGTTCTTAGGAACTATCCACTCATCCTCGTTGCCAGTTGGGTAAATTGTTTCTTTATATGACTCCCTCCACATCTCAGTAGTGTAGAATGGGGAACACAGTGAGTAAATGTTAACACCGCAGTCGATGGCTATAGCCACTCCATGAACACAATATATCCCTATAATCTGAAACATGCCACAGGAGCATGATTTGGTCATCAAATTCACCTCACCATCACTGTTTGGGTCTACCACATGAAATTCGAGCTGTCCAAGAGCGTGGACTTTCTAGTACCTTGCATCAGTTGTGTGAACACCGCAAATTGGACATGATCCTAAAAGACCCAGGCCTCACGCAAGGCCTTCGTGAGATTGACCTGTCTCACCCCACGGGAGGCCCAAGCTCACTTCACCTTGCCTACCTCGCTGAAGGTCCTATGGACCCATGCCTAGGTGCCTCGCGCTGCCAGCCGCGTGCCCAGGCACCTCGCACCACCAAGCGTGCACCATCTCGCAAGGCCATGCCTTGCCCAGGTGCCCAGGAATGTGCACCGTCCCATCTCGTGAGGCCACACCTCGTAGGGCTTGCCCAAGTGCCCAGGAGCACGCACCGTCCCGTCTTGCGAGGCCACACCTCACAGGCCTCGCCCAGGTGCCCAGGATCGCACACCGTCTCGTCTCGCGAGGCCTTGCCCAGGTGCCCAAGAGCGCGCACCGTCCCGTCTCGCAAGGCCTCGCCCAAGTGCCCAGGAATGCACACCGTCTCGCAAGGCTTTGCTTCGGTCGCGCCTAGGTGCCCGGGCCCGCGCATCATCTTGCGAGGCCACGCCTCTATGATATAAGCATATGTTCTGCTGATGAGGCCCTTCTCTACTTTCTAAGGAAAGTGTCACCAGCAAGTCGCGACTCCCACATTCTTATCTCACTCAAGGCTACAAGTCCTCTTATACTTAGCAAAATAAAAAGGGGCTTGGACCAAGGGTGTTTCTTGGATATACGAGAGCAACCTTCAGGTACAAGGCATGCATACGGGAACAGGCTGTATGACCATTAGGAGCACAGAGGCATGACTCTGACGTCTGCACTAGACAAGTAGTGATGGTACAAGTTAGTACCAACGGTGGAGGCACTACCTGCACGCCTCTGACCATGTATCAGGGCTGACATGACAACCACCTTTGCCACTGCGTCTGGTGTCACTTCTCTGACACTCGTACTAAGTAAGTAGTGCGTTCCCACGGACCTTGACTATGTACCAGAGCCGACACCACGACCATCTACACCACTACTACCTATGCCACCACACTGACAATGTACTTGTGAACAATCTAGTCCCCTAGAACCACAATGTATTAGGGGCCACTAGAGCCCACTATAAAGGGAACCCCACTTCATCATTGAAGGGGGTTGGAAAATTCTTGTAAGATCAGATTAATCTAAGAGCAAAATACGAGTTTTCTTTCTATTTTCTACGTGCAATTTTCCTTCAAGTTTCTATAAGTTCATTCTTATTCATTAGATATTGATTTAAGTTTTTTATTTTTCCATCCATATTTCGTTGACGAGTTCTCACCGTCAACAGTTTGGCGCCGTCTGTGGGAAGGATAAGTGCCAAGCCACTGTTCTTCCATCAATTCTGGTAGCAAAGATGTTGAGATGCTCTAAGAGGTTGAGAGAACCACGGAAGGTTAAGGTACACCTCGATGGTGATCAGCTGAAGGCCTCCATGAAGAATCCTCCGCCACCCAGAAATGTGAATGCATCAAAGGAGCCAGGAGTTGCCGAAGATGAAAGGGAGGCCTCGTCCCCGGCCGTCCCACCTGATGAGCATCATCCGAGGTAAGCAGCTGCCCCTATGAGAGATGCAGGCGAGTTCCCGCCCCCAAAGTCGCCATAAGTGTCGAACTCCGGCCGGCAAGATCCGGGCCCATCGACGCGTAGGCCTGACAAGCATCCCCGAGCCCATTCTGTGAGCTCGAGTGCTAGGTATTGATTTTACGAAGAGGAGACACATGAACTACACCAGAAGAACTAAAGACTAGAAACCACCTTAGAGAACATGCAAGAGGTGTTGAATGACCTGCTACAAGGGAAATCAAACGTATCTCTCCCTAGGCGAAAAGAGAGAGGTCAAGAGGGGGCAGAAACCACAGTCCCAGTGGATGATGGGAGGACTCGACTCTCCACCAGTAATACCCCTCGGACAAAACAGCGCGAACTCCCTGGACCACTGAAGCAGCCCCAGAGGCCAGAGCAGAAGAACAATGCTGACCCTCGCAACGAAGTCAAAGTCACTTCAAGTAAAACACCCTCAAGCTTACGGGAAGAGCTCAACAAGAAAAGGGCGAATAAAAGGACTACACCTCCTATGGCGCCCCGGGAAGACAAAGGAAAGGGAAACGCTAACCCGTCCACGTTGAGAGACTCCTTGAACAAGAGGAGACAAGACCTAGACACAAAAATGATGAGCCTCTGGAGCAAGATAATCACTGCATTTGGAGGACAAGCCATCGATGACGAGTTCGACCATGAATCGCCCTTCACTAAGGAAATCCAAGCCATCCGGCTCCCAGCCAACTTCAAGGAGCCTCATATGACCCCATATGAAGGAAATACGGATCCCAAGTACCATCTGGATGCATTTAAAGACCTGATGAAATTAAGGGGAATTAATGAGGCCAAATGCCATTGCTTTGTTGTCACGTTGAAAGGACCTGCGTACAAATGGTTCAAAAGACTTCGACAAGGGTCCATCAGGTCTTGGAAATAATTTTCGGATGAATTTGTCCAGCAACATCACGTCGTGCGTGACTACACAATGCTAGGCACCATCCTCGCTAACGTGAAACAGGGAGAAAATGAGAGTCTAAAGAGCTATATCCACAGGTTCAATATGGAGGCAACCAAAGTAGGGAGCTTGACCCGTAGGGAGTTAAAAATGGCCATCACGGCCGGAGTACGCTCGGGAAGTAAATTATGGGATAGCATGCTTAAGAGAGAGGTCACAGATTTGGACGATTTTTACAAGCGGGCAAAAAAATATATTCATATTGAGGATGGTCACGAGAGCCTTAAGGCCGGAATAGACCGGTCCCCACCAAAACCCTCAATCTGAGAAGGCCAAAGCAATGCAAAGAAAAAGATGGTCTATGAAGGGTCAAGAAATGATCGGCCTCGGAAGCCCCAACGCATTGATGAGTGCAAACAGGGCCCCTACACCTTTTATACTGATCTCACCCACGCTAGGGAACATATCTTTGTCACGAATGAAAACCAGGTCCCTTTTAGAAGGCCCCCACCAATGAAAAAAGACTGATAAAAAAGAGACCCCAGTAAATATTGCCAGTATCATAAGGATATCGGCCACACCACCGCAGAATGCACCCATTTGAAAATAGAAATCAAAGAGCTTATACGCAGGGGACATTTGGGCAGATACGTCTGCAAAGAGAACCAAAGGCCGGAATAAGGAGTATCCTTGCCACGGGCACGGGAGGTATCCCCAGAGGTGCAAGGAGCAATTAGGACCATCTTTGGAGGGCCAGGATTCAGAGGCGAATCAAGGAAGGGGCGAGACAAATATGTCAGGGAGGCTAGGCGAAGTCCCCCGCCGTGCGTCTTAAGTTTGGAGCAACGCCCCCATAAGAGTTTTAAGGGGGAGAACGACTCGATAACCTTCACCGAAGAAGATGCACGGGGTGTGCATTTCCCTCATAATTATCCCTTGGTGCTGACTGTCCAACTTGCAAACATGAGGGTGCATCGGGTCTTGGTGGGTAATGGAAGCTCTGTAGACATCCTGTATCGCCCATCTTTGGAGAAGATGGGACTGAACATCTGGCACCTAAATCCCTGCAATACCTCCCTGTATGGATTTATAAGGGATTCAATACAGCCCCTAGGTGCAATTGAGTTAGCCCTCACCATGGGAGAACAACCCAGACAAACCACCATAATGGTAAACTTTGTCGTGGTGGATTGCGCCTCAGCCTTCAATGCGGTATTAGGGAGACCCTCCCTAAGAGAATTGAAGGCGATAACTGTAGTGTACCACTTAGCTATGAAATTCCCAACTCCTAGGGGAATAACAAGCATGAAATGAGAGCAGAAGGAAGCGAGGGAATGTTATAACACATCCCTCTGCACGGCCATAAAGTCATCAGTGCCTATGGCAATGGTGGTGCATGAAGGCGCAAACCCGCACGAGTTGGACCTATGAGTCGCGGAGGAACCCAGAGCTGAGCCAGTAGAGGAGTTGGAAGAAGTCACAGTCATGAATGAGCTGTTGAGGAAGTTGAAGGTAGGAAGAAGCCTTCCGGGTACAGTGAAGGAGAAGCTAGTAGAATTTCTGAAAGCCAACCTCGACGTATTCACCTGGAGTCACGAGGACATGGTGGGAATAGATCCATCAATCATGTGTCATCACTTAAACATCGACCCAAAAGCAAGGCCTGTGAGGCTGGAAAATGATAGTGCTAAACCCAGAAAGATACGCGGCCCTAAAAGAAGAGGTTGACAAGTTGAAGGCAAATGGGTTTATCCGATAAGCATTCTACCCAATATGGGTATCAAACCCAGTTTTAGTCCCAAAACCCAATGGAAAGTGGAGGACTTGTGTGGATTTTACTAACCTCAACAAAGCCTGCCCTAAGGACAACTTCCTGCTTCCTAGGATAGACTAGTTAGTAGACGCCACGGCGGGGCACGAGCTACTTAGCTTCATGGATGCATATTCTAGGTATAATCAAATACCCATGAACCCAGCCGATGAAGAGCACACTTCATTTATAACAGACAAGGGGCTTTATTGCTACAAAGTGATGCATTTTGGGTTAAAGAACGCAGGTGCTACCTATCAAAGGCTGGTGAACAGAATGTTCGCGAATCAGATAGGGAGAAATATGGAAGTATACGTAGACGATATGCTGGTAAAAACAAAGAAGGCAGAAGAGCTCACAAACGACCTCAGTGAGATGTTCGGTACCCTCCGAAAATTCAGAATGAAGCTAAACCCGTTCAAGTGCACATTCGGAGTTTCATCAGGGAAGTTCCTGGGTTTTATGGTGAATTCCCGAGGCATTGAGGCCAATCCTAATAAAATCAAGGCATTGCTGGAAATGAGCCCACCACGGAGCAAGAATGAGGTATAGTGCTTAACTGGGAGAGTAGCAACCCTCAATAGGTTCATCTCCAGATCCACTGATAAATGCCTTCCTTTCTTCAACATCCTAAAAGGGAGCAAAAAGTTCGCTTGGGATGAAGACTGTCAGGAAGCCTTCACTAAGCTAATGGAACACCTTGGAAAACCACCCCTTTTGGCTAAGCCAGAAAAAGGGGAAAAGTTGTACTTGTACTTAGCCATATCATAGCATGTTATAAGTGTCGCCCTGGTCAAAGGAGAAAAGAAGCATCAGCAACACGTGTACTATGTGAGCAAACAGTTGGTAGACGCAGAAACCCAGTACCCAGAAATAGAAAAGTTAGCATATGCCTTGATAGTGGCTTCGCGAAAGCTGAGGCCCTATTTTCACACCCATGCTGTTGAAGTGCTCACAAACACCCCTTTGCGTCAAGTCTTGCACAAACCGGAGACTTCGGGAAGGTTGTTAAAATGGTCGATTGAGTTAAGTCAGATTGACATCACGTACACCCCAAGGACCTCAGTCAACGGATAGGCACTTGCAGATTTTATAGTTGAATTTGCACACCGACCCCATGAGGAGGGAGAAATAGAAGAGAATGAACCGATAAGTGAAGGGGAAAACCAGCCTGAAGAATGGACCCTCCATGTAGACGGGGCGTCTAACGAGGGAGAAGCTAGCGCTGGCATAGTAATGACGGGACCTGAAGGGCATAAGATGTATTGTGCATTAAGATTCAGATTCGAAGCTTCCAACAACGAAGCAGAATATGAGGCACTACTGGCTAGCCTTCGACTGGCCAAGGAGTTGAAGGTAACCTGTTTACATGTCTTTAGTGACTCACAACTAGTAGTGTTTCAGGTGAAAGGAGAATATCAAGCTAGAGGCCCAAAAATGGCTGCATATCTCGCCAAAGTGAAGGGGTATTTGGATCAATTCAAAAAATACACCATAGAAGAGATCCCAAGGGAGAAAAACACAAATGTCGATGCTCTCGCAAAACTTGCCTCTACCTGAGATGAAGACACGCTTGAGTCCATCCCTGTCGAATACCTCTCAAAGCTGAGCATAGCAGAAGAGGAAATCCACATGGTCGATAACCCTGGGGAGTCATGGTTTGCACCCATCTTGAGGTACTTAAGTGATGGAACATTGCCTTTGGACAAAAAAGATGCCCGTAGGCTGACTTACAAAGCCGCCCAATACACCCTAGTAGATGGAGTTTTATATAAGAGAGACTTCTCCACCCCAATCCTACGGTGTATTAGCAAGGGGAGTGCTTTAAAAGTCCTACAAGAGATACACAAAGGGGAATGTGGAAATCATGCTGGGGGCAGTCCACGGCAAAAAAAGTCATACGCTAGGATTATTATTGGCCTACCATGGAGAAGGATGCAAGCAATTTTGTGAAAAGGTGTGACAAGTGTTGAAGACATGCAAATTACCCCAGACAGTCACCAAATGAGCTGGTGAGCATGACCAGTCCATGGCCCTTCGCTGTGTGGGGGATTGACTTGATTGGAGCGTTGCCAGCAGGAAGATGAGGAGCAAAACACGCGGTTTTATCAGTCGATTACTTTACTAAACAGGTGGAAGCAGAGCCTCTAGTCAACATAACGGCTAAGCAAATCACCACCTTTGTTAACAAATTTATTGTCTGTAGGTTTGGATTACCCTACAAGATAATCTCTGACAATGGGACGCAATTTGAAGGAGGAGTATTCGAAGAATATTGCAGGGAAAAGGGAATCAAAAGGAGTTTCTCCACTGTAGTACACCCATAAGAAAATGGACAAGTGGAGGCCATCAACAAGATCCTAAAAAGGAACCTGAAAACAAAGTTGGAAAAGTTGAAAGGGGCCTGGGTCGAAGAACTGCCCAATGTGCTTTTGGCCTACAAGACCACACCTCGTTCCACCATTGGAGAGATGCCTTTCTCCTTAGCCTATGGCTGCGAGGCTGTCCTTCCAATAGAAATGAAGATCAACTCCATCCGCATACAAGCGTATGATGACCAGGCTAACCTCGCAGCATTAGCTGAAAATTTGGACCTATTGGAACCAAGGAGAGAAAAGGCACAGCTGAAGTTGGCAACTTACCAGCAACGAGCCGCAAGATACTATAATTCAAGGGTGCGAGAGAGGGCATTCAGGGTCGGAGACCTCGTGTTAAGGAAAGTCCTGCCCAACACTCGAGACCCGAACGCGGGTGTATTAGGGGCAAACTGGGAAGGGCCCTACCAAGTTGCCCAGGTGGTGCCCCCTAACACCTACAAGCTGGCATATTTGGATGATACCATGGTACCTAGAGCATGGAACACAAAGCATCTAAAAAAATATTATCAGTAAGACCTCCATGTCTGAGGCAAGATTGCTATTGTTCTGTCTAAACGTATAAGTTTAATGTAATAACTATGAGGTAGAAGGTTAACTTGGACTCTTTGATAAGTAGTAAGAACAAAGTCACCATAGGTTACCATGTACTTCACTCATTTCCAATGAATATGTCGTGACGTTAAATGAATATGTAGTAAGAACTCTTGTTTGAGCAAAATGATCGCATTATCTAACTCGCACTTACAATAATTATCAAAATGAGTGAATGAAATGATCAAAGTGCTCGACGAGATAAATCTCGCCAACCACTTGGGGGGCAAAGTATACAGCCAAAAACAGGTCCTAAACGAGACCCTTATATATATATAAAACCCTTGTAAATAAAGAAAAAGACCTTGTAAGGTATCACTTGAGTTCACGAGAATTAGATACCCTTATGAACATCAAGGAGGTCAAAATGTCCTACAATAAAAGCCTCCTAATAAAGGTTGATACCTCCATCAGAGGAAAGACCTCAGGGAGAGCATCCACCAATAAGTCTAGAATGGCCACCAAGCCACCTAGCCAAAAAAGGGCCCTGAAAGTGACCATTGCAAAAATAGTACTATGCATAATGACGAGAAGGAAACTTCACGCAAGAAATAATAAGCGCGTGCAAAAGTATATAAAAGGATGACTAGAACCCAAAGGGTCAACATATCCTTATAGATACAATCAAGGTGGACCAAAGAAAGACCTATCGAACCCCTTCGTATGGGCTCCAAAGGACCTCAAGCATGATAAATAAAAAAGTATATATATATAAAAAAACCTATTGAACCCATTTCTGTGAGCTCAAAAGGACCTCAAACATAGAGGAAAAAAAGCAAATAATCGCATATATATATATACAGAAAAAAGGAGTCACGATAATGTAACAGGACTTATAAAAGTTCCAACAAAAAAAAAATTGAATGATAAGCTTAGTGAGCATACATCCAAATCAAATTAAAAGATAATATCGCAGAAGCAGAAGCAGAATCTCAGGGCCTCCTGCCGCGAGCATTCCACTCAGCCACCCTGGCAACGGCGTGCTCACCAAAGGAGGAGAAATCGAAGTTAGGATTTTGCCTCCACATTCCATAGAGGGCACGCTCTATGGATTTGTACTCGATTTCAGCCAAATTTTCCTCTAGGAGAGTGACCCTCTCCTGCAACATTACGACCTTAGCTTCTGCTCCCCCAAGATCGGCCTCTAGGCGAGCAACCTTCTCCTGCAGCATCACGGCCTTGGCATTCTCCCTCTTCTTCTTTTTTGACGATGAAGAGACCTTCGACAGGGCCTTCTCAAGCTTAAGCTTGGTATCAGTGAGTTCCCTCTCGAGCCCCTGAATCTTGACCGTTAGACGGTCCCTTTCGGCATTCGACGAGGAGAGGTCCTGCGCCGAGTCGGCGAAGCGTTGGGCCACCAGAGAAGTTTGCGCAAGAAAAAAATAATAATGATGATGAGCAAACAAAGAATCTAAAAAAAAAAGAGTAAGGCCAATATAAGACACATGAACTCACCCAAGTTGCGGAGCGCACAAGAGTCTTCCCAAGCTCTGACATGGCGAAATTCCCAAGACTTCTCCAATTAGTCTTAGGAAGACCCTCGGTGACTCGGGTATACCGTTGCCCATAAGAGGTCGCCATACGACCCACCCAAGGTGCCCCCTCCGAGTCAGGGGCTCCTAGCTGGGTAGGGACAAATGACCCGCTCACCGAAGGAGGAGGGGGGACAGGAACACCGGGAAAATGAGCCCTTGGCGGACCAGGAACGAGGGGAGCATGAGGAAAAGTATCGTATTCCTCATAAAAGGGACACACGAAGCACCCCGGCATGACATGCGGACCGTGGGAGTTAGAGGCCATGTCATGATCCGTAGGGGCCAAAGAAGGGCACCCCCTAAGAGATGGAGATGATCGGCATGGTTGTCTAGGTTTTGGGGAAACCTCCTCGAGCACCCACTCTGCGTCGCCCTTGTTAGAATGATGTTTGGCTAAAGGCGCCTTCTTCCTTCGCTCGGAAACGTGCCACAACGCATCAGGATCCGATACCGCAGATAAGTTATGGTGATTCAGGTTTGCCACGGTGAAGAGGCGGGCGGCCATTTTCTTGGCGGGGTCGGCATCGAGGAGTTTGTCCATTGGCGCTGCCTCCGACCGGGGAATGTCAAGGTCACCAAATTCCTCTGCACAATCAACATAATTACCAATATAAGCATAAGCTCCAAAATAACTAATTCAAAATAAAAGAAAGATAAGCTTGAAGTACTTACTTGGGGATGAGCGAAAGAGTTCACGTACGTAAAGGGGACCTTTTACGAAGAAAAAGTCTTGCTTCCAGGACCACGGGTTTGATACAGAACCCTCTATGAGGGAAACCTGGGAGTTGGCCTTCTGTAAGAAATAAAAGTCTTTGGATTTGGGGGTTGGCATGAGGTTATACATGAAATGCACCTCTCGAGCCGTAGGAGCGCGTTGGTTGAGCTCAGTGAATGCCATGTATAGGCAAGTTAAGGTCAGCCAACTGTTAGACGCCAGCTGGAGCGGAGCAAGGTCGAAGTGATTGAGTATCATGACGAAAAACAGATGCAAAGGAATGGTCCCACTCGCTTTCAAAATATGCTCGCTCATGACCATGCACCCCTAGGGGGGATTATCGGCTCGACAGGTATTGGAAGGAACATACAACTTGTATTCCTTGCCAGTGAGATATTTCGCGGATAGCTCCAACAACCGATTCTCTGACACATTGAACACGATAGAAGACGCCAATAAAGGACCAGAATCTTGCGCCTCGGAAGCCACCTGCCACCGCACTCTCTCTGCCATATCTGCAAAACCAAAGGAAAAAGGTGAGGCTGAAACATGACACTTTACCCTCCATTTTTTCTTCCTAGCAAGGGTCTTCCACCGAGGCGTTGAGTGCGGAAGCACTAAGTAAGGGTGAATCGAAAGCAAGGGTCGAGGGGAACCCGGGATGATCCCTTGACAACCATAAGGGGAGAATGGGGCAGGAGGTTCAGGTGGGAGATTTCCCTCCATGAACTCCAACTCCATCTGTAGATCCAAAAGGGTCACCCTAAGGTTTGTTATGTGGTCGTTAAGGTCAAAGGGTAAAGAAACTCCATCGCCCCTCAAAATTGAGTCTATTTCGCTCTCCACTATCCAGATTTTACGCCTAAGTTCAGCCATATGCTCAAGGTGACGTATACGGGCCTGCCTCAAAGTGTCATAGTCTTGGTGAGTGTTGTTTTCGGGGGACTCCGAATTTGAAGATAAGTCTACAAACTTAACCCCCAGCGGAGCACCAGATAATCCCTCACAGGCCATGGAACCTTGCCTCGTAGGTAATAAAGGTGCACGTGTAAATGAGGGAATTGCTATAGAACACAAAGGAATGAGCTTAAAACGTCTAGACACAAGCGCTCTAAATGACCAACTACGGGGTACAAACAAGGGCATGTAAGTGGATCAACTCACAACGAGCTCCGACCAAAGCAACCCATCCCGAGTAGTGATAATTTGGACCCAACGAAATAAGAAAGAAAGAAAGTATACCTTATGTAAGAAAAATCGGGCGCTATCACGGTTGAAGGGAGGCCTAAGGTCAAAAGTATCGGCACGGTCAAAAGGAGGACAAGGGTCCAAAGCACCACTGTGATCGAACGAATGCAAAGGGTCGAAGATTTGCGCCTACAAAAATGGAGGAGAGAGGAGTTTTAGTCCCCAAATACCTGTATGAATATTGGTATAAAAGAAATGAACTCAAATAATAAAAGGAAAGGACAACCAAAGTGAGGTTATGAGGAATCGAACCCCTTACCTCTTGAAAGGAGTAAGGATTCCAAAACCACTAAGCTAAAGAGATAAAGTGTAAATAATAGGCTAGATATGAATGCCTATTTATAGGAACCATATGCTAATCTTAGCCATCGAACCCAAGGCCTGATCAATGGTCAAGGAGGGGTCTTGGCACTTGCCTTAGGATCCACGAAGCACAATGATAGGCTCACATTGTTGGGGTTTTATGCCCTAATTAAAACCCAAATTCTTTGTAATCTCATTTTATTATCAATAAAAGAATATAAATCATTTTTTGACTTGGTCAATCACTTTGCTCACATGTTTTATTTTCATGATTATTTGTTTAATATAAACTTCTATTAAATCCCGAGCATATAGCTAATCTTATTTATAGTGATGTAATCACAGTGGAATATAAATATGATTATATGTTCAAAATAAGTTAGTCCTAAGATTAGTCAGTGCACCGGATTGACATTGACTTTCTAATCTACGATATGATCTACTCACACATTACAGTGTTATGTTCTTTCCAGAACATTAGCAAAGTAGATAAGATCGGATGTATTTGTTACATCGGACAGGACCGATATTGACAGTTAATAAGATAAGTAAACATACCGTTATTATCTATTCTAGTCATATCATATAGTTGACCATAGGTCAATTCAATCTCAATTCTGAGTGGTTAGTATTCTAACTGATTGTATTATTTGAGTTCTTTGACTTGTTCGTTACCAGCTTACCCTACGGACTAGCCCATACTTACATCTTGGGAACTCAGTAGTATAATTGAGTGGGAGTGTTAATCACAGATATGAACATCTATAGCTTCTGATGAAGAAGTGAAACGATGGTTTCCTTTTAGTTTGGTTCAAGGTGTTAAATGATAGAGATCTCATTTCAGTAATTAAATTAGTTTACTGAAATATCATTTACAAGGAACTAAGTGTTTTAAGGATAAAATACAATGAGGGGTAAAACGGTATTTTAGTCCTGTCTCATTGTAGACCGTCTATAGAGGATTGAGTGACAATTATGGTTGTAACAATGGATAATTAATAGCGTATCTATATTTGTTATAGAGCGTTCTATGAATTCAAGAGTGCAATTCCAAGTCTATAGTGGAGTCACGAGGAATTAATAAGTTAGTAAATTTATTTGTTAGATTTATGATAACTTATTGGAGCTTGATTTCATAGGCCCATGGTCCCCATTGTACCTTGGATAAAATCATCTAGATAGTCTCAATTAATTGATTTAATCATCAATTAGAATTATCAAAGGTTACCAGGTCAATTTTGGATAGTTTCACAGAGTTGTGTAATTTTGAGAAGAAAAGAGAAATTATGGCAGATTTATTAATTAAGATAAATTGGTATCTAAATTAATATATAAATTTAAATCAAGGTTCAAATTATAAATAATTAATTTGATAAATGATTTAAATAATTATTTAATTAATTAAATCAATAGAAAATAATACAGGCCTTGATTTTAAGTCCAATGGGCTTATAATCAAATGTGAAATTTCACGGGCCTATAGCCCATGATAATTTCGACCTAGGGCTTCAAAATGGATATTATTTTATTGATTTTTTAATTAAATTAAATGGTCTAATTGAGTCTATAAAAGGAGTGCTTAGAGAGAAGTCAAAAGAAGAAGTTTGAGAAGTCACAAGTCAGATTTTCTGATAGTTTTATATTCTCTCTAAACACAAGTCCTTTTCTAAACCTCTTTGCTATTTTCTCTTATTCTCTCTATATCTATCTCATGTGTTGAGAATTTCCCACACTAGTCTAGGTGGTTCTAAGGATACATTGGAAGATTGTGAAGAAAATAGAAGATCGGTTCAGTTTCTTGATAATACTCTGCGACAGAAAGGATACAAGAGTTAGAGAAACTGAAGGAATGACTCTTAATTCCACTGTGTATACTGTAAGTATTATATTATTTGTTTCCCTTGAATTCAATTTTAGAAACATGTTTTAGGCTATCTCGTATTAATTTGTTTAATATTAGATATACATGAAAATAAATAAAGATACTGTATAAGCTATTCCAACAACTGGCCTCAGAGCCTCTGGTAATCTTTATTTTCATGCATGAACATGTTTAAAATTTGATTATTTGATATGTTTGAATAATTGGATGGTTTTCATGTTTTTATGAGCATATTGATTTTATGTGAATTTTAGCAATTTTTAGGTTATTTTGTTGTGTTTTCTATGCTATTAATTTTTATATATGCTTTATTTTGTGTAAAACATGTTAAAAATTAATTAGAAAATGGTTTTGGTTTGAAAAATTGCTCAAAAAATTTTTTTTTGAAAAATTTGGCCTGGCTCCCATGTGCGCGCGCACCCAGCGCGCCACCACCCAGCCCCATGCGCGCGCCTCATGCGCGCACCCCAGCCTCGCGCGCGCGCGCGCCACCAGCAGCCAGAGCACACCACGGTGAACATTACCCGATACGGGTACTGTTCATCCAGAAATTTTTTTATTTTTTTTTAAAATAAAGAAAATTAAAATTGTGGAAATTTATTATTTATAATCAAAACCTAAAATATCTTTTTTGTTTTATCATTTAATTTTTTTTTAAAATAAAGATATTTTTGTTAGTTGGGATTTAAATAATTAGATATTTTCTACAAAGATTCAAATTCAAATTTCAAAATAGACTAACAACTTAATTTTAAATATTTTAATATATTAAAATATTAGAATTATGATATCAGATATTTTAGATATTTTCATTTAAATTCTTGTTTTTTTTAAATCTTTATTTGAAAATATAAATATCTTTTTATTATATAGTTTTTAATATTTGAAATTTGAATATTGTTAGTTAGATATTTTTATAGATATTTAAATTTGTATAACTATTTTGAAATATTTTAGGATTGTTATAACTATTTATATATATTTTTTTTTTTAAATGGTTAAAATATTAGCAAATAGTTGTAACAACATAAGATATTTTGGAAAATAGTTAAGATATTGATTTTAAAATTTAAAATTGGTTAAATTTTGAAAAATATCATTATTTTTCAGCAAATTAATAAAATATATTTTTTTAATAAATGAGATTTAAATTAACTTTGGTTAATTGTTGATAAATCCTATTTAAATTAAATTAATATTTTTTTTTCAAATTAACCTAAAACCAAGTTGATTGTTGATAAATGAAATTTAAATTAACTATTGTTAATTGTTGATAAATTTCATTTAAATTGACTTATTTTTTGTAAAAATTTAATTAATTTGAATTTTTTTGATAAATTCTATATAATTAATTGTGGTATTTTTGCATAAATTCATAGAATTGCTCATATAGTAACATGATTAGGCCCATCCAATTATAACATGTTTGTTTGCACTATATGTGGTATTTTTGCAATTGGGCTTAGATGCATATAGTGGCCCATATGTTTGTTAGATATATGGTATTTTGTCAAATAAAATAATCATAAAATGATAGATTTTATTTGGGCCCATTAGAAAATGTAAAGTTTAAATTCCTCTCTTATGGGTGATTCCACTTGTGAAGGCCCATTTGCTTTGCATGACTATAGTGGGCCTAATCAATTAATAACAATTAATAAAACAAAGGTTTAAATTCCTGTCTTTTGGACCTTGTATGGAAGATAAGAGACCTTTGTAGTGGGAACGATATACTGGACCCAACCCTCCTCCATACAAGCCCAATTGTTAAGGCCCATTTACCTGAGTTGAACTTAATTGTATAGGTTCATTATATTAGTTAAACATAAATATTGATTAGCAACAAATTAATTCTAAATTAATTGAATTTGTTTCAATGTGACACTTTAGAATTAATAAGAAATTATAGGACTTTGGTTTTAAAAAAAATTTAATCTATTTAAAAAAATTTTGGGAAAACCATAGTCATTAATTTTCTAAAAATAAATAATAAAAATACTATTTTTAATTTTATAATGAGCTTATTTTAAGAATTTTATTCGATCTCCACCGTTGGTTTAACATAGTCAATAGCTTAATGGGGCCTCGAGGTGCTTTGATTCGTCCCCCTACGGAATATGTTCATTAGTTATTTTGACAAGGTTAGATTTCGAAAGATAGATAATTATAGGTCAAATTCTACTAGACTCACCCCTACGGTAACTACTAGGACTAAATCTATGATTATTGAAACCGTGGGTCTAGCTCATAAAATAAGAGATTTTGTTTTCTTATTTTGATCGAATAGTAGGTTGTTAATAGTGGTGTCCATTATTAAATGAGTTTACAACTCTATTTAACTAGTGGTATTTTTGACTCTCGCCAACCGGGACAAGAATATCATAGATTAGTTAAAAACCTAAAGAAATAGAGATATGATTGTTTTTGGTATTTTTTCTCATATCTTACATATTTTTGGTATATGTTGTGCTATTTCTTGAAATGTGTGTGAATAGAAGTTTTATTGAGCAAATGTGATTGATTTCTATTTTATTGATAATTTTTAGTTTTAAGCTAAGTAGTGTTTGTGTCTACTCCCATCCCTTCTCAACTTTCGATGGAGAAACTCACTAGAAAAAAAAAAAAAACTTCCTTAATTGGAAGCAGAATATCAACATACAGTTGATTGGTGACAACTCCGAGTTCGTCATGATTGAGGAATCCCCAGAACGAGCATCGTCTCTGCACGTTCTTGATAGCACCGTAAATGCTTGGATAGCACCATCTCTGCACGTTCGTGATGGCACCGTAAATTCTCGGATGGCACCGTGTCTGCACGTTCGTGCTCAACTCAACTATGGTCTAACGCAGCTCATAAATGAGCTTCAAATTATTGAACCTGTCATGGGTGGACCTAGTAAAGGAGGTGAAAATAAGACTGCTAATGTTGCTGCTCATCTAGCTAAGGCTGAAGCTAACCAAGCTTCGTCTTCGAAAGCTGGAAACAAGAGGAAAGGTGGACAAATAAACAACCCCAAGCCTGCAAAGGCTGCAAAGACGAGTGCACAACCACGTGCACAGACGCCTAAGGGGAAGAACATGAAAATCAAGAAAGGTAAAGATAAATGTTTTCACTGCAAAGAGAATGGGCATTGGAAACGGGATTGCCCCAAGTTTCTAGTAGTGAAAAACAAAGGTAATGATTATAGTTCATTTATCTTAGAACCATGTGTTTTAGAGAATGATAAATCCGTTTGGATTATTGATTCTGGATCTACCAACCATGTTTGTAACTCTTTACAGCTTCTTGAATCGTGGGAGGAAGTGAACGAAGGCGGCTTAAAGCTTAGAGTTGGGAACAGAGCGTTCGTTGCGGTCCAAACTAGAGGAAGAGCTCGTCTGAAGTTCGGAAATAAATTTTAATTTTAAAAGATGTATTTTTTATTCTGGATTTTAGTAGAATTCAATTTCAGTTTCCATGTTGCAATTAGAATGATTTGTTATGACTTTCACAAGTTTTAATATATCTATTTTTTTCAATGGATCACAATTGTGTATTGCATGTTTGGAAAACAGGCTTTATATTCTGTGACCTAACGAACCCCTCACTCTTAACAATGATTTATTCAAAGTAGCTAAACCTAGGACCAATAAACGTCAAAAGACCGATAACAATAATATGACGTATTTATGGCACTTGAGACTAGGTCACATTGGCTATGATAGGATTCAAAGACTTACAAAGGACGGACCTTTGAGGGAACTCACCTTATGTGAATTACCTGTCTGTGAATCTTGTCTGGAAGGCAAACTGACCAAGCGTCCATTCTCTGCAAAGGGTGATAGGGCCAAAGAACCACTTGGTCTTGTGCATTCATTTGTGGACCTTTGAATATACAAGCCAAGGGTGGTTTTGAGTATTTTGTCACTTTCATTGAAGACTACTCGAGATACTCATGTCTTTACCTAATGCATAGGAAATCAGAAACATTTTCAAAGTTTCAGGAATTTCTAGCAATGGCTCAGAACCAATCAGGTAAAACGTTAAAAATCTTGCGATCTGATAGGGGTGGAGAATATTTGGATATGCAGTTCCAAGATCATTTAACTGAACTTGGGATTTTATCACAACTTACTGCCCCAGGTACTCCGCAACAAAATGGTGTAGCGGAACACCAGAACAAAATTTTATTAGAAATGGTTAGATGCATGCTTAGTTACTCAACTCTACCAACTTCGTTCTGGGGACATGCAATTGAAACCGCGAATGACATTCTCAATGTCGTGCCGTCAAAATCAATCCCCAAAACACCTTTAGAACACTGGAATGGTCGTGAACCTAGTTTATGCCATTATAGAATCTGGGGGTGTCCTGCTCACGTCCTGAGGAAAAAGGAGGGAAAGCTAGAACCACAAACTGAAGTTTGCATGTTTGTTGGCTATCCTAAAGGTACTCAGGGTGGACTTTTCTATAGTCATTCAGAAAAGAAAGTGTTTACTTCTACAAATGCTACTTTTCTGAAAAATGACTATGTCCAAAACTTTAAACCTCGCAGCAAAGTAGTTTTAGAGGAGATGGTTAAAGAATTGACTCCAACCAATGTTCCATCGTCATCAACGCGAGTTGATGATGAAATTCCCACTCTTCATGTACAACTGATGCAAGTCGATTTAAATGAAGAAAGTACCACTGTTCCTGAGCAAACAGTCACGGAGCTTCGTTGTAGTGGGAGGGTTTCTAGAAACCCAGTTCGCTATGGTTTGGATGGTGAAACCAATATGGTTGTTGGTGACACTAGTGATGATGATTCATTGTCTTTCAAACAGGCAATGGCTAGCCCTGAAAAGGAACTATGGCTCGAAGTCATGAAACAGGAAATGGAGTCAATGTACTCAAATTCCGTCTGGGATCTTGTGGAAGCACCTAGTGACTTTAGGGCCATTGGGTGCAAGTGGATCTACAAGAAGAAACGAGGTGTTGATGGAAATATCAAGACTTATAAAGCTCGATTAGTGGCAAAGGGTTATACCCAAAGAGAAGGCGTGGACTATGAGGAAACTTTTAGTCCGGTAGCCATGCTCAAATCCATTCGCATCCTCCTATCCATAGCAGCCGCTCTCGACTATGAGATTTTGCAAATGGACGTCAAGACAACTTTTCTTAATGGAAAGATTGACGAGGTCATTTATATGGACCAGCCAGAAGGATTTAAAGTATCTGGACAAGAAGGAAAAGTTTGTAAGTTAAATAGGTCCATCTATGGACTTAAGCAAGCTTCTCGTTCCTGGAATCTTAGGTTTGATGAAATAATCAAAACCTATGGCTTTGAACAAAATATTGATGAGCCCTGTGTTTACCAACTGAAGGCAAATCAAATAGTGGTATTCCTGGTTCTTTATATAGATGATATCTTACTCATTGGAAACAATGTTAAGAAATTATCAGATGTGAAGAATTGGCTGAGCACTCAATTCCAGATGAAGGATTTGGGTGAAGCAAGTTATGTTCTAGGTATCCAGATCATCAGGGATAGAAAGAACAAAATTTTAGCTCTATCTCAAGCAGCTTACATTGATAAAGTGCTTGAACGTTTCTCAATGACAAATTCCAAGAAAGGGCGTCTATCGTCCCGCCATGGAATTCATCTTTCAAAGAAGCAGTCTCCCCAGACTCCTGAAGAGGAAGATGCAATGAGAAAAGTTCCTTACGCATCTGCAGTTGGAAGTCTGATGTATGCCATGTTGTGTACTAGACCAGATATCTGCTATGCAGTGGGAGTAGTGAGCAGGTATCAGTCAAACCCAGGACCGGAACATTGGATAGCAGTTAAGCATATCTTGATGTATTTGAGACGGACTAGGGATTATATGTTAGTCTACAAGGGTGGTGTTCTGAACCCTGTAGGCTACACCGATTCAGATTTTCAGACTGATGTCGATGACAGAAAGTCTACTTCTGGAATGGTGTTTACTCTTGGGGGTGGAGCTGTGATTTGGAGAAGCGTAAAGCAGTCTGCAATCTCATATTCCACCATGGAGGCTGAGTACATAGCAGCGTCAGAAGCAGCTAAGGAAATAGTCTGGCTAAAGAAGTTATATTCAGATCTTGGTGTTATTCCAAAAATGGATAAACCGCTTGTGTTGTTTTGTGACAATACAGGAGCGATAGCCAACTCAAAAGAACCTCGAAGTCACAAGAGGAGTAAGCATATAGAAAGGAAGTATCACATTATTCGAGAATATGTGGGCAGGGGAGATGTGAAGGTTTTGAAGATTGCAACTGAAGACAATCTTGCAGATCCGTTTACAAAGACACTACCAGAAGCTACATTTGATAAGCATATCAAGGAGATGGGATTAGTATAATTAAGGCATTAGTTTCAATTAGTGCAAGTGGGAGTTTGTTGGGGTTTTATGCCCTAATTAAATCCCAAATTCTTTGTAATCTCATTTTATTATCAATAAAATAATAGAAATCATTTTTTGACTTGGTCAATCACTTTGCTCACATGTTTTATTTTCATGATTATTTTTTTAATATAAACTTCTATTAAATCCCGAGCATATAGCTAATCTTATTTATAGTGACGTAATCACAATGGAATATAAATATGATTATATGTTCAAAATAAGTTAGTCCTAAGATTAGTCAGTGCACCAGATTTACACTGACTTACTAATCTACGATATGATCTACTCACACATTATAGTGTTATGTTCTTTCCAGAACATTAGCAAAGTAGATAAGATCGGATGTATTTGTTACATCGGACATGACCGATATTGACAGTTGATAAGATAAGTAAACATACCGTTATTATCTATTCTAGTCATATCATATAGTTGACCATAGGTCAATTCAATCTCAATTCTGAGTGGTTAGTATTCTAACTGATTCTATTATTTGAGTTCTTTGACTTGTTCGTTATCAGCTTACTCTACGGACTAGCCCATACTTACATCTTGGGAACTCGGTAGCATAATTGAGTGGGAGTGTTAATCATAGATATGAACATCTATAGCTTCTGATGAAGAAGTGAAACGATGGTTTCCTTTTAGTTTGGTTCAAGGTGTTAAATGATAGAGATCTCATTTCAGTAATTAAATTAGTTTACTGAAATATCATTTACAAGGAACTAAGTGTTTTAAGGATATAATACAATGAGGGGTAAAATGGTATTTTAGTCCGGTCTCATTGTAGACCATCTATAGAGGATTGAGTGACAATTATGGTTGTAACAATGGATAATTAATAGCGTATCTATATTTGTTATAGAGCATTCTATGAATTCAAGAGTGCAATTCCAAGTCTATAGTGGAGTCACGAGGAATTAATAAGTTAGTAAATTTATTTGTTAGATTTATGATAACTTATTGGAGCTTGATTTCATAGGCCCATGGTCCCCATTGTACCTTGGATAAAATCATCTAGATAATCTCAATTAATTGATTTAATCATCAATTAGAATTATCAAAGTTGATCAGGTCAATTTTGGATAGTTTCACAGAGTTGTGTAATTTTGAGAAGAAAAGAGAAATTATGGCAGATTTATTAATTAAGATAAATTGGTATCTACATTAATAAATAAATTTAAATCAAGGTTCAAATTATAAATAATTAATTTGATAAAGGATTTAAATAATTATTTAATTAATTAAATCAATAGAAAATAATACAGGCCTTGATTTTAAGTCCAATGGGCTTATAATCAAATGGAAAATTTCACGGGCCTATAGCCCATGATAATTTCGACCTAGGGCTTCAAAATGGCTATTATTTTATTGATTTTTTAATTAAATTAAATGGCCTAATTGAGTCTATAAAAGGAGTGCTTAGAGAGAAGTCAAAAGAAGAAGTTTGAGAAGTCACAAGTTAGATTTTCTGATAGTTTTATATTCTCTCTTAACACAAGTCCTTTTCTAAACCTCTTTGTTATTTTCTCTTATTCTCTCTATATCTATCTCATGTGTTGAGAATTTCCCACACTAGTCTAGGTGGTTCTAAGGATACATTGGAAGATTGTGAAGAAAATAGAAGATCGGTTCAGTTTCTTGATAATACTCTGCGACATAAAGGATACAAGAGTTAGAGAAACTGAAGGAAGGACTCTTAATTTCGCTGCGTATAATGTAAGTATTATATTATTTGTTTTCCTTGAATTCAATTTTAGAAACATGTTTTAGGCTATCTCGTATTAATTTGTTTAATATTAGATATACATGAAAATAAATAAAGATCATGTATAAGCTATTCCAACAACACACCCTCAAAATCTCGCGGACATCCTGAATGCATCGTACTATGAAGTCTACAGGAGAGCATGAAGACTCTCTCGTAGACTAGGGGGCAAGTGTGAACACCGCAAATTGGACATGATCGTGAAAGACCCAGGCCTCACGCAAGGCCTTCGCGAGATTGACCTTTCTCACCCCATGCAAGACCTAAGCTCACTTCACCTTGCTTACCTCGCTGAAGGTCCTATGGATCCATGCCTAGGTGTCGCGCTCCCAGGTGCCTCGCGCCGCCAGCCGCGTGCCTAGGCACCTTGCACCACCAACCACACACCATCTCGCGAGGCCATGCCTCGCCCAGGTGCCCAGGAATGCGCATCGTCCCATCTCGCGAGGCCAGGCCTCGCCCAGGTGCCCAGGAACGCGCACCGTTCTGTCTTTTGAGGCCACGCCTCACAGGCCTTGCCCAGGTGCCTAGGAGCTCGCACCGTCCCATCTCGTGAGGCCACACCTCACAGACCTCGCCCAGGTGCCTAGGAACGTGCACCGTCCCATCTTGCGAGACCACGCCTCGCAGGCCTCGCCCAGGTGCCCAGCAACGTGCACCGTCTCACAAGGCCACTCCTTTGTCGCGCCCAGGTGTCCAAGAACGCGCACCGTCTCGCGAGGCCACGCCTCGGCCGCGCCTAGGTGCCCAGGCCTGCGCTTCATCTTGCGAGGCCACACCTCTATGATATAAGAATATGCCCCGCTGATGAGGCCCGTCTCTATTTTATAAGGAAGGTGTCACCAGCGGGGCTCGACTCCCACATGCTTATCTCACTCAAGGCTACAAGTCCTCTTATACTTAGCAAAATAAAAAAACAAAGGCTTGGAGCAAGGGTGTATCTTGGATATACGAGAGCAACCTTCAGGTACAAGGCACGCGTATGGGGATAGGTTGTACGACCATTAGGAGCACAGAGGCGTGACTCTGACGTCCGTACTAGACAGGTAGTGATGGTACAAGTTAGTACCAACGGTGGAGGCACTACCTACACGTCTCTGACCATGTATTAGGGCTGACACCACAACCACCTGTGCCACTACGTCTGGTGCCACTTCTCTGACACTTGTACTAAATAAGAAGTGGAGGTGTTCCCATGAACCCTGACTATGTACCAGAGCTGACACCACGACCTTCTACACCATTACTACCTGTGCCACCACACTGACAACGTACTTGTGAACAATCTGGTCCCCTGGAACCACAATGTATTAGGGGCCATTACAGCCCACTATAAAGGAAACCTCACTTCATCATTGAAGGGGGTTGGAAATTTCTTGTAAGATCAGATTAATCTATGAGCAAAATATGAGTTTTCTTTCTATTTTCTACTTGCAATTTTCCTTCAAGTTTCTATAAGTTCATTTGTATTCATTAGATATTGATTTAAGTTTTTGAGTTTTCCATCCATATTTCATTGACGAGTTCTTACCGTCAACAAGCTGCAATACCTGCCAAATATTTCTCCATTAGTGGTAATAATTTGGGTGTGCACTTCTGTAACGCCCTGGATAACAAAGACCGCTACACTATGTATTTGAAATAGTGAAAGACTTGCTAATCAAGTCATTTGAATAAAAATGTGATCCTAAGGTCAATTATCAGGTTAGGGTTAAAAGATTTTGATCATAAATAGTTAATTTTTATTAAAACAGATGTTTAATACATGGGATCCCAAAACACACGGTATAAGTGATAATTTACAATCTCCAAAAGATAATACAACCAAAAGCCACTCTAATGGCAAAACACAAGTTTTAAGGCTCTGTCCCTGTACTTTCCCTCGGCCATGGCAGACAAGCAACTGACTATGTACACTCCGCCCCCAGAGCTCTCAAACTCATGGTTGGTCCAACTTCCATTTGCCTTTACCTGCACCACGTAGCACCCGTGAGCCAAGGCCCAACAAGAAAACCATAAACAACAAGCACATATACAGTAGTAGCATCAAATCAATCTTAATACAGTCATTCAGAAATTCAACAAAATATAAGCATCAAGCTAATAATTATAAACATGTATTTTCAAGAATATATTTTAACCAGTAATACAAATGCTCAGGGTCGGCGCCCTTAGGTCGAGCCCTCTGTTTACTAAGCTGACTCCGACTCGCTTAGGCCAAGTCCATTAATTATTTAGCTGACCCCGGCTCACAGTGGTCGAGCTGCGTCCAATGCGCTAATCGTCAGCCCCGAATCCCTTAGGTCGTACTTTCACATTCCACATAATAATAATACAATTATAAAACACATATATCTAGATACAGGGAACCTAAGTCCCAAACACAACCACATGGGTGCAATTTTCTTACCTCGAATTCCAAGCGGAGAATTAAGAACAGTCCCGAGCACGATCCTTAGTCCTGTGCGTTAGTGATAAACTTAGTCATAGTGTCAATGGGTAACCATCAAATTCCTAATCCAAATAAATATTTAGGAAACAAAAACTAGCCTCCGGGCCATCGGATTTTACTAAACCGGGTAGTAGAATTCATCCCGAGCGCCTAGGTTTGAATCCTTGAGCCTCCTCGAGCCTAAAGCCTTATTTTCCCTTAATTTCTCATTTAGGGTCGCGAACCACCCCTTAGACAGAGGCCCAATCCTCCCTAATGGAGGACACAAGCCGCGACTTGCATCCCTCCGAGTCGCGGCGCGCTTGGCTCCGTGCCTCCAAAAGCATGTGGGTTGCGGCGCCTGAAGAACAGGGCCGCGACCAGAGCCCCCAAACCCAGAAAAACACAATTTCCAACATTTTTTTCCTCGAGCCTAAACCTTAAAATCCAACCCAAATTTTCAGCCAAACTCATAATTTAACCCTGAATTTCATCCTCACAACCTATACATCATAACTAGTCTATAAACCAATTCTTACACCTATTAACACTCAAATTCAACCAAAACCCAAAATTTACACAAGTTCTAAACTCAACAATAATTCAGCTAAATTCAGCAGATTAGGAGTGGAACTCTTACTTGAATTGATAGTCTAACACCTCAGCAATACTCTGACTAATCCCAGCTTAATTTCCTCCAAATTCCCAGCTTGGTCTCCTTCAATTCTCCAAATTCACATAGGTTCTAGAGAGAGTGAGAGAGAGAATGTGTAGGAGAAGAGAGAGAATTCAGTGTGTTTCTGGTACATTCCTAAGTCTTTTTTGTGTATATCCTTAACCCAAAAAGACCATTTTACCCCTTAAACTTATTCAACCTTCTGATGGTTTCTAAGGGTAAAATGGTCATTTTCCTGATTCCCGCTAATTCCTCAAGTGTTCCTAACATTTACCAATTAATCTCGTCGTGTCCAAGTAATTACCAAATAATTATTTATTACTCAATAAATTCCAATTTTTTTTCTAAATTCCCAAAATACCCCTAGGCTCATTCAAGCTAGGTATTTAAACCCCGTTGAGACTATTTCGCTAATCCGCTCACTAGGACCGTATCTAGCCATATACTGCAAATATATCCATAGAATAATGTGGTCTCAACCATTTATCACATATAATCACATTTATGCCCTTACCAGACCAAAATTACAAATATGACCTTATGAACAATAAAGGGCCCACAAGCATATTTAATACTCATAAGCATGCATATAACATACTCACATAATCATATAAATCATGCATGCCACATAATCACACATTTAACCAATTAAACATACAAATATCCAATTATGCTCTCCCGGCACGCTAATCAAGGCATTAAGCCCTATTAGCAATTTTGGGTCGTTACAACTTCTCTACCTCATCACGACGCCCAACAAACCATGACTGAAGTGTGAAATGAATGAACTCCACAAAAGTAGTTACTGGGAAGGTTCTTGCATCTCTGGTTTTGTTGTTGAAGCTTTCGACGTAGTTGCTTGTCATTATATTGTATCGATTCCCTCGAGATATTGACCTATGACAGGATCCATTTGCTTTATATTATGAAACTTTGACTTCCGAAATGCATATGTCGCATTCCATATCTCCGTGTGATATTGATCAGTCTTGAACTTAGTAATTACATTCATACTTATATGATGGTAGCATGCACCGTGGTAGGCATTAGGGGAGACGACCTCAAGAGCATGAATAATGCGTGCATGTCTATCTGATACAAAAGCCAGATTATCAACAACTCCAATGACTTCCTTCAATTTCATCATGAAATACTTCCAAGAATTGTGATTCTCACTGTCCACCAAAGCGAACACAATTGGATAAATGTGGCTATTTGCATCCAATGCAACAGCACATAGCATGTGGCCACCATACCGCATCTTTAAGAAAGTGTCATCCACACATATCACAGGACTGCATGATGTAAATCCCCTTCTGCAAACTCCAAGTGAGAAGAAGCAGTAAAGAAAGTGACCTTCCTCTATGACGAAATTGGTTATTGTACCTGGATTCTTTTGCTGCAGCATGTGCAAGTAAGAATGTAACTTAGAGTAGGATTCTTCAGGTGTCCCCCTGACATAACCGAGTGCCTTCTCTCTGCATCTCCATGCCTTCATATAACTCATATTGATCCCAAAAGATTTCTTCATATTCTCCTTTATGTTGTTTGCTATGTATCTAGTGCCATCAGTAACAAATTTGTTCTTGATAAGGTGCCCAATGACCCAAGGTGCTGCTTGACGGTGGTCTTTCTGTCGCACTTCTAGTGAGCATGTATGTACACTATTGTAAACAATGATCTTAAACATGGAAGACTGTGCTACTTTTGTCCCTCTTAACCTCCAACCATAGTCAGGATCCTTGCAGGTGATATACCATACATCAGTACCAGAATTCTTCACCACAAATTCAAAATTATTCTTCATTGCGAAGAGAGCCGCTTTGGTTTTCAAATCTATCTTGTTCTCAAAAGTCTTCCCAAGGTGTATTTCTCCCAACAGTGCACCGGAATATGAGGCATGTGATCGAGCAAAGGCCATAATATCTTATTTCGTAAACATTGGAGCACTCCATCTTCTATGATCTTTTGTTGAAAATATTGAAATGTTCCCTTTTGTTCCACTAGGACGACTAGAGCTAGTCCTAGGTGTCCAAAGTCCTTGACTTAGTAGGTTCGCCCGTGCAATAGGGCGTATTTCCTGTTCTTGTACTTGTTCGACTTGCAAATCATCAGACCTGTCAATCGGCACTTCTGCACTATAATATGCCTCTGAATCGTACCCTGACCCCTCATTAAATTCAGCTATTGGATCATCATTGACATAGGGATCGTATTCATATTGGTTGTCCCTCAAGTCACCAATAGGACCTCCCACAGGATCTCCCTCAGGTCCAACAGTACCCACAATATCAACACCAATAGTACCCACAGGTGCACCCACAAGATCTATTTCTTGAACAAAAGTGCCTACCTCATTATAAACTTTATTAACACTGGGATCGAGAGTGGAATATGGATCTGAAATGAAAATCTTCTTAATAGGAGTGACACACAAGGCAATCATTTCTTTCATTGTTACTCCTAAGAATGCACGGACATCAAAATCACTTTCAACATGAACGGGTGTAAACAGTTAGTTGCAACATGTGTAAGGAACCTCCAATTTCAACCCATACATCTTTTTATCAACACGAAGTTCCTTGTGCAATATGTCAAGAAGTTGCAAGTATGTTACGTCATTCTCCATCGATATCACTATGCATTGAGCATCCTTAAAAATCCACTTCCTCCCTTCTATTTTCCAAACACCATTATAAGATACAAAAACATAAACGATGGAACCTGTGATGAAAAAAAAACAAACAAAATTGTAAGAAAAATAGTAATTTCTTTTAGGTTTAAAAAAGAAATCTATCGAGCTCTATCGAGCTGTTATCGAGCTCTGTCAAGCTTCTATTGATCCTACATTGAGCAACAAGTTTTTAAACCGAACATAACCCTAACCAAAAATTTCATCAAGCTCTTATCAAGCACTAATCGAGCATCTTCGAGCACCATATATCGAGCCACAATCGAGCAGCATCGAGAACTTAACAAAACCTACACCATCTGCATATTATAGAGCCCCCATCGAGCTCCCATCAAGCACATATCGAGAAACTACTAAACCAAATAGTCTAGGGTTCAATCAAACCCCTATCGACTTCGTATCATACACTATCGAGAATTAAATTCTATATCTATCGAGCCACTATCGAGCAACATTGAGCTCACAAATTAACCGTCTTCTACATACTATCGAGCTGTTATCGAGCAAAAATGTTGCAGAAAATCCATAAAACCTAGAAAAACGCACGTCACGAAATCTCTCTAACAAGCCCAAAAAAACACACCAATATGGGCTCAGATCTGTTCGAAATAACCAACAAAAAAGTAAACAAACGATACCTAACACAAAAAAAATGAGAAATCTTCTTACCCATGGTTTTTCTCCTCCAAAATCCCTCAAAATGGATGTTGCATTTGATATTGTGATCTTTACAGAGACAATAGAGATGGCTAAAAATGAGTTCAACAAGAAATTAGACACAAACTGTGGGTTTTGGTGATGGTTTTGTGAGAGAGAGAGAGAGAGAGAGGGAGGGAGAGAGGGAGAAGGTTTTGGTGTTCTTGATATAATGGGATGGGTATTTTGGGTAAATGGGGAATTTTTAGCATCAAAATGAAATAGTTAATAGTGGTTGTATTCTTTTGTAATAATAGACACTATAATACATAAAGAGTGAAATTTCCCTATATATACATAGTAAGTAAATATTTACAAAAATAACTTAACATATTTTATTTACATAAATGTTGTGCCACATCATCAAAAAATATTAAAAATATTATACTTGAAGGTGGAAAAGTTTAATTTTGACAAATAAGCATGGAAACATAGGCACGAATCTCGCTGCCTGGATTTTTCTTTTTCAGAAATAATAGTTTAGTTGCTTAAGATACCAACAAGATACTAAATGGTTACCTTTTCATAAAAACTTCATTTTTATGTCATATTACTTCAGATACATTTTGGTTATCTCTAAGCCTATTTATTGAAAAATTAATTATCTTTAGATACCGATTAGTTATATTTAAAAAATTGTATTCATTTTTAAGTTATATTCTGATATCTTATTATTTAAAATACTCTTACGTTACCTTCAAGTCTATTTTAGAAGCTAATTAGGTAACATATTTAACAAACTATTTAGTACCATTGCTTACTGGTTTGTTTTTCCCCTTCTCCATACTCATTTTCTTCATTTCCTATCTAATTAGAGATAACCTCGGCAAAGAGCTTTCCTTCATTAAAGAGAAAAAGAATAAAAATGGGAACTCTAGAATCTTTAAAATAAAAATTGAGCAAGGAGAGGATATACCATGCATGGAGGTAAAAAATAAAGATCTAATAAATGATAGCGTGTCCATAGTAACTTTTAAATGAAAAAAATATAATACTTGTTTTAGTCACCCCATATTTTTTACATACAAATAATATGAGTTTTCTGATTAACCAAGCAAAAAAAGAACTTGGAAGTTACTTTAAAATTGTTGCAAATAATACACATTTTTGGAAATCATGGCAAATAGTAAACTTTTTGGTAACTCATGAGATTTTAGCTAGAATTTTAGTTACTTTTTTATTAACCAAATTGAAAATTAACTAAAAATGACTATTTTAAGACACTATATATTAACTTTTATGTGACTGATAAACACACTTTTTGGTAACTCATTAGTTTTTCTAAATAGATTTGAAAGTAGCTTTGAAGGTAACTCAATGGTTTTTGGTATCTTAAATTGCCAAAAGGTAGCTTTTAAAAAACCTAGAATAATGGAAAAAATCAGCCCTTCGAGTTTCTTCTCATCTTTTTGGGCGCTGAGCTGGCAAATGCATGCCCACTTTTTATGGGAATCAACCTAGAAGATGTGTACCTAACCTTATATATGTTTTTTATTAAAAAATATGGTATACATTATGAGAATTGCTAAGGGCAACCCAATATCGGGTCCTACTTATTTAAATTTAATAAATATTATGATGTATTGCTAGTCAATCATGAGGTGTCACCTTATGTGGTATTAGACACCTTAAAGTGTCAAATAACAACATTCGTACATTATTTATAAATTTTAGGTATTGTTTTAAAAATGGGTAGAGATTTTTGTAAATAAAAAAGGTTAGGCATTTTTGTAAATAACATGCATTTTTTGTAGTTAGATATAATTATTCCTTTTTTTTTTTACTTATTGTAGACAATAATTTTTTTTCTTTCAAATTACCGTAGTCAATGTAAATTTTCTTCGTTCGTATCCTTGGCACGTTTGGCATGATGCTGTTCTCACTAGGAATTCCAAGCCATCGTGCTTAGAAACACTAGTGTATGAGAGTTTTCCTCTAGTTTCATTGAAGATCAAACGTAATCTATGTTTATTATCATCTTCTTTTTCGAGTTGGAATCAATTCAACTTATGATTAATATGATTACCATTGGTAACTTATTAAATAATTAATTGTAACTTAATTAGCTACTTGCCAATTTAAATTTGATTAATATGAGTTATGGACATTATTATTTTGGTTTTTCTAAATTTTCGATGAAAAATTATATACTTTTTGAAATATTATGAAAATACCATAAGTTTTAAGAGTATTTTGAAAAACATCATCCTCTCATATGTTCTAAATTTTTATGAAATTACATTTTATATGGGTTTTTTTTAATAAAGTTTACAAAAATATGATATATTTTTTAAGAATTTTCACTTTTATGGATTTAATTTCCCATATTTTTATATAAAAGTTGGTTTATGCCATACTTTACTTTTGATCAAGTTTTATTAAGTTGAAAGGGTATTTTTGTAATTTGATTATTATTTTTAGCTTAATTGATTTTTTTATATTAATTTTATATAACTATTTTTATATTAAATTTTTCTTTGGTTGTTTTGCAAATTTATTTATTTATTTTTGTAATATAAATTGTGTTTGTTATTTTTTTTATTTATTATAAATATTGGTTTTTTAGATTGTACATTTTTTTCAAAACCTGATAAAAGTAACAAGTTACTTGATTGTTCTTTCACAAATATGCAAAAAAAATCATAGATCTATGTTAAAGAACATGTATTAGCTGTGGTAACTAGTTACCCTGAGAGGAGTAATCTTCTACCATAACAGGGGTAACCAGTTACCATAAGAGGGGTGAATGATTACTCATATTAAATATGAAAAGAAACATCAAATTTGAAGGAAAAAGATGAAGAACAATTCATTAAAAAAATGAAGAAGTGACTATAATTTTAGTAACACAGGTAACTAGTTATAATAAAGAACTCATAAATATACACACATATTAGAACGAGAAAGTAACTGATTACCATAAAGAACCCATAAATATACACACAAAGAACGTGAAGGTAACCCGTTACCTTTAGAAATATACACATAAAAAACGTGTATGTAACCAGTTACCACAAACCTGAAGATAGAAAGAAAAAAGAAAACAAATCCACCCATTTTCTCTCTCTTCTATCTTCTTCTCTTCCCTCACTAAGAACCCTAGTCGTCGCCTGCCTCTCATTGCTGACCCTCCACTCCGATCACCTCCCTGCATCACCTTCGACCACAAACCATCCTCCTCCCTCGCCTCCAACCACCGCCATAACCCCCTATTAGGGATGCACATTTTCCCTATGGGGACGGGGCATTGTGGGGACCCGCCCCTAATGAGGTGGGGAATCCCCGTCTAAATGGGGAATGGTCGGGGACGGGGATAATTTTCAATCCCCGAATGTTAAATGGGGCAGGGACGGGGATAGCACTTCCTGCCCCGATGAGGCCCCGTTTAAATTTTTATATATTTTTGTAATATTTTATATGTATTTTATATCTTTCTTTATGTGTTATTGTAGTATAGTAGTAACTTTTTTAATATTTTAAATTTTATTTAGGATAATTTTTAATATTTTAAATAATAAATATTGTGAAATATTTTAATTTACATATAATTTATGACTTTTATTTTAAAATTTTAATTAAAAATTTATATTTTTAATAAATGGGTTCCCCGTGGGGATTCCTCCTCGCCCCAATAGAGGATTCCCCACCCCGCCCCCAATGGGGAATAAGCGGGGATGGGGCGAGGACGGGGATTAAAAATATAAATGGGGACGGAGACGGGAGGAACACTTCCCACCAATTCTTCGCCCCGTGTGCATCACTACCCCTTATCCCTTGCGCACAAAACCTTGTCGCAACCCCAGCCACCCCCATCGTTTTGCGCAACTCCCAGCTGTTAAACTTATTAAAGAAGGATGAGTAGCAAACAATAACATGTTGGGGTTTTATGCCCTAATTAAAACAAAATTCTTTGTAATCTCTTTTTATTATCAATAAAAGAATAGAAATCATTTTTTGACTTGATCAAACACTTTGCTCACATGTTTTATTTTCATGATTATTTGTTTAACATAAACTTCTATTAAATCCCAAGCATATAGCTAATCTTATTTATAGTGACGTAATCACAATGGAATATAAATATGATTATATGTTCAAAATAAGTTAGTTCTAAGATTAGTCAGTGCATAGGATTTACATTGACCTGCTAATCTACGATATGATCTACTTACACATCACAGTGTTATGTTCTTTCCAGAACATTAGCAAAGTAGATAAGATCGGATGTATTTGTTACATCAGACATGACCGATATTGACAGTTGATAAGATAAGTAAACATACCGTTATTATCTATTCTAGTCATATCATATAGTTGACCATAGGTTAATTCAATCTCAATTCTGAGTGGTTAGTATTCTAACTGGTTGTATTATTTGAGTTCTTTGACTTGTTCGTTACCAGCTTACCCTACGGACTAGCCCATACTTACATCTTGGGAACTCGGTAGTATAATTGAGTGGGAGTGTTAGTCATAGATATGAACATCTATAAATTTTGATGAAGAAGTGAAATGATGGTTTCCTTTTAGTTTGGTTCAAGGTGTTAAATGATAGAGATCTCATTTCAGTAATTAAATTAGTTTACTGAAATATCATTTACAAGGAACTAAGTGTTTTAAGGATAAAATACAATGAGGGGTAAAACAGTATTTTAGTCATATCTCATTGTAGACCGTCTATAGAGGATTGATTGACATTATGGTTGTAACAATGAATAATTAATAGCGTATCTATATTTGCTATAGAGTGTTCTATGAATTCAAGAGTGCAATTCTGAGTCTATAGTGGAGTCAGGAGGAATTAATAAGTTAGTAAATTTATTTGTTAGATTTATGATAACTTATTGGAGCTTGATTTCATAGGTCCATGGTCCCCATTGTACCTTGGATAAAATCATCTAGATAGTCTCAATTAATTGATTTAATTATCAATTAGAATTATCAAAGTTGACTAGGTCAATTTTAGATAGTTTCACAGAGTTATGTATTTTTTAGAAGAAAAGAGAAATTATGACAGATTTATTAATTAAGATAAATTGGTGTCTAAATTAATAAATAAGTTTAAATCAAGGTTCAAATTATAAATAATTAATTTGATAAAGGATTTAAATGATTATTCAATTAATTAAATCAATAGAAAATAATACAGGTCTTGATTTTAAGTCCAATGTGCTTATAATCAAATGATAAATTTCACGGCCCTAAAGCCCATGATAATTTCGACCTAGGGCTGTTAATTGGATATTCTTTTATTGATTTTTTAATTAAATTAAATGACCTAATCGAGTCTATAAAAGGAGTGCTTAGAGAGAAGTCATAAGTTCAGATTTCTGAGACAACAGATAAGTTTAATCACTGGTTTTCTGATAGTTTTAGATTCTCTCTAAACACAAGTCATTTTCTAAGCCTCTTATTATTCTTTTCCCTTCTTCTGTGTTGAGAATTGTCCACACTAGTCTAGGTGATTCTAAGGATACATTAGAAGGTTGTGAAGAAATTAGAAGAATGGTTCAGTTTCTTGATAATACTTTGCGACAGAAAGGATACAAAAGTTAGAGAAACTGAAGAAATGACTAATTCATTCCGCTGCGTATACTGTAAGTATTCTTATCTTTGTTTCTCTTTGAATTCAATTTTAGAAATATGTTATAGGTTATCTCATATCAATTTGTTTAATATTAGATCTACATGAAAATAAATAAAGATCTTGTATAAGTTTTCCTAACATAACAATCATATTCTACAACATCAATCACAATATATACATTCTCATAGAATATTAAGGCATGTCTTTAATGGAATTTGAGTTAGAAAATTACCTCCAACATCATCGTTCATGGGGCGATTAATGGCTGCGTACTGCCTGCCAAGAGAAGCCAAAAATAACAAGAGGAGCAAGGGGTGTCTATGAACACTACTCTCTTGAATTTCTCTCTAAACCATACACACCACACCAACATATGCTAGGGTATATCTCTCTTTTGTATGAACATAAATGGGCCTAGTGGACCTTGATACATAAAGAGAGGGAGAGTTAGATGTCTTGGCCCAATGGGTTGATCGAAAGACGTTGAGGGTGTGTCCATGGGCCCCGAGCATATTAGTATGTTATGTCCATCCCATTATGGTCAGATCATAATACCATGCATATTAATATACAGTTATCGTAATATAATAATGATATTGAGTAAGCAATGTTTAATTATGTCAGTCCATATAAAGTATTCTAACACCAGCACCACAGATTGAACTCAGCCCAAACAACCTGAGAGACTAGAATTCGAGCACCCATCCTTGCCTGAGTCCGTGTCTAGGCCGCGCCTGCCTCTCTGTTGCCTGGGTTCAGATCTGAAAAAGAAAAATTCATATATGAAAATGGTAGAAACAATCTCGCCATGGAGCTAGGAGGTGGTTTGTCGTGGAGCTGGGAAGTGGTTTGCCGTGGAGCTGGGTGTGCATCGACACCATGACCTAAGCTGGAGGTGGTTTTCCGTGGAGATGGTGATGTCGCGCCTGGGCCCATGCTTGGATGAGGCTCTCGAACGGAGCTAGGGTCTCAAATGAATGGGGCTCTTGAACGAAGGGTCGCAGATTCACCGGAGCTGGGTTCTGCTTTGGGGTCATGGATTCGCCAGAACTGGAGGGGATTTGCGTCGGGCAGAGTTGGAAGTGATGGTGTGGCTGGGTTTGGAGAGAGATATGGTTTGTGTGGCTGGATTTTGAGAGAGAATAGTGAAATGCTAATTTACAATAGTACCCCTATTTGGCTGATGTGTTTTGATTTTAAATTTAGCTTCCATATTTAGTTAGTCAATAATTGTACTTCCTATACTTTATTTTTTTAATAAATTTTAAAAAAAGTATAATACTTATATTTTTGTACAATAATAACATAAAAATCATATTTATGAAAAATATCCTTAAATTATTGGTTTTAGTGGATATCCGTCCATTTTCTTTTTTAACTCAACACTTTTATAGGTGTAAATTGTTATACGTTAAAAGATCGCTAATTTGGTCTCAATTTGATGTTCCAAATATTACACCAAACTATCTAATCAAAACTAATAAAGATTTATTAATAAAATGAACCTATAAATCTCTCTCTGTCTCTCGTTAAAGGAAGGCCTCTAACACACTTGATTTTGATTTTGTAATTAAGTAGCTTTATTCAATGAGTATAAATAATTATGGTAGTATTGCTAAGTAAGGGACAGTGTAAAATTTCACAAATAAAATAGAATTTGATCGAATACATTTCCACAAGGCAAACACAATTACATGCATGGATAGGCAGAATAATATATTGCTTGACAAATCTATAGAATAAAATAAGTTGTTTATCCATTTCATTACTTTGTCGAAAAGAAAGTCTTAACCATGCATCAAGATTACTCAATTATTCTTACCTGTTCAAGAACAAATAAGTAAAATATAAGGCATTGTTCACTAACATGCCCTAAAGAGACTGCAATAAAGAAATTATTTCTCATTCCTATTTATTCATTTTACTTACACAAATGTAGTATAAGTTATACATAGAATTCTTGATCATTCACATATTATTAATATGAGATAACTTAATTTTATTCCTTCTTTCTCCAAACCCTTTTTTTCCCCTTCATTTACATTTGCCTTTTCCATTATTAGTAAATAAAGCTAAAACGGCCTAAAAAGTTTGAAAAGATTGTGTGTAACATTTAAAACCCAGTAACAAGAGTTAATTTCTCAGCTCTACTTCTACCAACGGAGGCTCCTCATTTGATGATTTTTAATGGCCTCATCATGGCATTGTCTTCATGATCCAATATCTGCAAATATATATATATATATATATATCCAAATCAAATCAAATAAGACAACACTTTGCAATTTTAATTAAACTAAAAATAAAAAAGAATTTATGTTATACATTCTTAATTATAATGTATATATATGACAGTGACCTTATTTAATTTATTGTGTACGTAATAATGGCTTAAACCAAAGTTTTAATCGGCCATTAATAATTTGAACTCAAAACTAAACAACGCCTGGCCATGGATAGACAGATCATGGGCTGGGGTCGGCCATATATAGACAGAACATTAAATCTTTTCGTCCAAATATAATTGTCTTCGATTTCTATGTTCCCACCCGTGACTTCCTAAACTTATTGGGATGAACAATTTGTATTTTTCTTCTTGATTTTATCTTCATAAATTGTCATTTACCTCTTGTTAATTTCAATCACTGAAAATTAGCTCCTCTCTTTTTCATCTTTTTCTTATTTGGATTCCTTACCTAGTTACCTCTACTTTCCAACCAGAATTTTCTCAATGTGAACTGGCAAAAAAGACTTTTTATATTAATTTTGACTTGACCACTAAAAAAGAATAAATAAAATCCCATATTTTCTTGTACGCAACGCAGAGTAAGAAGTACTTACGTGGCAATGGTACACGTAACCAGGTTCCGCGGTTGCATCGAAAGGGTACGATGCATTGGAGTGTATATAAGAAAATCTCACGAAAATCTTCGTAACAACCCCGGGTCTCATCTTGTACACGTTCTTCCATCCACTCTCGTGAGGCTGCACCTTTGAAACTTTGCCACGTTCATGTTTGCTGATCTGGCACTTAACGGCGTCGTTTTGTTTAGTCATGCAGCTCTTGAACGTTTCCAAGTCGACCAACTCCCTTTCCTCCATCGCAACAAACAATCCTAGGTGAATGTGCAGCGGGTGATTATCCTCCGTTAGATTGATAACCTCCCAAATCTCAGCCGTCCCTGCCTTGGGCGTCTCCGTAGCCGGCGCCTCGTACGGCTTCCCATTCAGATAAAGATGAACCGGCTCGTCGATTTCGCTAGTGTACTCGTACATAGCGATGTACCGTGTGCGCGTAGCACTGGATAAATCCGGCTTCGGGTAATCGATCAACTTTTTAGGCACTCGCCACGTGTCAACTTCTCGATGTCTTTTGATGACAAACTTCATAACCTTATTATTGGATTCGTTGACCGGATCGCCAGAAGGGTAAGGATACGGTGCGTCGTTGGCTAAAATAACACTACTACTGTTTGACTTTGAAAAGTCAACAATTACATCAGTGATCTCAGATGGCCCCAGTAAAATGTCATCGGTCATTACCGGTCTGCTGAGGTAAGCCGAATCAGATCCGACGTGGATGAACCGGAGACCGTTAGAGAAAAAGAACCGGAAGAACCGAGCATTACTCGTGTTAATAATCCGAAATCTGTACTGACGACGTCGTACAGTTAATCTCGGCCAAGCTTTCCCGTTGACTATTATGGCGTCCCCGAAATACTCGGGCTGCCACTGTGGATGAATGGACGGGTTATTTCCGGTTGAGTTCATGTAAATCGAACCGTCTTCGCGAAAGCTACGATCGAAAACTATCAAAGTCCGATCAAACTCCGGACCGGAAGGAAGGCCGAGTGGGGTCTCGATTTCGGGGTGGCGAACAATGTAAGCCCCGATTAGACCGGCCAAAAGATTGACACGGGTCAAGCCCATGGCATGGTCGTGGTACCAGAGATTCCCTGGGTGATGAATGTTGCGGTAGCGGTAGGTCCGCTGGGTCCAGGTGGAACCCACCTCCTTGAAGCCATTGGTGAACCAGGCATTGGAGTTGCCGTCGCTACTGGGCTCGTCGATGGCACCGTGGAGGTGGACCACGGTGGGGACGCCCTTCTTGTTGAGGGGCTTGGCTGTGGGGATGGATGGGTCCCACGGGAGTATGTGCTTTGAAGGGAGATGATTTTTCCACGTCACATAGGTGTCCACTCCATGTACGGCCTCAATAGTCGGACCGGGAACTGTAGCTCTTGACTTTGACTCGCCGTAAGCGAATACCGGAGTCGGTGGAAGGTCCCGGTGAAATTTCTGTAAATGGACATATATATTTAAAAAAAAAAGTTGTTGTGCCTAGTTAATAGATTGTATTGTGTATGAAAAAGACGTAATGCGGTATAAAAATTATGAAAAAAAATAACTCAACCACAAATTTTTCTGTCTTCTCTCACTCATATGTCCCACAAATTATTTAAAGACTCATTATTTATTTATTTAATATATATTTAAATTATTTATAATTTTTTTTTTAATTATAAATAAATAAAATATCTTAAAATAATTAGTAGGACAGACACACAAAATTAATTACAGCAGATTTTTTTTCAAAAATTATACACCATTCACATTTCTTTATATTGATTATTTATGATATATAACAGCTCATATATACCAGAGAGAAAAAAAAAGTATAATAGGGGGATAAAGCATATAAAGGAATGCATTTTATGGTGTATGTTTTTGCTTTTATGTAGTTGTTAAGTGATACAGTGATAGTGATTGTACTAAAATTTGTAATATGCAAATACGAATTATGACAGTTTAAAAAAAAAAAAAACGAATTATGAAAAGAAATTAAAAACATGTTCTCTTTGGTAATAGGAGACTCAAAAAAATCTGGGGTCAAAACTAACTTTTATTCAAATGAAAAATAAATAAAACTAAACGAAGTAATAATCTAACATGTTTAAGATTGCAAGCATAAATTCAAAGTTTGCAAACCTAAATCTTTTTCGAATCGAATAATTCAGAAATAGGCTTTGGCCCACCAAACTTTTCCATTGCATGGCTCTAGATACCATGAATGAACTTATATTGCAAAGTCTATTTAAAGAGATTTTATGAAACAATTTCTCAGAAGCTTGCAAAAGTTACAGAGCTTCTAGTCTAAGGCTTTATTTATAGGAGAATGGGTATACAAGAGAATCAAGAAGTTTGCAACCAAACAGAGCCTTAACTAATTACAATTAACTAACACATCAACAGAAAATAAACGGACTAACAATCTTGGTTGTCACATGTAGTGTTTTAATCTACTTTTTACAAGAATCAGATTTTCCAACTTTTTATTTTTCTGTTATTTATTATTTATTTTTGGGTGTAGCAAAATCGACTTTGCCAACCACTACTGCCATAGCTGTTCTTTTTCCCTTTTCTTTTTGTACGAAGAAGTTAGTATTGTTTTATGGATTAGAGACACCAAAAAAATATGCTCAGCAAACTCACGAAAAAGGAAAACAACAATAACACAGATACAAGAGTTAATACTTTGCAATAGTAACAAAAAGAAGAAGAGAAAGAAGAAGATGTTACCCATTTCTTCATGAACATGCCGATGTTGAGAGACTTAGATTTGGGAGCACCATGAGAGACATGGAAACCTCGGATCTTGGGCATGTCTGGAAGCTCATCCACAAACATTTTCAACTTCCCTGGATCCAGAAGCCTGTCTTCTGCCCATGACTCACCACTCAACTCTAATAATATTATCACACCTAATAATAACATGAAACCAGTACGACGACTACTACTACTACTACTAATCATCGAACCCAAGCTACTACTTTTGCTATTTTCTGTACTTGTTACTCTATGTGTCCTTCTCCATAGAACTTATTCACAGTAAGAGAAAGAGAGAGTAGTTGGTATATTTCTCATGGTCTCTTGTGTGTATATATATATATATATATATATATAAGAGAGAGAGAGAGAGAGAGAGAACCGTGATGGATATTTTTAAAAGGTAGAAGAAGATTTATGGTGGGTATTTGTTTGGTTAAGAGATATTAGAATGAGGAATGAGAATGGTGACTGGCTAATGATATAGAAAAAATGGAAGCGTGGGTTGATGGCTTCTTTATTAAATTTTAATTTATTTTCTCCAAATGGTGGGCATCGTTGTCTCCGAAAAAGATAGATCATAATTAAACATACAATTTAGCTAATGTTCCAGATCAGCATACAGAAGTAGTACGTACTATGCTTCACTTGATTTTATTTTATCCTTGTCCTAAATTATTCTTCTTTTTATTTTTAATGTCACAAAATCTTCTCTAAGTTGTATTACACGTATATTTAATGGTCTATTTTGTTTGTTAAAAAAATGGTCTATTTTGTTGTTTGATATAATTAATGGATTTTCACATAGTACCATTCTCAAAGCAGGAACATTTCGATTTGAATTTATACTACTTTATATATTTAATAATTATATTGATATAAATTTAAATATTAAAAAATTATTATTATAATAATAATATATAATCCTAATTTCTTATAAATTTTACTAGAATAAATATTTATTAATTATATTAATATAAATTTAAATATTATAAAATATCATTATTATTATAATAATATTCAATGCATAACTAGATATTTTATAATTATATTAATATAAATTTAAATATTATGAAATATCATTACTATAATAATATATAATACAATACTAGATATTTAATAACTATATTAATATAAATTCTAATGTTATACAATGTTATTATAATAATATCTAATTCTATTTTTTTTTATAAAATTTTGGTAGAATAAATGTTTACTACAAATCTGGTCTACGACATTGAGTCAAATAAATGATAATAAAAATTGAGAATTGAACAAAATAATAAACGAAGATTTATAGTGATTCGGCTATGATAAGTATCGAACTTGTCTCTTTTTAATTTATTATTCTTCTATAATTATGCACTTGATTATTTAATAAGTTTATTTTGTGTTTTTAGGACTTCTAAGACATTTTGGTGAAAAATAATGAATTTAGGATGTTTTATAAGCAATGGTTAAGCTCGAATTACAAGTTTGAAATTTCACACTTGATTTTGATAATTTTCCAATACTTTTTTGAAAATCTTTCAAAAAATACAAGTTTTAGATCTTTTTCTTAGATTTCTATATATTTTTGAATGGTCCAATTATGAGGTATATCGAGGAAGTTATGGTTAAAATAACGTCAATGGCTGCAACTGAAGAAAACTGAAAAAATAGAAAAATTGCTACAACTGTGGCCAGCCTTATTCCAGGCCGCGACTTGGGGGAAAGAACGTAATGGTCGCGGCTAGAAATGTCCTTGGCTGCGGCCGAAGCTCGATTTTCTGGAAAATACATGTTCAGTGGCCATGATCGCCAAGAAACACGGGTTGCGGCTGGCGATCATTTTTTCCTTAATTTTTTAATTTTAAATGTATTTTTGAAAGGGCTATAAAATGGGTAAGGGTTAAATTTTAATATAACTTTGGATTGCGAATTTTAGAGGCTAGAGCAGCAAATAAGAAGAAAATACATCATCGTCTATATTCTTCAATCTAGTTTTTCTTTTTTCTCTAAAACTTCTTTATTTTCATTGAATGTTTATGTTTATGATCTTGAATTTGATTATGGAGTAGTTTTCTTTTAGGTTAAGGGTTATTTCTAAACCCTAAACATGAGATCTTGAATGCATTGATGAATTTTATTCATTCTATTCCCATATATTAAATTGCTTTCATTTTTCTACTTGAATGTTATGAATATTGTAAAATCTTGTTTAGATGGCCACTAATTAGAGTTTTGCATTGTTCTACTATCATCTTAGGATTGCTATTTACCTAATAGTTTATAATTCTAGGTAGAGTGATAAGAGTTACAATTAGGTATTATGACAAGTATTTTAATTGTGATGAAGAATAGAACCTAGGTTAAATGAATTGCATGATTAATGCATTTGTTGCCAAGATTAACTTGTTTCCATTGAATGTAATGCTTTTCCTGAGTTAAATAGATCACATGCTTAATGAGTTTATTGTTTGGTAAAAATGATTAATTAAGAGCGCTTAACTTTAATTAATTATAATAGGGAAACTTAGATAATTAACTGCTTAAAGTGTTATCTGTGAGGTTGATAGTTTAGTTGAGAATAAGGAATATTATTTGTCATTGCTGATAGATTGATTGTCGAAGGTGGAGAATAATTCTTGACTGTTTTCTAAAATCTTATCATCCATTGTTCTTTGTTTATTTCTTTATTTTATGTTATTAAATCTTGAAACAAAATTCCCTATTTAATTCTTGTTTTTATTTTGAATGATCAGTTGAATAATAGTCCTCGTGGGTTCGACCATTTCTGCCACTTCACTAATAATTTAGTGAGTAATAAGGAATAAATATAATTAAATTTGGTATGACATACGTCACACATCGAATTTTTGGCGATGTTGCTGGGGATTATTTTATTTAATTTTGTTGACCCAGATTTTGGCCAACTGACACGGAGTCAAAATACGCTTGACGTGGATGAATACGTTGAAAAGAATGTATGACGAAAATAATAAGAACACAAGATTTTATAGTGGTTCGGCCCCAGGATCTGGTAATAACCTACGTCCACTTGATTGTTATTGAAATAAGATTCAAAGGGGTGATCAAACAACTAGGGTTCAATGAGTTTCACGGACCTCTGAAAAAGAAAGTACAATTATTCTCGTGTAATCTCTCTCTAATCTCAATAGATCTTTTTTGCTCAAAAGAAAAGGGATCGGATCCTCTTCCCTGAGCCCTCTTCTTCTATTTATAAGCTCAGGGAAGATTTACATTGATTTGTTACAGATATTCTTTCCTAAATAATCGGATACTCAGGAAATCATGGGAGATAATTTTGGATTCCATCATAACTGCTTAAGATTTCCTCCGCGTAAAATGTGTGTACGACCAGGCTGGTCGTATGAAGAAACCGATCACAAGACACTGGATGTCTTCTTGGTCGATAGTCGAGCACAGATTCTGCCAGGTGTCAGCCACGTGTAATTAATGCCTGCCATGTCATTCACTTCTGATTTTAGGGATAACATTTGCCCCCCAAGTTTGTTTAGTGCGACCAGCAATAAAGAAACTTAAAGGAACAACCGTTCACATCCCCATGATGTCTGTCAGAATCCCCGTGCATTTTCGAAAACTGTGACATAATTATGTCTAATCAAGCCTTTTCAGTTTCCAAAAAGGCAATTTTTGACGGCTTATACACTTCCCCACGTTTCGAAAGTGGGAAGTGATGATTACTGCCTTTTGGCCATCCCTTCGATCCCTATAAGTAAGATTTTCTTCCCCTTGAAGGAGTTTTTACTCACCATCCTTGCCAATATTTTCAAGAACTTGCACCAGAGTTTAGAGCTTCGAAAACCAGTCTGACGTCTAGCCGTAGGTCTTCCGGTTCGAGTTTCTCATCTTCTTCCGAATCTTTATCTTCGCCCAGGTAAGAACTTCGTTCCTTAAGCTTTCTGTTACGCCATGCATGCCATTTTTATGCTCTGTGACCTCTGTGTTCTTGAGTAGGGTATTAAGGGTTTTTTGGTATAAATCGCCTATCGCTTGGTAAGAGTGCGTTTTTATGCTTTGTATAGGTCAGGACTATAGTTTGATAGTTAGGATCTCTAGTTTTAGACGTTAGGTTGACGAAAGATTCAACCTTTAAGCCAGGTGAAAAAACCGAAATTTTTTCCTGCCCCTCAGGAGTCGAAAAAGTTATCTTTTCAGAAAACATTTTACTTTCCTTTTTGTTTTTATCCGTTTTTCAAACTACCCACGTTGAAGTTAGCGTAGGATTAGGATGATGCTGGTTATTTAGGCACGAGAAACGTTATCCCAATCTTTCACACTACTTCGTGGATTGTGTCTTATCTCCTCCATTGTCTGTTTGCAGTTCATATGCAAGACCCTTGGGGGGGAGAAAGACTTATTGAAGACGAACTCTTGGCCCAACTGCTCGAAGGTGAAGAGAATCCATCCACGCTGATTCCAGAAATCCCTTTTTCACGTCCTAATCCAAATCCTCCACCAATTCCCAATCAGAAAATGGCTAGAACAAAAACCAAAGCTAGAAAAAGACGCAACCTTAACTCTCCAAGTCAACCTTCTGCTGATGCCCCCTCGACCAGTGGTCGAGGTGAATTCCCTCCTGAAACTGAAGTTCAGAGGCGTGCCCGTCCTCGTCATGCCGACCAGCCGGCTGTCGAGTGGCACGTCGTTTCTCCAAGTTCGGTGAAACTTCGCATGATCACCAACTATTTAAACAAATACAATCTGACGGGGGTGACCCTGGTCAGACCTTCCATCGACCAGCGAGCCAACCTGCTAGGGGGGGCTTATAGCGCCTGGTCGAGGTACCATATCGAGGCGGGTGCCACCCTGCCTCTTCATTCGTTCTTTCAAGGGGTGGCAAACTACTTTGGGGTGGCCCCTTTTCAAATCACCCCAAATGGGTATAGGATGCTGACCGCGCTCTATATCCTCTACAAGTTCAAGAAATGGCCAGCTCCTTCTCCTCATGAGGTCAATTTTCTGTTCGACCTCAAATCCAACCCCAACCAGGATGGTACGAGGTTCTTTCATTTCTGCCACCAGGAGACCGGACGCACCTTTCTGTCCGACACCACTCACATCTCCAACGTGGGGAAGTATCATCAAGAGTACTTCCTTACGCCCGATATTGCTGCGAAAAATCTGGCCTTCACTCGAGGAGGTAAAGAGAATAATAATCCTTGAACCAGTAGTTTCTGTACTTTGATCTTTTTTTTTTGTCATAATACTTCGTTGTTCCATTGTGTTCCAGGCCCATGGTTACGCCCGACCCCCACTCCAGGAATGGAGTCGAGGGCAGCACTCTTAGCCAGCATGCCAAGTGCTGCTAAGAGTGTTAAGAACTTAATTAATGAGGCTAACCTCAGGCTGGCTGGCCTTTGGGGCTCCCAACCTGCGACTAACGAACCCGCAGCGGGTGGTGTCTATGCCGATGTGGAACCTGAGCAGGGACCCGAGCAGCAACCTCAGGCACCTCCTCCTCGGAGGAGGCCAACTGGGGTTACAATCAGGGAACCTGCTATTCCCCATCGAGCAGCATAATCATCGGTCCCCAAGGGCAAGGGGAAACAAAAGGCTGTTGAGCCTACCGAACTATCTGACGACTCGTCGGATGTAAACGGTACATCATTCTCGTTTTTAAATAATTTGCCAATCCCTTCTCATCTATTTAATGGGGATGGCAGCTTTAGGAACGCCCCTTCTTTAAACTCAGATTTCTTCCAGGAACTAGGTAGTTCAGTAGATAATGTTACGACCAGTAGGTGTAGCTCGGGTACCTTACTTTTGTAATCCTTCTACTCTAATCTCTGTTTTCCCGCGACCCTTTAATCTCATTGTTTAAATTGTTTCTCTTTGTGCAGGTATGGACTCCGAGGACTTCTTTGACCATTACCAAGCTGCCGCTGACTCTTCTGTCCCGAAGAAGGATAGTAAAAGGGCTCGAGGGGAAAGTAGCAAGACCCCTTCGAAGAAGGCCCGGATAGAAGATGTTCCTGCCACAGCCCCTTCCAAGGAGGACTTACCACCTCCGCCACCCTCTGATCAGACGATCCCCGCGCCCGTCAATCCACGGCCCTCCTCAAAGGCTGCAGACAAGGAGACTTTGGACCACTTGTCCGAAGGCTCCCTGTCCAGCCACATAGTTGGCATGGCCAGGGAGAGAATATACCGACTCTCGAAGCACAAACGCAGCCAGACTGCCATCAATGACACTGCCACAATGGACATCAACCAAATCATTAACAGAGGGTTGAATGAGATAGCCAGCGTAAGTCATCTTTTGCTGCTTTGTCGTTTATGTTAGACTTCCCTTCCTAACTCATTTTTTCTTCAGGGGTTGTTGTCTTTGACTGCTAGCTGGCGCTGTGCTGGGGCAATGGTCTCTCGAGAGAATAACTTCGACTCCAGGCTTGCCCAGGCTAAGCAAGCGGTTGAGGCTGATAACAACAAGCTGCTCGTGGAGAACCAGGAGTTGTCTAAGCTGAGCGAACAACGTTGCGAGGACCAAGCCACTCTCACCCAGAAGCTTCAGGAGAGTCAAGGGGCCTTGAAGAAAGCCAACGAGGAGCAGAATAAATGGAGGGAAAGTGTTGTACTCAACACCCAAGAGTGTAAACAGCTCAATCTTGATCTGACTGGCAGCAGGGAGGAGACAAAGAGGCTCGAGGGACGGGTGCAGGAACTTGAGGGGCGCGTTCAGGAGCTTAAAGGGCGCATTCAAGAGCTCGAGGAGGATGGGGCCAGAAATCTGAAGAAGTACAAGGAAGCCACCTTCCTCAGTTTCTACGATTTCTGGAAGCACAACCGAGGGGCCAAAATTAACTATCTCTCTGAGCGGTTGCAAAGGACGCTGATGGCGTAGTGCACTGCTCGGTTGGAGGCGGAGGAGAGAGCTAAGGCCAAGACCCCTGCTACTGATGCTAAGGCTGATCCTCCGGTTGACAAGAGCGCTCCTAATCCCGAAGACCCTCCTGCTCCCCAGTAATTTTCTTTTTTTCTTTCACAGTTTTTATGGCCCACGGGCCTACTTGTAAAGACAATTTATTTTTCATTGCTGCGAGGGCAGCGTTTTACTTATACTTGAACGATTACATCCGAGCAGTACTGCTCGCGGTGTAAAGGCTTTTTTCTTTTAATTCCATATTTACATCCGAGCACTAATGCTCGCGGTGTAAACGATTTCCTTTATGATATTACAATGTTTCTTTTATTATAATACCTGTTCGCATGACCGAACTTAGCATCGTACTTTGGTTTGATTTTTCAAAACATAAATTTTGAAAAATGCTCTAAGTACCGTAGCATGCTTTCACTTATTTTGTCATGTGTTTACATACCTCATGGTATGCTTTGCTATCGATGTACCTTATATGCCCCCCAAGTGATCGATGAGCTTTAGGTCCTTGGTCACTTGCCTTGACCACGACCTGTTCGAACATTACTGCTTGTTATAGATTTCAACACTTGTAATACAGCAAAACAACACACGTAATGAACAAATACTTGTAAAAATAAATTTACAAAGGTTGGCAAGAATGACTGGCTGCGCACAGTCCCTTATAATCTCGTATTAAAATGGACTAAACATGTCTGTACGAGGGATCTTAAAAAAGATCTTACACTTATAAGCGATTCGTGGCTAACCCTTTTTTTCGAAACTTGTAAAAAGTAAGAATTAATACAATCCAGTCCTTTAAGAAGGACTATTCATTGGTAGTACTTGCGCAGGTGTTTTCCATTCCAGTAGCGTGGAACGAGATCTCCATTTAAGCGTGCAAGTTTATAGGTGCCTGGATGAAGGACTTCTTCGATCTGGTACGGTCCTTCCCAGTTTGGTTCGAGTACTCCAGCAGTGGGGTCGCGGGTATTCAAGAAAACTCGTCGTAGCACTAGATCTCCGACGTTGAATTTTCTTTCTTTTACTTTTGAATTAAAGTACCGGGCGACCTTTTGCTGGTACGCAGCTACTCGGAGTTGGGCTTTTTCTCGTTGTTCGTCTATTGAGTCTAGGGACTCCATCATCAATTGGCTGTTCTGATCCTGGCAGCCTTCAAGTCTTTTCTTCAGGATGTCCTTAAGCGTTTTATTCACTGCTTCGACTTGCCCGTTCGCTTGTGGATGAGCAACTGAAGAAAAGCTTTTGATAATCCCGTGTCTTTCGCAGAAGTCTGTGAATAAGTCACTGTCAAATTGGGTCCCGTTGTCTGAGACAATCTTTCGAGGCAAACCATATCGGCAAATAATGTTCTTGATGACAAAGTCAAGAGCTTTTTTGGTCGTTATGGTAGCGAGTGGTTCAGCTTTGGCCCACTTGGTGAAGTAGTCGACTGCTACAATCGCGTATTTCACCCCACCTTTCCCTGTTGGCAGTGATCCGATCAAATCTATCCCCCATACCGCGAAAGGCCAAGGACTCTGCATCTGTTTTAATTCGTTTGGAGCTGCCCGTGGGATTTTGGAAAATCTTTGACACTTATCGCACTTCCGCACGTACTCCTCAGAGTCTTTGTTCATAGTTGGCCAGAAATAGCCCTGCCTTAGGATCTTCTTCGCCAAACTTTGCCCCCCAGCATGATCTCCGCAAAAGCCCTCATGTACCTCCTTCATCAGTTCCTTAGCTTTCTCTGGTGTAATACATCTGAGCAGCGGCATGGAATATCCCCTTCGGTACAAAACACCATCGACCAATATATATCTCGCAGCCTGCCTCTGAAGAGTTCTGGCTTTGTTCCTATCTGTTGGCAGCGTGCCGTTGGTCAGATACTCCAAGTATGGTGCCATCCATGTGTCTGCCATCTGGATTTCCATGCTAGTCACATCTGCTCGTATGCTCGGCTCGCTCAATCTTTCTACTGGCACAATATTCAAAGTGTCAGCATCTTTCGCGCTTGCGAGTTTGGCTAAGGCATCTGCATTCGAATTCTGGTCTCGAGGTATCTGCTGGAGGGTATACTTCTGGAACTGTGCCAATAGATCTTTAGTTTTATTTAGGTAGGCTCCCATTTTGAGACCCCGTGCTTGATATTCCCCTAGAACTTGATTCACCACCAGTTGTGAATCATTGTAAATATCGAGCACTTTTATATCCATGTCTTTTGCCAATCGTAATCCAGTGAGGAGGGCCTCGTATTCTGCTTCGTTGTTCGAGGCTACGAAGTCAAACCTAATGGCACAGTGAAATCGATGCCCTTCTGGCGTTATCAATATCACTCCTGCTCCCACGTGAGATTCGTTTGACGACCCATCCGTAAACAACTTCCATGAGGGAGCTTGATCATGAGGCTCTGGCGCATTAGATTTTTCGAATTGCTCGTCGTTTGGGAGTTTGGTAAACTCTGCAATGAGATCAGCCAAGACTTGTCCCTTTACTGCTGTTCGCGGTGAATACGTAATATCGAACTGCCCTAGTTCGACTGCCCATTTTAATAGACGCCCAGCCGCCTCTGGTTTCTGGAGGACTTGCCGAAGGGGTTGGTCGGTTAAAACTGTGATAGGATGGGCTTGGAAGTAAGGACGTAGCTTCCTGGAGGCCAGGATTAAACAGTATCCTAACCTTTCGATGGGTGGATACCTCAGTTCTTCTCCGATTAGCCTCTTGCTTACATAGTAAACCGCTTTTTGTACGCCTTATTCCTCTCGTACTAGTAGCACACTAGCAGCAACTTCAGTGATCGCCAGGTAAATGAACAAAGTTTCTCCTTAGATTGGCTTAGATAAAATGGGAGGCTGTGCCATATGGGCTTTCAAGGCCTGAAAAGCTTGCTCGCAATCTCCTGTCCATTCAAATTTCTTGTTGCCCCTAAGTAGATTGAAGAAAGGGACACACTTGTCCGTTGATTTGGAAATAAATCTACTTAGGGCTGCAATTCTCCCAGTCAAACTTTGTACATCCTTGATCCTTTCTGGCGATTTCATATCGATCAGGGCTTTTATCTTGTCGGGGTTGGCCTCAATTCCCCTTGAATTAACAATAAACCCCAAAAACTTCCTTGATCCAACTCCGAAGGAACATTTGAGAGGATTTAGATTCATCTGGTACTTGTTCAATACATTGAAACACTCTTGCAAGTCCTTCACATGTCCTTCCGCCTTTTTTGACTTTACCAGCATGTCGTCCACGTATACCTCCATGTTTACGCCGATAAACTCTTTAAACATGTGGTTAACTAGTCGCTGGTAAGTCGCACCTGCGTTTTTCAGTTCGAAGGGCATTACTTTATAATAGTATAATCCCGTATCGGTCCGAAAGCTGGTGTGATCCTTGTCAGGGGGATGCAGGCTGATCTGATTGTAGCCCGAATATGCATCCATGAAAGAGAGGATCTCGTGTCCTGCAGTAGCATCGACCATCTGGTCGATCCTTGGGAGTGGGAAACAATCCTTTGGGCAGGCTTTATTGAGGTCTGTAAAATCCACACAGGTTCACCACTTGCCGGTAGGCTTGGGAACCAGTACTAGATTAGAGACTCATGATGGATAAAACGCCACCCTGATGAACCCATTCTCCTTTAATCTCTCTACTTCTTCTTTTAAGGCTCTCGACCGATCCTTATCGAGAAGCCTTCTTTTCTGTTGCACGGGCGGAAAACTCTTGTCTATATTCAAGACATGGCTGATAACTGCAGGATCTATTCCAACCATGTCTTTATGCGACCAGGCGAAGACTTCCTGGTTCTGTCACAAAAATTCCACCAGTGCATGCTTCGTGATTGCTTCCAAATTTTTCCCGACCTTTACTACTCTATTCGAGTCTTTTTCGTTGAGTTGGACCTCTTCTAGGTCCTCAACGGGTCCAACAGTATCTTCAAAATCCCCAAAGCGAGGATCTAAATCTCTATCCTCACTTTGGGCAACACCCTATTTGGTGACTCCTTCACCGGATTGGGCTTGTGTATCAATTTCCATCTGCAACCTTTCATTGGGAGTGCTTTTTGATGTTCCCTTCTTCACCTTCGTGACCGAGGCGTTGTAGCACTCCCTGGCCTCCCTCTGGTTTCCCAACACGCGTCCTACCCCTGCGTTTGTCGGGAATTTCATGGCTAGGTGCCATATAGAGGTGACGGCTCGTAGGTCAACTAGTATGGGTCTTCCAAAGACGGCATTGTACGCCGAGGGACAATTGACCACTATAAAGTAGCAAGTAATGTCCTGGTAGCAGGCGCTGTACCTGTTGTCACTGGAAGTCTGATTGACCCTGCGGGGGCGAGTCCCTCACCAGAGAAGCCATATATTGTTTGGTTGCAAGGCTCCAAGTCCTTAACGGACAACTTCATGCGTTCCAGAGAAGACTTGCACAGGATGTTCACTGAACTTCTTGTATTGACTAGCACTTTCTTCACCATCATATTGGCCATTTGGATGTCCACGACCAGCGGATCGGAGTGTGGGAACCAGACATGTTGGGCATCGCTATCAGAGAAGGTTATCTCGCCCTCTTCTGATCGAGCCTTTTTTGGCGCGCGGTCCTCCACAGCCATCATCTTGATGTCCTGGTCATGGCGCAGGGTCCGAGCATATCGTTCCCTGGCCTTGCCGCTGTTTCCCGTAAGGTGCGGGACTTTGCAGATGGTTAATAGGGTCCCTGCTACGGGATCAGGCTGCAAAGGTGGCGAGCGTTGGCTTGTGGGCGCTTGCTCGTTGCCACCTGGAGCTTCTCGTTGGGAATTTCCCGAGGCCCGTACATATCTTCTCAAGTGTCCTTGTCTAATAAGGAACTCGATCTCTTCCTTCAACTGGTTGCATTCATTGGTATCATGTCCGTAGTCGTTGTGATAACGACAGAACTTGGTAGTGTCTCTCCTCGAAATATCCTTTCGAATGGGGGCAGGCTTCTTGTAAGGCACACTGGAACTCGTGGCCTGATATAACTCTCCCCGAGACTCAATAAGGGCAGTATAGTTAGTGAACCGAGGTTCATAACGATTACCCTTGGTCCTTTTGTTGTCAGAGGTGAAAGGCTCGTTGTGTGGCCGTTTTCCACCATTCTTGCCATTGCCGTTGCCGTTCCCGTTGCCTTTGCCGTTGTCGTTGGGCTTGGACCCATTGGCGGCTTTGGCAGGCTCGGCTATCTCCTTATCTTTGCCTGAGGGCTTTCCTTCATTGGCAATGGCGTCTTCGAGCTTGATATATCGATCAACTCGATCTAGAAATTCCTGGGTCGTCCTAACCCCATGCTTTCTGAGGCTTTCCCAGAGAGGGGTACGGCGCTTAACTCCTGCCGTTATGGCCATCATTTTGCCCTCATCACCCACCGTTTTTGCTCCGGCGGCTGCTCGTATAAAACGCTGAACGTAGTCTTTCAGCGATTCTCCATTTTGCTGGTGTATCTCGACCAGCTGATTTGCCTCGGTAGGGTGTACGCGACCCGCATAGAACTATCTGTAAAAATTCTTCACGAACATTTCCTAGGAAATTATACTTGCAGGAAGGAATTTAAAAAACCACTCCTGTGCAGCGTCAGAAAGTGTTGCAGGGAAGATCCTGCACCGAGCGTCTTCGGACACCTTCTGAATGTCCATTTGTATCTCAAATTTGTTGACATGAGATATCGGGTCACCATACCCGTCAAAGTTTGGAAGCGTTGGCATCTTAAACTTGCTAGGAGTTTCAGCCATGGCTATCCTCTGGATGAAAGGAGTACCTTTCCTCCTATCGTGGTCGATGTAAGATGTTCTTCCCCCGATCAGCTGCTGCACTGCCTGGTTGAGGGCATCTATCTGGGCCTGCACAGCGCTAGGGATCGCTGTGGCCTCTGGTGCTGGGGGGACATACTCGCCGTGCCGCTTGCAGCGATCGTTGAGTACATCTCTCAAGTCCTCATCTCTCCTTCGCTGCTCGCTAGCTCCGAGCCGGTTGAAGACATTATTTTGTCTGGGCTGCCCTCCAGTGTCCCGTCTGTCGGGTTGGTCATCCTGAGGTGGCTGGCTTCTGCCTCCACCTCTTTCTTCATCCCTCCGACCAACATTCCCTCTGCCTGAGTCGGATTCGTTATAACCATGGTCATCTCTGAATCTTGATTGGCTATGGTGGGATCGACTATTTCCTCGATGGCCCTCTCGGGATGGAACCTCCCGAGCATTAAAGGGTGGTCTGCATTGGTCGTTAGGTCCCCGTGCATTATCATGCCGTGGGGGGCCTCGGACCACAGAGCCTAACTCTGAATTCCTCCTGTTACCAGGAGGATGCTGTCCTCTGTTCGGAAGATTTGGCTCATCGCCCCTATGACATCTAGGACTACGAGGCTGCTGCTCGTTCCTATTTTGCCTCTGCTGCGGGGGATTGCGGTGACCAGTCTGTGAGATAGGCTGTGCTTCAGTATCCCTTGGTGGGAGATCTTCCTAAGGCACAGTCGGCTGCTCGGGCCTTTGTGGGCTCGAGGGTTGGATGGGCGGGCTAGGATTGGGACCCCTCTGGGGTGGCCCATCCGTGGGTTGATCAGGCTGCGAGGCAGGTGCAGCCTGATTCCTAGCCAACTGTAGGGCTGCTTCGAGGGTTGACATGGCCTCCCTCTGACGGCGGTCCATCTCCGCCTGCCTCTCACTCAGCTCCAGGCGCTGCCGCTCAATTTCCTGCTGTTTCCGCGCCATTATTTCGGCGGCACCTTCCTGGTTGGCCCTCAGATTGGCCAGCTCTTCATGCAGTGCCCCTAGGGTACTCTTCAACGTCGCGTCGTCCATTTCTTCTTCATCGAAATCCAAATGTGGCTCATCCTCAGCCACATTTGTAGGAGGAGGAGGAGGAGGGTTAGATGGTGCAGCGCCGGCCGCCTGTCCAGTTTTCTTGGTAGTTTTCGCCATTGGTTTTCTCAATGATGCTATATCAAGCTCTCAATGAAAGCACCAGAATGTTGACCCAGATTTTGGCCAACTGACACGGAGTCAAAATACGCTTGATGTGGATGAATACGTTGAAAATAATGTATGACGAAAATAATAAGAACACAAGATTTTATAGTGGTTCGGCCTCAGGATCTGGTAATAACCTACGTCCACTTGAATTGTTCTCCGTGTCAGTTGGCCAAAATCTGGGTCAACAAATTTGTTATTCATTTTTTTTTCTATTTTTACTAACTTGGTTTATTAGTTGTGGTTGATGTTTTTAGGGTTTGCATAGAACTTGGTTTGAGACATGGCAATGTATTATCAACATTGTTATGATCCACAACTGAATAGACATAACCCCTATTCTAACAATTACAATTCACAATGGGAGAAATATTCTAATACTTTCTATGGTGGAAATCAATATGTTGAGCCGAATTACTACTCTCAATCATAATTTAATGAGTTCGCACCACAATATTCATATCCATCAATTGGAGATCTCATCAATACATTGAATGCCAACAATCTCCAACTTCAACAGATGTCGCAATAGGCTTATGGGCCTTTTCCTCAACAACCTCCTACAAGAATGCCACAAGATTAGGAATCATCAATTTTAGGTATGGTAAAAACCTTGGTGGCTTCAAATATCCAGACCCAAGTTATTCTTCAGAGTACAGAAGTGTCCCTCAAGAATTTGGCGAGTACTATGGGACAAACTGATACATCATTGAGAAATCTCGAGGTTGAGAATTTTGGAGAATTACCCATAGAATTAGAGAGTAATCCAATAAAGCATGATAGTACCCTAACTCTCTGTTATCAGGTAAATTAGCATTGGTGACGTGGCGAATAATTTCTTGATACGTGGCTGACACCTGGAAGCATCTGCTAGAGTATCGACCAGGGGACACACCTGAAGCAGGAGATGCCTATCTTTGCCGCGACCAGTCTGGTCGGTGGTTCCGCTAGCAGAACAACATTTGTGAGAAGATCTTTGAGAATCCCGAATTTATCTCATGCAATCTTCCGAATATCCCACTATTCAGGGGATAATATCTGCAACAATATTCTGTAATCCTCTATGAGCCTATAAATAGCAAGATATAGCTCAAGGGGAGGGGACTTTTTTTTTGGAACTAAAAAACGATAGAGAGAGATAGAATTTCTCCCAAAACACTTGTATTGCTTTAAGTGAAGTGCTGAAACTCATTGAACCCAAGTTCTCTGATCACACTTCTGATTTCATATCAATATAATTTTAAGTGGACGTAGGTCATTACCAGATCCTGGGGCCGAACCACTATAAATTGCTGTGTTTTCTTTACTTTCGTCATTATATTATTTTCTTTATATTTGTCCATATCATTCATATTTTGACTCCGTGTCAGTTGGCCAAATCGTGGGTCAACATTCTGGTGCTTTCATTGAGAGGACAATTCATTGCCGTTAAGAAAACCGATGGCGAAAGCAGGAAGGAAAGCTGGCCAAACTGCCGCCGCTGCACCGTCAAATCCACCACCTCCTCCTCCACCCGCAAGCATGGTGGAAGATGAGCCGCAACTAGATTTTGAAGAGGAGGAAATGGACGATGCAACGCTGAAGATCACCCTGGGCGCATTGCAAGAAGAATTGGCTAGTCTGAGGGCCAATCAAGAAACTGCTGCAGAAGCCATGGCAAGGCAGCAGCAGGAACTTGATCGTCAGCGGGCGGAGTTGAGCGAGAGACAAGCAGAGGTGGATCGCCGCCAGACTGAGGCCATGGCAGCCCTCGAAGCAGCCTTGCTATTGGCAAGAAATCGGGCCGCACCTGCCTCGCAGCCTAACCAACCTGAGAATGGGCCACCTCAGGAGGGTCCCAATCCTAGCCCGCCAATCCATCCTTCAAGTCCGCAAAGGCACGAGCAGCCTCAGATGCCCCATGATGACGTCCCATTGGACCCCGAGGCAAATCCACCATCCCAAGCTGCTCGAGGTAATCCCCCGTAGCAAAGGCAGAATAGGGCCGAACGACAGCCTCGTAGTCCTAGACGCCGTGAGAATGATGGGCCACACCAAGCGAACAGGGGTCACTACCCTCCTGGTAACAGGAGGGAATCGGAGTTAGGCTCTACGGTCCGTGGACCCCCACGGCATGATAATGCACGGGGACATCGCGACCAGCGCAGGCCACCCTCTAACGCTCGGAGCGTTTCTGCCAGAGACGGGAATAGAGGGAACAACCAATCTTACCACAGCCAATCAAGGTTCAAAGATGGCCACGGATACAACGAGGCTGACTCAGGCAAGGGAAATGCTGATGGGAGGAATGGAATTAGAGGTAAAAGCAGGAGCCAAATACCTCAAGGTGACCAACCAAATAGGCAAGATGCTGGGGGGCAACCCAGGCAAAATAATGTCTTCAACCGACTCGGAGGTAGCGAGCAACGGAGAAGGGAGGAAGACCTAAGAGACATACTCAATGATCGACGAGAAAAGCATGGTGAGAACATCCCCCAGCAGCAGAGACCACAGTTATTCCTACTGCATTGCAAGCTCAGATAGACGCACTGAATCAGGCTGTGCAACAGCTGGTCGGGGGAAGAACCTCTTACATCGACCACGATAGAAGAAAGGGCACTCCTTTTGTCCAAAGGATAGCCAACGCAGAGACTCCCAGCAAGTTCAAGATGCCTACGCTCCCGAACTTTGATGGATACGGGGATCCCGTCTCGCATGTGAATAAGTTTGAAATCCAGATGGACATTCAGAAAGTGTCCGAAGACGCTCGGTGCAGGATCTTTCCTGCAACACTTTCTGAAGCCGCGCAGGAATGGTTTTTTAAGTTCCCACCTGCAAGCATAGTTTCCTGGGAAATGTTCGTAAGGGAGTTCTACGGACAGTTCTACGCGGGTCGTGTCCACCCAACCGAAGCAAACCAACTGGTCGAGATCCGCCAGCAGGACGGAGAGTCAGTGAAGGACTACGTCCAACGATTTATGAGGGCGGCGGCTGGAGCAAAAACAGTAGGGGACGAAGGCAAGATGATGGCCATTACCGCAGGGGTAAAGCGTTGCTCTCCCCTCTGGAAGAGTCTCCGAAAGGAAGGAGTTAAAACAACCCAAGAGTTCTTGGATCGAGCCGATCGTTACATAAAGCTCGAGGAAGCCATTGCTGACGATGGGAAACCCTCGAACAAGGGTAAAAAGGCCGCCGAACCTTCCAAAGCCGCCAATGGGTCCAAACCTAATGGCAACGACAAAGGCCATAAAAACGGCAACGGTAATGGCAAAAATGGTGGGAAACGGCCATATAATGAGCCCTCCACCTCCGACAATAAACGTGCCAAGGGTAATCGTTATGAACCTAGGTTCACTAACTACACTGCCCTCATCGAGTCTCGAGGAGAGGTTTACCAGGCCACGAGCTCTAGTGTGCCTTACAAGAAACCTGGGCCCATTCGAAAAGACATTTCGAAAAGAGACACCACCAAGTTCTGTCGTTACCATAACGACTACGGACATGACACTAATGAATGCAACCAGTTAAAAGACGAAATCGAGTTCCTTGTAAGACAAGGACACTTGAGAAGGTACGTACGGGCCTCGGGAACTTCCCAACGAGAAGCTCCAGGTGGCAACGAGCAGACGTCTACACGCCAGCGCTCGCCACCATTACAGCCTGCCCCTGTAGCCGGAACGCTCTTAACCATCTGTGGAGGCCCGCACCTCGCGGGAAATAGCGGAAAGGCCAGAGAACGATATGCTCGAACTCTACGCCACGACCAGGACATCGAGATGATGACTGTGGAGGACCGCACGCCGAAAAAGGCTCGCTCAGAGGAGTACGGGATAACCTTCTCTGAGGATGATGCCCAGCACGTCCGATTCCCACATTCCGATCCGCTGGTCGTGGATATCCAGATGGCCAATATGATGGTAAAAAGAGTACTGGTCGATACAGGAAGTTCAGTGAATATCTTGTATAAATCAACGCTGGAACGCATGAAATTGTCCGTAAAGGACTTGGAGCCCTGCAATCAAACCATATACGGCTTCTCTGGAGAAGGACTCGCACCAGCCGGAATGATCAAACTCCTAGTAACAACGGGTACAACGCCTGCCTCAAGGACACTACTCGCCACTTTTGTAGTGGTCGATTGTCCTTCAGCGTATAACGCCGTTATTGGAAGACCCATACTGGTTGAGCTGAGGGCCATCATCTCCATGTGGCATCTAGCCATGAAGTTCCCAACAGACTCAGGGGTAGGATGCATTTTGGGAAACCAAAGGGAAGCCAGGGAGTGCTACAACGCCTCAGTCACAAAGGCAAAAAGTGGAGCATCGAGGAGCGCTACCCCAGAACGATTGCAGATGACAGAAGATAGTCAAACCCAATCAGGTGGTAAAGTCACCAAATAGGGTGTTGCCCAAAGTGAGGATATAGATTTGGATCCTCGCTTTGGGGATTTTGAAGAAAATATAGGACCCATCGAGGACCTGGAAGAGGTCCAACTCGATGAAAAAGACCCAACCAGAGTCGTAAGGGTTGGGAAGAATTTAGAACCTACCACAAAGCAGGCACTGGTAAGATTCTTGCAAGAGAACCAGGAAGTTTTCGCCTGGTCGCATAAAGACATGGTTGGGATAGACCTTGCAGTAATCAGCCATGTCCTGAACATAAACAAAGCCTTTCCACCGGTGCAACAGAAAAGAAGGCTGCTCAATAAAGATAGATCAAAGGCCTTAAAAGAAGAAGTCGAAAGACTTAAAGAAAATGGGTTCATCAGGGTAGCGTTTTATCCGTCGTGGGTCTCAAATTCGGTGCTGGTCCCCAAGCCAAACGGCAAGTGGCGGACCTGTGTGGATTTTATAGACCTCAATAAAGCCTGCCCAAAAGACTGCTTCCCACTCCCGAGGATCGACCAGCTAGTCGATGCAACTGCAGGACATGAGATCCTCTCGTTCATGGATGCGTATTCGGGTTACAACCAAATCAGCATGCACCCCCCTGACGAGGATCACACCAGCTTTCGGACCGATACGGGCTTGTATTGTTACAGAGTAATGCCCTTCGGGCTGAAAAACGCAGGTGCGACTTACCAACGACTAGTCAACCACATGTTCAAAGAGCTAATTGGGATAAGCATGGAGGTATATGTGGATGACATGCTCGTAAAGTCCAAAAGGGCAGAAGGACATGTGAGGGATTTGCAGAAATGCTTTGACGTGCTGAACAAGTATCAGATGAAATTAAATCCCCTCAAATGTTCCTTTGGAGTCGGATCAGGGAAGTTTTTGGGGTTTATAGTAAATTCAAGAGGAATCGAAGCCAACCCCAACAAGATAAAAGCCCTAATCGACATGAAGTCGCCAAAGAAAATCAAGGATGTACAAAGCCTGACCGGAAGGATCGCTGCCCTGAGTAGATTCATCTCAAAATCAACTGACAAGTGCGTTCCATTTTTCAATCTACTAAGGGGGAATAAGAAGTTTGAATGGACGGAAGACTGCGAGCAAGCATTCCAGATCTTAAAGGCTCATATGTCACAACCTCCCATCCTATCAAAACCAATCAAAGGAGAGACTTTGTATATTTATCTGGCGATTACCGAAGTTGCTGCTAGTGCGGTACTAATACGGGAGGAAGAAGGCGTACAGAAAGCTGTTTATTACGTCAGCAAAAGGCTCATCGGTGCAGAATTGAAATATCCACCGATCGAAAGATTAGCATACTGCCTGATTCTAGCCTCCAGAAAATTGCGTCCATACTTCCAAGCCCATTCTATCACAGTTCTGACCGACCAGCCCCTTCGGCAGGTCCTCCAAAAACCTGAGGCGGCTGGACGACTGTTAAAATGGGCGGTCGAATTAGGACAGTTTGATGTAACCTATTCACCGCGAGCAGCAATAAAAGGGCAAGCCTTGGCCGATTTTATTGCGGAGTTCACCGAACTCCCCAACAGTGATCTGTGCAAACAACCTGACACGCCCATGCCTCAAGACGAGACTCCTTCGTGGAAGCTATTCACGGATGGATCATCCAATGAATCCCACGCAGGAGCAGGAGTGATATTGATAACGCCCGAAGGGCATCGATTTCACTGCGCAATCAGGTTTGACTTCGCAACGTCAAACAATGAAGCATAATACGAAGCACTCCTCGCTGGGCTGAGAATGGCCAGGGATATGAGTATAAAAGTGCTCGATGTTTACAGCGACTCTCAGCTGGTCGTGAATCAGGTCCTGGGAGAATATCAAGCGTGAGGATTAAAGATGATGGCCTACCTTAACAAAACGAAAGATTTGCTAGCCCAGTTTACAAAGTACACCCTTCAGCAGATTCCGCGAGACCAAAATTCGAATGCAGACGCCTTGGCCAAACTTGCAAGTGCTAAAGATGCTAACACCTTGAACATAGTCCCAGTAGAGAGATTAAGTAAACCAAGCATAGATGAGGTCGAAGCCAACATGGAAATTCGTGCAGAAGATACATGGATGGCCCCTTACCTGGAGTATTTGACAAATGGGACATTGCCAGCAGATAGAAACAAGGCCAGAACTCTGCAAAGGCGGGCTGCTAGATACATACTACTCGACGGTGTTATGTACCGAAGAGGATATTCAATGCCACTACTCAGGTGCATTACATCAGAGAAAGCTAAGGAACTCATGAAAGAGGTGCATGAAGGCTTCTGCGGAGATCACGCTGGGGGGCAGAGCTTGGCGAAAAAAGTGCTTAGACAGGGCTATTTCTGGCCAACAATGAATGAGGATTCAATGGAGTACGTACGAAGGTGTGATAAATGTCAAAGGTTCTCCAAAATCCCACGAGCAGCACCAAACGAGCTAAAACAGATGCAGAGCCCGTGGCCTTTCGCAATATGGGGAATAGACTTGATTGGGTCAATGCCAACAGGAAAAGGAGGAGTAAAGTACGCAGTCGTGGCAGTCGATTACTTCACGAAATGGGTAGAAGCTGAACCACTCGCAACTATCACGACCAAGAAAGTTCTCGACTTTGTCATCAAGAACCTTGTATGCCGGTATGGTTTGCCCAGAAAGATAGTATCAGACAACGGGACCCAATTTGACAGCGATCTGTTCACCGATTTCTGCGAGAGGCACGGAGTTATTAAGAGTTTTTCTTCAGTCGCGCACCCCCAAGCGAATGGGCAAGTCGAAGCTGTAAACAAAACCCTCAAGGACACCCTGAAGAAAAGGCTTGAAGAAGCTAAGGGAGCGTGGCCGGAATAGCTACCTGAAGTCCTCTGGTCATATAGAACATCTCATCGAACAGCGACGGGGCATACCCCATTTTCCCTAGCCTACGGATATGAGGCAATGTTACCTGTCGAGCTAGATCCCCCCTCACATCGGCGTTTTACTTACGACCAGGACGCGAACAGCCAATTGATGATGGAGTCCTTAGACTCGATCGATGAGATAAGAGAAAAATCTCAACTCCGAGTTGCTGCTTACCAGCAAAAATTCGCCCGGTACTTTAACTCCAAAGTTAAAGAAAGAAAATTCAACGTCGGAGATTTGGTGCTACGACGAGTTTTCTTAAATACCCGCGACCCCACTGCTGGCGTGCTCGGACCTAACTGGGAAGGACCTTACCAGATTGAAGAAGTCCTTCACCCAGGCACCTACAAACTTGCACGCTTAAACGGAGATCTCGTTCCGCGCTATTGGAATGGAGAACACCTGCGCAAGTATTATCAATAAACAGCCCTTCTTAAAGGACTGGCTTGTTTAGATTTTTCTATTAATTTTTACAAGTTTTGCAAAAAGGGTTAGCCACGATGTATGGCTAACTGCTCGTATATGTAAGATTCTGTTTCAGAATCACTCGTAAAGACATGTTAGTCCATTTTTAATACGAGATTATAAGGGACTGTGCTCAGCCAGTCATTCTTGCCAACCTGTTGTGAATTTACATTTGCAAGTATTTGTTCATTACGTGTGTTGTTTTGCTGTATCACAAGTATCATTTTTTCCGCATGAACAGGAATGTTCGAACAGGCCATAGTCAAGGCAAGTGACCAAGGACCTAAAGCTCCTCGATCACTTGGGGGGCATATAAGGCACATCGATAGCAAAGCATACTCTCAAGGTATGTAAACACATGAACAAAATGAGTGAAAGCATGCTACAGTACTTAGTGTATTTTTCAAAATTTGTGTTTGATAAATCATGGCAAAGTACTATGCTAAGTTCGGTCATACAGACAAATGTTATAATAAATAAAAATATTATAGCACCAAGAGTTAAGCTTTTACACCGCAAGCATTGCTGCTTGGATGTAATTGTTCAAATAAAAAAGATTTACTGCCCGTGCAGCAAAATTTAAAAAGAAACTATTGTCTTTACACGACCCGTGGGTCGCATGTTCAAAAAGAAAGAAAAAAAGTTAATAAAAGTTAAGAGGCCTGGGGGGCAGGAGGGTCTTGGGCAGCATCCTGGTCAGTCACTTCCTCGATGGTTTCTCCTTCCAAACCAACGACACTTGGGGTTGCAGGAGTCGCAACTCTTGCCTCCTCTTCAGCCAGTTGAGCAGCGCACCGGGCCAACTCCGCAGCTCTGACTTCCTCTGAAAGGTAGCTAAAGTCAGCACCCTGATTGTGTTTCCAGAAGTTATAGAAACATCGAAGTGTGGTCCTTTTGTACTTTTCCAGATTCTTGGAGTTGTCAAGCTCCAACTGCTGCACCTTGCCCTCAAGAGTGGCAATAGTATCGTCCTTAGTCTTGACTACCCCCTCCAGATGCTTGATCTCGCGGAGATGAGTTTTGTTGTACGACCGGTACTCTTCCCTCAGCTTAACCGCTGCATCTTTTGCAGCTTCGGCCGCAGACAGTTTGGTCACCGCTGCATCCCTCTCTCGGACCATCGCTTCCAACTCCGTAGCATGCCTGGCCTCAGCAGCCGAAAGCTCCTCGGCTGCCTTCACCTGATATTTCTCGATAGCTTTTGCCTCGAACTGCTCGACAAGAACCTGAGCTCGGGTACGAGCAGTAGTGGCAGAAAGCAAGGCCTGTGCACAAAGAAAAAGGAGTAAGGACTTATCACAAGGTTTAGAAACTACAAGACTTGAAGAATAAAGAAACACTTACGCTGGAGATCTCGTTCAGAGCCCTGTTCAGGATCTGGTCGACCGGTAACTCTTCAGCTTGGAGCATGGCGGTCCAAATTTGCTCGCCTTTGCCTATGCGGTCAAGATGATCCTTGGCAGATTTGATGGCACGGCTCACGAGCCTAGCCCCATGGGCCTCTTCACGAGAAAGATGCTCCCTAGCAGGCGCAGTTGGAGGATTGAGCCGAACAGGAGTATTTTGCTGTTCGGAAGGAGCAGGAGGAGGAGTAGGAGTTCGCCCAGTTGGCGCAGGATTTTGCCCAGTTGGTGTGCCCTGAGGAGGGTCATCTGGTCGACTCTTTTTGGCCGAAGGGTCCCGACTGGATTCACCAGCCCTCTTTCTCGATCTCCGAGAGAGTTGGGGGACTTCTTCTTCTTCCTCGGCCTGGTACATGTCGAAGATGTTGGGAGTCAACATATCTGCATGAAGGTAAACGCAAGGGGCTAATAAGGAAAGAGAAAGGTGAAAGTAAGTAATACAACAGAAAGAAGATAGCAAAGTAAATACCCGAGCTACAACTACTGGTCGTTACATTATCGACTCTATTAATCATAAGCTCATTTTCGGGCATGAAGAAGTCTGGCCCTAAATTTGGAGCATATGTAAAGTTACCGTCCCCGTCAAACATATGACAGGGAATTGGCAAACCATTTAAAAGCGAAATAAAGTTACCATTGTCATCAGAGGACTTTCCCAAGTCAACAACAGGCTCTGTGGCCTTTTCTTTCCCCTTGCCTTGGGGAGCAGAAGGCCTTTTGGCAGAAGGGCTACCCGTGGGTTCCCTGATCGCAACTCCTGTTGGCCTCCTCCTGGGAGAAGGTACAGGAGGTTGCTGCTCGGGAACCCCCTCGGCAGTGGCTTCGTCCACCACGGACCCTCTATTTTCATGGCGAGGAGCCAGGAGGCCAGACGACCTCAAATTCTTTTCAATGATCAGGGCCTTGACGCTTTTCGCTGCGTCAGACATCCTGGCCAGAGCATTGGACCTCAACACCATGTCTGGTGTTGGAGTTGGACGTAGCCAGGGGCCTGAAAAACAGGTCAAAATTGAGAAAAAAATGAAAGAATATACTCTGGGGAAAAGTATCGACCAGCGAAAGGCAAGCTCTTACCTCCTCTCGTGAAGGCCAAGTTGTTACTGGCTACGTTCGGAGTAAAGAAGTACTCCTTATTATAATGCCCCATATTCGAGACATGAGTAGTACCACTCAGGAACGACCGGCCGGTTTCCTGGTGACAAAAGTGAAAAAAGCCCGTCCCGTTGTGCTGAGGATTGGACTTGAGGTCGAAGAGGTAGTTGACCTCATGAGGTGAAGGTTCTGGCCACTTGTTAAGTTTGTACAGGACATAGAGTGCAGCCAACATTCTATATCCGTTGGGGGTTATTTGGAAGGGGGCGACGCCGAAATAATTGGCCACCCCTACAAAGAAAGGATGAAGAGGGAGATAAGCCCCCGCTTCAATGTGATACCAGGACCAGGCGCTGTGCGCTCCTCCTAGACGGTTAGCCCTCTGGTCCGCAGTAGGACGTGTAATGGTTACCCCCGTAAGGGGGAATTTTCTGAAGCAATTGGCGACCATCCGAGGGGTCATCGAACTGGCCGGGGGAGTGTACCACTCGACATCAGGCGGATTCCTATGACGAGGACGAGCCCTAGTTTGGATATTAGGGTCAGTAACAAAATTCTCTCGACCACTGGTCGAGGGAGCCCCCGCCTGCGAGCCAGGCTGGGCAGGAGAAGTAGGGTTACTCTCAGATTCGGGCCTTTTCTTGCCATGAGACTTTGAACGGGCCATGGGAGGAGAAGGATGTGGTCTGGAAGAGGCTCGTGAGAAAGGTATCTGGTGAATGCGATCGGTTGGTTGTTCTTCTCCCTCGAGCAGCTGGGCGAGAAGGTCGTCGTCGATGGGTCTCTCACCTCCCCACAAATCTGGCATTAAAATCTGCAAACAGAAGAATGGGGAGGTGAGGTCAGAAGAGTCTAGAAGGCTTTTAGAATAACGCTGGTCGAGTATAAAAGCTAAGCCTTTATACAACAGCATTCTAGCAAGAAACTAAGTCTTTCTGTGCAAACAGTTTAAAAAGCGGATCAAAGGGTGAAAGTGAAGGGTTTTCCTGAAAAGCTTTTTCGACTCCCCTTAGGGCAAGAAAAAATTATTTTCAACTGGTTTAAAAATCGAAATGCTACTTCGATTCTACGTCCTAAAAAACACTGATCCTGGGTTTTAAACCAACTCATAAGCCTACTCTGCCTACAAAAATATTCTATCTTTGGGCTCTTAAAAAACCAGAAGCCAAGAGACTCAAACAGTACACTATTAAAAAGCATGCACCACGAGAAATTAGAAGCATGAGGTTTCAAGAAACTTACCAGGGAAAATGGTCGTGAAGGTGGAAGTGAGAGCTTCGGGAGTCAAGAAGCCCACCGTTTGAGTCTTGAGAGCACAGGAGAACGTTCGCCGGAGAAGGTAAAGCTCTGGTTTTTAGGGTTTTCGGCGGAGCAGTGACGTGCGTGAAAAGGAAAGAAATGGCTCTGGTGATCTTATATAAGTTTGTCTCTGATATTCAAAAGGCGTGATCATTAATTTTCCTTTTTTGAAGTATGGGGAAACGTGATGGCCGTCAAAAGTGTTTCTGGGGAACTGAAAAGCCATGATTAGACAGGAGTAGTTTGCTTTTTTTCAAGAACGCACGAAGGGTCCTGACACGTCAGGAGGGGTTACCGAAGAGTCATACGTTCAAAGTTTATTCACTGTTCGTAGTAAATAAACTTTGGGGGGCAAATGTTATCAGGTAAATTAGCATTGGTGACGTGGCGAATAATTTCTTGATACGTGGCTGACACCTGGAAGCATCTACTAGAGTATCGACCAGGGGACACACCTGAAGCAGGAGATGCCTATCTTTGCCGCGACCAGTCTGGTCGGTGGTTCCGCTAGCAGAACAACATTTGTGAGAAGATCTTTGAGAATCCCGAATTTATCTCATGCAATCTTCCGAATATCCCACTATTCAGGGGATAATATCTGCAACAATATTCTGTAATCCTCTATGAGCCTATAAATAGCAAGATATAGCTCAAGGGGGGGGGGGGTGGGGGGACTTTTTTTTTGGAACTAAAAAACGATAGAGAGAGATAGAATTTCTCCCAAAACACTTGTATTGCTTTAAGTGAAGTGCTGAAACTCATTGAACCCAAGTTCTCTGATCACACTTCTGATTTCATATCAATATAATTTTAAGTGGACGTAGGTCATTACCAGATCCTGGGGCCGAACCACTATAAATTGCTGTGTTTTCTTTACTTTCGTCATTATATTATTTTCTTTATATTTGTCCATATCATTCATATTTTGACTCCGTGTCAGTTGGCCAAATCGTGGGTCAACACTCTCCAAAGTAGTACACAACTTAACACACCACCTCATCCAAACATAACATTTGATCTAACTCCAACTCAAGAAGTCAACAATTCAAACCCAGAAGCATCTTCTTTATTGGAGGTAAAAACTTTCATGTCAGCTGGTCCATCATCACAGAACATGTTACACAAACCAATTGTCAGATTGTATGTTCCTCTTCCTCCTTTTCTGAGCACATTGACAAAATCTAAGAATGAGGAGGAAAATAAGGCGATCCTTAAAATCAATATTCTGCTCCTTAAGACCATTAAACAAGTACCAAAGTGTGTTAAGATTCTTAAGGAGTTGTGCACAAATAAAAGGAAACTTAAGGGTGATAAAAAGATAGGTGTGGGAGAGAATGTCTCTGTTGTTCTTAAAAGGAAGTTGTCACCCAAGTGTCAAGACCTTGGGATGTTTACAAATCCATACACCATCGGTAAAACCAGGTTTGATCATTATATGATAGATTTAGGAGCACCTATTAATGTTATGTCTTATTCTATTTTTGCTTATTTAAATCTCTGGTTATTAAAAGAAACTAGTGTTATTATTTGATTGGCTAATCGCACTAATCCTTATCCCCTAAGGGAAGTTGAAGATGTTTTGGTGCAGGTTCAATTTGAGAGGCCATTCCTACTGATTACAAGTACAAAGTTGGATGTCAAAGCATAGGTACTTACAATGAAATTTGATGGTGAAGTTATACAATTTGATATGTTGAATTCTATTGATAAGTACAAAAGGAAGAAGGTTCTGTTAAATGACCCACCATGACAATCATGACCACATCATTTAGTCGAGCTAACGACGTGAAACAAAGTGTACTTGAGGGAGTTTTCTTTTCCTTACCTTCCGTTTTATTTTCATTGATAACAATGCTTAAATTAAGTTTGGGGGAGGGGAAAACTTGCTTGATTTATTTTTTTTATTGTTATTTCTTTAGTTATTATTTGTGTTTGTGTTGTTTAGTTATTTTTAGTGTCATTTTTTTTAGTTTAGGTTATGATAAACATGGTTAAGTTGAAAGACGTATGTCAATGATAGAACTTTTGATTGAGATGAGAACATGTTTAAGAACTTGATGAATTCTGCATGGATTGTGTGCTTAACTCTTGTGTGGTTGTTACTTAAGCTTGATCATTGATTTTTAAACATAATGTATGTACAATTAGATTTACCTTTTCACTATTGTTTGGAGATATTTATGCATGCTATTATCTACATATATAGACTCGACCGCTCTAGAAATTATTGATTAATTGTTTGAGGTGAAATCCTAAGTACACATGATTAAGGCATGTTCTTTGGATCGTTTGAGCCTTTCAAGCTTACCAATGAAATTTAATACCTTAGTTTCCCATTTTTGAGCCATAATGACTATTTTTTTTCTTTTATGAATCCAATATCCAAACCTTTGTAGCTTGAAATTTTTATCTCTTTTTGTGACCCATTACAACATAGTTTTATATGAATGTTTGATTTTGTGGGTTGGGTTATGGATTGTAAGAAGGGGACAATTTATATTGGTTTGTTGGATTGTAATGTGGATGTATATGATATAATATTTCTCCCAATGAAGTTGAAAAAAAAGAAGAAAAATTCTGCATTGAAAAAAAAGAGAAGAAAAATTTGCAAAAGTACAAGTGTGAGGGAAATAATATGATCGATGTGAAAAGAAATAAAAAAGGAATGTTATGTATTTTCTTGAATTGTATGAGAATTTTGTGGAAGATCTAAAGAATAGAATGAATATAGGCTATGGTGTGATTTAAGATTAAATATTCATTTTTCATCTACCTTTAACCTTAGCCTTACATTACAAGGTTTTAAAGACCTTTTGATTCTTGATTATGTGTGTTTATATTAGTGAAGAATAATTGGTTAATGTCTATGGAGTGGATTCTTTTCATGAAAATATTTACTATACAAGAGACTTTAAAACATACTTTGGCATGTATAAATTGATTCGAATGTTTGTGTTTTGGTAAGTTTGATTGTGCATAATCATAAAGAGATCGAGTTTAAGTGGTGATTGGGCATTGAGTTGAAGTTCTGAGGAATGTGGAATTCAAATTTTTCCTATAACTTATTTGTTTGATCAACTTTTGAGACAACTAGCGCTTTCGACAAAACCATTGCTTATGTGTTTAGTTTTTATTTTGTTTGCTCGAGGACAAACAAATGTCAAGTGGGGGAATTTGAGAAGTATCGAATTCATCTATTTTTAATTCATTATTCTTCTATAATTATGCACTTTATTATTTTTTTATATATTTTTAATAAGTTTATTTTGTGTTTTTAGGACTTCCAAGACATTTGGGTGAAAAATAATGAATTTGAGATGTTTTACAAGCAATGGTTAAGCTCGGAATTACAACTCTAAAACTTCACACTTAATTATGATAATTTTCCAATACATTTTTGAAAATATTTCAAGAAATACATTTTTTATATCTTTTTCTTATCTTTCCATAGATTTTTGAATCATCCAATTCTGACTTATATCGAGGAAGTTGTGGTTAAAATACTGTAAATTGATGCATCTGAAGAAAACCGAAAAAGTGGAAAAATTGCTACGGCCGAGGCCAGCCTTATTCCAGGCCATAGTCTGGGGGATAGAATGCAATGGCCACGGCCAAAAATGTCCCAGGTCACGGCCGGAGCCCGATTTTCTAGAAAATACATGTTTTTGTGGAAGCGGTCGCCAAGAGACACTAGCCGCGGCCGACGATCAATTTTTCTTTAATTTTTGAATTTTAATGTATTTTTGAAAGGGCTATATAAGGGGTTGGGTTTAACTTTTAATATAACCTTGGATTGCAAATTTTAGAGGCTAGAGCAGCAGAGGAGAAGAAAAGGCATCATCATCTAGATTCTTCAATCTACTTTTTCGTTCTTCTCTAAAACTTCTTTATTTTCATTGAATGTTTATGTTTATGATCTTGAATTTGATTATGGAGTAGTTTTCTTTTAGGTTAACGATTATTTCAAAACCTAAGACATGAGATCTTGAATGCATTGGTGAATTTTATTCCTTTTATTCCCTTATATTAAATTGCTACTATTTTTCTATTTGAATGTTATGAATCTTGTAAAATCTTGTTTAGATAGCCACTAATTAGAGTTTTGCATTGTTCTACTATCATATTAAGATTGCTATTCACCTAATAGTTTATGATTATAGGTAGAGTGATAAAATTCAATAAGTATTGTGACAAGAATAAATTCTTGTTTAGATAGCCAGGGTCTCGTATTGACCTCCGAGGGTCTCTGACCGCCCTGTTCTCTTATATATAGTTGCACAAAGTAACAACTCAATCATAATATATTTAAACTTGGTTGAAAAGGAATTCAAGTACAAAGTTCAAGGAGCTGACTTACAAGGACGGTTGAAATGTCGTACAGTTCTTGAACCCGTTTGACATGAAGAATTGATCCTTGTAGTTATTCGGGTGGCTGGGGAGGTCAATAATGGAGGCTGTACTAGGGAATCTGATGAAGTAGTAGAAGCCATCACCTTGTACCTTTTATTCTGGATTGACTTTGAGGCAAAAGAAGTACATGATGATGGCGGGGTTGGGAACCTCCCACTCGTGCTTCAAAAACAGATGTTTTAGCCCCACCAAAAGTCGGTATGAGTTTGGGGGGAGCTGGAATGGTGTCAATTTGACATAGTTGAAAAAATCTACGAAATACTGGTCCAATGGGAGAAAGGAACCTGCCTTCGGGTGCTCGTCACTCTAGGCCTCGAAGTCATCCTGAAGCGGGGTACAGCTTCGCTGTCCCTCTAGCAGAGGGTGGGCAATAAGACCCTCAGACCCCAACTTGATCCCATGACCCAACAAAATTTTATTCACCTTGCCATGAGTTTTTATCCAGAATTCGATGTGCTCGGCCTCAAAAAAGTCGTTATGGTCAACTACGATCTCCCTATCCATTACCGAGTCGAAGTGGGAAATAGGGGTCTCAGATGCAATTTGCTTACCCTTACTCTTACATTGAGAAGAAGAGCTCGCCATTGACTTCTTCTAGTGGGCCTTGATATAGCTCGCCTGGTGACAAAGCAGCCTGTTATAGGCGACCTAAGATAAAACCTTGCTACGGTGATAATGGCATGTCAACTCGAGGGTTTGAGCTCGATCTATTCGACCTAAGATATATATGAGCTAAGATTTCCCTTAGCACTGCACGCGCGGTCAGTGACCACACGCTGTAAACTTGGGAAACCCCTGATATTTCGGGATTCGCGTGTCAGACCCAATACCTTTTTGGAAAGCGGTTTAATACTAAACCACTTGAGAAACCGTAACCCTTAAGCTACCAAGAACTAGACCTAAAAACCCTCAAATTTTTACACATACATTCAAATGATCCTCTTTCAAAACTTTGAAAATCACTCGTTGCTTTTTGTACATTATTTCTAATCAGACATAGTGCTATTGTTTTTGGCCTAATAGAAATTCATACTAAACTCAAACATAACCGAAGTAAGAAAATATAATGAGAAATTTCATAAGACTTAATGAAAAATAAGAAAATGAAATTTAAACTGGATATGAAGATACTTACAGAATGATTTTTCAATCAAGAAAGTGACGGCATCACCAAAGGTAATAGCCTGAAAGCTTCTAGAAAATGGGAGAATGCAGAAGGATATGAAGGTATTTTGAGAAGAAAAAGAAATTTTTTGAATGCAAAGGTGGTAAGGCTCAGGTCTAGTTCTCCTATTTATACCTAAACTTTGGCAACCGATCTAGGCCACACGATTAGATCAGTTCGAGATCCAAGGGCCTGGGTTAAATAAACCATGTGGCGACAAAAAGTTAACAAGACAGTTGTCATAGTACTCGAAACCCGAACATGCGCCTATTACAGGCCGACACGTGTCTCACACTTGAGTGAGTGGGTAGACACGATTTCATATAACAGAAGCCTAAAAGCCCCTACTATGTATGTCAGAAGTGACGTCATGCATAAGCAGGAGCTTGGGGGGAAAATGTTGTACCCCAAAATAAATACGAACTGAATTACTCAGCATGGGGTACAACTAGTCCTCCTGTCTTCTAGGTCTAGGAGTTTGTCCTCGGGACCTGGAGGGAACGCCATATGTCAATCGCAATAATTTTGTACCGCAAACGACCATCTTATAGCTTTTTGTGCCTCGAATAGTGGTGTCGAGCCTGTACACTCGACAATTGACATGTCTCAATGCATCGTCTGACATGGGAAACATGCAACTGTGTTCTGACAGGGTCAGGGGGTGTGTCTCATGTAAAGTAGTGGGCTGCAACCTACAAATTGGGCCCCGTGCGATACGCCTGGGCCCACCACCTTAATTAGTGCACCCAGAGGTGTTAATTAGCATTAAACTCCAAAATGATTGGGAATATTTGCAATAAATCTCCATTAAGGGAATAAATTGTCCCCAGCCACTATAAATAGGGTTGGGGCTTCCATTGTAAATTACTTTTGGCTTTTGGACTTTTGATCCCTCTTTTTGTACGTAGAGTAATATATATGCTACTTGAGTAACCTCCATTGAAGCTTGCCATCTTAAGCTTCAAGAACACTAATACTAAAGCCTCGTGGACAAGAGTTTTTTTTATAACCTGAACCACGTAAAATCTGTGTCTTTGACTTGCATTTCTTTAAGTTCTTGTTTAATTATTTGATAGCTAAAAAGCCAGTCAACATTTTGGTGCTTTCATTGAGAGCTTGAAGAAAACTTCCAAGATTTAGTCTTGGTGACCACTAGAAGAAATGCTCCAAATGACATTGCTCCTCCCACTGGAGCTGAGGGAGGAGAACTCAGCCGACCACCTCCACCAGAATACCTAGAGGTGGTCCAAGAGTATTACGACAAAAATGCTGATTACGACGGCGAAGACGACAAATTTTATGAGGATGATTGTCCTCAGCCCATGGACGCGGAGGAACCGTCAGAGGTGGTGGCTCTTAGAGACCAAGTCGCAATCCAGCAGCAAAAAATCGATGCCAATGAGGGAAATATCGCCACCCTATAGAAGATAGTTAATGCCATGAGGGCTACTCTAGCAGCCCAAGGGTTGCGAGTGGACCCTCATGGGAAAATACCAATTAGGAAGCTAGCTGGCGTGCCACATGCGCACCCAGGTGAAGTGCCACTATTGGACCAATGGGTGTGCCTCCCGAGCACCCCACTAACACAGTGCAAAATCCGCCAGCTGGCGTGCCACCTGCGCACCCAGCTGGAGCTGGAGCCCCACCTTCCCCACAAGATTGTGGTAAAGGAAAGTTTGATGAAGACCTTGTACAGGGGAAGAAGATAACTCGTTGGGCTTTCGAGATGGGCCAATGGTGACCAAGGGCGTGGAACACGAGGATACTGCCAGGCCGCTAGCGTTTGCGTAACCCAGAGCATTCCGCCGAGGTGCGGTGTCCCACCAGAACCTCGCCAACCTCAAAAAAATCCTGGCCAAGGAGCCAATTGGAGAAATGTTTCCGCCAACCGAGGACAAGGAATCGATGTCTCGGTCAATAACAAGTATGTTGACTTTGAGGGCGAAACAGAAGTAGGATACCTGACCTGTGAGATGACCTAGATGCTTGCAGGAACAAAGCAGCTCATGAGGACAATTCTGGGAGACAACAACAACCAGACCTCCGAGATGACCTTAATGTTCAGAGGAGAGAACACCCGACACAAAGTGCAGGGTAGGAGAGTTGGAAAAGGATAATGCTGAATATGGCATGGAGACAAGGCCATGACTCCGAATCGGAGGATCAAGATGGGGAGCCTCATGCTCCCCACATTGTGGAAGTCCCATTGCCCCGAGGTTTAAAAATTCCAAACATCGATTTGTACAGCGGAGACATAGATCCAACCGACCATCGTTCTGTTGGGAATTGTCCCGTTAAAGAAACTATAGTAGACAATGGTTTTAATGAAATAAATGAATGAATTGAATTATTGTATATATGTAGCTTATGTACTATATTATTGATAATAATATTAAGTAAATATCATAAAATTCCCAAGTTCATCTATGTGGTCTCAATCTCATATTGGTATGAGAGGATCGAAGTTGAGAAAATGAACTTAAATAGTTCGCAGTAAAATAAAGTTATGGATGTTTGGAATCGTGCCCTGAAAGCATATGTAGTAGACATTGTTTTATGAAATAAATAAATAAATTGAATATGTTATGCATATATTTTATGGACTATATTAGTCTGTGATAATATTATGTAAATATCAGAAAAATTCTTAAGTTCATATATGTGATCTCAAACACGTATTGGTACGGGAGGATTGTGTTTGAGATAAATGAACTTGAATAGTTTGTAGTAAAGTAAAGTTATGGAATCTTTAGATTAATTACTGCAAGTACGGTCCACTAGTATTATGAATACATGTGATCTAGATCCGGATCACTAGTGTTGTAGGACACTTTATTGGAGGTGCTTTATATATTAGAGAATATATAGAACTAGACCAGATATGTTTATTAATACTTAGTTAAATACCGTTTCGAAGTATTAATTAAATATATCAACTGATGAGTTCTGAAGTTACTATGAACTCCTGTTTATGTTATATGAACTCTTGTTTATGTTATATGAGTTCTTTGATTCACTCGTTAGGGTCTGTCAGAATAATCAGGCTAAAAGCTTTTGTTTTGGGAACTCATTAATGTAGATGGCTAGGGACATAGTATACAGATATGGAATCTATGCCTTCTCGTAAGAGATTGAATAATGGTTCTCTTAAGGGTTGACTTTTGCGACTAAAAGGTTATTGAGCTCAAATTCATAATTAAGTTATGAATTAACCTTCACTAGTAAAGCCAATGGTACTTAAGGAAACAAGAGATAATTAAAAGGGTAAAACGGTAATTTTATTCCCGATTAATTATGAACCATTATTAGAGGGTCAATTTGTATGCAATGATTATATCAAATGGCGCTTTATAATTATAAAGTACTCAGTAAATGAAATGTCTATAATTACAAGAGTACAGTCTCATATTTATAATGGATTAATCATGAGATTAATAAATTAAGATTATTTAATTAAATAGTTTAATTAATAATCTCAAATTTATTAGAGCTTGGAATTATAGGTCCATAGGTTCCCATAGCGGCTTTATCAACACTAATCAAGGTAAGAGTTAATATGAAGAGAAAAATAGTTTAAAGACATATTTAAGAATAAATTTGTTTTTCGGGCCAAATATGAAATTATATGATAATAGTGATTAATTAATTAATTAAAAATTAGTTGTAGTTAACAAAATTAGTTAATATTTAATTATTGTATAATTTTTGAAATTATATTAAATAATTAAATTAATTTCAAAATTTAATTAAATAATTATAATTTTCAAAATAATAATGAATTAAATATTAATTTTTGAAAATATTGGATTTAATTAATTAGTAGAATTAATTAAATATCTTTATTTGAGTGGGAGATAATAATCGGATAAGTTCAAATTGGATTTGAATTTAAAAGATTAATATATATTCAAATAATTAATTATATTTGATAATTAGTTAAAAACATATTTAATTTAAATTTGAATTCAAATTTGAATTAGTTATCAGGTTGTTAGATCTTATCAGACAAAGTAGTTTGAATAAATAATTAAATAAAAATTGAAAAACCAACATCCCTAAAAATAGGGGTGGTACACGTGCACACACAGTGGCGTGTACTGCTATTTTTCGGCGATAGGATTTTTATTTATTTAATTAATTAATGAATAATTAAAAAAAACTAGTTTTTAGATATTTTCATTAATAAAATAATTAATTAATTAAAAATTAAATTGTAAGTTGGTTACAGATTTATTTTTAAAAATTTGAATATTTTCTTTTAAGTATGACTAATCAGAAAATATACAGATAACTCAGATATCTCAGACAACTCAGTCTATTCGCTCTATGAAAATAGAACAATATTTTTCTCTCCCTGAAAAATAAAGAACCAATTCTCAGGCCTATTCTCTTGATCTCATGTGTTGAGTACATCAAGTAGAATCACAAATAAACTATCCTTCATTCTCTAAGTGCCCACACACTTCTTGAGGTGTAGAGAACGCTTTGGAAGATCTTGGTGTGAGTACGCAACTTGGATAGGAAGATCGTTCTAATCACGAAAAAATAGCAAGGACACTAGATAGGCTTCAAGAGGTATGATTTCTATTCTTAACTTGCTTATGATTAATGTATGTATGTTAATGGGTCCACATATTTCAAGGTAGTTTAAATATGTTACAAAATTTTTGTTGTACACTGGGCCAACCCCACCACCTTTCCGCTGCATATTAGGAAACTCATTCCTAACAATGGAATCTTTAGATTAATTACTGCTAGTACGGTCCACTAGTATTATGAATACATGTGACCTAGATCGGGGTTACTAGTGTAGTAGGACACTTTAGTGGAGGTACTTTACATGCTGAGAGTATTTAGAACTGGACCAGATGTGATTTAATAATACTTGTTTAAATACCGTTTCGTAGTATTATAAAACACATCAACTGATGATCATATACAAACTGATCTTAATCTTGAAGTTACTATGAAGTCCTATATATGTCATTTGATCATTTGATTCATGCGTTGCGGTTTGTCAAAATGATCAGGCTAAGAACTATTGTTTTGGAGACTCAGTGATGTATATGGCTGGGGACATAACATAGCTTAACATATATGGAATGTATACCTTCTTATAGATTGAATGGTGATTCCCTATTGGGTTGGCTTTTGAAACTGAAATGTTTATTGACGTCAAATTCATAATCAAATTATGAATTAACATTCATTAGTAAAGTCAATGATACACTAGTAATCAAGATATAATTAAAAGGGTAAAACGGTAATTTTATTCCCACTTAATTATGAATCATCAATAGAGGATTAATTTGTATGTAATGATTATATCAATGGACACTTTATGGTTACAATAAAGTACTCAGTAAATATATGTCTTTATTCTCAAGAGTTCAGTCTCATATTTATAGTGGAATAATCATGAGAATAATAAATATGATTATTGAATTAAAAAGTATTAGTTAGTAATCTTTTATTTATTGAAGCTTGGAATTATTGGTCCCCAGGGCGGCTTTATCAACACTGATCAATGTAAGAGTTGATACAAGGGTTAAACTGTGAATGAGCTATTTGAAAAAATATTTATTCTTCGGGATAAATGTGAAATTATGTGATAATTGAGGTTGCACAATTTATTATTGCATTTGTGCAATTTTTGAAATTGTGTAGAAATAGAATAAATTGATTTTAATCAATTATTTTATTTAAGTATGAATAAATAAATATGGATAGTCAAAATTAGTTTTGATTATTATATTTATTTAATTAATAATAAGATGATAATAAAAATTCAAATTTTGAAATTTAAGTTGTTATCTTTTCCTTAAAAATATGATACCTTATTTGGATATCTAACTATTAATTAATTAAATAAAAATACATGAAAAAAAATCAAAATCCCATTTTTCAAGGATACGCCACATGCATAGGGCTTGGACTGCTCTATGCGTGTGGGACATATGATGTTATCAGATACTGGTTTTTTTTTTAATTAATAAAGAAAACATTTTAAACTGTGTTTTTAAATCTGAATGTTAGATTTTGGTATTTTAAAATGTGTTTTTAAATCTGAATGTTAGATTTTGGTCTATTATTATTATTATTATAAAAGATGATTGATTTTATTATTATTATGGTAATAATGCCTATATATTATATATGATTAAAGATAGAAACAACAAGTTTTTAACAGAGAAGAAAAAACTATCATCTTTTTCACAAAAGCAAAATCCTCTTTGTAGCCTATAATCAAAAGTCTCATGTGTTGATAATACTTTTGATTCAAAAAATTGATCATTGTTCTCTATGTGCCCACCCACATCTTGAGGTGCAGAGAACGTCTTGGAAGATCTAGGTGTGAGTACTCTAGCTAGGATAGGAAGATCAAAATACATACGAAAAGATTCAAAGATTCTTGATAGGCTATAAGAAGTAAATCATTTCGTATTATTTTTTATATACATATTAAATATATTGATTAACATATTGCATATTAAAAGATCCTCATATAAAGTTGTTCATATGAATTTTTTTTGTTGTATACCATTACCGCAACTTCCGCTGCGCACTAGGAACCGTTCCTAACAATTGGTATCAGAGCCATCATTAATCCCTGCATATGTTAATTACTGTGTGAGTATCATATGCATTTTTATATTATGTGTAATATATAAATGGATGGATGTTTGTGTATGAATCATTTCTGTTCTTAAGGGTTGGTTTTCATGGTGTTTTTGGGTTAGGAAAAGTTCTTAAATTTTCTAGATAGACAAAAATTGTAAGCCATTTTGGGGCATAGGAATTTTGTAATTTTTTTAAATTCTGAAAAATTCTGTAATGGCCCAAGCCTCGAGCACAAACCCCGAGGCCCGAGCTGCTGCCCCTGCAGCTGTGTGCACGCCTGCGCGCCCAGCCACCCGCATGCCTACGTGCTCAGTGCCTAGTGACCCCGTGCGCCTGCACCTGCCTCCAGCCGCAGCCCAACCATGGACACACCCATTAGGGTTTGTGTCATGCAAACCCTAATGGATGTGTAATTATCCATTTGGGCTTGTTTAAGACCAATATAATTAAAAGTGTTTTAATTATATATTTTGAGTTAATTGTGATGAGTCCAAATTCCAATTGGCCTCAATAACTTGTTGGGTATTAAAACCCAAAGTTTGATTATTTTAAATTTGTTTAAAATAATTAAAATGTTATTTAATTCAAAACAGTTGATTAAAATTGTAATGGCCCAAAGACTAAAAGTGAAGGTCCAAGATCAAATGAGTTTCTCTTTATTAGGCCTTAGTTAGTTTAGTTATTTTTGTGTATTTTTTTGCAAGTGTTGCAATTTTCTAGAAATACCCAAAACACCCAACCCACATTTATTTATTTGGCTGCTTGAACATGATTAAATTGTTTAATACTTTATCATGCATAATAACATGCCATACATATTACCTACATAGTACATATTAATCATTTTTTTTAGAAACATGCTTAGGATTGATTGTAACGAACCAAATTTACTAATGAGGCTTAAGGGCCTTGATTAGCGTGTCGGGAGGGTATAATTGGAATATATGTGATTTAATGATTAAAAACATGTTGTATGGATATTTGAATATTTGAGATGCATGGCTATGTGTATTAGTATGCATGTAGGCCCTGAATAGGTTAGAAGGGCATAATCGTAATTTTGGCCCGTTGCAGGCATAACTGTATATATATGCGATAATTATTGAGACCACATTATTATGTGGATATATCTGTGATCTGTAATTCGAGACGATCTTAGTGAGCAAATTAGCGAAAAAGTCACGGCGGAGATTTATACCCGGCATGGGGCGAGCCTGGGGGTATAAATGGGAATTTAGTAAATATATTAGGGTCTATTTTGACATCGAGGAATATAATTGGTGATTAATTAGGTATTGGGAAGTAAGCGGGAAATATTAAAGACACTTGAGGAATTAGCGGGAATTGAGTAAAATGACCAAAATGGCCCTAAGTGGATTAAAAGACTTAGGATTAAAGGGGAGGGCATTATGGTCATTTGGATTTTAAGAGATAGGTATTGCTGAGGCTTTATGCTTAGTGGAAGTTGTAGAATAAGGTAGAAGTCTGAGAAAAGAAGAAAAAAAGAAAGAAAAAGAAAGGGAAGAAAGCAGGGCATTTTTCCAAGGAGCAGTTTATGCTTTCCTTCATCTTTTTTTCTTGAGTTTTCTTGGAGCAAAGCTCAGAAGGGAGTTAGGTTAGGTTGAGCAACAAGGATTCTGAGCTAGGCTTGAAGGATTGGCAAAGGCTTAGCAAGAACACACCATCACTTAAGGTAAGACTTTGGAGTTTTCAGTTTTTGGTTTGGATTGTTTGAACTATGGTGTCTAAGCTGAATTGATGGGAACTTTAGGGGAATTCAAGCCAAGGGTTGAGGAAGAGCAAGCTAAGGAGGTCTAGAAGCTAACTCAAAGTCGAATTTCCATCAAAGGTATAAAATTCTAAGCTTTAAACTTTGAAGTTTTGATTGTTCTGCTGAGTTTCTGAAGTCTAGGAGCAACTATGGTGAATTTTGGGATTAGGGGTGCATGTGGTTAGGTTTTGTATGATTGTGATGCTTGGGATGAGTGGAGTATGTTAATAAGCTTGTTTTTAAGTTTGGTTGAGGATTGGAAGAGTTTTGGTAAGGGTTGGCTCGGGGAAATCGCAGGAAGGGAAAATGCAGTTTTGGCTGTCTGTGACTAGCGCTGCAGCGCTAGGCCAAGCATTTTGAGGGTGTTTTGGTTCTGCTTGTAGCGCCCTCCTTAGAGCGCTGTAGCGCTACCCTATTTCCAGAAAGGGGTTTTTGAGTTATTTTCAAGGGTTTTTGCCCGAGGGTTCGATTCCACCACCCCGTTTGGTAGAACTGGAGCTTCCCGAGGGCTCGGGATTGGTCCCGAGGCTAGGGTTCGGACTTGAGGTTTGGTGATGATTTTGATCTATGGTTGTGACTAGGTGTGCACTGGGGCTCAAGGGGGATCGTGCTCAAGAATCACAGTAAACAAAGCTAGCAAATCCAAAGGTAAGAAAAATGCATCCGGTTATATGTTTGTGATGGGACTAAGAGCTCCCGATACCTGTATAATGTCAATGATGGTATTATGCCATGGGACATGTGATAGCGGCCTAAGGGTGCGGTACACAATATTTGCGCACAGGGCGCGACTTGGCCACTGGTAGCCGAGGACAGCTTAATATTCACTGAGCTCGGTTTAAGCGGGCCGGAGTCAGTGGGATAACGGAGGGTGCGGCCTGAGGGCGCTAACCCTAGTTATCATTTGTGAATTGGTGTATGATATGAGTTGATATATTTAGTATGCTGAATACTGGGTTATTCTGAATGTTTATATGGTTGAGAACATGTTTATGCAATATGAGATGTCGGATTGTCTGTTGATTGCTTATGCTCTGCTATTGTGTTTTCTTGCTGGGCCTTGGCTCATGGGTGCTACGTGGTGCAGGTAAAGGCAAAGGCAAGTTAGACCAGTCCTAAGATGGAGAGCTGCGGGGTTGAATGTACATGGTCAGCTGTTCGGTCGCCTTGGCCGAGGAGTGGATCAGGACAGGGATCGCTGAACTGTCTATTTTGCCTTTGTTACACCCAGATTTCGAGCCTTGAGAATTGTGATCTCGAATACTGGATTCGTCAGGTGTGAGCTCACAATATCTAGAATATGTGTTTGCAACCTAGGTACCGAACCTTCAAAACAGATGGCAACCTTGAAATGGCGGTCTCGAAGCCTTGCAAGCTAAGAAGACAAAGCATCATGATACGTCCATTGTCGTGTGACCTCGGACCAAGTTGCCCGAGCTTGGCTTAAGTGTGAGCTCGGCGTTTCATTCTAAGTTGATTTTGAGAAAATAATACAACTCGAAAGTCACTCAGAGACCTGGGATGGTACGACCCTGACGATGTTGATTGCTGACTTCGAACATCTTAGTGAGTCACTTGGAGAGACGCAGTCTACATTTATTGTTGTAACTTCCTTATAATAAATGGATATTTATTATTCAGTTATACGCCCCTGGTCTTCAGGGGACGTTTCCTTGTATATAGGAGTTACAGGCTTTTAAAGCCATTAAATTTATTAATGTAAAAGATAACTTCCCAGAGTCGTGTGGGATAGTATTCTGAGACTTCCTCTATAAATAGAGAAGTCCTGTACCTTTGTAAAGGACCAAAATTTTGGATCTTGAAAGAAACTCTGGAGAATTCATTCTTGAAGAATTTCCAGAAATTTCCTAAGTTCTAATAACAAAGACTCGTGGACTAGGCAGAGTTAACTGCTGAACCATATAAAAAATCATCCTTGTTTTATTGTATTTTCTGGCCATAAATATTTACTGTTTATGTGCTCTACATTTCAAGTTGACGAAAAACGGCGATCCCTGAGCAAGTGATGGCCGCAAATGATCAACACATTCCTGAAGAAAACTATCCAAGACGCCCTGGGAAGCAGCCAATGGTAAACTCGGATGTAGAGGAGAGAAGCGAGTCCTCCGATTCTCGGGGACCACCAGCACCCGCAAGGGATGAAGATATGTACTACAATCCTGAACGGTATGTTCCCATTGTGGAACTTGAGAACCGACAGTTGAAAAAACAATTGGCTGAAGCTAATAAGTGCAATGGGGAGTTGGCTAGGTTAGCTGCAGAGGCTCGGGCGGCTCAGCCCCCACCTCTGCATGAAAACCAAGACCCTCCTCCGAGGGACGTGCATGTCCCTCCCCTCAGGCCTTGTGGACGTCCGCGAAAAAATGTTGCCACAAGGGGGCCAGAGCAACCTCCGGCACCAGCAGAGCCATCCGCTCCCTCAAGACCCCAAAGAAGTACCCGAGCTAAGGCTTCGGCTAATTCAATTGCGGGGGTACCAATGGAAACTGGGAACAACCGAGCCCCTGCAGAGGCTCGGACTCAAATCCCTGGAAACATGCAGAATGCAACCGGCCAATCTCGGGAAAACTCCGGACCGTCTAGGCCTCGAAATGGGTGGCAGCCACCGTCACCCATTCGATTCCCTCCATCGCCTATAAGATACCCTTCACCTCCTCGCAGGAATGCTCAACCAGTTCGAGATGATGAGGAAAGACGTGCGGGAAGGAGGAAAGGGAACAGAGAAGCTTTCAGGGAGCGGAGAGGTGCCCAATCTACAAGAAGTCAAACGTCCCGATCTCGCACTGCAGAGACGAGTCAACATGAAAGAGACCCATCTCGAAATAATCATGCGACGAGTCTTACTAGTGAAGACTCTACAGATACCAGATCAGTCAATATGCATGGTCGAGGTCGAAAGAATACTGGAAACCACAAGAATCGCTCCGACCTGCGAGAACACTTGAATTAGAATCGGGGTAATGTTAACTCGACAAACCTGGACCTGAGGGATCGCCTAAATAGGCGTAAAGACCCCCTGCGGAGGCGCGAACCTGGAATTATGATCGACGACAGGAAATTTCAGGCAAGACCCCTCGCGGACCCGGTCCAGGAAACAATTGATCAGTTGGAAAAGGCCTTCAGGCTTTTGAAAAATGAGTAAGGTCAGGGTCGATATGAAGATTCTGACGAGGAGCTCAAACCGTTCGCTCCCCATATTTCCAATACTCTGTTTCCTCAAGGATTTCAGATCCCTCATGTCCCAACTTTTGAGGGAAAGTCCGACCCATACAGCCATTTGAGTACATTCAATACCAAAATGAGAGCAAGTAACGTGGGTTATGAGCTCAGATGCATGCTATTTCCAGCATCGCTAACGGGACCAGCCAAAAGTTGGTTCGAGAAATATAAAAGACATTCAATCACTTCTTGGGATCAACTATCAAAGGACTTCAAGAAGCAGTTCAGAGCCATGATGGGGGTTAGGCCTGAAGCATCAACTCAGACTAACGTTCGGTAGCAGCTAGGAGAGACATTGAAAAGTTACCTTACAAGGTTTAACTTGGAAGTTGCCCGGGCTTGAAAGGTGGATGATAGCGGTCATCTGATGGCTATCCAAGCTGGAATAATGCCAGGAAGTGCTCTTTGGGACGATATGCAGAGAAAACCGGTGAGGTCCCTAACCAAGTTTAATAAACGAGCTCAGAGGTTTGTCAATGTAGAAGAGGCGAGGTCGACACTAAATGTGACCTCCCAGCCAGTAACTACAACGATAAACGTAAACTCTGCCTCAACCTCGGCAGACCCACCAGCTTCAAAGCCTACTGCGGAAAACCCTTCCAAAAGAAAGAAGAACGAAGGAAGTAACCCCGAGTCCGAAGGGGGAAAAAAGAAGAAGGGGGAAAGATATTTCTCCATATACAAAGTATACACCGAGCTCAATGAGTCTCGGAAGAATATATACCTGGCTAATGAAAACTTGGTTCCCTTCAGGCGTCCAGACCCCATGAGAAATCAGAAGTCCAAAAGGGACTCCAGCAAATATTGTCGATTTCACAGAGACATCGGGCACACTATTGATGAATGTCAATAGTTGAAAGACGAGATTGAAGGATTGATCTCGAGAGGTTATTTCAGAAAATATGTCAAAAACAAAAATACTAATTAGGCGTCTACGAGCCAGAGGGCAGCCGCGCCACAACCTGCACAAAATAACAATTCCCGAGCAAGGGACGAAGATAGGCCCCCTCCAATTGATGGAGAAGATGTAATAACCATCTCGGGCATACCTCATCTCGCAGGAACGGGCAGGAATGCCCAAAAGCGATATGTGAACGAGCTAAAAACTGGGGACGAGTCTCCTTATGAACCCGAACCTAGAGCTCCAAACAGCCAAAAGATAGAATCTTAACCAATAAATTTTATCGAGGACGACGCGTCCCATGTCCAGTTCCCTCACCATGACCCACTGGTCATCACTCTTCAGCTCGCAAATAAAAGAGTTCACCGAGTTCTCATAGACAATGGGAGCTCAATAAACATTCTTTATAAAGCCACCTTGGAGAAAATGGGACTTACTCTTCGCGACCTGAAAGCATGTGCAACAACGCTGTATGGTTTTTCAGGAGAAGGGACTGCCTGCATGGGGTCCATTGAACTCCCCGTGACCTTGGGAGACTACACAGTCTCAACAACCAAGATGATGGAGTTTGTAGTAGTAGACCTACCTTCGGCCTACAACGTGCTGCTCGGAAGACCCGCCCTAGTTGGGCTGGGGGCAGTCTCGTCTGTAAGGCATCTCGCCATTAAGTTCCCGACCCCTAGTGGCATCGGGACATTGAAGGGAGATCAGTTAGCTGGAAGGGAATGCTACAACATTTCCTTAAGAGGAAAGAAACAGACGAGCGCACAAGCACTCGTCATTGTTCAAAATAAAGATGGGACGGTCTTGGAGATTGATGAAGAAATCGATCCAAGGGTGGAGGAGAAAGTTGATCTCAAACCGTTAGAAGAGCTCGAAGCGATCCAGCTCGAAGAGTCTGATCCCTTGAAAAAGGTAAAGGTTGGGAAACACCTCCAGGAAGAAACCAAATAGCAACTAATTTGCTTTTTGAAGAGAAACTGGGATGTCTTTGCATGGTCACATTCTGATATGCTAGGAATAAATCCGAACATAGTGAGCCACGCACTAAATATCGATAAAAGCTTCCCACCGAAGCAACAAAAGCGAAGACAACTGGACGATGATAGAAAGAAGGCACTGAAAGAGGATGTCGACAGGTTAAAAGCAAACCGATTCATAAGGGATGCTTTTTACCCAGACTGGGTAGCCAACCCGGTACTGGTCCCAAAACCCAATGGGACGTGGCGAACCTGCATTGACTATTCGGACCTCAACAAGGCTTGTCCAAAGGACTACTTTCCCTTACTAAGGATTGGCCAGCTCGTGGATGCCACGGCAGAGCTTGGCCTGATGTCATTCATGGATTCCTATTCTGGATATAACCAGATTGCCATGCATGCCCCTGACCAGGAACATACTGTAGGAACTTAAAATTTAAATCTAGATGCATGCTTCCTATTATTTTTCCAAACACATAATAGAAACATAGAATAATACGACATACATATGAACATTAGATTCGTAAATTAACATAAACACAATGATGTAGAAACTTACGAATACGCAGCGGAACTGGAACAACTCCTTCCTTCAATCTCTCTAACTCTTGATTCCTTTCTGTAGCAGAGTATTATCAAGAGATTGAACTAGATCAGCAACATAGTCTTCCTCACCAAGCCTTTGATCAATCTAGAACTAGTGTGGGCTGGTTCTCAACACATGAGATAGCGATCTAGAAAAGAAGAAGAAGAGAAAGTGGCTAAGAAAGGATTAGAGTGTCTAGGTTTTCACTTACCCAATTGAATCAACTGAGACTGACTTACTATCGAAAACCCTAGATATCATATTCCTTATATAGGCAACTTAATGGGATTTATTTAAATTTAAATTAATTAAAAATAATAAACAAAAATAAAAGCCTTGGGCTACCATAAATGGACTTGGGCCCAATCTCTTTGTTTTGAATTTAAATCCCAACTGAGCCTAAATTCAAAACCTTTTATTTATTTATTTTTAATTAATTAATGAAATCCTTATTCAAATTAACTAATTATAATTTGAAACTTGATTTAATATTATTTATTTATATTGATACCAATTTATCAATATTAATAAATTTACCCAAATATTCTCTTTTATTCTCTAAATTTCATATCTTTGTAAATTTTCCAAAATTGACCTAGTCAACTTTAAAAATCCTAATTGATAATTAAATCAATTAATTGAGACATTCTAGATGATTTACTCAAAGGTGATGTGGGGACCATGGACCCATGAAATCAAGCTCCAACAAGTTACCGTGAATTTATTTACAAATAATTTCACTACCTTACTAATTCCTCCTAACTCCACTATAGACTCAGAATTGAACTCTTGAATTCATAGAACGTATTTTCAAAACCATAAATACGTTATCCATTGTTATAACCATTACAATCAGTCAATCCTCTATCGATGACTTACTAACGAGCTGGGTGCAAATTACCGTTTTACCCCTCATCAGTATTTTATCCTTAACTCCCACTAAGTTCCTTATAAATGATATTTCCGTGAACTTAATCACAGAAATGAGATCTCAATCATTTAACCTTTTGAACAAAGCAATTAAGGAAATCATCTTTTCACTTCTCATGCAGAAGTTATAGATTTCGTATCTATGAATAATACTCCCACTCAATTACACTAATAAATCTCCAAGATGTAAGTATGGGCTAGACCGTAGGGTAAGCTGGTAACGAACAAGTCAAAAGATTTAAATAATATAATTAGCAGAATATTATCACTCAGAATTAAGATCGACTTAACCTATGGTCAACGTTGTGATATTGATTAGATTCAATAAAAACGATACTTATTTATCAATCAATAATCAATATCGGTCCTAGTCCGATGTAACCAAATACATCCGATCATATCTACTTGGTCAATGCCTTGGACAAGACATCACACTCCTAATGTGTAAGCATATCATATTGTAGATTTCCTAATCAGTGAAAATCCAATGCACTGATCTAATCTAGGACTCGTTCTTTTTGAACATATAATTACAACTATAATCCACTGTGACCTAGTCACCATAATTGTAACTATCCATATGTTCAGGATTTTATGAATGTTTGTATTAATTGAATAAACATGTAATAAAACAAGCGAACAATGCAATTGAATAAACAAAATGATTTCTACTTCTTTTATTGATAATAATAACGTGTTACATAAGAAATATGGTTTTATTAAGGGCATAAAACCCAACAAACTCCCACTTGCCCTTTTAAAACAAATGAGACATGTTTTTCAAACCCATTCCCTCTACATGCTTCACGAAAACACTCTCAGCCAAAGTCTTGGTAAAAGGATTCGCCAGATTGTCTTCCGACGCTATCTTCATCACCTTGACGTCACCCCTGGACACATATTCCCTAATGATGTGGTATTTCCTCTCTATATGCTTTGCTATTTTATGACTTCGAGGTTCTTTCGAATTCGCTATAGCCCCATTATTGTCACAGTACAATATGAGTGGTTTATCCATTCCTGGAATAACACCGAGATCTGTGTAGAATTTCTTCAGCCAGACTATTTCCTTAGCCGCTTCAGACGCAGCTATGTACTCAGCCTCCATGGTGGAATCTGAAATGGCAGACTGCTTAACACTTCTCCAAATCACAGCTCCACCCCCAAGAGTAAACACCATTCCAGAAGTAGACTTCCTGTCATCGACATCCGTCTGAAAATCAGAATCAGTGTAGCCTATCGGGTCTAGTGAACCTCCCGTATAGACCAGCATATAATCCTTTGTTCTTCGTAGATACTTCAGTATGTGCTTGACTGCTACCCAATGTTGTCTACCAGGATTTGACTGGTACCTGCTTACAACTCCCACTGCATAGCAGATGTCTGGTCTAGTGCATAACATAGCATACATAAGACTTCCAACTGCAGACGCATAGGGAATCTGTTTCATCTCTTCTTCCTCTTGAGGAGTCTGTGGAGACTGCTTCTTAGAAAGATAAACTCCATGTCGAGATGGCAACAGTCCCTTCTTCGAGTTTTTCATAGAGAAACGTTCAAGTACCTTATCTATGTACGTTGCTTGAGATAGCGCCAACATCTTGTTCTTCCTGTCCCGAATGATCTGGATACCGAGAACGTAACTAGCTCCACCCAAATCTTTCATCTAAAATTTGGTCCCGAGCCAGTTCTTTATGTCTGATAATTTCTTGACATTGTTGCCAATGAGTAAAATATCATCTACATAAAGTACCAAGAACACTTTCACATCATTTTCCCTTAGTTGGTAAACACAGGGTTCATCGACGTTTTGCTCAAAACCATAGGTCTTAATTATTTCATTAAACCTTAAGTTCCAGGAGCGTGAAGCTTGTTTAAGACCATAAATGGACCTATTGAGCTTACATACTTTCTTTTCCTGTCCAGCTACTACAAATCCTTCTGGTTGATCCATATAAATGGTCTCATCAAGAAAGCCATTTAGAAATGCTGTCTTGACGTCCATTTGCCAAATCTCATAATTAAGAGCTGCAGCTATGGATAAACGTATGCGAATGGATTTTAACATGGCCACTGGAGAGAAAGTTTCCTCATAGTCAACTCCCTCTCTTTGGGTATAACCCTTTGCCACAAGTCGAGCCTTATATGTCTCAACATTTCCATCAGCTCCTCTTTTCTTCTTGTAGATCCACTTGCATCCAATGGGCCTAAAGTCTATCGGCGCTTCTACAAGATCCCAGACGGAATTTGAGTACATGGACTCCATTTCCTGGTTCATGGCTTCGAGCCACAAATCCTTTTTAGAACTAACCATTGCCTGTTTAAAGGACAATGGATCATCATCACGAGTGTCAGTTACTACCATATTGGTTTCACCATCCATCCCGTAGCGTTCCGGGTTCCGAGAAACCCTCCCACTACGACGAAGCACCGTAACTGTCTGACTTGGACCAGCTGTCTGTTCTTCTTCAACGTTCTTGTTGATTTGCATTGGTATGGGTTGAACATTTCCTGCTGATTGCATTTCTTCCACCAATATTTTACTCCGAGGTTTGAAGTTTTTCATGTAGTCGTTTTCTAGAAAAGTAGCGTTTGTTGAAACAAACACTTTCTTGTCTACTGGACTATAAAACAGACCACCCCGAGTACCTTTAGGATAGCCTACAAACAAGCAAACCTCAGTTCGCGATTCTAGCTTTCCTTCCTTTTTCCTCAGGACATGAGCAGGACACCCCCAAATTCTATAATGGCGTAGACTAGGTTCACGTCCATTCCATAGTTCTAGAGGCGTTTTGGAGATAGCCTTAGACGGTACAACATTTAAAATGTCATTAGCGGTCTGAATGGCATACCCCCAGAAAGATGGTGATAGAGTTGAATAACTAATCATTGACCTCACCATTTCTAACAACATTCGGTTCTGACGCTCAGCAACACCATTTTGTTGCGGAGTTCCTGGGGTAGTGAGTTGAGACAGAATTCCACATTCAGTAAGATGATCTTGGAACTGATTATCCAAATATTCTCCACCCCTATCAGATCTCAAGATCTTTAAAGTTTTACCTAACTGGTTTTGGGCCATTGCTAAAAATTCTTTAAACTTGTCAAAAGTTTCAGATTTTCTTTGCATTAGGTAAAGACATGAATATCGAGAATAATCGTCAATGAAAGTGACGAAATATTCATTACCACCTCTTGCCTGAACATTAATCAGTCCACAGACGTCAGTATGAACGAGCCCTAGGGGTACTTTGGCCCTTTCTCCTTTTGCAGAGAATGGACGCTTGGTCATTTTACCTTCCAGACAAGATTCACAGACAGGTAAGTCACCCATTGGGAGTTCCTTCAAAGGCCCAACCTTTGTAAGTCTTTTAATCCTATCATAGTTAATATGACCAAGGCGAAGATGCCAAAGGTATGTCATGTGATCATTATCGATCTTTTGTCGTTTGGCGGTCCTAGGATTAGCTACCTTAAACAATTCATTGTTAAGCGCGAGTGATTCATTAGGTCGCAAAATATACAAGCCATTTTCCATACATCCAACACACAATTCATATCCATTAAATGAAATAGATATATTAAAACTTGTGAAAGTAACAGCAAATCGTTGTTGATGTAATAAAGAAACTGAAACTAAATTCCTACTAAAGTTTGGAATAAAATAAACATCATCCAACAACATAAATTTATTTCCAAAATTTAAACGGGCTTGTCCTTTCGCTTTGACCTCCACGAATTCACCATTTCCAACTCTAAGTTTTAACTCGCCCTCCTTCACCGTTTTCCAGTTGCTAAGTAGCTGCAAAGAAATACACACATGATTAGTGGATCCTGAATCAACTATCCAAACAGAAGAATCATCCTCTAAAACACATGCATCCAAGACTAATAAATTATTATTACCTTGGGTTCCAGTTACCTTGAGGGCGGGGCAATTACATTTCCAATGCCCCTCCTCCTTGCAATGGAAACATTGTCCTTTAGCCTTCTTGCTAGTTGGCTTTGCTCCAACAGGCTTTTCAGTTGTCGGTGCCTTTCCAACTGCTTGTTTCTTAGCTTTCTTTTTGTCCTTCCTTGCCTTTCTCTTCTTGCTCTTCGAGGAAGAGGCTAGGTTAGCCTCACCCTGAGCACCCCCGGTAGTAGCAGCCTTCTTCTCAGGTCCTTTACTCAGTCCACCATTTATTCCTTCATACATTTGGAGCTCATTCAATAACTGAGTCATTCCATAGTCCAACTTGTTAAGAAAATAGTTCGTGGTGAACGTAAGGAAACTAGGTGCAAGGCTGTTGAGAATGATTCCAACTTGAGTCTTCTCATCTACTGTTGCTCCATCCAACTCAGCTTCTTGGAAGTAGTTCGTCATCTTAATAAAATGACCACGAACATGTTGGCCAGGTGCCATCCTACAGTTCACATACTTCTTGGTAGCCTCGAAACTATCTTGCCACTACCGAGCACGCCATAAGTGCAGTGCTTGTGCGAGAAGAAGAAAAGGTGCAGAGACCCGTGTATTACGTCAGTAAAAGATTACAGGGGGCAGAGTCGAAATATCCCTTGTTGGAAAAGCTAGCTCTTGGCTTAATTCATTCATCTCAAAAACTCCGACCCTACTTTCAGGCGCACTCCATCCATGTATTAACTGATCAACAACTTAGACAAGTCTTGTCTAAGCTAGAAGCTTCAGGCCGACTTCTTAAATGGGCAGTCGAACTCGGACAATTCGAGATCAACTACCATCCAAGGACGACCATTAAGGCTTCAGCCTTGGCAGACTTTATAGTGGAATGTACTGGCATAGCCAACGATGAAGTTATAACCCCGGCCCACAAGCTGTGGAAACTTTATGTTGATGGATCATCTAATGAAAATGGATCGGGGGCAGGAGTCATTTTGATCACTCCCGCAGGAAGAAGATTCCATTCTGCCTTAAGATTTGACTTCAACGCATCAAATAACGAGGCCGAATACGAGGCTTTACTGGCAGGGCTTCGCATAGCCAAGGAGCTCAAAGCTAAGGCAATACATTGTTACAGCGACTCCCAACTGGTGGTTAACCAAATTTTGGGAGAATACTAGGCTCGTGGCACAAAAATGGCATCTTACTTAGAAAAGACAAAGTCGGCATTGGAACATTTCAAGTTTTACACGATCGAACAGGTCCCCCGAAAACAAAATTCAAATGTAGATGCCTTAGCTCGGCTCGCTACTTCCATCGAGAATGATGAGCTAAATGTTGTGCCAATTGAACATCTCTCGGCACCAAGTATTAATGAGACAGAGCTAGAAGATGTGTGTATGATTGACGCCGAGCCTACTTGGATGACTCCGATAGTCGAATATCTCGAAGCCATCATCCTCCCAAAAGATCGGAACCAGGCTCGAAAATTAATGTATCAAATCCCTCGTTACACCATCATGGATGGCAGGCTGTATAGGAGGGGATATTCCATGCCATTACTTCGGTGTGTGACTCCACCCGAAGCCAAGAAAATCATTGAAGAAATTCATGAAGGGTTCTGTGGAGACCACATTGGGGGGCATAGCCTGTCCAAGAAAATCATACGCCAAGGTTATTTTTGGCCTACTATCAAGTCGGACTCTTTCGAGTACATAAAGAAGTGTGATAAGTGCCAACGATTTTCCACAATCCCTCGAGCTCCACCATCCGAGCTGACCATGATGACCTCCCCATGGCCATTTGCGGTATGGGGAATCGACCTCATAGGCTCTCTCCCAACTGGCAAGGGTGGAGTAAAGTATGCTGTAGTTGCCGTAGACTACTTCACGAAGTTGACAGAAACTGAACCATTAGCAACAATAACCTCTAAAAAAGTCCTCACCTTTGTAGTGAAGAACATCATATGTTGATATGGGATGTCGAGGAAAATTGTGTCCGACAACGGAACCCAGTTCGATAGTGATCTGTTCACCAACTTTTGCGAAAAAAATGGAATAATAAAGAGTTTTTCATCAGTAGCTCATCCCTAGGAAAATGGCCAGGTTGAAGCTGTAAACAAAACTCTCAAGAGTTCACTGAAGAAAAATTTGGAAGAAGCAAAGGGACGATGGCCCGAAGAATTGCCCCAAGTCCTATGGGGATATAGGACTACGGCCCGGGCATCAATAGGCCACACCCCGTTCTCTTTGGCATACGGTTGCGAGGCCATGTTGCCAGTTGAGGTCGAAATTCCTATGATTCGAACCCACACTTATGAACAAGACGCGAACCACAATTAGCTCGAAGAAAACTTAGACCTGATCGAGGAAAGAAGAAACGAAGCTCAGCTGAGAAACGCTGCATACCAACAACGAGCTACCAAGTACTTCAACAAGAGAGTTCGGGATCGAAAGTTCGGCGTGGGAGATTTGTTGCTACGGCGTGTAGTTTTGGCAACGTGAGATCCAGCAGCTGGCATGCTCGGGCCAAATTGGGAAGGACCATACCAGATAGAGTCAGTCATCCGACCCAGTGTCTACAAGTTAGCGAGATTGGATGGGAGCCTAGTACCGCGAGCATGGAATGGCGAACACCTAAGACCTTACTATCAATAGTATAGGAAGGATGTTGCCTGTAACCATGCTTGTTTATCTGTACTATTTTGTCTACTTTTGGATTTTATCAAATAAAGATTTATTTCGTTCAATATGTTATGTTTTTCTTTATTTTTGCAATCTCTCTTAATTTAATAACCTATGGTCACACTCATAGGATATTAAGGGGGCATCATTGGTATATATACCATCAGCTTGAAAAATAAAATAACATACACGAAATACATGCAAGCATTTGGAGATAACCAAATGCGCTAGTTGGGATGGTTTGGATATAACCAAGCTGTCAAAAACATACAAGTGTTTGGATGTAACCAAATGCGTGAGCTAAGGTAATTTGGATATAACCAAATTATAAAAAACATATAAGTGTATGGATTACAAACCAACCACGACCTTAATAGGTTTGGAGCAAACCAGCTAAAACTAATCGACGATAAGTTGGAACATAAACCCACTTCGAGTTAAGTCGAGATCGAGGCTGGAGTATCTTATAAAACAATAGTTTCGAACTCATAACCTCGGAGAGATAACTGAGGACAAGAAAAAGTAACTAAAAAAATAAGATATAACTAAACTGTTTGCATTACACACCATACAAGTACTTTCAGGTTCATGGTTAAAGTAATATCCGACCTTGACGAATAACGAGATCAGAAGCGGATAATTCAAGCAAACTGTGCATGAATGCATCGAACCTCGAGCCTAAATCCAAACTATGTTTGTGCGAATAAACAAACATACGCGATTCTTTAAATAAAATGTGCAAAATATTTCGAATCAAGAAATGTAAAGCATATATATTAAAAGAAAAAGAAATTGTATCAGCCCTATGGGCATAAATCAAAACAATTACAAAAATAAAGGGACGCAGCCCCAAGATGAGATTCAAGAAGGAGTAGTCTCCTTAGACTCCTCAGCACCAGCAGCACTAGACTCTCCAGGACGAATAGCATGACTATCCTCTTGAGCAGCCTCCCGAGCAGCCTCCTCCGCCTCAAGTCGAGCATTCCACTGACCTACGAGCTTCGCCTCAAGAAGACCTAGGAAGCTAGTATCGAGGTCAGCATTGTTAGCCCAGATATTGTACATGGCTTGATCGACCGCTTTGTCTTTCTTCTTTTTGAACTCGTTAAGGAGGCGGGCCTTTTCATTTTTGATTATCTCGAAAGTGGCAGCTTTATCCTCCTCGAGCTTGGCATTAGCTTTCTCCAGCTCCGCAAGACGAGCCTTCACATTTTCAAGCTCTGTCTTCGAGTCCTTGAGTTCATCAACCATTTTAAGCTGGAGATCCCTCGACTCCTGGGACAGAGACATGCTCGTATACACCTCATTGGTCAGCTTATAATTAAGTTGTGCCGAGACGACGAGGGCCCAAAACACAAAGAGATTGAATTAGAACATAAGCCAAGACATAAGCAATTAAAGGTAAGTTACGAAAATTACCGCGACAGTAAGTTCAATATTCTTATCATAAAGAGTATTGCAGTCTCGGGCCTTATTCACAAACTCCCAGTGATCATCGTCGAATCCTGAAAGACTCTGACCCACCCGAGAAAGGACATCCGAACCAATTACGGCTCCGTGGGCCCCAGCAGTACTATCAAGCACGAACTCATCAACATGAGGTCGGGTCGACGGTAGGAGTGACTTGGAGATTGAGGGTTTCTTCGGGGGTTGGCCGAGTGTTGGAAGAGTTGTGGCTGGAGGAAGCGTGGCAGGTGCGGTCGAGAAAGATGCGTCGACCTGGGCATTCGGGTCCTCGGCTGTGCTCGCAGCAGTTGGAGCTGGTGGGGTTTTCTCAGTGCGCTTGGGGATTTTAGAGGGTCGGTCTAACCTCTGTGAGCCTTTCGGGTGCTTACTCTTTTGAGCTCCCTCGCCACTGAAGAGCACGTCGTCAAGGTCGGAGTCCATAGCACCTGCACAGTTGCAATCAAGGTTTAGCATGGTGTTAACAAACTTAGAAGATATATAAAAAATAAACAAGTGGAGAAAAACCTAACTGGAACTCTCCTCCGAGCTTAAGCTCGGAGACCATGAAATTCACCCATCTTCAGAAGAGGCGGGGGGAGTACCTTCCCTATATGTGGACATCAACCTCGAAAGGTCCTTATAGTAATTGGTCCTGTATTGGACGGCTATTCCGTTCCATACCTCGTTCAGGCTATACATAGTATCGTATTGCCCGAGCCAGCTATTGAACCTATGAACCCGTTCATCTACCTAAGTCCACACATAAAAGTGGTTCCTATCGTCTTCGCACAGAACTAGCCTATCGGGTTTGTGCTTTAACAGGGTGGGGGACCACATTTTCGAGCTTAGGATGACTGTACCTTGATCATCCGAGCCCGAAAACGAGGCTTCATCGTTGGCCTTGTTCCCTGATTGTGGGCTCCTTTGGCGAACTGGAGGCGGGGGCCTCACCTCTCTCCTCGGGGGGAGGATGCCTATTGGCAGGGGCACGAGCTCCCAGTGGTCATATTTTTTGTTGGACCAGTTCGAGGTGGACTGGCCATTTCCCAAGAGCCCGCAAGCTCGAAGTTTACCTTCGTCCAAAAGGTATGAGAGCGATCTCCTGCCATAAGGGAGTTGGAGCAGGGTCTCCCTACGCTCCTTCATCTCGGCAGAAGGAGTCGGACGACGATAGTTGGCTGGAAAATAAAATACATTTCAACTAAGAACAAGCCTATAGACAAAAGTTCGAGCACAGAGATAAAGGAGGTGGGGTACTTACGGATCCGTCTAAACGAATAGCATCGTGACAGAGACAGGCCATCCGTCCAGAAGAAGGCCTTCTTAAAATTAGGAGGATGATTAGGAAGATCCTCAAACATCTTTTTCTCCTTCGGGTAGCTCGAAAGGTAATAGAATTCGTCTCCTCCCCGAGCTCGGGAGGGATTGTTTTTCAAGCAGAAAAGATACAGAATCTCCTCTGGCCTTGGTCCTTCCCACTTCCGCTCGTGGTATACCGACCTCAAGGCAGACATAACCCTGTATGAATTAGTGTTGAGTTGGAATGGAGCCAACCCAACGAAGTCTGTGAAGTCCTTGAAGAAAGACTTCAAAGGCAGTATTGCTCCTGCCTTCATATGCTCCTAGCTCCAAGTCGCATACCTCAGCTTGTTGTCAGGATTTCCATCTCCTGGAGCGTAGCAGCTGCGCTTGCTAGAAGTAGGGGCTCGACACCTTAACGAGCCTGACAGTCTGATACCATGAAAGGCCAAGATATCGTTTATCTGACCTAGCGAGGTAACCGAGATCCAATAGTGCTCGGCCTCGAAAAACTCCCTCCTTGGCGGCGAGGTAGAGGGCTCCCCCATCAGTGAGAATTGAAGCTCTCCCGGGTTGTATGCGATTGTCACTTTTAACCTAGGATCAAGGGGGATCGGTCTGGGCCTTGAACCAGATTCCGGATAAAGAGCCTCTCGAAGGATTCTTCTCTTCTTTTCTATGACCTCGACAATTTGGCGGCGATAATGAGCTCGGGTTTCTTCCTGTTCGCGCGTGAGATCACATTCACGAATCAGACGTTGGTTCCGAGCAAACAACGATTCTGGGCTCAGAGTTTTTGGTGAATATGGGATGGCAAGCAGCGACCCCCACCGTCTTTCCAGATTCTGTGACATCTACCGAGAAAGAAAAAATGGTGAGGGCCATGCATGCAAGGAGTCAAGAATAACGAGCTTGGTGAAACAAGCTCGGAAAGTGCTTGGGTACGGGACGAGCTCGATCTTGGAAACCCGATTAAGGGTCAGAACGTGTATTCTACGAAAAAAAGGAGGGAAGTGGGTCTAATTTTTGAGAATCCCGAAATATTAGGGAAAAAGGTGGCGGTTGTTCAAAAATGAAATTCTTGGGTATCGTGCATTCTTTAAAACTGAGATTTTGTACCCAATGTCTTGGTGTGCAAGATACATCTTTTAAATTTTGAAAACCCAGAAAAAAGAGACCATGTTTGGGTTTTTTCTACATATAAACTGGATTTAGAACCAGTAATGGGAAAACCTAAACCTAAATACCTATTGGTCAAAGCGTCCTAGTATGTCAAAACTACAAAGTGAACCAGTGCATTCCCAGGAACTAAAAAACAGCAAAGCCAGAGACTGATAAAGAAAATATATATACATCAGATACTTATGCAATGAAGACGATGGTTGCAGAGAAATCGTTGATTGAAGAAGAGGCTGCAAGTATAGTCCCTCGAGCAAGCTGGCGGTCTTTTTCTTCTTTGGCTGGGAAAACATGCAAAATCAAGAGTTTACTGGGATATCCTCTGGTTTTTCTTTCTCTTTTCTTTTTTCCTCTGATGAACGTAAAAATAAAATGAGGAAGATGACTAGAGCCTTATATATAGACGATCAGAGGTGGAAAAAATGGGTTGATCTGGGCCATTGGTCAGGATCCTTATCAAATCTGACGGTCAGGGACAAATGACAAGATGGCGCCGAAAAGGTGGCAGGCGAATGATCGTGGGCAGGTTTCCAAGGTACTGGAGTACCTTGGGTGAGCAATACCCAATTGGCACGTGTCCATACCCGAACATGTGTGATGGTACAGTTCCTGAAAAAAAAAAGTACAAAAGTTTCCTCCTCATAGGATTCGAACAAATACTTTTGAGGGGGCAAAATGTTACACCCAGATTTCGAGCCTTGAGAATTGTGATCTCGAAAGATGGATTCGTCAGGTGTGAGCTCGCAATATCTAGAATACGTGTTCGCAACCTAGGCACCGAACCTTCAAAACAGATGGCAACCTCGAAATGGCAGTCTCGAAGCCTTGCAAGCTCGGAAGACAGAGCATCATGATACGTCCATTGTCGTGTGACCTCGAACCAAGTGGCACGAGCTTGGCTTAAGTGTGAGCTCGGCGTTTCATTCTAAGTTTATTTTGAGAAAATAATACAACTCGAAAGTCACTCAGAGACCTGGGATGGTACGACGCTGATGATGTTGATTGGTGACTTCGAACATCTTAGTGAGTCACTTGGAGAGACGCAGTCTACATTTATTGTTGTAACTTCCCTATAATAAATGGATATTTATTATTCAGTTATACGCCCCCTGGTCTTCAGGGGACGTTTCCTTGTATATAGAAGTTACAGGCTTTTAAAGCCATTAAATTTATTAATGTAAAGGATAACTTCCCAGAAAGGTGTGGGATAGTATTCTGAGACTTCCTCTATAAATAGAGAAGTCCTGTACCTTTGTAAAGGACTGAAATTTTGTGATCTTGAAAGAAACTCTGGAGAATTCATTCTTGAAGAATTTCCAGAAATTTCCTAAGTTCTAATAACAAAGACTCGTGGACTAGACAGAGTTAACTGCTGAACCACGTAAAAAATCCTCCTTATTTTATTGTATTTTCTGGCCATAAATATTTACTGTTTACGTGCTCTACATTTCAAGTTGACGAAAAACGGCGTCAACAGCCTTAGTATGGTTAATATTGTATTTAAATCGTGAATCTTTTGCAAGTGATTTTAATCTGACCATTTTTGGGATCCCGTGTAAACAGGAAATGATATTTAAAAGAAATGCGACTTTTAAGACCAAAATCTTTTAACCCTAGTTCCATTACAGTTTCAGTAACACGTTTTTAATTAAATGACTTGATTAGCAAGTCTTGCACTTTTATAAACACACAGTGTAACAGTCTTGGCTATCCAGGGCGTTGCATTGATTGTATGTTTTTATTTGATAACTCATATAATTAATTTAGTCTTAATTAGTTCAGATGGTAAAAATAATTTAAAGTTGTTTATTTTCTTATTTAATAAAATTGTTTTATTAAATAAAATGGTATTCTATTTAAAAAGGCAAAATAAAATATAGGGCACGAATATTTATTTTGCATAATATGATTAGTATTTATTAGAATATCATTTGGTAAAATTAATTTAATTAGATTTACAACCTAATTGAAAAATATTGATTTTGAGAAAAACACAATTTTTAAATAGTGAGTGGGAGAGGGAATTATGACAATAAGTCCCGTAGTCTCCATTATTGGTTAAACATTGAGAGGCATAGGAAGGGCCTTGTGTCACCTCCGTTTGCGGCCTCCCTGAGGAAAGACTTCCGAATATGTTTATTTTATCTCAGGTTGACTTCTCATTAGAGAATAGGACTAGTGATGTATTTCAAGTTTGATTGACCATAAGGCACACTCTTGAGTTAAGTCATTGATAAAAAAAATAATGGGTTACACTCCGAAGATGTATCTAGGCTTTCGAGTGCGACTGGTGTGTCTTGACCAAACTAACGGTAATTCATAAGTCAAAAGAGAAAAATGAGTTTTTAAGTTTTCACTTATGGAGTTGAGATCTTGTCTCAAGGTAAATTTGTGATTAGTCTGACCTACCCTAAGGTGGTCCATTAATTTTCAATTAAATTATCGTGGACTAGTAAATCATTTTTTATGTGTTACTTTATGTGTTGCATTCATGCATCATATTTACTATTCCAAATATAAACTGATATTTTATATGCATTAATTCATTATATTTTATTTATTTAATTTTTAGCAATATGTCCAATCCAAACCCTGTAATTTCTTTACTTGCTAATGAGAAATTGACTGGTGATAACTACAGGAAATGGAAATCAAACATGAACATTCATGTTTGTCCTTAATGAGGAATGTCCTGAGGTTCCTGCTCTCACTGCTGCCAAAATTGCTAGAGTGAAATATGACAATTGGATCTTATCTAACAATAAGGCCAAATGTTATATGCTTGCTAGTATGAGCGATGTGCTAAAAAAAAAGTTTGAAACTGTTGAAATAGCCTACGAGATTTGGGAATCTTTACAAGGCATGTTTGGCCAGCAATCTGATAAGTGCAAACATGATGCTACTAGAAGCTTCATGAATATAAAAATGAAGAAAAATGTTTATGTCAAAGAACATGTCCTAGACATGATCAACATATTGCACGATGTAGAAATCCATGGTGCGACCATTGATGAAAGAACTCAAGTAAGTGTGATACTTGAATCTCTCACACCAAATTTTGCGGCATTCACTACCAACTATGTTATGAACAAGGTGGAGTACAATATGACCCAACTGCTGAATGAGTTGCATACTTTTGAGTCTTTAAACAAAAGTTCCACTAAGGTTGAGGAGGCAAATGTTGCTGAAACCAAGCTTTCCACTTCAAATGGTAATTCAAAGAAGAGGAAGGGTGACCAAGGCAATGAAAAGAAAAAGGAAAGAAAAAGGAAAAACAACCAGAAAAGACCAACAAGTCTTTCAAGAAGAATAATTCTGCAAAGAACTCCAAAAAGAAGGCATCGAAAGGAGCATGCTTTCATTGTGGAGTAGACGGTCATTGGAAAAGGAATTGTCCTAAGTACCTGGTGGAATTGAAAGACAAAAAAAAGGGTAAATTTGATTTACTTGTTTTAGAATCTTGTTTAGTGGAAGATGATTTTTCATCTTGGATAGTTGATTCCGGAGCCACTAACCATGTTTGTTTTTCTTCGCAGATTCTTAGTACTTCAAGGAAGCTGGCTCATGGAGAGGTGACCGTGAGAGTTGGAAGTGGACAGGAGATATTTGCAGCTAAAGTTGGAAAAGCTCGCCTAGATTTTGATAATAATAAATTTATTGTATTGGACAATGTTCATTTTATTCCTGGATTTACTAGAAATTTAATTTCCTTATAAAAATTGCATGAACAAGGTTTTAATGTTTCTTTTAATAATAATTTGATTTTTATTTTGAAATATGGTTTTGACATTTGTTTTGCAAAGTCTGAAGGTGGACTTTACAAGTTAAAGTCCAATATCGAGCATGCTTATAATTCTTAATTATTTAAAACAAAAAATCCTAGATCTATTAAAAGACAAAAGATAGATTCCGATAGTGAAACATATCTGTGGCATTTGAGATTGGGACATATTGGTCTAGTCAATTTTAATAATCTAACAAAGGATGGTCCATTAAGAGAACTATCTATTGATTCTCTCCCAGTCTGTGAATCCTGCCTAGAAGGCAAAATGACCAAGAGACCTTTCTCTGCTAAAGGTTAAAGAGCCATATAACCACTTCAACTTGTACATACGGATGCTTATGGTCCACTAAATGTCCAAGCTAGAGAAGGTTATGAATATTTCGTCACTTTCATTAACGATTATTCAAGATATGGTTACCTATAATTATTGCAAAGGAAATTCGAAACCTATGATAAGTTTAGGGAATTCCGAGCAGAAGCTGAAAAGCAATTAGGTAAATCACTGAAAGTACTTCAATCAGATCGAGGTGGAGAGTACTTAGATTATGAATTTGAGGACCATTTGCTTGAGCATGGAATTCAATCCCACCTCACTGCACCTGGAACGCCACAAAAAAATGGTGTTTTAGAAAGATGGAACAGAACCTTATTAGATATGGTTAGATCGATGATTAGTTTCTTATCATTGCCTTTGACATTTTGGGTTATGCAATAAAATGTGCTCTATACATACTCAATGTTGTTCCATCTAAGTTTATTAAGAAAACACCATTGGAATTATGGAATGGTACAAAACCTAGTTTACGCCATTTCCATATATGGGGTTGTCCTGCACACGTGCTTAAAGGAAAGACTGGGAAGTTGGAATCACACACTGCAGTATGCATGTTTGTAGGATATTCCAAGGAAACAAAATGTGGTATATTTTATAGTCCTAAGGATAACAAAACATTTGTGTCTACGAATGCTACTTTTCTGGAGCATGACTATATTAATAACCACAAACCTCAAAGTAAAGTCGTACTTGAGGAAATGGTCTCAAATAAACAAGACCAATCACCAGCAATGGTAAGAGAAAAACAGCCAGAGGATATCGCTAGTTCTAGTAAAAAAAATAGAGAACTTCGTCATAGTGGGAGGGTTGGTAAACAACCATTACGCTATGAACATAAAGTTCAGATGCTAGTGTCTGACACAAACAAAGATGATACATTGACTTATAGAGATGTAATGAAGGATTCTGACAAAGAAAAATGGCTAAATGCCATGGACCTTGAAATGGAATCGATGTATTCCCATTCTATATGGACTCTTAATATCCATCTAAAAATGTTAAACCTATTGGTTGCAAATGGATATTCAAGAAGAAGAGTGGAGCATATGGGAAAGTAGAGACTTTCAAAGCAAGGCTAGCAGCAGAGGGCTATACACAGAAAGAAGGAGTTGATTATGAAGAAACCTTTTAACCTGTGGCCATGCTTAAATCTATCCGCACACTCTTTTCCATAGCTTCATACATGGATTATGGGATTCGGCAAATGGATGTCAAAATAACTTTTCTGAATGGCTATCTTGACAAAACTATTTACATGTGTCAACTAGAAGGGTTCGAAGCTAAAGGTCAAGAGAAAAAGGTTTGTAAGCTTCTTATGTCTATTTATGGACTTAAACAAGCTTCGAGATCTTGGAATCTTATATTTGATGAAACAATCCAAAAGTTTGGTTTTGAACAAAATGTTGATGAACCTTGTGTTTACAAACAGATAAAAGATAAGATTGTGGTATTCCTCGTTCTTTATGTTGATGATATTCTATTCATTGGGAATGACATAGAAACATTATCAAAAGTAAAGAAATGGTTAGCTGAGCAATTCTAAATGAAAGATTTGGGAGAAGCCAAATATGTTTTGAGAGTTCATATCCGTAGAGATCGAAAGAACAAAAATTTGGCACTGTCTCTAGCAACTTATATTGATAAAGTTCTAGAACGCTTTGGAATGCAAAAATCCAAGAAGGGAACTATGCCTACCCGGTCAGGAGTTAAATTATCTAAAGAACTATGTCCACAAACACCTCAGGAAGAGGAGGACATGAGACAATATCCCTATGCCTCTACAGTAGGCAATCTAATGTATGCAAAGTTATGCACCAGACATGACATCTGTTATGTAGTAGGGATAGTCAGCCGTTATCAATCCAATCCTAGATTGAGTCATTGGACAACAGTAAAGAATATTCTAAAGTATCTTAGACATATTGGAGATTACATGCTTGTGTATTCAGGTGGAGACCTGAACCCAATTGGATATATTGATTCTAATTTTTAGTTAGACAAAGATAGTCGAAAGTCGACATCTGGATTAGTTTTCACACTTGGAGAAGGTGCTGTAGTTTGGAGAAGTATTAAACAATGTAGTATTGTAGACTCCACCATGGAAGTCGAATATATAGTAGCTTGTGAAGCAGCTAAAGAGGCTGTGTCACTCAAGAAGTGCTATAATGATTTGGAAGTTGTTTCAAGTATGGATCAACCACTTGTTCTGTACTGTGATAACAGTGGGGTAGTAGCTAATTCAAAGGAACCTAGAAGTCACAAGAGGGGAAGCACATCGAGAGGAAATATCGCTTGATTCGAGAGATAGTCAACCGAGGAGATGTTGCTGTCTTAAAGATTTCCTCTGAAGATAATCTTGTAGATCTGTTCACAAGGACTCTATCTATCAAATCTTTTCAGGGACATGTAAAAAGCATGGGGTTAAGGGAAATGCCTCATTTGCTTTAGGGCAGGTGGGAGATTTTTGGGAATTGTGCCCTTAATGCAATTGTAGTAAACAACGATTTTAATGAAATAAATGAATGAATTGAATTATTTTATATATGTAGCTTATGTAATATATTATTGCTAATAATATTAAGTAAATATCAGAAAATTCTCAAGTTCATATATATGGTCTCAATCTCATATTTGTATGAGAGGATCGATGTTGAGAAAATGAACTGAAATAGTTCGCAGTAAAATAAAGTTATGGAATCTTTAGATAGTACGACCCATTAGTATTATGAATACATGTGACCTAGATCCGAGTTACTATTGTAGTAAGACACTTTAGTGGAGGTACTTTACATGCTGAGAGTATGTAGAACTGGACCAGATGTGATTTAATAATACTTGTTTAAATACCGTTTTGTATTATTATAAAACACATCAACTAATGATCATATACAAACTGATCTTAATCCTGAAGTTACGATGAAGTCCTATATATGTCATTTGATCATTTGATTCATGCGTTGCGGTTTGTCAAAATGATCAGGCTAAGAACTATTGTTTTGGAGACTCAGTGATGTATATGGCTGGGGACATAATATAGCTTAACATATATGGAATCTATACCTTCTTATAGATTGAATGGTGATTCCCTATTGGGTTGGCTTTTGAAACTGAAATGGTTATTGACGTCAAATTCATAATCAAATTATGAATTAACATTCATTAGTAAAGTCAATGGTACACTAGGAATCAAGATATAATTAAAAGGGTAAAATGGTAATTTTATTCCCACTTAATCATGAATCATCATTAGATGATTAATTTATATGTAATGATTATATCAATGGACAATTTATGGTTACAATAAAGTACTCAGTAAATATATGTCTTTAATTCTCAAGAGTTCAGTCTCATATTTATAGTGGATTCATCATGAGATTAATAAATATGATTATTGAATCAACGAGTTTTGATTAATAATCTTTTATTTATTGGAGCTTGGAATTATTGGTCCATAGGTCCCCGGGGTGGCTCTATCAACACTTATTAAGGTAAGAGTTGATACAAGGGTTAAACTGTGAATGGACTATTTGAAAAAATATTTATCCTTCGGGATAAATATGAAATTATGTGATAATTGAGGTTGCACAATTTATTATTGCATTTGTGAAATTTTTGAAATTGTGTAGAAATAGAATAAATTAATTTTAATCAATTATTTTATTTAAGTGTGAATAAATAAATATGGATAGTCAAATTTTGTTTTGATTATTATATTTATTTAATTAATAATAAGATGATAATGGAAATTCAAATTTTGAAATTTAAGTTGTTATCTTTTCCTTAAAAATATGATACCTTATTTGGATATCTAATTATTAATTAATTAAAATAAAAATACATGAATAAGTCAAAATCCTATTTTTCAGGTTTAGGCCACACGCATAGGGCTTGGACTGCTCTATGAGTATGGCACATTTGATGTTATCAGATTTTGGTTTTTTATTTTTAATTAATTAATAAAATATTTTAAAAGGGGTTTTTAAAATAGAATGTTAGATTTTTGTCTATTATCATTATTATTATTATTATAAAAAATGATGCATTTTATTATTATTATGGTAATAATTCCTATATATTCTATATGATAGAAAATAGAAACAACAAGTTTTTAACAGAGAAGAAAAAACTATCATCTTTTTCACAAAAGCAAAAATCTTTTCTCTCTAGCCTATAATCAAAAGTCTCATGTGTTGAGAATACTTTTGATTTACAAAATTAATCCTTGTTCTCTATATGCCCACCCACATCTTGAGGTGTAGAAAACGTCTTGGAAGATCTAGGTGTGAGTACTCCAGCAAGGATAGGAAGATCAAAATACGTACGGAAAGATTCAATGATTCTTGATAGGCTACAAGAGGTAAATCATTTCGTATTATTCTTCATAGACATATTATATATATTGATTAACATATTGCATATTAAAAGATCCTCAAATAAAGTTGTTTATATGAATTTTTTTTGTTGTATACCATTTTTGCAACTTCTGCTACACACTAGGAACTGTTCCTAACACTTTCGAAGTTCAACAAATTGATGTCGGTTCATCGCACCTCTGAGGATGCTAATTGTCTCGTCTTCCTATTGACTTTGACAGGAACAACAGATGAGTGGTTCAAGAAGCACAAGCCATGATCCATTTACTCCTGGCACCAACTCTCCTCCTCCTCTCGAAGACAATTATTAGATGCTCGGAAGGTGACTTTTGAGGTCTATTCTTTGGCCAACATAAAGCAGGGACCACTTGAGACCCTTAAAGCCTACATCAAATGCTTTAAGATAGAAGCAGCTAGGGCCAAGAGGGTCAATGATGACCAACAGTCGATGGCCCTAGAAGCTGGCATCTAAGAATGTTCCCCATTATGGGATGACCTCCTTCGAAGAGGATGCCACAGGCTCGACGCCTCCATACGTCGAGCCCAAGAATTCATCAACTTGGAGGATTACCAAGGTGGAGCATTCGGAGGATGCATCCCTTTTCCTGCTTTTTTGTTCCCAAATTTTGTGGCTCTAGGAACCTAGTTCTTGCCATATACTCCATCCCAAACGAGTGTTATGAGCGCTCCACAGTTCAGCTCAGCTGTTCAACTAGCTGGCTTTAACGCCATGCCAAATGTTGGTTTTAGTGCTGCCCTGAGGAGATACAGTGCTTTTCAGCTTGCATTAAGTCCTGGAATTATGGCTCCAGCCCAGTTCGCAGAACCCAACGAGAGCAAATACGGGGGAAAAGCTTAGGGCAAGAAGCCCAAGAGAACTGGAGCAGCTTTCAACGAGAAGTACACTTCGCAATACCCCATGTACACAGACTTGGTGGATACTCAGGAGAATATTTTCCTGGCCACGGAACAGCAGGTCCATTACCGGAAACCACAACTTATGCGGAGGGATCGGAAGAGAAGAGATTCCACTAAGTTTTACCGGTTCCACAATGATGTGGGGCACCACACCAATGAGTGAAGGCAACTTAAGGATGAAATTGAAAGTCTCATCAAACTGGACACCTCCACCAGTGTGCTAGGGCTGAAGCACTCCCAGCCCAGGCTCCAGCCATAAGATTGCCTCCACAACAAGTGGTTCCTCAGGCTTAGATCCAAGTGACAGCGGCCCCACAATAGCAGGTAGCCCATGGACCTGAATGGGAGAATATGGACTATCTTTGGAGGACCCCACTTGGCAAGCACGTCGAGGGGCTCGTAGAATCGCTATGCGCGGGCCCTAAACCATGATGAAGAAACACTAGCCCAGTTGCTAACACAAATGCCCTGAATGATGGATCAAGTCATCACATTCTCTGAGGATGATGCTCGGAGGGTGCCTTTTCCCCACCATGATCCTTTAGTGGTCAAAGCTAAATCTCCAATAAGATGGTGGCTTGGATCTTGGTGGATAACAGGAGTTCTGTGAACATCCTGCTCAAGTAAGCCTTCGAGAAGATTTGGTTGACTGTTAGTAACTTGTCCCCTTGCACTTCTACCCTTTATGGGTTCTCCGGGGAATGTCTCATTCCGATGGGGCAGATTAAGCTGTCAGTGACACTTGGAGAAGTGCCACGCCAGGCCTTCAAGTACTGCACATTTGTGGTCGTAGATTGCTCCTCCACTTATAACGCCATTCTGGGATGTCCACCCCTATTGGATTATGAAGCTGTCACCACAATACGCCACTCATGCATGAAGTTCCCCACAGAGGTGGGAATGGACACAGTCTACGGAGACCAAAAGGAGGCCCACCAGTGCTACAATGTGTCCCTCAAGCATCCAGTAATGGTGATTGAGGCAGCGGCAACCTCCTCCTAAGGAGATGGAGGTCCAAACTGTTCAAGAGGAAAGGGAGTCCAATGAGTTGAACCCCAGAGTTTAGGAAGAAAAGATTGTCGAGCCTATGGAGGAGACCGAGGAGGACACCCTTGATGCCTTAAATCCAGACAAGAAAACCAAGGTTGGGAAAAATCTCAAGGAAAAAAATCGAGAGGCTTTGGTAGGCTTTCTCTAGGAGAACCAGGATGTTTTTGCTTGGTCTCACTCCGATAGGATGGGAAAAATCTTGCACAAGTTTGCCCATCTCCTATGTGGTGTTCGTCTTATACTGGCAGAACCACCTCGTGTGCATGAACGTCATCTTGTCTAGTGGCACAAACCCCTGGGGATCGACCCTTCTCTTCAGGTGGTGGAGGAAGGTGTCAATGAGGTCTTGATAGTCTTGGAACTCCTCCGCAGTCCAATGACGTCTTGATATCTGCCCGCACGCAAGAAGTGATGGTGAGACCCACACATGTTCAGGACTAACTCCCTCACCTACATGCTTAACATGATACAAGGTGATAGCAGATTTACCTTGGTCTATAGTCTAGGATCCTATCCTCCTCCTCAAGTTCCTGGTCCTCGTGAGCCTCAAAAGCGGCCTGAATGGCGAGCACAATCTCTACGTGCTCCTCCTGCATTCGTTGGGTGAACTGGAGGAGAGCCTGCTCTGCTACGTACTCCGTATGGAGCCTAGCCTCCTCCAGGGACTTCTTAGAATTTATAAATGGGGAGAGATCCACCGAGCCCAGATGCTGGTTTGCTAGAAGATGGTTGTACTATCATAAGTTCTCCTCCCTCACAAGGTGGCTGAGATTCATCTCCTCATTTGGCAGGGTCCTCATCATCTGAAGCTGGTCATCGTGGGCCGCGACGAATGGTGTACGGTGGTAGGGACCTACAAAAGGAAATTCCTAAGAACTAACTAAATATGGAGGACAACCTGCAGGGTTTAAGGATCAGAACACTTACCAGCCCTGGTGAAATCCAGGAGTAGAGTTGGGTTGGTCTGCGTGGGAAAGCCACTTGTCCAGAAGAAGTAGTCTTTGCAATCCCGCGTGTGGCTTTCATTCAGGCATGGAGCCTTATAAGACATACCCATGTACGTATAATTAATTAAAGTACAGTACCCAACGAACTTCCCTTTCTTAAGAGCCCGAAGGCTGAAAACATACATAATTTTGGCTGGAGAAGGAACGGGCCAATTCTGCCTCTTGTACAGAATGTATAGCCCAGCTGGCACCCGATACCCATTTGGGGATAGCTTTAAGGGGGCTATGCTGAAGATCTTTAGGAAGTGGCAAGGCCACTCCCGCCTTGAAGTGAGAAGCACTTTAGGTGCCGAGGCCATGGATACCCTTATGCGCCCTTTTGTTCCCTCGGGATAGGCGCATCAAGATGTCTCGAACCCACTCTGTAGAAGATGAGTATTCTATTGAGTGCTCCCCAATGTTTTAACTTGCTAGGGTGCTACTCGGCTTCGTAGCCATCCCCTGTGTATCTGTTGGTCCCATACATGAGACCCATGTTCACATCCTCCTCCGAGGCTCCAATCAGCCGGAGCCTCTCCACCCTCATAGATTCTTCCCTCACCACGAGGGCCCTGCACTGCTCCGAGGTCGCCTGCCTCATCTCCTCCGGTAGTCGTCGTGCATCCTGAGCCATCTCCAGTATCTCCTGGTCGAAGTAGTAGAGTTGTAATGACCCAAAATTTTCTAATAAGGCTTAGGGCCTTGATTAGCGTGCCTGGAGGGAAATAAGTGATTTACTAATTATAATATGTGAATTTGTGCTAAAATGTGATTAGAGATGCATGTTTAGGTGAATTAACTATGCATGTGGGCCCCCATCTGATTATTAAGGGCATGATTGTAATTTTAGCTCGCGAAGAGTATAAATGTGATAAATGTGAATAATTGTGATATATTTGTGAAATATCTGTGTTGCATGATCCGAGACAGTCCTAGGGAGCGGTTAGCTAGAAAGTCATAACGGGGTCGAATATCCGACTCGGGACGAGTCAAGGGGCATTTTCGGTATTAGACATTTTATGGGGTTATCGGGTTATGGAAATAAATATTTGGAGATATATTTGAGGTTAGAATGTCTAGGAGGGAATATTGGGGAAATTTACCATTTTTCCCTCGGGGACGTTTTGGTACCCCCAGCCTTGAGGTAACCTTAGAGACTAAGTTTAATAAAACAAAACATTAGAAGCTTTCAGAACATTGTGAACCAACCCAAACCTCTCCCCCTTCTCTCTCTTGTTCTCTCTCAACCTTACCCAGGGTAGGCTTTGCAAATCAAGCTAGGATTGGAGCTTTAAGCTAGTAGAATTGCTCAGCATCACTTAGAGGTTCAACTAAGCAAAGGTAAGCTCTTAACTTGATGGGTTATGTTGAATTTCTGCTGATGTTTCAGGGTATGCATGTGAGCTAAGTTGAGATTTGTTCTTGATTGTTTGGTTGAGTTTTGGGACTAGACTCTGTTAGGTTTTGATGCTGAGGCTGTGTTAGAACTTCTGTGATGAATGTTTGGATTGTTGGCTTGATTTTGGGGATAATTGGATTGGTTTTTGGGGTAAAAATGGTGAGTTTTTCTGGGCTCGAGGAGTCGGGCCACGACGCTGTTCTTGTTGAGCCACGACCCCTTAGAACTTGGGGCATCTGGAAATGGAGGCGCGCCGCGACGCTCTTCAGGAAGGGTCGCGACGCGTGTGGGTTGAAATGAGGCAGGGCCTCAGGTTGAGCAGAGGGATACGACATGAGTTCCTAGGGCCGCGGTGCTTAGTGCATTTTTGGGTTCTAGAGAAGTTTTAGGCTCAGGAATTCAATAGTTAAGGCTCGGGATGGATTTTATCACCCGGATTGATAGAATTCAATGTTCCGGAGACTAGAATTATGACCCAAAGCTATTCAATGGATTAGAACTTGATGGGTGGAAATTGTTAATGCGTTGTGACTAGGGTTTCGGCAAGGCGCGGACTAGGGGATTGTGCTCGAGACATCGGTACTTGGAAAGCTTGGGACACAGGTAAGAAAACTACTGTTCCCATAGAGCTTGAGTTGCAGGGCTCGACCCTATATGACTGTGTAGCAGGGCGTAGCCCTTTGATTGAATTTATATGTGTTTAGGTATCTGTTTAGTTATATTATGTGTACATATAAATGAATGAATGACAAGAGCCGGGAATGGTGAGGGCTGGGAACGGCAAAGGCCGAGAACGGCAAGGGGCCGAGAGCAGCGTTTAGCACGCGAAGTGCGAGTTGCTAGGGCGAGACCCTAAAGGGTACCTGGGATATCCTTACGGTATAGACCGCAAACCCAGGGCCTGATAAAGTGCCTAGGACGGCATGGCCGTATGTGCATAGCTTGATGATGGCTTGTTTATATGTTAAGTGTTTGAAAAGCATATTTTATCTGCTTGTGAGGGTTTTCTTGTTGGGCTTCGGCTCACGGGTGCTCTATGGTGCAGGTAAAGGCAAGGGGAAAGTCGACCAACCTTGAGTATGGTGAGCGTGATGAGCGGTGCGTACATGTCTGGTCTACCTGGTTGCCACGGCCGGGGACGCTTTTTGGAGATGATTGTAGTAAACTTAGATTTTGTCGTTTAGCCGACTCTGGATATATTTTGAATTGTAAATATTTCTAAACAATATTTTTCGGATCCCAAATGTTAAACGCTTTATAATTTTCAATGAAAGGTTTATTTTCAAGTTTATGACTCTGATTATGGTTTTATTACACTTTTGTCCTAAAACCTCGATTATCGAGTTAACTGCACATTTTAACTCACTTAGTAATGGCTCTAAGGTAGTAGGGCATTACAAGAATCCTTGCTAGTGGAGATGGTGTAGCGCTTCGGACATCTTAAACAACAAAACCAAGCAGTTAGCGCCTTGACCAGAAGAGAGATAGGCATGAACCTCTCAGGGAGTGGAAGAGAAAAAGAATTCTAAAGGACTAGGGTGTCCTCGGAACCAAAGAATTAGTACCGAAGAACACCATCGGAGTTCATGAACCTCGCCAGAATCTGGGAAATTTCCAGATTCCAGTTAAAGGTCCAGAGGTACGTAAAGCGCAAAAAGGCCTAAAATGATCCATTTAGACCGTTTTTAATTTTTAACGTCAAAACGAACCCAAAAAGGCTAAAAGAAGTTCAAAATGACCTCTGAATACCATAAATCAATAGCGCCTAATGTATGTAACTATTCTCAACCCAAAAACTCAAAACATAAAAGGAAATAACACACTTACTCAAGACGTAGTGCCTGTAAGCGTTGTGCCGCGTGCAGACAGAAGTATTTCATCTTATTCACCCCGAAGTATGAAGATTCTCTCCAGCCATCCAGGTCGCCGGAGGTTAAGAACTGATAAAGATTGGGGTTGTGAGTAAACGAGGGGTTTTGAGAGAGTTTGGAAAGCTCTGGTATTTCTAAAAATTTCAAACGACAAAAGTGAACAAGAGAGAGGCAACTCTCAAGTTTTATACACGAAGGACTTAGGGAGGAAGCAACTCCACCTCGAGTATTGATCACCTATGGGGTAGGCACTCGAGCGTCACCCAACGGTCACAGTTATCAAGGCACGGATCGTGATCATTAGCATGGGAAAAGGAAGCCTCGGGTACAAGGTGAAAATAAACTTTAGATACGGATTGGACATTTTGGGCATGGAACAAAATCCTCATTAATTGTAGTGATTGATGGGCCTAGCAATGGGGAGTCAACACATGGCATTACCTTTTTGGAGCGTGACATCACGAAGAGCCAAAGTGTCACCCCTCGAAGACCTTTGAAATTATACCTCTCAAACTAGGTCTCCATTGTTTGAGGAAAAGTGAAGACTTGGAGGGAAATGTTGTCCGTGATTTCATCATTGGACAAGTGGCAATCATTAGAGAAGTAATTAGGCCCCTTATGAGCTAATGAAGTCCTGTGGAGCTCTCTTAGAGATCCTCGGAGCGTAGATTCCTTCCAGCACGTCGTCATCCGTTTCCAGGCATGCATATCTTCAAGTTAGGCCACGTCTTGAAGACATCTGTTATGGTCCTCCCATTTTCTTGGTCAGCTATCCTCTAGATCTAGGAGTTTGTTCTCAGAACCTGGACGGAACGCTAGATGTCAATCGCAACAATTTTGTACCACAAACGGCCATACGACAACTTTTTGTGCCTCACGTAGTGGTGTTGAGCCCATACACTCAAAAATTGGCATGTCCCAATGCGCTGTGTGACATGGGAAGCATGCATCTGTATTCTGACAGTGTTAGGGGGCATGTCTCCTATAAAGTAGTGGGCTGCAACCTACGAATTGGGCCCCATGCAATACGCCTGGGCCCACCACCTTAATTAGTGTACCTGGAGGTGTTAATTAGCATTAAACTCCAAAATGATTGGGAATATTTGTAATAAATCCCTAGTTAGGGAATTAATTGTCCCTAGCCACTATAAATAGGATTGGGGCTTCCATTGTGAAGGACTTTTGGCTTATGGACTTTTGATCCCTCTTTTTGACCCATTAAAACTTGTCATGTCAAACTTTTAGAACACTAAATAATAAAGTCTCGTGGATTAGGGTTGTTTTATAATCTGAACCACGTAAAATCTATGTCTTTGACCAACATTTCTTTAAGTTCTTGTTTAATTAGTTGATAATGAAAAAGGCAGTCAACACCCTCCATTTATAGGCTTAGGAATTTACATAGATGGGTCGTGGGCCTTACATGGCTTGCATAACAAGTAATAATAAAATAATGAAAATAATCAACAGATAATACATATCAAATGATAAATATCTAGTGAATATATGTTTGAACTAACTAATCTTATGCGTCTTTTCAGTAGCATACGACCAATTCTGGTCAAGTGTTCCATCGACCATACTAGCATTGCTTTTCTGACTTAAACCTTGATTAAATCGTGACTAGTTGTGTGATGAAGCTTTTTGTGAATCTCTATCTTCTTGTTGAGGGTCAACTAGCCTCTTCAAAGGTTCTGTCATTGCTTGGTATCCATGTGTCAGGAATTTGTGCCACGTCATCACCATAGTATTTAGGGAAAATAATCAATATTTAGTAATTATATTAATATACATTCAATTATTATAAAATATCATTATTATAATAATATTTAATACAAGACTAGGTATTTAACAATTATATTAATATAAATTCAAATGTTATAAAATATCATTATTATACCAATAAATAATACATAATCTTAATTTTTATTAAAAAAATTATCATTTATGTTTAAAAAGAAAATATGTTATTTTTTATTATTTAATCTAACTTATATAAATATATATTCATATTAAATAATAACAAATATTATATATACATTATATATATTTATTGTGTGTGTGCGCATAATATGATTCTATAACTACATAAGAAATTAGAATGACTTTTCTCTTCTATAAAGAATAAACAAGTTTATTATTCAAATATTGAGGTGTAATTTGAATAATATGATCATGAATGTTTTGTACCTTAAATATGATAGTTTGTGATCTAAAATGTTATCATATTATTTTTAATTTTTTTTAAATATCCATAAACAATGTTTTCATTTAATTTTTCTTTTAATATTTTTATGTAATTCTTATATATATATAATATTGTTTATTTATTTAACATTTATATGACAATTATAAAAATTTAATAAAAAATAATCAATAAATTTTCTAAATAAAACCAACCAAACATGCATCACATGAAATTGACTAAATTTATTAATTTTTTATTAAAATATATTTATTATAAATATTAATACATTTTTATAAAAAATATTTTGTAATTATTTTATGTGAATAAACTCACATAAAAAACATAAACTTAACAAGTAAATTTATCTTGTATATTATCAATTATGTTAAAAAAATAAATAAATCAATGATAATATTTTTGTTTTTGTTGGGAAATTTTTGTATTTCTATTTAGATTGCAAAGGAAATAGAGTACAAATTGGAGGAGGGATTTCCTTCAACCAACAAAACTTATTCTCTAGCCAAATGACATGTTTAGCTAATCCATGAGCCTCTATGTTAAAATTGCGACACATATGAGATAAAGATGCCACCAGAAGATTAGACAATAGAGTTTTTATGTTAGAGCAAATTATACCAAGTTCATTTTGGTAGGTTGAATAATTGTTCAGCACCATTACAAGAGAAAAAGAGCCAGAAGAAACTACATCAAAAGGAAATCCTAATCTTTGTGTCCAGCCAAGTGCCACTAGTAGCGCCAGAGCTTCTGCTTGAAAAGCTGATAAGACCCCTGCATGACAAACCAAAAAGTTTAAGATATAAAATCTCAAAGGAAAAAAAATAGGAATATTGAAATAATGTAGGTAGGGCCACCATTCAAGCACAATAACCCTAACACAAGGGAATTCCCTTGGTTAGGGTACCTAGGTACCCATAAAGATATACAAAATTTTTCTAATAGCTGAGTACAAGTTTAGAACAAAAGTAACCATGCTCCACTTTACCTTTTAGAGGTTTTGATAAACTCAACATTACTTGATTCACGGTAGTGTGTAACCCATTGAACCACTTCGTAGGACTGTCTTACTGGTTGTTGTAGATGCTCAAAACTCCATACTTGTAAAAGACCCAAAGAACATGCTAAGGTCCCCCAAATGCCTAACTACATACTTGTGTCGCAAAACCCTTGGGCTATCATCTTCTCGCAAGGAGGCACATGAGGTTATTGTCGGCATGCCCAGCACCCGTGCACCTCGACAGAACCTCTCGCCAAGGTGAATGAGTATTTGGATCAGTTCAAAAAATGCACCATAGAACAGATCCCAAGGGAGCAAAACATAAACTCTGATGCACTCGCAAAACTTGCCTTTACTCGAGACGAAGACATGCTTGAGTCCATCCCAGTCGAATACCTCTCCAAGCCGAGCATAGCAGAAGAAATGATCCATATGATCAATAGCCTGGGGGAGTCATGGTTTTCACCCATCGCGAAGTACTTAAATGATGGGGTCTTGCCTTTGGACAGAAAAGATGCCCTTCGGTTGACTCACAAAGCTGCCCAATACTCCCTAGTAGAATGGGTTTTATATAAGAGAGGCTTCTCTACCCCGCTCCTACGGTGTGTAAATAAGGGATAGGCTTTAAAAATTCAGCAAGAGATTCATGAAGGGGAATGTGGAAACCATGCTGGGGGCGGTCCACAGCAAAAAAGGCCATCCGCCAGGGGTACTATTATCCTACCATGGAAAAGGATGCGAGCGATTTTGCGAAAAGGTGTGACAAGTGCTAGAGGCATGCAAACTACCCCAGACTACCACCAAATAAGCTGGTGAGGATGACCAGTCCGTGGCCCTTCGCTGTGTGGGGGATTGACTTGATTGGAGCGTTGCCAATAGGAAAAGGAGGAGTAAAATACGCGATGGTAGCAGTCGATTATTTTACTAAGTGGGTGGAAGCAGAGCCTCTAGTCAACACAACGGCTAAGCAAATCGCCACCTTCGTCAACAAATTTATCGTCTGTAGGTTTGGAGTACCCTACAAGATAATCTTTGACAATCAGACACAGTTTGAAGGAGGAATATTCGAGGAATATAGCAGGGAAAAAGGAATCAAGATGAGTTTCTCTGCTGTAGTGCACCCACAAGCCAATGGACAAGTGGAGGCCATCAACAAGATCCTAAAAAGGAACTTGAAAACAAAGTTGGAAAAGTTCAAAGGGGCCTGGGTCGAAGAACTTCCCAATGTGCTTTGGGCCTACAGGACCACACCTCGTTCCACCACAGGAGAGACGCCTTTTGCCTTAGCCTATGGCTGCGAGGCTGTCCTTCCAATAGAAATGAAGATTAACTCCATCCGCACACAAGCATATGATGACTAGGCCAATATCGCAGCGTTAGCCGGGAATTTGGAACTATTGGAAGCTAAAAGAGACAGGGCACAACTGAGGCTAGCCACATATCAGCAACGAGCTGGGAGATATTATAATTCGAGGGTGCGAGATAGGGCGTTCAGACTAGGAGACCTTGTGTTGCAGAAAGTCCTGCCCAACACTCTAGACCCGAGTGCGGGTGTGTTAGGGCCAAACTAGGAAGGGCACTACCAAGTTGCCCAGGTTGTGCCCCCTAACACCTACAAGCTCGCACACTTAGATGAGACCATGGTACCTAGAGCATGGAATGTAGAACATCTAAATAAGTATTATCAGTAAGACTTCCATGTTGAGGCAAGGTTATTATTGACCTGTCTAACGCATAGGTTAAATGTAATAGTTATAAGTTCAATGTGCACTCCTTTATATTTAGCAAGAACATGTCACATTAAGTTACCATGTACTTCACCTGTTTTCAATGAATGTGTTGTGACATTAAGTGAATATGTAGTAAAGTTTTTTGTTTAAGTAAAATGATTATCAAAATGCATGAATGGAATGATCAAAGTGCCTGCCGAGATAAATCTCACTAGCCACTTGGGGGGCAGAGTACATAGGGGGTAAAAAAAAAAAAGGGTGCCAAACAAGACCCCTATATTCTAAAAGGACCCCTTATATCGGGAGGATCCTAAAAGGACCCCCCCTTATATTAGGAGGATCCTAAAAGGACCCCTTATATCAGGAGGATCCCAAACAAGACCCCTATATCCTAAAAGGACCCCTTATATCAGGAGGATCCCAAACAAGACACTTATATCCTAAAAGGACAAGGACCCCTTATATCAGGAGGATCCCAAACAAGACCCCTATATACTAAAAGGACCCCTTATACTAGGAGGATCCTAAAAGGACCCCTTGTATCAGGAGGATCCTAAAAGGAGCCCCCCTTATATCAGGAGGATCCTAAAAGGACCCCTTGTATCAAGAGGATCCTAAAAGGACCCCCCCCCCCCCCCCCCCCTTATAAATAAAGAAGAAGACCTTGTAAGGAATCGCTTGAGTTCATAAGGATTAGCTACCCTTATGAACATCAAGGAGGTCAAAGAGCTCCTACAAGAAAAGCATCCTAATAAGAGTAAATGCTTCCACAAGAGGAAATTCCTCAGGAGAATCACCCACCAATAAGCCTAGAGCGGCCACCAAGTCGTCTAGCCAAAAAGGGTCCTAAAAGAGACCCTTGCAAAAATAGTACTATGAATAGTGACGAGAAGGACGCTTCTCGCAAGAAATAATAAGCACGCGCAAAAATATATAAAAGGGTAACTAGAACCCAAAGGTTCAATATATCCTTATAGGTACAATCAAGAGGCACCAAAGAGGGACCTATTGAACCCCTTCACATGGGCTCCAAAGGACCTCAAGCCTGATAAATAAAAAAAGAGAACCTATCGAACCCCATTGTGCGGGCTCAAAAGGACCCGAACATAAAGGAATAAAGATGAATGATCACACATGTATATATATATAAATATTTTTTATAATAAGACTCAGAGAAATTACAAGCAAAATAGGGCTCGAATGAGCATACAACATTGGACTGAACGGCAAAAATCATAGAATAATAATCTCAAGGCCTCCTGCCATAGGTGTTCCACTCAGCTGCCTTGGCAATGGCATGCTCACCAAAGGAGGAGAAATTGAAGTTAGGATTTTGCCTCCATACTCCGTAGAGGGCACGCTCTATGGATCTATACTCAATATCACCCTTATCCGCCTCCAAGGAAGCGACCCTCCCCTGCAACGTTGCGATGGTAGCCTTTGTACCCTCAAGGTCAGCCTCTAAGCAAGTGACCTTCTCCTGTAGCATCACGGTCTTGACAGTCGCCCTCTTCTTCTTTTTTGATGAGGAAGATGCCTTCTCTAGCTTAAGTTTGGTTTCAGCAAGTTCCGTCTCGAGCCCCTGGACCTGGAAGGTAAGACGGTCCCTTTCAGCATTCGACATTGAGAGGTCCTGAGCCGAGTCGGCAAATCACTTAGCCATTGTATAAGTCTGCACAAGAAAAATAATAATAACAATGATAAGCAAAAAAAAAAAGAGAGAGAGAAAGACGATAAGGCCGACATAAGATGCCTAAACTCACCCAGTGGCGGAACGCACAAGAGTCTCCTCAAGCTCCGACATGGAAAAATTCCCAAGACCTCTCCAATCAGCCTCGGGAAGATCCGTGGCAACCTAGACATACCGCTGCCCATAAGAGGCTGCCATGTGGCCCACCCAGGGTGCCCTTTCCGAGCCAAGGGCACCTGGCTGGGTAAGGAAAGATGACCCGCTCGCCGAAGGAGGATGGGGCATAGGAAGATCAGAAAAATGAGCCCCTGATGGACCAGGATTAAGGGAAGCCTGAGGGAAAGCATTGAAGTCCTCAGAATAGGGACAGACAAAGCCCCTCGGCATGGCTTGTTGATCGTGGGAGTGGGAGGTCATGTCATGGTCTGTAGGGGATAAAGGAGGGCACCCCTTGGGAGACAAAGATGGTCGATGGGGTTGCCTATGTCCTGGGGAGACCCCCTATAGCACACACTCTACCTCACCCCCATTCGAGTGAGGTTCAGCCAAAACAACTTTTTTCTTCCGCCCAAAAATAGTCCACAACAACTCAAGCTCTGAAACCGAGGATAGCTGGTAATGGTTGAGGTTGGTCACGGTAAAGAGACGTACAACCATTTTTTCAGCAGGGTCAGCCTCGAGAAATTTATCCATTGCATCCGCCTCTGACCCAAGAAACTTGGGCACGGCAAAATTCTCTGCACAATCAACACAGTTTTCGACACGAACATAAGTTCCAAAAAAAACTTGAAGTACTTACTAGGAGCTGAGCGAAAGCGCTCACGAATAGAGATGGGGCCCTTCACAAAAAAGAAGTCCTGCTTCCAGGTCCCTGGATTAGATACATAACCCTCTACCAAGGAGACCGAAGAATTGGGTTTTTGCAAGAAAAAAAAGACTTTGGATTTCGGAGAGGGCATGAGGTTGTACATGTAATGCACCTCTTGAGCTGTGGGAGCACACCCGTAATGCTCCATATACGCAATAAAGAGGCAACTCAAGGTCAGCTAGTTGTTGGGCGCCAACTGGAGCGGAGCGAGGTAAAAATGGTTGAGAACCATGACGAAAAACGGGTGTAATGGGATTGTTCCACCCGCCTTCAGGATGTGCTCACTCATGGCCACATAACCCTGACTTGGGCTATTAGCCCGACACTTGTTCGAAGGAACGTTTAACTTGTATTTCAGGCTAACACGGTATTTCTCCGCTAATTCTAGCAATTTATTTTCAGATACATGGGACACTAGGGTGGATGCCAACATGAGGGCCAGTGTCTTGCTTCTCAGGGGCCACCTGTCGCCGTGCTCTCTTTGACATATCTGCAAAACCAAAAGAAAAAGGTGAGGTAGAAACAGAGCACTTTACCCTCCATTTTTTCTTCCTAGCAAGGGTCTTCCACCGAGGCACTGAGTGTGAAAGTGCTATGCAAGGGTAGACCAAGAGCAAGGGTTGAGGAGAAGACGGGATGACCCCATGTGTAATGCCCCGAATTCTCTGATGTGGTTTAATGGCAGGAATAGTAGGCCAGGAGGGCCATACTTGTTTAATTATGCCATTAATTGATAAAATGCATGTATATGTGGATTATATTATAATATGATGTTGGATGCATGCATGTGAGTCCATATTTTTAATTACAGGGGTGTGATGGTAATTTGGCCCGTTGAGGGTAAATTGTATATTTGTATGCATGTCGGTGATATATATGTTGAGACCACATTATGATGTGGGTTTGTTCGAGCCATTCGGCATGAGATGACCATGGTATGTTAATTAGCGGTCTGGTCATAACAGGTTTAAGTTCGAGGCTCGGGAGGAGTCTCGGGGTGATTTTAATGATTACAGCGTTACCGGGCATTAAATGGTAACGGGATATGAATTATTGGTGTTTGGGGTTATTGAGAATAGCGGGAATTGGAGAGCGTTAATTATGATTATCGAGATAGGTTGGAAAGGAAAAACATGCCCTTGGGAGCCTTTAGAAACCCATAATTGACCTAGGGGTATAATGGTCTTTTTACCCATAGGATAGATATAAACTGAGTTCAGCAGTAAAATTGATGAGAAAAACAGAGCAAGTTTGGAGCTTACCCGTACCTTCCTTCCCCTTCACCTTCTTTGTGATTTTTGGTGATCTTGTTGAGGATTCAAGCTTGAGAAATAGACCTTGGGAGTTTGGGAGAGTGTTCCACCATAGAAGAGCATCACAACCTGAGTTTGAGGTAAGTTTCCAGCCATTAGTTTTCTGGTATACTCTGTTTTGATGTCAGTTTTCAGCTTATGATCTTGTTGTGGATAATTGGAATTGATGGAAGTTTTGGTTGGGGTTTCACTTGGGTTTTGATGAGGGAGTGTTATAGATCAAGTTTAGGGGTTGTATTGAAGGTTTGAGTGGTGTTTAAGCTTGGTTTGAAAGGTTGGTTCCAAGAGAAATCGCAAGGGAAGAAAAACAGGGATTTTGGCTGAACTGGAGGTTGGGCCGCGGCATGGCCAGGGAGGGCCGCGACCCTTAGTGGCTTTTTGGCCAGAAATGACTTTTTGGCTCGGGGGATGTTAGTCTTAGGCCTCGGGGTTGATCCTACTACCCGGTTTAGTAGTGTTTGATGTCTCGGAGGCTAGGCTTGGGTTTGGGAACCCTTTGTCATTCATTTTATTGATGGAATCCCATAATTGGTTATGACCAGGTAATCGCTAAAGGACCAAAAGGTTGATCGTTCTCAAGGGTCGTTCTTTTGTTCATTCTAGCTCGAACCAGAGGTAAGAAAACTTCACCCCATTTGTGACATGCATGGTTATTCATGAGGCATGTTGGTTGTGTAAATGTGGATATGGATTGAATATTGAATGCTTAACAAATTTTGCTCACTTGTGCATGGTACTGACTCATTAGTCAGATTTGGAAAAGGTGCTAGTATCAACTGTGAAGCTGTGACTTATTAGTCAGGTTCGGTAGTGGTACTGGGCACTGGTCACATAGCGCTGACTCATTAGTCAGGGCGGCCTTAGTGTGCTTCACGCAAGCCAACACGATTAGATCTAATCGACTTTCTGCATTGGATGACTCAAAGAGCATTAATGCTGGACCGACCTCAAGTTCGATGAATATTATAAGCGCTTGTGTGGCTTACCCATCAGTCACTCATTTGATAAGTTAGAGACTTACCCATCAGTCTCTCATTTGTGAAGGCTAGTGGCTTACCCAGCAAATACTCTTCTGTTTAAATTAGTGACTTGCTTGTTAGTCACTCAGTATGGTTTACCAGAACCTCAAGTGATATTCACTCATCTATTTGAGAGCTATGAGCTATGTGTGATTATAATGATAATCCTTTGATATTGCTTATATACAATGCCATGTTTTCTTGCTGGGCTTTGGCTCATGGGTGCTATGTGATGCAGGTAAAGGGAAAGAAAAGCTGACCCAACCTTGAGTGGAGAGCTTAGGTGGTGTTGTGTACATATGCGGCCGCTTGACCACCACGACCAAGGAGTTCTCAGAGGAACTAAGGGGTTTACCCTATTTTTGCCGCTTAGGTCGGCGGGTTTGTAATTTTGATACTGTAATGACCATTTTGAGTAGTAAATAACATGTAAATCTTTTATGGGCCCATGAACAGTTTTATGTATTAAACAAAACATACCCTTTCCTTTTTATTGGTTTTCACCTTAACCTGTTAATACCACTTAGAACACGTTTTTAACCAAATGACTCAGGCAATGAGTCAAATTTCTGGTTCACCGTTCACCATAACTGTTTTGGGGTAACCAGGGCGTTACACCATGACAGTCATTAGGGGAAAAATGGATAGGAGGCTCAGGCGGGAGATTTCCCTCCATAAACTACAACTCCATCTGTAAATCTAAAAGGGTCACCCTAAGGTTCGCTATATGGTCGTTAAGGTCAAGGGGGAAAGATAATCTGTCTCCCCTCAAAACTGAGTCTATTTCGCTTTCCACCACCCAGATTTTACGTCTAAGTTCAGCCATATACTCAAGATGACGTATACAAGCCTGCCTCAAAGTATCATAGTCCTAGTGAGGGTTGTCTTCGGGGGACTCCGAGTCTGAAGATAAGTCCACAAACTCGACCCCTGGGGGAACACCAGATGACCCATCACATGCCATGGGACCTCGTCTCGTAAGTAATTGGGGTTCACGTGTAAATGAGAGGATTGCTACAAAACACAAAGGAATGGGCTTAAAACCTCTAGGCACAAGCGCTCTAAATGATCAACTATGGGGTATGAATGAGGGCATATAACTGGGTTAACTCAAGACGAGCTCTGGTCAAAACAACCCATCCCGAGTGGTGCTAATTTAGACCAAGTGAACATAAGGAAAAAAGAAAGTATACCTCAAGTAAGTAAGATCGAGCGCTGACATGGTCAAAAGGAGGTCGAAGGTCAAAAACACTGTCACGGTTGAAGAGAAGCAGGGGGCCTAAAGTACGCGTCTGAAAAAACAAAGGAAAATGATGTTTTAATCCCTAAGCACTTATATGAATATGGGCATAAAAAAAATGATGACACAAATAATAAAAAGTGAGGTAGTGAGGAATTGAACCCCTCACCTCTTGGAAAGAGTAAGGATTCCAAAACCACTAAGCCAATTTGATAAAGGTTGAAGGATAGGCTAGACATTAAGGGCTATATATAAGAATCATGAGCTCATCTTAGCCATTAAATCCAGCGCTTGATCTATGGTCAAAAATGGAGCTAAGCACCTACATTGGGACCCGCAAAGCCAAATAATAGGCTCACATTTAATCTCAAGTGATAATAAGAATCATCAGAAACACCACATATGCTTTGGAGGCCTACTTACAAGAACCAAAGAGAAGAGTCTATCAAAGCACCTATAGGTCCTCTCCTAGACTGGGGGGCAAGTGTAGATGCTCTCCATGCTTGTAAAAGACCCAAAGCACATGCTAAAGTCCCCCAAACGCCTAAATACATACTTGTGTTGCAAAACCCTTGGGCCATCATCTTCTCGCAACGAGGCACATGAGGCTATTCTCGGCATGCCCAGCACCTGTGCACCTCGACGGAACCTCTCGGCGTGCCTGGCACCCATGCATCCAGCGAGGCCACGCCTCGCGCAAGAGGCCCTCACAACGCCACCTGAGATCCGCACGCATTGGACCTCGCGACACCATCTGGGATCTGCGTGCGCTGGGCCTCGCGACACCACCTGGGATCCGCGCGCACATGGCCTCGCTCCAAAGGGCCTCGCCCAGAAGCCATCTCGCGTGCATGAGGACCTTTCTCCAAAGGGCGTCGCCCAGGAGCCATCTCGCATGCAAAGGCCTCGCTCCAAAGGGCCTCGCCCAGGAGCCATCTCGCGTAGGTGCTCCCACAGCCTCGTGCCCATGTTGCTTCGAAGGTGTATATGACACCCCACACCTCGCAGGTGCTCACGGTGCTAGGATCTCCCCACGTCCTCGCGAGACCTCACTAGCCATATAACATGCTATACCCACCTCGTTGAAAAGGCCCTACGTCACTTGATGAGGTTTGGGCCACCAACGAAATACACCCTCTCCATTTAGCCAATTGGGACCACTTACAAGAAGGCCAACCAGATATGTTGTTCAAGGTGGCCCACAAGAGACAAGAAATACGAACAAGGTACCTCTAAATAGGTACATACATGCCTGCAAGGATCAAGGCATAGACCTGACATGTGTACCCGACAAGTAGTGGTGGTAAGGGGTAGTACGAGGAGTGGCAACACCACCTCCATGCCTCTGACATGCACCAGAGCCAACCACCACTCTCCCAACACCACTACACCTGATACCACTCTCTTGACAATGTACTTGTGTACCATCTGGTCCTCTGGACCACACTGTATCAAGGGCCATTAGAGCCTACTATAAAGGGAACCCTTCTTCAACATTGAGGGGGGTTGGGAAAAACATTGTAGCTTGAAACAACAAAGGAATACACGTTCTTTTCCCATTTTTTCTTCTACAACTATTTTCTAAGTTTCTAATTACATTGTTGAAGTTTTTCATTGATAAGCAATAGATTTTAATTTTTCTAACTTAACTTCGTTGACGAGTTCTCACCGTCAAGAGTTGTCATTGAGTTTTCTTATTCCTCTCAAACCATATGATCCATGCTACAATTAACATATTTTGAAATAATTCCTTTTCTAATATTTCAGAAGCATAAAGTATAATGTCTTTGAAAGAAATGTCTTCATCTTTGCGTGTCATGAAGGGAAAGTCCTAATAATCCATATTTTCCTTAGAAAATGGACACCAGCAAACAACATGATCCTCTCCAAAACCACATAAAAGAAAATTACTGTCTGAGGTTATATTATGAGGTTTCAACCCTTTGAAGGTCGGCAGGATTTCTCGGAACCCTCTCCATGTAAAAAGTATAATCTTACGGGGTATTTTGATTCTGTTGACCGCATTTTTGGCCAACGACTTGTACACGTCAAAAACGATAAAAACATTCAAGAGAAATAAACGACACAGACGATTTTTATAGTGGTTCAGCCCCAATGTGTTGGTAATAGCCTAATCCACTTAGAGTTGTGATTATAGATCTGCACTCAAGATCAGATGAACCTGAGTCAACTGAGTTTCTTCAATGCAGATTACAAGAATACAAGAATTCTCTCAAATACAAGTACTCTCTCTCTCTCTCTAGAAAATTAGAATTCGAATCAAAAGTTCAAAAGTCCCCTTTATGATGCCATAAGCCTTGTATTTATAGGCTCAGGATCATACAGATGATATCCCCTATAATCGGGATATTTTGTTATTCTCATTATATTTAATTTACAATAATATTCAAAATATAATAGTACACTATATTCGTGGGATAAATGAGAGATTCCCGCGCAAGCCAAGACCGATTCTTGTTGAAGTCGTTTATGGGATCTCTTGCGTAGCCCTGCTCTGTCTAGTCGATCCATATCTCATTTAGGCTGGTCGACCACACCTTCACTGGGCAGACACGCACCTGACTGGGCAGACAGACACTTGACTGGGCAGACATGCACTTGGCTGGGCAGATGTAGAGTCCAAGAACTTTACTTAGCTAAGTTAGATAGTAGTATAATAGTAATAATAGTATTATCTTTATGACTGTGGATTTTTGGTTCAGACCGGGATTTAATTGGACACTCATAGTAACACTTGTAGATTTTCTAAGTTTAACCTATAGTTTAAGAATATTAATTTTAACCTAAGGTTTGATTAATATAACTGATATTGATGGTGATATTTATTATATTATAAGGTTTAGATAGACCAAATAAGATAGTAACACTTGTCATATGTATGATTATTAAGAAATTATTATTTTAATGATAAAATAAGAGAAATATAAGACTTAGTCTTCACCAAAATCTGATAGGAGCATGATATTTGTCATAATTTTATTTATTTGTGGATTAGGATGTAAATAGATTTTTCGTAACTGTAGGGTACTGTAACTTCCAACCTGTTTTTTACCCAGTTATGTTATGAATTTCGAAAAATAGTATTTCTAGAAAGTTGTAGATAATTTAATTAGCTTTCTAACGTTGTAAAGAGATTCCAAATCGGAGTTCTAAAGCTCCAGATATGTTGATTTTACTGAAGGTAGTTTAGAGTTACGAGATTTAGGGAGTTAGAAGTTAGGATTCTATTTGTTTTTATTATTTTAAAAATCAAGCTTTGAATCCTTAAATCTCTCTGAAAAATTTGACCAATTCCTAAGCCTTTGGCTGAAGGATATTCAAATATTTTCAATTAAATTTATTATTTTTATTCAAAGCCAAAAAGAAGATTTTTATTCCTAGAACTCTATAAATAGGACCTTGCACCAAGAATTTTTCATTCATTCATCAAGCTAAGTTCAGAGGCTACAAGTTGCTAGGTTATTGTGAGAGTATAAACACTTGGGTTGGGGATTATAAGCTTAATCATTTTTAAGCTTACCAAACACTTGGGAGGTAAGGTTTATAATATATTTCGGTTCAAGGTTTAGATTGGTCATAAAGCATTCAAGGTATTCCAAAACTCTAGTTCATTTGGAATTATTTTCTTCAAGTTCTTATAGTTTTCTACTCAGCCCCTAACTTTATTCTTTATTCTTGGATAGGAAATCTAAGTTCTTGAGCATAAGGTTTTTGATAAGTATATTTTGATAGCATAGTTCCTTCATCACTTTCATCCCCTTTTCTTCAATATACTCACCCTATTATAAATGGTTTTTAGGAGTGTTCCAACGTCACAAATCAGTTCTCATATCCCGGTTATATTGGTAAGGAAAATAGGATAGGATTTATGTGCTATATGATTTTATATGTTATCTTATGAATGTGTGTTATGAAAAATGCTATGTTAAGTATGCTTGTAGACTTGGGCATATGACTTGCTTAGCTAGCAAGACCCCACTAATCTAATGGGCATATGACTTGTTTAGCTTATGGGACCCCAAGTAATAATGGCCATTATAGTATGTATGTGACATAAGTGTTATAGTATGTTTTATGTTGCATTATGAATTTTTATGTATATGGTTATATGTTAGATTTTTCCTTGCTGGGCATTAGGCTCATTCCTTTTATGTTTATATGTGCAGGAAAATAGCTATAGTGGCGAGAAAGGTTCTTGGATGCTTGGGAATGTGTATTGAGGCGGAATGGATTCAAAGAGCCGAGAGTTTCGATTTGAGGATGAAGTCTTTATTATGGTTTTATGTGTATTTTTCCGCACTTATGTAATCTCTTTTTATTACAATTAAGTTATGTTTTTCCTTTTTAAAACAATGGGATCCCATATCCTAACTTAAATTTTATGTAAGTTTGACCTTTGTTTTTACAAGTTTTAATAAAGTTATGATCTTTTCATTTGTAAGTTCTATTAAGGATTAGGGTCTATGTGTAGTTTTTATTGATGGTCCAAAGTCTAGAGTAGTTGGGTCATTACAGCAGACATGCACTTGGCTGGTCAGACATGGTCATGACTGGTCGTCCAAGGTCATGCCTGGGCAGACAAACACATGACTGGTCGGACATGGTCATGCCTGGGCAGACAAACATGTGACTGGCCAGTCAAAAATTCTTCATTGGTCTACTGGGTCACTCCTAAGCCAGATCACCCAACCATTCCTTGCCATTTGTCATTTCTATTGCTACGTCATCGAACTCCAAATTTTTGGGATAACATTTGCCCCTCAAGTTTATTATATGATATACTCACATAATAAGCTTTTCTTCTAGCAAAATGATTTTGAGGTCATCCAAAAGCTTTCATTCGGTCGATAACTTTCACGTAATCCCACGATTGAACTTGTCTTTTGATTTCTTCAAATTCTATTTTTTGATCTTGTGGTAGTATCCCATGAGTAAGAAAACATGTTTGTGCCCCATGTCCTTGAGATTTATTGTCCTTTTGGACCTTATAGTTAATTGGTCATTATTTTTTCTAACCATTCGGACAATGGGTATGCCCCAAGCTGCTCGGACGCAAAAGATTTAGTCTTAAATTTTTATGCCCACCAATCGGTCATCTTGATGCCCCTCGGACACCTTGATGCTCCTCGGACATGCACTCGGACACCTCAGCGCTGGCTGGTCGGATGCCTCAGCATTCGCTAGGATGCCCAAGGCTTAGCTCCTCAGACGCGTGCTGGTCAGACGAACAAATGCTGCTCGGACACAACCGCTCGGACACAGCCGCTCAGACACAACCGCTCGGACACGCATGCAGCCATTCGGACGATCCTCCAACCGCTCGGATGCAGCTTCTTGGATGTAGCACTCTTTCCCAGCCGATCGGACCCTTGCAGCCAGGTGATTGGACACAGCCTTCTTCCGTTTGGACGCCAAGGCACCACCTTCCAAATGCACGCCTAGCTGCTCGGACGTGCCCTATCCGATCAAACACGCAGCCAGGCCGCTCGACGTTTAGCCTCGGATGTGCGGCACCACCACTCGGGCATATGCTTAGGCAGCCATGCCATATGCCAAAAACTTATCCATCCAAAACAATCAAAGCACCTTTTTCTAATCTCCCAAAAGTATTTTGAGAGATTGATTTCTCTCAATCAATCTTGGGGAAAAATTGACTTCTCTTCTCAAAGAAATTTTTTCACTGTGTGGTAAGTAATTTTACTTTGCATTCATTTACTCGTGTTTGTTTGATTCACTCCAGGGACTCATCGATGTTATTCATGCTAAACAACAGAGTTTCCTACTCGATCAGTGATACATGCTTAGCCGACCAAGGAAGTTGTATCTGCTCTCCCGACCAGGAAAACTTTGCACCTGATCAGCTAAACCTTGTACCCGGCTAGTAGTTTGCTCTTTATTCTTGTGAAGACAATTGTTGCTTAGCAGCTTTGATATTTCTCTCTTACACCTGAGTTGTTGGCATTTATACTTTACTTTTCTTTGTTAACTTAAAACATTCTAAGTCTTTTTTAGACTTAAAAAGTTATAAGTTTTTTGTGAATAGTAAAGTCACTCTGGTGTATGCCTTATATTTTCGCATGAGTACTTAGTTTTCTAACTTAGAAATTTTAGACATTTCATAAGTCCATACTAAGTATAATTTCTCACACTCTTATTTCTCTAACATTTTATGAGCATAATGTTTATTGTCACACGAATATCTGCTTCTAACTTGAAATTTAAAAAAATTCCAAGTTACTTAAGCTTTGTCAAACAAGTTAGCTTAATGGCCTTTTTGGACTTCGAAAATTTACAAGTCAGCCTAAAAACAGATATACTAACTCGTGCTCCTATTGCCTGCGTTAAATTATATACTAGTATACCCCATGTGCCCCCCAGGTGATCGAGGGTTGAAAGATCCTTAGTCACTTGCTACTTGACCGAATCTGTTCGAGCAGTTAATTACTCGTGAAACACATAGAATATATGGAAAATATTCGAGCAGTTGAACAATGCTTTAATGTATTGACCAGTTGAACACTGTCCGATTTTACCGACCAGTTGAACACTGCTCGGATAACTAACACACATGCATATTTGTAGCAAGAATCGACCACGCTGCGCGTAGTCTCTTTTATTACTCATAAATTAAAAAGGACAAAACATGTCTAATAACGAGTCTTAAACAACTAAAATTGTTCAAAAATAAAATGACTGGTTAGCAAATAACCAGCTCATAAACCAAACTTAAATAACAAGTCAAACAACACGAAATCAAGCTACCACTCTGACAACGATATTTAGAAATAATATATTCACAGACGTTCGCCGTTCCAGTGGCTCCTGATCCTAGCACTTCCGCTCAGCATACTTCTCCTTTCCTTTGTTGCTTTCCTCAGCCAAGTGTGGACCTCCACATATAGTGTCTAAGGTAAAGTCCACAGGTCCGGGCTGCAAGGGTGGAGATCTTTGTTGCTTGAAACCAAGATTGCTGCTACCTTCTTCTCCTTGGGGTGTCTCTGCCCGGTACTTCCTCAACTTGCCCGACCGGAGAAGAAATGCTATCTCATCTTTGAGGTGATTGCATTCATTCGTGTCATGACCATAATCTCCATGGAAACGACAAAACTTATTCTTATCTCTCTTCCTCATCTCTTTCCTGATGGGGGGAGGCTTCTTGTAGGGAACCTCTTCATGACTAGCAAGATATATCTCTGCTCGGCTGGTCGAGAGAGTGGTGTAGTTAGTGAACTGAGGCTCATACTTGGTTGGCTTTTCATTTGAACTCAACTTTACTTTCTTTTCCTCATGGTGGTCAGACCCGTTACTTCCACGTTTCTTTCCACCATCCTTAGGAGAGTCAGTTGATCAACCCGGATTGTTTATGCCATTCTCCTCTTTCTCGATTGCATCATCCAATTTCATATACTTTTTTGCTCGGTCAAGAAATTGTTGAAGTGTTGAAATTGGATTTCTATGTATGCTATCCCACAAAGGGCTCCGATAAGTTACCCCAACAGATATTGCAACCATCTTCCCCTCGTCTCCTACAACAGTTGCTCTATTGGCTTCTCTCATGAATCTCTGTATATAATTCTTTAGAGACTCATCTTTTCCTTGTTTGATATTTGCCAAGTGGTTCGCATAAACTGGTGGAGTCCGGGCAGTGTTGAATTGTCTACAAAACTCCTTCCTGAATGCTTCCCAAGAGGTTATGGAGTTCGGCTTAAACTTCCAATACCATTCCTGGGCAGTATTCGATAATGTAGTTGGGAAAACTCTACACCGATAATCGTCACTTACTCCGAGCAATTCCATCTGGTCCTCGAATTTCCCAACATGTCTGATGGGATCTGCCTTTTCTGTATATATTGGCAGAACCGATGCTTTATATTTTGCCGGCGGCTGGGATGCTCTAATCCGGGCACAAAATGGGCTGCCACTCTGGTGGTCTATCGCATCTATCCCGGAAGGTCATTTTGACAAACCTTGCATTGCAGCTGCTAGTACATCCAGCTGGGCTTGGATGACTGGTGCAACTGATGAAGTTCCAAGATCTTGACCGCCTGGCGCGCTGTCATCTACTTGACTAGCAGGGCGGTCCAGATTTTGCCCTTCGACCGGGACGGTCCTCCTCTTGTTGGTGATAACATCCCTTAGATCCTTCCGGGAAGCATGCTCTCTTGCCCGATCGAACACCATACTCTTCGATTTCCCAGAGGGCTTACTACGCGGGACATGCTCTCTCCTACTACACTGCTGGTCGAGGTGCAGTGGAGGCCTTTCGGTATGTCCTGGGCAGTCTTTCCTTCCTTGTTGGTCGTTGCCTTCCTTTTCCTTTGACTGATCAATGTGATGACTATCAGCCTCATCACGACCAGGCCCATCTTTGAATTGTGAAGTCCTCTTGTCTCAAGGAGTCCTCGTCTGATCCTGCCTGGGTGGAGCCTTTTTACTGCCCGATTGGTGACTCCCTGATCTAGAAGTCTTTGATTGGTGGCTCCTGGAGGGGGTTCTAGAGTGCTCCCTTTGCGTCGAGCCAGTTCTGGATCGGTCCCCATCATCTTCCCGACCAGGGGGGTAACTCCTACTTCTGTCCGGTCCACGAGAATTAACTCTGTCAGTGGTCCTCCAATCAGCATTATTATTTTTTGCTCCCTGGGAGGCTGCTCGTGCTACGGCTTGAGCATTGGCTTGGGCCAATTGGGTAGCCGCTTCTAGAGCAAGTGCTGCTTCATGATGTCTCTGGTTGACCTCCTCCTGTTGCTGTCTGAGCTCTTCGCTTCTGGCCTCCATATCGCGTCTTTGCTGCTCTAACGCAGCTCTTTGCCTGGCCATCTCTTCAGCGAACGCCTCCTGTCTGGCGTTGAATTGTGCCATCTCCTCCTGGAAGGCCCCCATGGCTTCCTGGAGTTCTTCAACTTCTAGAGTCACATCCTCGAGCATGACTCTAGGCTCAGTCTCATGGTCTTGTGGGCCAGGACCTTCTGATCTAGCAGGCTCTTTAGAGGAGCCTGTCTTCTTGGAGGCCGCATTGGTGTTCTTAGGCGCCATAATACTTCAGGGATCGTCTGTCTTTCTCTTCAGGCTCTCAATGAAAGCACCAAAATGTTGACCGCATTTTTGGCCAACGATGTGTACACGTCAAAAACGATAAAAACATTCAAGAGAAATAAACGACACAGACGATTTTTATAGTGGTTCAGCCCCAATGTGTTGGTAATAGCCTAATCCACTTAGAGTTGTGATTATAGATCTGCACTCAAGATCAGATGAACCTGAGTCAACTGAGTTTCTTCAATGCAGATTACAAGAATACAAGAATTCTCTCAAATACAAGTACTCTCTCTCTCTCTCTAGAAAATTAGAATTCGAATCAAAAGTTCAAAAGTCCCCTTTATGATGCCATAAGCCTTGTATTTATAGGCTCAGGATCATACAGATGATATCCCCTATAATCGGGATATTTTGTTATTCTCATTATATTTAATTTACAATAATATTCAAAATATAATAGTACACTATATTCGTGGGATAAATGAGAGATTCCCGCGCAAGCCAAGACCGATTCTTGTTGAAGTCGTTTATGGGATCTCTTGCGTAGCCCTGCTCTGTCTAGTCGATCCATATCTCATTTAGGCTGGTCGACCACACCTTCACTGGGCAGACACGCACCTGACTGGGCAGACAGACACTTAACTGGGTAGACATGCACTTGACTGGGCAGACATGCACTTGGCTGGGCAGACATGCACTTGACTGGGCAGACATGCACTTGACTGGGAAGACATGCACTTGACTGGGCAGACATGCACTTGGCTGGTCGGACATGGACTGGTCAGACATGGTCATGACTGGTCGGCCAAGGTCATGCCTGGGCAGACAAACACATGACTGGTCGGACATGGTCATGCCTGGGTAAACAAACATGTGACTGACCAGTCAAAAATTCTTCACTGGTCTACCGGGTCACTCCTAAGCCAGATCACCCAACCATTCCTTGCCATTTATCATTTCTATTGCCACGTCATCGAACTCCAATTTTTGAGGATAACAGATTCCCTAAAAGGACTTCCACCATATTGATAAGATAGCTCTAGATGAAGAGTGTTTTGAGACATCAATAGACATAGCAACCTTATATCCACTCCTGACTGAGTAGTTTTCATTATTTGTAAAATGCCAAAGCCATGAGTCCGGATGATACAAAAAGGTCAATGGTATGGTTAATATGTGTTGTGCATCTGGGGCATTATTGAACAATAGTTCCATTAAAGTCTTGTTCCACAAACCAGATACTTCTATGAGATTAGAGACATTTCAAGGATCAGATATGTCACATATACTAGGGAGGAAAGAGGGAGGTCTTGGTATCCATGTATCACTAAACTCCATTGTTTCCTTTCCATTACCTATACGTCTTTTCAATCTTTTTTTTAAGAGGTCTCTTCTCCATATGATTATTTTCCATGTTAGAGAAGAATAACGACCTTTCCTAGCTTCCATAATACTTGAGTGTGTATAGTACCTTGCTTTAAGTACTTGTACGATGAGAGATGAAGGATTTATTAGTATCCTCCAAGTTTGCTTCGCCAATAATGGCTGATTGAATTGAATAAAGCCCTTGAATCCTAATCCTCCTTCATCATTTGGTCTACAAATCTTATGCCATGCTCGCCAATAAATTTTATTATTGGCACTAATAGATCCCCACCAAAATTGTGCCTGTAATTTTTCAATTTCATGACATATCCCTTCTGGGATACGGAAACATGACATTAGGAATGTAGGCATAGCTTGAATAACTGCTTTAAGGAGGACTTCTTTACTAGCTTGAGAAAAAAAGTTTTAATTGCCACATATGTAACCTCATCGAGACTTTATCATTTATTGAGTTAAACAAAGCTCTCTTATTTCTATCTCCCAACATAGGTAATCCCAAATATGTTTCTATTTCATTTGTCATTTGCATGTTTAGAGAGGATGTATAAAGAGAAGTAATCTCTTCTAGGGTATTTGGAGAAAAGTATAATAGAGACTTCGTAAAGTTTATCAGAAAGAAAAAATAATTATAGTTATTTCAAATAATAATAATCATATTAACTTTTTACAAATTGAATTCAATTGTGAGTTGTGATTTTACCTGTCATGAACATGCTTAGTATAGAAAGAATATATGTTGTATAGCATGTAGAGATCTTTCTGTTGCTTGAAAGATGATGAGGCTGTCATCTGCAAAAAAGAGATGAGTAATGACAGGAGCGTTGGTAGCAATTCTTAATCTCATAATATCCCTCCTACTTTATCCT